>NC_135575.1:3750000-4375000 GCF_965152235.1 Eretmochelys imbricata | reverse complement strand
TGTCCCATCTTTCATGCAGATGAGGCTAGGGGAGTTGTCTCTGTTCTCCATTCTGTATGCTAATAGAGATGCCTTAATCTTGTCACTCTTGTCAGGAGGGGTCTAGATATGTCTCCCAATGCCCTTCACTGCTCTCTGCAAGTCTTTTCTCTGATCAGTTTTGGTTCAAACAGAGGCTGGTGGGGACGGGGGGTGTCTTTCATGAGTCAGACAGGCTAGATGCTGTGCCCTGGTTCCCCAAGAACACAGAGCTGACTGGTATCAAACGTCAGAGAGCAGCGAGGAATGTCAACCCTCACATTCTGAGTCTGCATGTGTGTCTGCTCTGGGAACCTAGGACAGGGTGTCAAACTCATCCCAGGGGCAGGGCCATCCAGACTGAACGAGGGCCCTTCCCCATGCTATCCACTACAATGATCAGAAGTGAAATAGTTAACACTGAAATTAATGCATCATGACAGAGCTTCTGTGTTAACACTCCAAGGAGATGAATTCCCCATGTGGCTCACACCTTCATGGCATCATTTCAGGTGGTCTACACACTCAGGCATCACTGTATCAGCTACATTCAGTTCACAGCTGGAAGGTTTTCTTTGCAACCAGGAGGACTAGAAACTTCCCTTTCTCCAGAAATAAATGCTTAGATTCCTCAGCTTCTGCATGTGCCATGCAAGCCTGTAGCAGAATTTCAGTACTTATTACAGTTCAGTGTATCCTTTGCTCTGTGGGTCCTGCTGGACTGAGTTCTTTGCCGGTAAGCCCTAGTCCTGCCCTTCTTGGGGCCAGGAGTCAGGGCTCTGGGGTGGGTAGGGGGATCCAGGCCCTCTGGTTCCACTGGCCAGGCCAGGGCCCAGACAGTGTAGCAGCATGGGATGGCCTGGGTTCGGCTTGCTCATATTCATGTTTCCCTGAGCCACTTCCTATCACACCATGTGTCTCAACCTTGGGTGTGGTCTCAGCTGAGTTACAGTTCTTGCCTTGAATTCCCACCGTCCCAGGCCAATGTCTGCAACCCTTGTGTGCTGTTGGCCCTGGTTCTACCTCTCCCTAGGGGAGTGTCACAAAAGTTGGGGGAGACTCACAGTCAGGCACTCTCAGTAGCAGCTTTTTATAGAATCATAGACTCACAGGGCTAGAAGGGACTGCAAGGGTCAAGTAGTCTAAGCCCCTGCCAAGCTGCAGGATTTGTTGTGTCTAAACCATCCAAGACAGATGGCTCCAGCCTCCTTTTGAAAACCTCCAGTGAAGGAGCTTCCAGGACATCCCGAGGTGTCTGTTCCGTTGTCCTACTGCTCATACAGTTAGGAAGTTTTTCCTGAGATTTCATCTAAATTTGCTGTGGGGTAGGTTGAACCCATCACCATTTGCCCTGTCCTCGGTGGCAAGAGAGAACAACTTTTTTCTATTTTTTCATGGCAGCCTTTCAAGTATCTGAAGACTGTTATCCTGTCTTAATCTCCTCTTGTCCAAACTAAACATACCCAGTTCCTTCAGCCTTTGTGCATATGGCTAGCATTCCATTTGTTTGATCATCTTTGTCGTTTGCCTTTGGATTCTTCCCAGTTTCTCTACATCCTTTCTATACATTGGTGACTAAAATTGGAAGCAGTGTTCCAGCTGAGGCCTAACCAGCAGTGAGTAGAGCAGGACGATCACCACCCCTGACCTGCATGCTATGCCTCTGTTAATGCAACCTCAACTTGCATTTGCCTTTTTTGCACCAGCATCAAACTGCTGACTCACGTTGAGGTTGTGATCCACCACAACTCCCAGATCCTTCTCAGCGGTGTTGTTGCCAGCCAGTTATCCCCCATTCTGTACCTGTGCATTTGGCTTCTCTTTCCTAAGTGTAGCACCTCACATTTGTCTTTGCTGAATTTCATTTTGTTTCTTCTGCCACTGCAGAGCTGTCTTCCTCCTCTCTTAGGAAATGGCTTCTCTCTTCTCTCATCCTCCCTGGGCTCCTGGAGATTCTGCTATACTGGTCCTTTCCTCAGGAGTGTGCCCAGTACTGCTCCAGCCTTCCCTCTGCCTCGGCCTTAGCGTGGGGTCTGTAAGCCCCATTACAAGGCCACAGAAATACAGAAAGGGGAGGTGGATTCATAACCTTGGGGTCCTATTGTCAAATTTATCCACAAAGGTCCCCTGCTATCGTACTAAGTAGGAAGGGAAACTGCTCAGATCTTTTCACGGGCAAGACATAAAGGAGCCCTCTGCATAACCATGCCTTCTCACTCCCCATCGTCGCACGCTGTGTGACAAAAACATCACAACAGCTTCATTCACTTTTTGCAGTGAGGCTTATTGAGGCTTATTTCATTTCAGATGTGTTGGTTGGAAACCACAGTGAATTGTAATGCTGTGGGGTGCACTTGGTCCGGTATTGACCATCCAAAGAATGACTGAGCAGCAAATAATGGGAAGAATTAAAAAAAAAAAGGGTTGGTGAGTTGTCCTTCCTCTCTTTCTCCTCGTCCACCCATCCCTTTTGAGCAGCGAGGGAAACCCTAGGCAATAGGAGAGGGGGTTGAAATTGACCTAGTGATGCCAAAGGGTTAATAGTTACAGTGAAGTCGCCCAGGGATGAGGATGACATTTGAACAGTAGCTTTTCAAAACATACATCTATCACCTTCCCTTTCTGCCCAACAACAGCCCCCAGCCCCTTGGCAAATACTGAGCCTTTGCTTGTGCAGGAAAATAACAAGCTTACAAAACCAAAGACTCATTTTTAATTGCTTTGGCAGCATGATTGGTTAGTTTAACTAATTGCCGTAACTTTGTAGTAACATCTGGTGTGCTGTTTACATCCTGAGTGAAATGGACTTCCTTCCATTAGGGTCTGAATAAAAGAATACAGCTAACAATCACCAAAGGTCACACATGCGTGCACACACACACAATCTGTTTGGTAAAGCTGAGCCCTTTGTTGTCTACTTCTACTAAAACCAAATTGCAAAATATATCTGCTTACAACAATATTGTTCAGAGCAAAGACCTCACATTCATGTAACATCCAGGTGGCACGCCTGAACACAAGGATGCTCGAAAACGAAAATGCTAGGGTTTCATAGCAAGGGTGGCTCCATATTGCACAGTATAAGGACACTGCACAGACTAAACTCTGCTGAAGGTATCAGACCAGATTCAGATCTTGGAGCAATGCCAATGATGGCCACTGCTCCAGTTTTACACCAGTACCCCGAGAGCAGAATCTGGCCTACTTGCAGCGTTTGCGGTGAATGGCATGTGGCAGCAGGCTCTTCCCTATTCTTCCGTTGTAATCAAGACATGAAAGTAATGCTGATGTGCAAGAATGCAGCCATGTTGCTATAGAAACACAGATTCACACTCTGTTGCATGAATGTAGGAGGAGGGGTTGCATTTAATGTCCCTGTTTCTTTCTTTGGTTAAGGCAAGGAGGATGGTGGAGATAAAGAGAAAAGAAAAGACAAACCCTCTATCCCCTCCAATAAATTGGACCAGTGGTTCTCAACCAAGGGTACATGTATCCCTGGGGGTACACAAAGGTCTTCCAGAGGGTAGAATCATAGAATATCAGGGTTGGAAGAGACCTCAGGAGGTCATCTAGTCCAACCCCCTGCTCAAAGCAGGACCAATCCCCAACTAAATCATCCCAGCCAGGGCTTTGTCAAGCCTGACCTTAAAAACTTCTAAGGATGCAGATTCTACCACCTCCCTACGTAACCCATTCCGGTGCTTCACCACCCTCTTAGTGAACTAGTGTTTCCTAATATCCAATCTAGACCTCCCCACTGCTACTTGGGACCATTACTCCTTGTTCTGTCATCCGCTGTCACTGAGAACAGTCTAGACCCACCCTCTTTGGAACCCACCCTCAGGTAGTTGAAGGCTGCTCTCAAATCCCCCCTCACTCTTCTCTTCTGCAGACTAAACAATCCCAGTTCCCTCAGCATCTCCTTGTAAGTCATGTGCCCCAGCCCTCTAATCATTTTTGTTGCCCTCCGCTGGACTATCTCCAAGTTGTCCACATCTCCTCTGTAGTAGGGGGACCAAAACTGGACGCAGTACTCTAGATGCGGACCTGAATTGCAGCAGAACTTGGGCTTTGAGCCATGCCCTTTGCAGCGGCCTAGGACTGGGTCCTCAGTGCTTGCTGATACAGACTGATTTGTGTGTGAACAGAAGGGGGAATTGGGGTCAAGCCTGAGTCAGAGCCCAAACCTTAGTCTGAAATGTAGACATACCCCCAGAGCCCTTTTTGCTCCCACAGAGCACCAGCCTAGCCCCTTTCAAGATTCTGCCTTTCATTACTAAAGTTCAGCACCCTACATCCATTTTGATTTTAGGCACCTAAAAAGGTAGCCTCATATGCAAAGAGCCTGGGCTTGGTTTCCACTGACTTCAAAGGGTGTTGCAAGCATTCAGCACAGCACCGCTGGAAATAGGCCTCTGAATTAGGTTCCTATGAAGGTTTCCAGAATGTAACTTGAACCACCCAGATTTGCCCGCGCTGGTCAGCAGATAGACCAGCTTCCATTACAGTCAGACACTGACCCATTAATACTTTACAGCTGTCTGTATCCACAAGCAGCTGGGACCCCGGTGTGCAAGGTGGGATGTACAATGTTCGGTCCTGCCACCTCACAAAACCTTGTTAACTTTTCCTGAGTTGTGGTTTTCCATTGCCCGGTCACCTCTGGCATATCTCTAGTGACTATTCAAAGAAATAGCTAAGCACCAGTATATATCTGGAATGCCTGGACTGTCATCCCACCCGTCAGAACCTGCACAGCAATAGCCCTGTGGCAATGCACTTGGTTACATAAGAGCATGGGTAGGAGGAAAGGGCATGACTTGCACCCAAGTGTATTCATAGAATATCAAGGACCTCAGGAGGTCATCTAGTCCAACCCTCTGCTCAAAGCAGGACCAATCCCCAGTTTTTGCCCTGATCCCTAAATGGCCCCCTCAAGGATTGAACTCACAACCCTGGGTTTAGCAGACTGATGCTCAAACCACTGAGCTACCCCTCCCTTAACAGTCCTCTACGTTTTACCTTGGCCATGTTATCCCAACGCCCAGCTTAGCAGGAGTACATCCAGAAGCTGGGAGTGTGAGCCGGAGAAGCAAGGAAAGCAGAATTTTCCCAGCATGGTGCAATTAGCGAAACCCCAGTACTCAGCTCTGCCACTTGGTCTGATTCATTGGGGGTTAGATTGGGCCACGTAGGCAGAGCCTGAGCTATATTGTATTACTGTGAATGAATCTGACAAACCTGAAGGTACAAATTTCCACCCTTATCCTCATCCTCATGCATAACACTGTGCACGTGCATAGTCCCGCTGACATCAGCGGGAGTCAAGTTAAACATGTGGGTGAGCATTTGCAGGACCAGCTCCTAAACTAAGTCTACCGAGAAATAAATGTGCGGTGAGTCAGACAAGGGAAGCAGATTTGAATAAAATGGAAGATGTGGCTCAGAAAACACATCATCAGATTCTAAAGGCAGAACAAGCTACCCCAGCACCCAATATCATGCTTACCATCCGAGAGTTAGGTAGTTAAAATGTCCAGTCTAATGGTCACTCGAAGCATTTGCTATATATTGGGGCAGGGAGCCTAACTGAAGGCTGCTATTTAGCTCAGAGCCCACTTCCTGACCTGTCTCACAGGATCTCTCTGTGCTTTCTCGATTCTGATTGTGAAACACATGACTCCCAGCTGTGGCTTTGGATAGCAAAGACCCACACTGTACCGAAGGAAATGAAAAGCAGTATCATAGATCTTGTGATGTATCCATTTGACACACTGTTGATCTAATTCTCCCTTTAAAAGGGAAGAGCTAGGATCCAGGGGGGCTCCTGTGATCTTTTTTGTGATATCTTTGTTGTGTAAACAAAAAAAGACTCAGCATTTACCCCGTCGTTCTCCACATCAGCCACCCACCCCCAACCCCCTGGCCTGCTGCCCGCCACCTGGCCCTGTGTACCCGCCCGCCCCCTCCTTCACCCACCCCTGCCCCCAAATCCCAGCCTCTGCTCGTCCTGAGAGCTGGTTATGCAGCCGGTCTTCAACCTCTTCCTGCCGGTGGACACACAGTGACCTAACGCCCGTCAGTCACGGTAACAGCTCCCTTCTGAAAGCGGGAGTGATTCGCAGAAGGGCCGAGCACACACACACCTGCAGCTGCCATCAATGGGAGCTGCGAATGCTCAGCTCTTCTAAAAAAACCAGGAGCCCCCATTGCTGGACATTCTGCAAACGGGTTGGTTTGGGGGTTTTTTTTGGAGGGGGGGTGAGACACTCTGTATGCCTCAGTATCCCATCTTGAAAGTGGGGATACAAACACTCTGCTGTCTCATGGAAAACATTTCTGAGGTGCTCAGATTCCAGTGGATAAGAACCCTAGAGAAGTCCATGAGGACACAGTTCTGTACTGGGTGCAGAGTTTGGATGCTGTGCAGAAAAATATTATTATATTAATATTGGGCAGAGCGTAGAGGTGCCTATCAGGACTCCCTTTGTGCTAGGAATGGTACAAATCATAACAAAGGTAGCCTCTGCCCCAGGGAGCTCAGATGTAGGAATGAGAGAAGATATAATAGGTGGATAACCAGACAAACAGGGCTGGGTTGAGAGACAAGGAAACAGTGAAGCTGGGTATTATTTTGCATAAATAGCTTCAATGTTCAGCGTATTCCTGGGTGGCCACCAATATAGCCCATGGCAGATGGTAAGAAAGTCTGGAACCGTACACCAAAAGATAAGGAAACAAGAAACACTGGGTAACTTCCTCATCCAGCAGGCACTGTCCATCCTGTGCCCTGAAGGAGGCAGGGCTCCTGTGGAAAAAATAGAATGTGACCATATAATTACAGACTGCAAATGCATATACACAAGGGGAAAAAATCCTGGTATATCCTAACTTTGGAGTGCTCGCCTTTGCAGCCCCAACGTTCTTTTAATGTAGCTTCTTTTGTATGTAATACACATTGTTCACAGTTCTTTTCATCCTCTAATCCTGGTTCCAACAAAGCCAATGGTCTCCAGTGATGTCAATTTTGTCCTTCAGTGAGCAGTCCGTTTTCTGGGTCTTCAATAAACTGTAGGACAGGAACGATCGTTACTCTTACGGGCAGCACAGCTGCATGCCCTAAGTATTCCCTACAGTGACTGGGAGAGGGAAGTGTTCCTTCCAAATAGTCTAATAAATTAGGGGTGTGTCATGCGTGGCCTTTGCCCGTCGATGTGAGGAATGTGGGTAACCTCCATTTACCCATGGGGTATCGGTCACTTCTCCCTCCATTACCAAGAGCAGCACTGGTTTTACTGCACACCTTTCCTCATCTCTCTTCCAGCCCTTTGGCCTTTCCATTAGTTTCACTTTTTTATTTTTAAGGTTTAATTGACAACCATTTAAATTCTCTCTCTGAAAATACCAGCTTGAAGGCATCTCGTTTGCAAGGGTGTTCATCCCAGTACACAGAAATGAATATGGAGAGGACAACTGGTGGCCCTGGAGAGAGCACAAGGCTGCAATTCACTTGAGGGACTCTTATGATCCTAACCACCAAGGGCAAGCATGAGCTCTTGATGAGTATTAGGAGAGCCCTGAGGGGGAATTCAGTACTGTGTCTATTTCAAGGCCTTTAGTTATGATACATAATTTTCACATTCCCTTCTTAACCCTTAGCTGAGGAGAGAACATCTCACTTTTAGAAGTTGAAAAACTATAACAATTTCATTCTCCAGCCTTCACAGAGAAGAGATGGAAGTGCTGTCGATTGACACACCAAACTAAACAGGGCACAGCGCTCAGAAATGGCCTGCCTGGAGCACCCGGGGCCAGACTAGGTAACCCATCTCTAATCCCTGCACTGCCTTGTGGGTGAAACCCCAGCACAGGCTTACTCACTGGCAACAGCAACAGCTCTTCAGTGATAGGAGGGATGGTACAGTGCAGGGTCAGTTTTCTCCCTGGCATAATTTCTAGAGAAACAAATGAGGAATCCTAGGGTGTGTCTGCACTACGAAATTAGGTCGAATTTATAGAAGTCGATTTTTTAGAAAGCGATTTTATACAGTCAATCGTGTGTGTCCCCACTAAGCGCATTAAGTCAGCGGAGTGCTTCCACAGTACCGAGGCTAGTGTCGACTTTCGGAGCATTGCACTGTGGGTAGCTATCCCACAGTTCCTGCAGTCTCCGCCGGCCATTGGAATTCTGGGTTAAGCTCCCAATGCCTGATGGGGCAAAAACATTGTCACGGGTGGTTTTGGGTTCATGTTGTGAGTCACCCCTCCCTCCGTGAAAGCAACGGCAGACAATCGTTTCGCGCCTTTTTTCCGTGCGGGCCCCATACTGCTTTCAGCAGATGGTGCAGTGGGTCTGCAAACCGTCGTCATCAAACGACCTCTTCCGCTGCCACTCTGCTCTCCTGCTCTTGTCTAGATAGTGAATTTTTCCATGTCGTCTCTCATGGGCTCCCGCTTCCACTCTGTTCTCCTGCTCTCATGAATCCACCTTGCAGGTCGTCATCCACCCCTTCCACTGCCACTCTGCTCTCCTGCTTGCCTGGTGGTCTCGCAGGGCCACTTCCACTGCAACTCTGCTCGGCTCCTCTTGTCTCGCCATAACACGCCAAGCGTGCAGCCCGCTCAGCTGTTGTGTCCCGGCAGCAGACAGTGCAGTAGATCTGCAAACCATTGTCATTGAACGACCGCTTCTGCTGCCACTCTGCTCTCCTGCAGACACCACAGAGCAGACGCCGCGCAAGCATGGAGCCCGCTCAGATCACTGCGGCAGTTAACCCCTCGCACGTTATCCTGCAGTATATGCAGAACCAAAACCTGTAAAAGCAGGCGAGGAGGCGACGGCAGTGCAGTGACGAGACTGATGAGGACATGGACACAGACTTCTCTCAAAGCATGGGCCCCGGCAATTTGGCCATCCTGGTGGCAATGGGGCAGGCTCATGCCGTGGAACGCCGATTCTGGGCCCGGGAAACAAGAACAGATTGGTGGGACCGCATAGTGTTGCAGGTCTGGGACGATTCCCAGTGGCTGCGAAACTTCCGCATGCGCAAGGGCACTTTCATGGAACTTTGTGACTTGCTTTCCCCTGCCCTGAAGTGCAAGAGTACCAAGATGAGAGGAGCCCTCACAGTTCACAAGCGAGTAGCGATAGCCCTGTGGAAGCTTGCAACGCCAGACAGCTACCGGTCAGTCGGGAATCAGTTTGGAGTGGGCAAATCTACTGTGGGGGCTGCTGTGATCCAAGTAGCCAACGCAATCACTGGAGGAGAGGAGGGAAGGACAAGGCTACACTGCACTTCAAAACTTAGAATCATAGAATATCAGGGTTGGAAGGGACCTCAGGAGGTCATCTAGTCCAACCCCCTGCTCAAAGCAGGACCAATCCCCAATTAAATCATCCCAGCCAGGGCTTTGTCAAGCCTGACCTTAAAAACTTCTAAGGAAGGAGATTCCACCACCTCCCTAGGTAACGCATTCCAGTGTTTCACCACCCTCCTAGTGAAAAAGTTTTTCCTAATATCCAATCTAAAACTCCCCCACTGCAACTTGAGACCATTACTCCTTGTCCTGTCCTCTTCTACCACTGAGAATAGTCTAGAACCATCCTCTCTGGAACCACCTCTCAGGTAGTTGAAAGCAGCTATCAAATTCCCCCTCATTCTTCTCTTCTGCAGACTAAACAATCCCAGTTCCCTCAGCCTCTCCTCATAAGTCATGTGTTCCAGACCCCTAATCATTTTTGTTGCCCTTCGCTGGACTCTTTCCAATTTATCCACATCCTTCTTGTAGTGTGGGGCCCAAAACTGGACACAGTACTCCAGATGAGGCCTCACCAATGTCGAATAGAGGGGAACGATCACATCCCTCAATCTGCTCGCTATGCCCCTACTTATACATCCCAAAATGCCATTGGCCTTCTTGGCAACAAGGGCACACTGCTGACTCATATCCAACTTCTCGTCCAGTGTCACCCCTAGGTCCTTTTCCGCAGAACTGCTGCCTAGCCATTCGGTCCCTAGTCTGTAGCTGTGCATTGGGTTCTTCCGTCCTAAGTGCAGGACCCTGCACTTATCCTTATTGAACCTCATCAGATTTCTTTTGGCCCAATCCTCCAATTTGTCTAGGTCCCTCTGTATCCTATCCCTGCCCTCCAGCGTATCTACCACTTATTGAATGCCAGCCTTCTGTTGCTTGGGCAGTCTGCTGGGGTGGAGTAGTTGGGTGCCTGGAGCCCCCCCTCCGCGTTCTTGGGCGTCTGGGTGAGGAGGCCATGGAACTTGAGGGGAGGGCGGTTGATTACACAGGGGCTGCAGTGGCGGTTTGTGCCTTTCCTGCACCTCAACCATATGCCAGAGCATATGAGTTTGATCCTCCAGTAGCCTCAGCATTGCATCCTGCCTCCTTTCATCATGCTGCTGCCCCCTGTCCTGTTGCTCCAGCCATCTATCCTCTCGCGCGTCCCTCCTGTCCTCGTGTTCATTTTGTGTTTTCCTGGACTCTGCCATTGTCTGCCTCCACACATTCTGCTGGGGCTCTTTCAGTTTGGGTGGACTGCATGAGCTCAGAGAACATTTTATCGCGAGTGCGGTTTTTTTGCCTTCTTATCTGCGCTAGCCTCTGGGACAGAGATGCTAGTCGCAGCATTGAAACATTGGCAGCTGCGGGAGGAAAAAAAGGGAGATTAAAATAGAAAAAAAGACCAACTGGCCATTTAAAAGGAGGGGCTGATGTTTTTGGGTTAACGTGCAGCACAAACCCAACTAACCGCCCTCCCCCCACACACACTCAGTTCTCTGGGATGATCGCTTCACCCCTAACAGTGGGGATGATTTCTTTTCAGCCCCAGACAAACAGCCCAGCAGGAACAGTCACCTCTGAATGTCCCCTGAATAAAATTCCCCTATTTCAACCAGGTGACCATGAATGATATCTCTCTCCTTAACACAGATAGAAAACACAGAGAGATAAAGAACAGATGTTGCTTGAATGCCAGCAAACACCGGGACTACACGCTGCCATGCTTTCTTATGCAATGATTTCAGACTCTGTGCTACTGGCCTGCCATGGTAAAGTCTCCTACCAATAAGGCTTCCCTCCCCAGAATCCTTTTGCAAAGGCTTTGGGATTACTTCCAGGATAGCTTCACTGAGAAGTCCCTGGAGGATTTCCGCTCCATTCCCAGACACGTTAACAGACTTTTCCAGTAGCTGTACTGGCTGCGAATGCATCCCAAGTCTTCAGGGCGAAGTTATCATTAATCACGCTTGCTTTTAAACCGTGTATTGTATTTACAAAGGTACACTCACCAGAGGCGCCTTCTCCACCTTCAAGGTCCGGGAGCCCGGGTTGGGAGGATACTGTCTCGAGGTTAATAAACAGTTCATGGCTGTCGGGGAGAACGGTTTCTCCACTTGCCTGGTGTGCGCTATCTTCAGCATCCCCCTCATCATCATCTTCCTCTTCCCCAAAATCATCATCCCTGTTGTGCGAGATTCCCCCCTTGCAGAAGTCCACGTACAGGGGTGGGGCTGTGGTAGGGGCACCCCCTAGAATGGCATGCAGCTCATCCTAGAAGCGGCATGTCTGGGGCTCTGACCCCGAGTGGGCGTTTGCCTCTTGGGTTTTTTGGTAGGCTTGCCTCAGCTCCTTTAGTTTCACGCGGCACTGCTGTGGGTCCCTGTGATAGCCTCTGTCCTTCATGCCCTTGGAGATTTTTTCAAATATTTTGGCATTTTGTCTTTTGGAACAGAGTTCTGATAGCATGGATTTGTCTCCCCATACAGCGATCAGATCCCATACCTCCCGTTCGGTCCATGCTGGAGCTCTTTTGCGATTCTGGGACTCCATGGTCACCTCTGCTGATGAGATCTGCATGGTCACCTGTGCTGATCAGCTTGCCAAACTGGCCAGACAGGAAATGAAATTCAAAAGTTCATGGGGCTTTTCCTGTCTACCTGGCCAGTGCATCCGAGTTCAGAGTGCTGTCCAGAGCGGTCACAATGGAGCACTGTGGGATAGCTCCCGGAGGCCAATACCATCGAATTGTATCCACACTAACCCAAATTTGAGCCCGGGATGTCAATTTCAGTGCTAATCCCCTCGTTGGGAAGGAGTACAGAAATCGATTTTAAGAGCCAATTAAGTCGACAAAAATGGCTTCGTTGTGTGGACGGGTGCAGGGTTAAATCGATCTAACGCTGCTAAATCCGACCTAAACTCGTGGTGTAGACCAGGGCCTGGTGTTTGTGTTGAGGAAATCGATCCTAAGACTCATGTCAGTTAGGTGGATAGCAAAGCCATTATGTACACTAACAACATTCATTCCCTCTCTGTACTTGGAGTGCTGTCTTCTGTGCTTTTGTCAACTGACTTGAACTGGAAAAGAACAGCTCAGCAGTACAGCTCAACAACTTCAGTGGGAAAGCACTTCCCTGACACCAGGGTCAGCTGTCCGCCACCACCACACTGACAGCAGGGCAAGGTAGGTGTGAAATGCTGCCATTGTGATCAGACAGTGCTTTGTACCCTGGGTACACAGGTGCAAACTCTGGTTAAGTAGATCAGACTAGTAGAGGGAAGTCACCAGTTCCGGAGGTTATATGGCGTCTCGGGTGAACATGATTGTGACATACCCCAGGGTGGCATGTCTGAACTGTGGAATTTCTGTGCCCCCTTTTAACTCTCCTGCCCAGGCTGTCTGCTACACTGCTATGCCAGTGAACAACAAGCCCCTCCAGGCTCTGTTCACTCAGCCGCCAGTGTGCAGAGACACACCCAGCTAAATTGCATGAAGACTCTCCCAAGCCACTCATGAACTGCATACAAGGAGACACCCACAAATTCCCCCTGCCCCAGCCTTGCACCCCAGAAATGTGCGTCTTAAACTGCTCAAGACCTTCTTGATCAGTGCAAGCTCATTAATTAATTTGCCACTTCTTCAATGGGTAGTGGACATGCCCCAGCCTCTATAACAGTGGTCCTCAATGTGCAGCCCATGGGCCACTTGTGGCTCAAACAGCACACAGCTTTGGCCCATTTGACATCCTCAGGGCCATACTAGTTGTCAAGGCTGAATCCCCACTCTGTCACTCTGAGTGCAGAAGTGGGGTCCACAAGGTTTTAAAAAATTAATACTTGCCATTCCAGGCTTGTATTACACTCCCAAGGTTACAGCTTTTCTCTGACCGAGGTTTGGTGAATGCTGCCACCACCCAAATGCCAAAAAAAACCCAACCTTTGAATCCAGGAAGGTGCACTTGGGAATTCCTCCCTGTGGGGTACCCTCAAGTCCTTTCACTCCCCCTCTGGGGAAGAGCTGAGAAAGAAAACAAAGGAAATTAGCTGTGCTACCAGCTAATCAAAGAACATGCACAAACCTCTTAGGACACCAAAAATCCAATCCTGTTCTTAAAAAAATGCAAATTTTATAAAAAACAAAAAGGGAAAAATTACATCTGGAACTTAGGCTTTTTGCTAGATCTTAAAAGAAACAATTACAAAAATTAAGCATCCTAAATAGCTTTCTTGGGGGTTCAGGTTAAAGGTTACAAGCAATCAAAAGCATCAGAGGTTAGCACAGAGGAGATCCACAAGCCAAAATAAAAAATAAACCTGATTGTGTCTAACTAAACGTTCCCTATCCAAATAATTTCTTCTAGGTATGGAAGATGAATTTTCATACCTGGTTCAAGCCTTACACAGCATTGCTGCTCCTTCCCTGCAGCCCAGAGAACACCACACAAAGGGAAAGTTTCTTTCCCAATTTTAAAAAGTTCTACCTTCCCATTGGCTCTTTTGGTCAGGTGCCCACTCCTTTTCTTTTACCTGTGGGCTTGTTAACCCTTTACAGGTAAAGCAAGCAGAGAACAGACCAAGAGGGATTTTACAGCTAACTAGCTGGCTGGGTGTCCATATAAGGGAGCTACTCCCCCGCCCTTCATGGATCACATTAGTAGTTTTGGATGCGGCCCACAATGGTAAATAGGTTGAGAACCACTGCTCTATTATCTAAGCAGGTCCAACCAAGCACTTTAGACAAACTCACTGGTTTAGCTTAAACATCAAAATAAGCTGAGAAAGATCGATTTTAAGTGGTTAAGTAGCATTGGCTTAGAAGATTAGACAGAATCATAGAATCATAGAATCAGAGTTGGAAGGGACCTCAGGAGGTCATCTAGTCCAACCCCCTGCTCAAAACAGGACCGATCCCCGACTAAATCATCCCAGCCAGGGCTTTATCAAGCCTGATCTTAAAAACTTCTAGGGAAGGAGTTTCCACCACCTCCCTAGGTAACGCATTCCAGTGTTTCACCACCCTCCTAGTGAAAAAGTTTTTCCTAATATCCAACCTAAATTTCCCCCACTGCAACTTGAGACCATTACTACTTGTCCTGTCATCTGCTACCACTGACAACAGTCTAGAGCCATCCTCTTTGGATCCACCTTTCAGGTAGTTGAAAGCAGCAATCAAATCCCCCCTCATTCTTCTCTTCTGAAGACTAAACATCCCCAGTTCCCTCAGCCTCTCCTCATAAGTCATGTGTTCCAGTCCCCTAATCATTTTTGTTGCCCTCCGCTGAACTCTTTCCAATTTTTCCACATCCTTCTTGTAGTGTGGGGCCCAAAACTGGACACAGTACTCCAGAGGAGGCCTCATCAATGTCGAATAGAGGGGGACGATCACGTCCCTCGATCTGCTGGCAATGCCCCTACTTATACATCCCAAAATGCCATTGGCCTTCTTGGCAAAAAGGGCATACTGTTGACTCATATCCAACTTCTCATCCACTGTAACCACTAGGTCCTTTTCTGCCGAACTGCTGCCGAGCCATTTGGTCCCTAGTCTGTAGCGGTGCATTGGATTCTTCCATCCTAAGTGCAGGACTCTGCACTTGTCCTTGTTGAACCTCATCAGATTTCTTTTGGCCCAATCCTCCAATTTGTCTAGGTCCCTCTGTATCCTATCCCTACCCTCCAGTGTATCTACCACTCCTCCCAGTTTAGTGTCATCTGCAAACTTGCTGAGGGTGCAATCCACACCATCCTCCAGATCATTTATGAAGATATTGAACAAAACCGGCCCCAGGACCGACCCCTGGGGCACTCCACTTGATACCGGCTGCCAACTAGACATGGAGCCATTGATCACTGCCCGTTGAGCCTGACAATCTAGCCAGCTTTCTATCCACCTTATAGTCCATTCATCCAGCCCATACTTCTTTAACTTGCTGGCAAGAATACTGTGGGAGACCGTGTCAAAAGCTTTGCTAAAGTCAAGGAACAACACGTCCACTGCTTCCCCTTCATCCACAGAGCCAGTTATCTCGTCATAGAAGGCAATTAGATTAGTAAGGCATGACTTGCCCTTGGTGAATCTATGCTGACTGTTCCTGATCACTTTCCTCTCCTCTAAGTGCTTCAGAATTGATTCCTTGAGGACCTGCTCCATGATTTTTCCAGGGACTGAGGTGAGGCTGACTGGCCTGTAATTCCCAGGATCCTCCTTCTTCCCTTTTCTAAAGATGGGCACTACATTAGCCTTTTTCCAGTCATCTGGGACCTCCCCCGATCGCCAGGAGTTTTCAAAGATAATGGCCAATGGCTCTGCAATCACATCTGCCAACTCCTTTAGCACTCTCAGATGCAATGCATCCGGCCCCATGGACTTGTGCTCGTCCAGCTTTTCTAAATAGTTCCGAACCACTTCTTTCTCCACAGAGGGCTGGTCACCTCCTCCCCATGCTGTGCTGCCCAGTGCAGTAGTCTGGGAGCTGACCTTGTTCGTGAAGACAGAGACAAAAAAAGCATTGAGTACATTAGCTTTTTCCACATCCTCTGTCACGAGGTTGCCTCCCTCATTCAGTAAGGGGCCCACACTTTCCTTGACTTTCTTCTTGTTGCTAACATACCTGAAGAAACCCTTCTTGTTACTCTTAACATCTCTTGCTGTTTGTCACTTTGTCACTCGGTGACAAAAGGAAATAAAATAGCAAAACCACAATCTAAATCCTAAACTTTGCCAGGCTAATTATTTTAAAAGCAAGAGGATTTGTCTCACCCAAAACTTCACAGCAGTGCATGCTAACTTCCCGTTAGGTCCAGCACCTCCCAAAATCTCAATGGAGATCTCTTTGCGTTCCAGATGATCTTGCTTCCTTGTGTAGAGATGCGGGGCAGAGGCAGGCAAAGGGAGGATGGCACTGTCCCTCGTGTATACTTTTCTCCAGGTGCTGGAAAAATCTTTGCTCTGTCGTGGGGTTAGGCAGCCTCCATAGGATATTGGCCAAACTTACTGACTCTCCAAGCCGCAGACGATAATCTTTGGAAGTTCGAGAGCCGGGCGTGCCTGCTGGGGCTTGGGGCCTCGACCTTGCAGCAGGGTGATGGGGCTACAGTCTTCTGCCCTGCAGAGACGGGGGTCTTAGGGCACCTGCCGGGTCTCGGGGCTTCAGTTTATTCTCTATGCCAGTTCAGCCCTTAGCCTCTCTGTTGAGATAGCAGCGGCTATGATGATGTGAGCAGCTGTCCATTAGGAACTGAACTGAGACTCAGCTCACATTCAGCACCACAAACCATCAGGCCATCATGGCTTCCAGTCTCTGCTGCTCTGCCTGGCTGGGACTTAGAGGTGACAGGCTCTGTGCCATCTAACCACAGGCCATACAGCAATCATACAGTATAGCAAAGGGCTGCTCCGACAGAACCCTGACTCCCCTTCCTCCCCCTCGCCCTGGGCACACAGAGAAAATGGAGCGACTGGGGGATCAATCATCGATTTTAGCAATGTAATTGAAATGTTCAGCATGCCCAGGCCGCGATCAGTCAGATGTACTGATTCCCCTGCTACATTTAATTGGCTTGGAGTGCTGTGAACGTTACTCTTCTTGTAGTTTTATTTCCTAATTTGGACAAAGCAGCTTCTCAGGAAGCTGCCATGTCTCGAGGGCAGTCGCCTCTGGAACCAGCACAGTGCCTGGGTCCACCAGGGTCCTCGGTGCCCAGGGAGAGGACTCTGGGAGAACCAAATCAGCTGGAGCTGAGACACTGCCATACTGACCCACCACAATCCAGCTCCCTTCTGGTGCTGATGACCCACCAGATCCATGGCGTCTGTGTCTCTTCGGCACCAAACAAGAGCCAAGGGAGCACCTGTATTTACTCTGCGGCTGCTGCTTCCAGGTTCTCCCTGTCCTTGGATACCTCAGGCACGTGGGCTGTTTGAAACCAGGCCTCTGACCGTAGTTTCTTTGGTGCCATCAGGCGTGTCAGTCTGGGGTCTCTGGAAGAGCTGACCGAACAGAAGAGTTCTGCGGCCACGGCTGATTCATAGGGGCATGCCGTGTTCCCGGCAGCAGGCAAGCCTTGGGCCCGCTGTTGGAGCCCTGTGGGCTCAGTGGGAAAGCTGCACAAAGCAGGCCTGGAGCAACTGCTCATCCAGGGAGTGTATTAAAGTGCAGCTGTTCCCTGGGACGGCAGTGACTGGCCTCTGGCTCACCGTCTGCCATTCTTGGGTAGATGAACAAACTAATGTGATAGACGGGGCTGGAAATGTCCGGAACCCTAACAACTCACTCTCCTCTCTTTTATTACTATTGCTAAAGCAATATCTACAATTGCTTCCTTGTAAGGCTGAGACAGCTGAAGACAAAATGCCTGCAGGGCAGAGGAACCGAAGGATGACAGGTCATTCAGACCCAGAAATCAGAAAGAAAGGGGGTGGCTTTGGGACCTTCCTATCTGACCTCACACCAAACTTCTAACGAGTGCGTGGCCCTGGCACCCACTGATTTCCTTAGGGTTCCTCCTCGCTGTTCCTTGAGACAAGTGGGGGGATTGGTAATAATCATATTCCATAGAGAACCCCGAATTCTGCTCTGTCTGAAGATGTGTTTAGTGTACAGGAGATGGCTACACACAGGGCCAGATTGTCAAGAGATCCCAGCTCCCAGTTGGGCCCCATTGTTCTCAATGGAGACTTCTGAGTGCTGAGCACTTTTGAAAAATCTGGGCCATATCCTTAGGGCCAGATTCGAATCCCTTCACTCCAGCTAGTAGCACTGCCCTCTGTCATGAGTCACACTGAAATCAACAGGAGTCTTTGGAAGTAAGGTACCAAATATGAGAAAGGATGGTCCTTAACGATTTAAGTTCTTTTTAAGGGTTTTTAAACTGTGTCTGTTCGGGTATTTCATTGAATCTGTCTGCAGACAGACATCTTAGGGCAACTTTCAAACTTCAGCCCTTTACATTTTGCTGGCTTCAGACTGCTGTTTGCAGCTTTTTACCAGTGACACTGTTCTAGGTCTAAGGGCTGTGCTGTATTGGCAAATTTACAGGTCTGATTTTTAGCTCCATGTCTTTTGAACATTAACTTGACTCAATTTTACCTTTGAGGCTTCAGCTCTCATAAAGGGAACACCTGTCCAGATGCTCCTCTCTCTCCCAATTTCTTGCGCCTGAGGCTCCAGAGAGGAAGCAGGATCTGAGATCCAAGGCGTTTGTGGTTTCACGTCCACTGAAGGCGAAGCTTCCTCCGCACAATATGACGCTTGTATCCAGGAGATGCGCTCATTTGGGGCATGATCCTACTCCCATTGAAGTCAATGGAAAGACTCCCATGGGAACTTTTGTAAATGATTTGATCATGTGCTAAGCAGCTGAATTCCGATAATTTCTCTTTCCTTCTGATGTGGTGTGTCCAGTTTCACTGGTGCTCAATGGAAAACACACTGCATTGCCAGTTTTCCAGGATATCAATTGCCCTTCAGCTTGATATACTTATCTGAACTGGATGTTTATCCCGCATTAAGAAGAGAATTCATTTCTAGCACTGTTGGGCATATACACTGAAATTGCTCTAAAACGGTTTGAAAGGAAACTGAAGAGACTTCTCCCCTGTTTCTAGAGGGTTTAGAAGAAAGTGGGAGGGATAGCTCAGTGGTTTGAGCGCTGGCCTGCTAAACCCAGGGTTGTGAGTTCAATCCTTGAGGTGGCCATTTAGGGATTGGGGCAAAAATTGGGGATTGGTCCTGCTTTGAGCAGGGGGTTGGACTAGATGACCTCCTGAGGTCCCTTCCAGCTCTGATATTCTATGATTCTAAAGTGGATTTGGTGGGAGAAAAGTGAATACCGGCACAAGGAGGCAGCAGTGGCATAAGCACTGGAAAGAAAAAGAAAATTCCAATGCGCTGTTCTACCCCTGGTTCCTACCCCTGTCTCCTGGAAGTGTTATTTGGCTGGCAAATAATAATACCCTGTCCTGGTAGCTGTGGTGCCGGGAGTGGTCAGTAAGGAATGGGGCAAACTATTGTGGGCCTGAGCCCACCAAAATGCTGTCCCTTCCTCTACCATAAATCCTTCAGGTCTGTTGACCTGAAGCTCCATGCGTCCCAGCCACCACCTCCTCCCTACACTCCCTTGAGTCATGTTGTGACTTCAACTGAAGAGGTGAAAAATCAACAAAAACCGAGGGGCATCTTCCCTGCCTGAGCCCAGCACCATCACCAGCTGGCCAGCCAGCCAATGTTAGCTGTGTACCACCATGCCAGGTGCTGCTCACCCGCTAGCTAGCTATGGCATCAGAGCCCAGTCCTGTGGGAGGGCTACAGGGATCCTGCCTTCAGTCTCCCTTGGAAGCCAAATAAAACCAGTCAATCTCCCTCTCAGCCTGTCTCAGCCTGTGGCTTTTCTCTCTCTGGTGCTAGGGCAAAAGATTAATGCTGCCTGGATTCCCTGCGGCCTTCCCCAGTCCCTGGGGAAAATGGGATTCCAAGATACAGACCTCTTCCATTCCTTGTAGCGCTGTGCGAGCCATTGCAGGTGTAACCCCTTGGTCAATATGTGTGATAGGTCCTCCTCTGTGCCCCATCCCTAGAGAATGGGGGTCTCTTGTAGCCCCACCTTGGCTGACACATGAGAGGTTGAACCAGGGATATCCAAAGCAAAAAACATGAACTACTTTGAGCTACAACTACCTGGCTGGAGAGAGCAACAGACTCATACCCTGTGTGGACTGGGCACGGGGGGAGCTGTACCACACTCTGACCCCTGGGTATATGGGCACTGGGGGAGCTGTACTACACTCTGATCCCTGGGGTATATGGGCACAGGGGGAGCCGTACCACACTCTGACCTCTGGGTATATGGGCACAGTAGGACCTAGCTACAATTTGTCGGGAAAGAGTCAACACAAATTGGGGAAAGGGAAATCATGTCTCACCAATCTATTAGAATTCTTTGAGGGAGTCAACAGGCATGTGGACAAGGGGGATCCAGTGGATATAGTGTACTTGGACTTTCAGAAAGCCTTTGACAAGGTCCCTCACCAAAGGCTCTTAAGTAAAGTAAGCCATCATGGGATAAGAGGGAAGGTCTCTCATGGATCGGTAACTGGCTCTGTGGATGAGGGGAAAGCGGTGGACGTGATATACCTTGACTTTAGCAAAGCTTTTGATACCGTCTCCCACATATTCTTGCCAGCAAGTTACAAAAGTATTGGTTGCATGAATGGACTATAAGATGGATAGAAAGCTGGCTAGATCATTAGGCTCAATGGGTAGTGATCAATGGTTCGATGTCTCGTTGGCAGCCGGTATCAAGCAGAGTGCTCCAGGGGTCGGTTTGGGGGCCGGTTTTGTTCAAAATCTTCATTAATGATCTGGAGGATGGTGTGGATTGCACCCTCAGCAACTTTGCGGATGACACTAAGCTGGATATTGGACCAGATGACTAGATGACCTCCTGAGGTCCCTTCCAACCTTAATCTTCTATGATTCTATGTCTTTACCCTCATATCAATGTCCTCAGGTCTCTCAATGGTCACAAATATAAGGATTCCTCACCCACTGTTGTTATGAGAACTGTAGTAATTAGGTTAAATTGTTACAGAATACCATAAAATAACAGTAATGGGCCTAATGTACCCCCTAGATTGCTGCAAGAAGGGTCTCCTCACCATGGAAGCCAACCCCTCAATAATCTGACTGGGACCTGGTTTCGAATGCTGCACAGCTATGCCCATATTACTTGGGCTCTGGCTAAAGGGCCACTGGAAGTCTTTTTACTACCTGGCAGGACCTGAGTTCCTGATTCCCTGTGTCAGCTGATGACATCCCAGACAGGTAAAGCAGAGTAGGGCTTTTGAACACATCCTGCACATTGAGGTCCCCAGCCATTGTGCCTGGGAAAGCACTGCAGAGCTTGGCCCTAAGCATTTAGGACACTGCCAGCTGCTATGGGGCGTGGCAGGTCAGTAGACAAGGATGTGGCTTTCCCCTCATGTTTTAAAGTCCCTTTAAAGTTGTTATGTTCCGGCTGGGAATTCACTGGAGAGTCTGTGTTACCCCCGTTGCTCGGCAGACACGGATCATTCTGGATAAAGAATTCTCTTGCGATGGAAGCACGTGGTTTGGAGTTTGGCACTGAAGAAGTTACGTGCAGTTCCAGCTTTCATAGTTTTTGTGGGCTCCCCATTCCATCCCCTAAACAAACACCTTTTTATTTATAGAGCAGCTGCTGTTATTTAGGGTGACAGCCTTGCCATATGGTACCACCTACTCAACCCCATCAAGCGGTATCAGGCTCACATTCACCGGGGGGAGCCCACCCTTTTCTGACAGTCTCTGCCATTTTCAGAAGCTCCTTTTCAAGGGGTGCATCTGGGATTACCTGTATTGGGTCAATTTGGCTTCCATTGAATTCAGTGGGACTTTAGTCCTTCAGTTTAATGGGATTCAAGTATATGTGTATGTGTGTGGGGGTGTACACCTCGAAGGCCTGAATTTTTGAAAGGTCTTTAAAAGGCTTTTGTGCCCCTCATTCATTGCCTTTTAGACATGCAGGTACCTGGCACAGTTAAATGACTAGATAGTCTTATTTGCACTCACAATCAATTAGGAGGGTAAAGTTTTAGGTGCATTTGCAGCCAGAAAATTGCACTAGGAAAAAATTGAGGCCCCTTTTCAAAGAACAGGTCTATACTACACTGATATGGACAAGACACAACACGTATCCCAGACAAAAATCACACCGATGGAGTTAAAGCTGACAGCTCATCTCAGGGACTTAACAGTAAAGAAACATTACAGGGATGTTAGTGTTTGTGGCCTCAGCTTACATTACACTGACCCTGAAAGAGGCATTAGACCTTTTTCATGTTTTTCACTAAGACGGGAGACCACAGTGCATTATGGGAGATGTAGTTTAGCCAGGGAGTGGAGCCTGCTTTAGTCAATGCAGACCCTTCTATCCCTATCTGTCCGTCTCCAGTCCCCTTCTGCTTCTCTTCCCCCATACCTCCTCTCTCTCATTGCCTACCCTTGTCCTCCCCCTGCTCCTCCCCTCTCTGCATTCAAGCCAGGCTGTTCTTCCTCCTCCTCCTCCTCTGTGCTGCCTGGACACCAGCCGGAGGAACAGTGAGAGCACAGAAGCTAGTGCCAGAGTGGCCTCCAGAAGCCAATAGGGCCATTTTGTAAGTAAAATGCTGCTCAGACCCTGCAGCCCTGGGCAATCACGATGTCCCTTAGGTTCCTGAGATGTGCTCTCAGCCTTAACTGCACCTCAGTGTGTTTTTTTTTGTCTGGGATACATGTATAAGCATTGGGCCTACTTCCCTTTCCGGTCAAAAATGATGCTAAACTTTCACAGGTCTCTACTGAGCATGTGCAAAGTGAGATTTTCAGAGGTTCATAACTTGGTCAAGTTTGGGCAGATTTTCACAAGGATGGCAAAAGGCACTGCCCTGCCACCAGGTTGACTCCCTGGCCGAATGCCATTGCTTCATAGGTTATAAAGTCAAGGGACCATTCAGATTATCTAGGCTGACCTTCTGCTTTGCACAGCCCATAGGACTTCTCCAGAGACTTGATTTAAAACTTGCTAGTGATGGAGAATCCACCACCACCCTTGGTAAATTGTTCCAGTGGTTAATTAGCCTATTACATATATTTCTAGTCCAAATCTGTCTAGCTTCAGCTTCCAGCCTTTGGATCTTGTTATACTTTTGCCCCCTATTTGGTTTGTTCTCTCCAGGCTTTTCATAGAATCATAGAATAGAATATCAGGGTTGGAAGGGACCTCAGGAGGTCATCTAGTCCAACCCCCTTCTCAAAGCAGGACCGATCCAATTAAATCATAGGTCTATATGCTCCATTGTGTCTTCCACCTTTTTCTGCCCCTTCTCTTCCCGTCTCTGCCTCCCAAAGACTTTGCAGAATATAGTACAACCCATATATACTGTTCTAAATACTGACACACCTTTGCTGTGCCCCCTGCCCCCCACAAAAAAGATTTTTCTGAATGATACACTAATATTTTTGCTGAACGTTTTTAAAAAAAATCACCCAGAGACAGACACTCAGCATGGGAAATTTCAGGCTGAATAGTTAAGCTTGGCAAAGTCCTAGGGCCCAGAATCTCAAAGGTATTTAGGCACCTAACTCCCACTGAAGTCAGTTACTGCAAATGAGATTTTATAATGGGAAGTGTTGAGTAATCTTAACCATAGGCATTGCATCTATCCTCCCATCTCATGACAGCACAGCTTGTGAGGCAAGTCAGGCCAACAACATCCCTGTATGTGTAATTGATTCTGCAGTTCACTGAGATGAACATATAATTGCTCTTGTTGTTGCCATCTGTGGGTTAATTACAGCTGACCGAGAACATTTCCCCATGTGCACAGAGGAACTTGGGATTCTGTGGTATAGAACGGTCAGTGTCACAAGGGTTTGTTGCTAAGCAGAAATACAGTCAATCACAAGAGAGGAAATATATGGATGTGTGTGCCCTCTCCCTACCTCCCTGGAGTGCAGTGCTCATCAGTAATGAACACAGAGCAATAGAGCAGTGTTGTATTAGAGTGAACCTTCATAAGCAATCTAGGGACTTCAGCTAATAAAAGGATGTGTTCCATGTAAATCCGCAGCACCGTCTGGCTCGTTGCACTTCTGGATTCCCCACCCATAACTGCAGTGTCACGTTGCAGCAGTCAGGGAGTGACCCACTGGGTTATTTGCCATGGCTAAAGCCCAAAGAAAAATAAATGAGCTACAAACTCAGGGGTTTGATGTCAAAGGCGTTAGCGATCATTAGTGAGTATAACTGCAGCTCCCTTCTGCAGCGGAGGAAGTAGGAGGAGGCCTACAGAGAGATTATAGGCAGGTCAAGGAAATCTTCAATCGATCGATAGTCTGGAGATAGCAAAGATGTGGCAGGTAAAATGCAAACTTGTTTGTATTCATCTGACAATGATTCCAGCAGTGTTCTGAAGAAAGGGGGTTTCTGTTGTGCATGGAGAAGTACAACATCCTGCACCACAGATGGGTTATCTGTCTCCCCAGAGCAGGAACTTAGATTCAAAGCCTCACAGAGGCCCAGAGCAAGCTCTGCAGCAAGCAAGCAGGTTTCTGTGGCACTGGGGTGGGGCAGCTGGGAATTCTGAGGCAGCTTCCCTTTAAAATGGCGGTATCTAAGGAGTTGAACAGAAAGGGAGTATGAGGTGAGGAAGAGCTCTGTGTGGCTTGAACACTTGTCTCCTTCATGAACCGAAGGCAGTCCAATGGAAGATATTACCTCACCCACCTTGCATCACAATCGGGACAATGTTCCCGAGATTGATTTAAATTCCACTTCTTTCACACGGCCCTTGTGCTTTCTGCGTTCAGGGTGCTATAGAATGTTGTTCTGAGAATGCACAGCTGCAGTGTTGACGCTGCTGAGATTTGGGGGCAAAGGGAGAAGCTGGCATTTCTGGCAGCTGTCAAGGCGACATCTAGGGGTTTGGGCAGCCAAGAAAGCATAGGAGGGGGTCTGAAGTTGCAGAATAAGCATGTTGGTTGGGAATTTCTGCTAAAAAGACAGGCCCTGAAACAGTTAATAAGATTGTCATATGCACTGTCATTTGTAGGTTTCATAGTTAACAACCCATTGAGAATTCTGGGCAGTTTGCCTGGCTGACAGCCAGCCCTTGCATTGGCCAGGGTGCAGAGGAATGTCTCCCCAGTCTGCCTTCTTCTCCGGAATCTCAGCTCTCATATTTCTTCCAGAAGCCAGTTTGTAGCCATATGGCTTATGAGGAAAGCCTTGAAAACCTGACCTAATACAACAATGGCTGCCTGAATCTGAAGATAGCCTGGAACAATAGCTCTGGTGTGGGACCTGCCCATCCATCAAAATGGGTGCTCACTCAGTTTGCCTTATGATGACACTTTAAGAGGAAATATTGAAGATCTACACAGTCTGCTGTGAGTAGCTGTTCATTTTCACATCTCTGCGAGAGCACTGCCATGTTGTTTTCTTCAAACAAGGACCCCAGTTGGGCATCTGAGCCCAAATGAAGAGCCTGGCAAAGCCATGGATGTATTTGAGCCCAAACAAGGAGGAGCCATGCCAAGGAGCTAGAAGAACCTAGCTGGAATGAATGATCATATATTGCACATCTGCACAATCTACCAAATCAGCAACTCCAGGGGGCAGAGCTTATTCTGTGGATGGCTTGGAGGAGTACCCCTAACTCCCAATTCACGGTCTTCTTACAGCTAATTTTTCAGGCTGTCTGCAGACTTGGGAAGATGACAATGTTTCTGTTCACATTCTGATTACATTTCAGAGATGGTGATGACAAATTTATTGTTGCAGTTAGGGATGTAAAATGTTAACCAGTTAACCGATAAGCATTCGTCTTACCGGTTAACCTGCTTTAATCGTTATCCAACCCCAGTGGCCCCGCACCAGTCGGAGCAGCCCCAGCCGTGCTGGCCAGAACAGCCTCAGCTCCAGCCCCAGCCACACCAGCCCCTGCCAGAGCAGCCCCAACCCAGCCACGCTGGCCCCTGCCAGAGCAGCCCCAGGCCCAGCCACGCCGGCCCCTGCCAGAGCAGCCCCAGGCCCAGCCCTAGCTGCGCTGGCAAGCCCTTTAATTGGTTAACCATTTAAACAAATTATTTTAATAGTTTAAACTGTTAACTTTTTAAATGATATTTATATCCCTAGTTGCAGTGACGAGGCCTAGAAATTTTTTTAGTGAAACCTGAGGATCTGGAGCACAATTCTAAGGCAAGAGGTGGATTCCAAAAAAAAAAAAAAAAAAAAATCCACAGTGTGGAATTGCAGACGACATGGTTAAATTTAAAAGTCTGATCAATATTGAGCATCTTTGTTAAATGATTATTTATCACAGGCTTCTGGAGGAACTGAGTCTGCTGCAGAGACTACTATATTTTGGAGTAAAATTCACTTAACATGAGGTAGGTTGAACCATAAAATCCCACCTTTCTTTTGCTCCCTGGAATCTTGCTGTACTTTTGGACCTCAACCCCCAGCTAGTGGAACACAGTCGCTAGTGTCCCTGTCACGGCATGACAAGTCAGGACAGAGCGGACTGAAAAATGGAGAAAACGATTTTGTGAAAAATTTTCAGTTTTTCCTCCTTCTTTTTCCAGTTATTTTCTTCAGTGTATAATTGGGGGTGGGTTGTTCTTTTTCTCTTATTTTTCACTGTTCCCATTCCCCTTTGTCCCTTTCCGTCTTTTCTTTCCCCCTCACCTTTGGTGTTTTTTTTAGCAGGGGAATGTTTATTTGTTTTAAATAAACTGTTTTATTTGAATTTATTAAAATATGGGAATATTTCTACTTGTCTGAGGCTTGTTTTTAGAAAAGTAACTTTTTGAGCCAAAATTAAACCTGACAATGTCCCTTTCATACTGAGGTAACACTGTTTTTCAAAGGAGATGAGCAAAAAAAGATCTGGATTTGAATTGTGCCAGCTTATGTTGCTTTGAAAGTAGTAAAACTAAACCAGAACAAGGCCCTCGTATTCTGGAATACCAGTACCCGTATGCGGAATTATACCGGTATAACTATCGTGGTAGCATTATAATGATAAAGGCGTGGTTAATGGGTGTTTAACCTGTCAAAAGGAAAGAACAGAGAGGAACCATTATTTTTTCTTCACTGGCAGGGTCCGTTCTCGTAAGAACAATGGGTCGGATTTGGGTCAGTCTCTCCTAACAATACTTCCCACACAAGAACTACATTATGGAGTGTGTTTGAACTTTTCTCTTTTGCTTCCTGATTGAAAAAAGCAAGTCGTCCTTGTCACAGGGCTCCTTCTGAAAGTAATTTCTTTTTATTAATACCTTTATTTAGCAAAAGCAAAATCCTTATGCTGCACTAGCCAAAGGACCTCCCCTGGGCACGTGAAATACATTTCCCCAAAGTGCATCACAAAGATGGATTTATCGGTTCCGTCAGTGGAATGTTAGTCAGTGCACCGAAAAGGTTTGTTACAGCGGTAAAAGGAACAAATGGAGGGAGGGAGGGATCATCAGTTTTTTATTGCTAATTTATGCAATGGCTCTACTGCAGCAGTCAATTACTAAAATAAGAATATGTCTGGAGATAAAACCCACTGTCTTGCGGAACCATATATAAAAGAACTGTGTGAAATAAAGAAGGACAGTATTTCACAGGGAGGTGAAATGTTTCCATTTGAAATTCTCCTCATCATTTGGCCCAGCTAATCATTCCTTTCAGAGACAGCAGTTTACACTGGCATATTGAAATAAAGGGATCTTCTTTCAAAGACCTGCAAAGATTTTCTCTAGTGTGGCAAACAGTTATTAGGACACTGGGGACAGGGATAGCACTAGGATCCGTTTCCAATGGCCACAAAAATCAACCCTATCTTTCACCTGCAGCAAACAGAAATATTTGCTGACCTAGGGCCGGCTCCTGTTCCCACTGGAGTCAGTGGCTAAAGTCCCATTGACTTCACAGGGAACAGGACTGGGTTCTAAATTTGCACAGGTATCAGACTCTTGTAAGTGCCCGCCAACTCTTAGCATGGTTGGAATGGAGCAGCCCAATGTTCAATTAAGTTTTTGTGACTGCTGTAACAAGAGTCATAGATAACTATTGCTTTCCATCTATCGATCTATCTATATATCCACACATTCACATATCTATCCATCTGTGACCCAGGAATCTCTCACTGCCAGCTGGCAAAGGGCACAGAAGAGGTTCATGGGGTTATGGGAATCTCCTTAGTCTGGTATGTGCATACTAGTTCACCAAAGCATATTGTGTGAGGTCTTAAATAAAAGCCGGCATCATCAACATACTTGCGAAACACACATCTGGATGTTGTGCAAGGAGTTATGTATATACACTGAAAATTATAAGGTCTGTGTCTAGACCAGCAAAGATGAAAACCAGGTTTCCTGTCAGACAAGAAATGTGTATCTAGCTGGCTGTTTACATGTCAGTATTAAGTGTTGTATACTTTGCAATGGGTATGCTATCAGCAGGCTGAACTGAATGCCAATGAAGGATTGTAAAAACTGTAAAGGGAGAAAAGTATCAGGAACAAGCAAACAGCAGAGAGGTGGGGACTGGGGGAGAACTCTGTCTTGAAGTGCACATCAAAGGTTTGCTATATAATATTTGGGAGACAAAGAAGATACCCTGCCATACTTCACCTAGGAAGTAAACAGACAGCGACTTTATGTCATGAAAGAGGGGTCTCAACCATACTTGGCTGAAAACGCTGGAGAGAACTGTGGGTGAGATAAACTTCTTTAGAAAGGAGGTTAAACTGTGAGTTAGGTTCGTTCTTGAGAAAGCATGCCATGATGTTGTTTTACCTGTCACCATGTATTTCCAATAGCTTTTACTCACCATCCCTGGAATCTCTGTTCTTTGATAATAAATTTATTCTTGCTTTCACTATCAATATATCTCAGTGCTGTGATATTGTGCACAGTGCTGGTCCTGAGCTGAATCTTACAAGCCAGTGTGTGCCGTTCCTTTCTGTTCCACTGCAAGGAGCTCTCCAAGGACTCGGAGGTTGGTGAGTCTCCTTTGCTACCCATACTGAGAAAGTGAGGCCTGCGGAGGCCTGGTGGGCAGGGCTTGTGCTGCCAGAGGCTGGTGGTTTTAGGGAGCTGATCCACAGCAGGCCCAGACGAGGCTCCCTCACACTCAGGGCAGGTGGTGAGGTGCCTCACCACCCTGGGAGCGTCATAGTATTTACCAGTCTAAAGATCTCCATAGCGTGTAGGCATATCTAATCTAATCTAATCTAATCTAATCTAATCTAATCTAATCTATCTAGTCCATTTTTGGGCTTTTTGCTGCTACCCCCTCTGTAGTATCTGAACGTGTTCTCTGTAAAATCAATAGCAACAGCAAAGACCCTTGGACTTTGTGGAGTTTCAGCAATCTCTCTCTTTTTGGGGTGAAATTGCTGCATGCCTTTGACTTTTTTTGGTTTGATTAATTTACTTTTTATGGTGAGATGATTTGATTTAGATTTTGTTCATGTTTTCCAGTTGGGATTATGTGGTTAGAAGGCGATTAGAAGGGGTTAGAAGTGTTGTAAGATTGTTTTTCTTGTTGAAAGTCCTTTCACTAGTGGTGTGTGAAAATAAGGGTGTCTGTTGTCCCCAAGTTGTAGGGTCAATAAAGTAGTTGTTGTAATGTGCTGCAAATGGCTTCCTGTGTGCAACTCTCAGCCAGACTCTACTTCAGTGTTTGTTTTGTCGTACTTCGAGTCACAGTCTACAATATAGAAGCACTGACAACTCTCATTAATTTATCGCAAGTAATGTGATTCTGGGCCCTGCTGCAGGCTGCCTCACAATAACACTGAAAGGTGAGCCCTCATGTGATTTTTGGGGAGGAAAATAGGTTTGAGCACACAACATCCTCTAGCCTAGTTAAAGGTGTGCTAAACTGCAAGTCTCTGCACTGTGAGTTCCGGTCGTAGCCTCTTCTTCTGACTGTTGTTAATGTTCCTGTGCCCTTCAGAGCCCTTATTATCAGCTACGTTTTCATGCTGGGTGAGGCTGCTGATAATTCTCATTCACCTGTTTCGCTGAAACACTACGTCAGAGTTTGCACCTTAGCACCTCTGAGAAAGCTAGGACTAGAACGCCTGCCTCCAGCGTGACAGCGACTGTGACTCTCAGCCACTGTGACACACTTTTGACAGGCACTCCTCATATTAGGGCTTGGCTACACTTGCGAGTTACAGCGCAATAAAGGAGCCCCAGGCGACTAGCTCACTCCCCGTCCACACTGGCAAGGCACGTAGAACACTCTGACTCCGCGGCTACAGTGCACTGGTACTCCACCTCGGCGAGTGGAATAACGCTCGCTGCGCCCCCGCTGGAGTGCCGAGTCGCCAGTGTGGACACCCTGGTCCTATAGTGCGCTCTGATCGGCCTTCAGAAGTGTCCCACAACGCCTGTGCTAGCCACTCTGGTCGTCACTTTGAACTCTACTGCCTTGCCCTGAGGTGATCAACCATCAGACCCGCCCTTTAAATTCTCTGGGAATTTTGAAATTCCCCTTCCTGTTTGCTCAGCCAGGCGTGGAGTGCTCTCAGCGAATCTTTCCAGGTGACCATGCCTCCACACGCCAGGCGATCCCCAGTATGGAGCAATGGCGAGGTGCTGGACCTCACTGGTGTTTGGGGGGAGGAAGCTGTCCAGTCCCAGCTGCGCTCCAGCCATCGGAATTATGATACCTTCGGGCAGATATCAAGGGGCATGATGGAAAGGGGCCATGACCGGGATGCCCTGCAGTGCAGGGTTAAAGTGAAGGAGCTGCGGAATGCCTACCACAAAGCCGTCAAGGCAAACAGCCGCTCCGGTGCTGCCCCTGCGTCCTGCCATTTCTACAAAGAGCTGGATGTGATACTTGGGGCCGACCCCACCTCCACTCCGAGTATCACCATGGACACTTCAGAGCCCAGTTCAACAAGGCGGGAGGAGGAGGAGCAAAGCGGGAGCGAGGGTGCTGAGGCAGAGGAAGACACCCCGGAATCCCTAGATGCATGCGGCCAGGAGCTGTTCTCAAGACAGGAGGAAAGTAGCCAGTCGCAGCGGCCGGTGCTTGGGGAAGGACAAACACCAGGGGAGGTTCCTGGTAAGCGGCTTTTATTTTGGGAAGGAAGTTATTCAGTGCAGGCTGTTGGGGCGAAGAGGGTTAGGGCTGCATGCATGCCTAGATGCGGAATAGGGCGTTGATGTGCTCCCTCACATCGTGGTAATTGGCCTCAGCAATCTCTCTTCAAAGGTCTCATCCAGAACTTGGGCAATGCGCTTGTGTGGGTTTCTCAGAAGAGCCACTGAGTTCCTTGTCCCAGTAAGGCTAACTTGACCGCGCCACTGTGCCGTGAGGGGCGGGAGGACCATTGCTGCACACAGGCAAGCTGCATATGGGCCAGGGCAGAATCCGCATTGCAGTAGAAGACTCTCCCTTGCTTCCCAGGTCACCCTCAGCAGTGAGATATCTTCCAGGATGAACTCCTGTGGAAAATGTGGGGACAGTGTTCAGTATAGGGGCCCCCTGCCGCTGTTGGCTCTCCCCAAGGCACAGAAACCCAGAGGACAGTACAGCCGTGAAACAATCAGTCACGCTTGACCCTGTGCTTACTCCCCATTTTGGGGCTCCTGTGGGTTTTGTGTGCTCGTTTTGGGATGGGCAAATTATGCTATTGTGTAGACTGTGCTTGCCCTTAAGTACAGGGGAAACATTGCTCTGTCTGGTGTGAATAATGCTGCCTCTGTTAAGTGTTGCATTTTGCCTTTACAGATGCAACCTTGAGATCTCAACCGTCCATGTTATCACTGGCCGAAAGACTCCAAAGAATCAGAAAGAGGCCACGTAGAAGCAAGGAAGACGTTGCATGAAATAATCCAGCATTCAAGTAATGAAAATCGAAAAGTGCAGGAGTGGCGGGACAGTGAAAGGAGGATCCGCCAGCAGAATGAGGAGTGCCGGCACAAAAGCGCGGTGCTCCGGCAGCAAAGCACGGATCGACTGATGAGCATAATACAGCGCCAAGTGGACTAGATCCAGGTGCTCGTAGCCATGCAGGCGGAACACTACCGTGCCTGACCCCCCTCCTGCAGCCCTTGTCCCAAAACCCTTTCCCTTGTGGCCCCATGTCACCTCCAACCCACTTTCCCCAACATCCAGATTCTTACCGCCACCAGCTGCCTCCAACACCTGTAGCTTCACCACCCAACCCTGAAAACTACGACCCTTACTCTCTGCACTCAACCCCCATCACCATGCAGTACAGCCATCCTGAAGTGTAGCACTCATTGCACAGCACTCCAGACAGGAAGGCTGAGTATGACAACAGGACATACACAAATCTGTGATTGTACCATTCCCCACCCCACCCCCTTGCCCTTTCTGTGTCCCAAGCAGTTGTGTTTCTTTTCAATAAATGAATTTTCTTTTCAATAAATGGATTTTTTGGCTTTGAAAACATTCTTTATTATTGCATAAAGTAAAAGACACCTTAGCCCAGGAAAGAAACAGGCACTGCAAGTCAGCGTAGCAAAAACAGATTCCTACTAACATTGGAACCACTGCACTTCACTCCCATGCAGGGCACCAGACATTATTGGTGGCTTTCAACCTCAAATTGCTCCCTCAAGGCATCCCTAATCCTTGCAGTCCCACACTGGGCCCCCTAATAGCCCTGCTCTCTGGCTGTTCAAATTCAGCCTCCAGGTGTTGAACCTCCAAGTTCCATGCCTGAGCGAATTGTTCACCCTTCCCTTCACAAATGTTATGGAGGGTACAGCATGCAGCTATAACAGTGGGGATGCTGTCATTGGCCAGGTCCAGCTTCCCATACAGAAAGCACCAGCTGGCCTTTAAATGGCCAAAAGCACACTCCACAGTCATTCTGCACCAGCTCAGCCTGTTGTTGAACCACTTCTTGCTGCTGTCAAGGCTTCCTGTGTAGGGTTTCTTGAGCCACGGCATTAAAGGGTAAGCGGGGTCTCCAAGGATCACAGTGGGCATTTCGACTTCCCCTATGTTGATCTTCTGGTCTGGGAAAAAAGTCCCGGCTTGCAGCTTCCTGAACAGGCCAGTGTTCCAGGAGATGCTTGCGTCATGCACCTTTCCGGGCCAACCTGCGTTAATGTCAATGAAACACCCATGGTGATCCACGAGCGCCTGGAGAACCATAGAGAAATACCCCTTCCTATTAACGTACTCGGAGGCTAGGTGGGCTGGTTCCAGAATTGCAATATGCGTGCCATCTATCGCCCCTCCGCAGTTAGGGAAACACATTTGTGCAAAGCCAGCCACAGTGTCATGCACGTTACCCAGAGTCATGGTTCTTCTAAGCAGGATGCGATTAATGGCCCTGCAAACTTGCATCAACACGATTCCAACAGTCGACTTTCCCACTCCAAACTGGTTAGTCTGTCTGGAGTTGCCAGCTTCCAGATTGCAATAGCCACCCGCTTCTCCACCATCAGGGCAGCTCCCAATCTCATGTCCTTGCGCCGCAGGGTTGGGGTGAGCTCATCACACAGTCCCATGAAAGTAGCTTTTCTCATCCGAAAGTTCTGCAGTCACTGCTCATCATCCCAGACGTGCATGACGATGTGATCCCACCACTCAGTGCTTGTTTCCCGAGCCCAAAAGCAGCATTCCACGGTGGTGAGCATGTCCGTGAATGCCACAAGCAAACTCGTGTCATATGCGTTACTCGAGTTGATATCATTGTCGGAGTCCTCACTGTCACTTTGGATCATAAGGAGTAACTCGACTGCCAAACGTGACGTGCTGGCTCGACCCATCAGCATATTCCTCAGCAGTTCGGGCTCTATTCCCGCAGACCGAGCGGGAAGACAGAGCGCGCAGTACAAAAAACGTTGCAAGATGGCGCCAAATGTAGGCGGAAGCAGAGGGATTGCTGGGATGCGAATCGATGCATCACGGGGCATTGGGACAGGACACAGAACGCCCCGCACTCCTCGGCCTCTTCCCCTAGCCACAGCGCCAGAATGGGAAGAGGTGCTCTGTGGGACAGCTGCCCATAATGCACCGCTCTCAATGCCGCTGCAAGTGCTGCAAATGTGGCCACGCCAGTGCGCTTGCAGCTGACAGTGTGAACACACTGCAGCGCTTTCCCTACTGCGCTCTGCAAGGGCTGGGTTAACTCACAGCGCTCCACATCTGCAAGTGTAGCCATGCCCTCAGATAAATGTATCATTCCCAAGGTGAACATTAGCACCTGTAAGGGGCTGGACGCCTCAGAGTGTTGCTAATGAGCTACAGAACCTTTCCACAGCAGGTCAGCAGCCTGAATCCTGCCCAGCTCTGCAGGGGTTAAAAGTCTGTTCCCATCTAATGGATGTTTGGTGAACCCTATCAGTGAGATGAGTTTTGTGGGTCTTTCATGCAACGCCCGTATCACAAACCCACCAACACACTGTGCTCTTGGCTGTAGGGTCTTCCACCAATGACTGTCTCTTATTATGCATTTGTATTGTCTGGCACAATTGGGCTGCGAGGCTGTTGGTACTTTAATGAGAGAGCTCCTGCAGTAGGGGATAAAATTGCCTCATTTGTGAGAGGTGGCAACAGCATAATTGTCACAGGCACATGCTCGGGCTGGTCGGGGGGGGGATTGAAAAGTCACACAGGAGACCTCAAACCCTATTTCATCTTTTTTAAATCTGATGCTTTTTTGGGTCTGACTCATGATCTTTTTCCCTTCAGGGTGGATGATGCTGGAGAAGGCTGCTGTTGGTTTTCTTTTGGGTCTGTTCCATTCCTTCCTGATCACCCGCTCTTGTATGGGAAACACTTTCAGAATGAAGACAGAGTGCAAATTTTTCCAAACTCTTAGATGGTATCAATCATTCATGGTACAGTCCTGCTGCTGTTTCCCTTTAGTTCCTTCCTGGTTAATTTATGAAACCTTTGTCTGGGAAACAATTGTCTCCATAAACATTTTTGGCCCCAGACTTTGTAGGTCAGAGATTCTTTAGTAGACATAAACAACTCAGAAAACATTCTGGAGGGCTCAAATGCAGCCATTTCCTATTAACAATCGAATGAACCACATCTGTAAATGGTAACTAATCAATATATTCATTCTACAAACACCATTAAGGGATGGAAAGCATTGCTCAGGACCTAACCTCAGAAGCACAAAGAGAGGTGAAAGATCTGAGGCTAGAGCTGTAAATACTGGGAGTTAAGTGGACTGTAAATAATTCTGTGGCCTTTACCAAGCAATGACATAGTGATGGTGGGAGAGATCAGCAGTTGGCTAGAGTATATATGTAGTAGCCAAGGTAAGGAGCGTAGCATAGACATATGCCACAAATTGCATGTGCTTAGTAACCGTGTTCCACACTGCTGTGTATTAACAAAACCATGCTAGATTTGCCCTCAAATTCTAACTGGACATTTTTGCTCATCACTTTAAACTTGGGAGCATGCAGGAAAAATATAATTAGTGACAGCCTCAGAGTATAGACGTGCCAAACAATGCTGTCCAGGATGAGAGGACCCGATTTCTCAGTTCAGATGGAAAACAAGCCTCTCTAGGCAATTTGTTCCAGTGTTTAACTACCCTGACAGTTAGGAAGTTTTTCCTAATGTCCAACCTAAACCTCCCTTGCTGCAATTTAAGCCCATTGCTTCTTGTCCTATCCTCAGAGGTTAAGAACAAAATTTTTTCTCCCTCCTCCTTATAACAACCTTTCATGTACTTGAAAACTGTTATCATGTCCCCTCAGTGTTTTCCAGACTAAACACACAATTTTTTTTCAATCTTTCCTCATAGGTCATGTTTTCTAGAATTTTAATCATTGTTGTCACTCTACTCTGGACTTTCTCCAGTTTGTCCACATCTTTCCTGGAATGTGGTGCCCAGAACTGGACACAAAACTCCAGTTGAGGCCTAATCAACACAAAGTAGAGTGGAAGAATTGCTTCTTGTGTCTTGCTTACAACACTTCTTCTGATACAGCCAACAATGATGTTAGCTCTTTTTGCAACAGTGGTACACGGTTGACTCATATTTAGCTTGTGATCCACTATGACCCCCAGATCCATTTCCAGAGTACTCTTTCCTAGGCAGTCATTTCCCATTTGTATGTGTACAGTTTATTGTTACTTCCTAAGCACTTGCAAGCCCCTTCCAGCTTGGTATCATTCACAAACATTCTCTATGTCATTATCTAAATCATTGATGAAGATATTGAACAGAACCAGACCCAGAACTGATCCCTGTGATACCCCATTTGATATGCCCCTCCAGCTTGACTGTGAATCACTTAGCCCTGGTCTACACTATGAGTTTAGGTCGAATTTAGCAGTGTGATCTCTCACACCAAACTGGCAGGCCCTCAATATAAGAGGCAAAATGTGACCTTGTACCGAAAGCACATGTACTATGTCATGTTAACAGCTTGGTTCACTGTGAAAGAGTCTACCCATTGTTCTCTAAAATGTGTCTTTTTAAATACTACTCTCCCTTTTTTTCCTCCTGCAGCTGCAAATCTTTCAACACTCCCCCTATCATCTCTGTCCCAGAGGCTAGCGCAGATAAGAAGGTGAAAAAAACACACTCACGATTAAATGTTCTCTGAGCTCATGCAGTCCTCCCGCACTGAAAGACCTCAGCAGAATGCATGGAGGCAAACAATGGCAGAGTGCAGGAAAGCAGAAAATGAAAGCGAGGACAGGAGGGACGAACAAGATGAGAGGTTGCAGGAGCAAGAGGAGAGGTGGCGGCAGCGTGATGAGAGGAGGCAGGATGCAATGCTGAGGCTACTGGGGGATCAAACTGATATGCTCCGGTGTCTGTTGGAGCTGCAGGAAAGGCAGCAGGAGCACAGACCGCTGCTGCAGCCCCTGTGTAAACCACCTACCCTCCTCCCCAAGTTCCATAGCCTCCTCACCCAGATGCCCAAGAACGCGGGGGGGGGGGGCGAGGCTCCAGGCACCCAACCACTCCACCCCAGAGGACTGCCCAAGCAACAGAAGGCTGGCATTCAATAAGTTTTGAAGTGCAGTGTGGCCTTGTCCTTCCCTCCTCCCCTCATCCACCACCCCACCCGATGCTTCCCTCTTCCCCCACCCCTTCCGAGCTACTTTGGCAGTTATCCCCCTATTTGTGTGATGAATTAATAAAGAATGCATGATTTTGAAACAACAATGACTTTATTGCCTCTGCAAGTGGTGATCAAAGGGAGGAGGGCAGCTGGCTTACAGGGAAGTAGAGTGAACCAAGGGGGAGGGTTTTCATCAAGGAGAAACAAACAAAACTGTCACACCGTAGCCTGGCCAGTCATGAAACTGGTTTTCAAAGCTTCTCTGATGCGCACTGCGCCCTGCTGTGCTCTTCTAATTGCCCTGGTGTCTGGCTGCACGTAATCAGCGGCCAGGCGATTTGCCTCAACCTCCCACCCCACTATAAACGTTTCCCCCTTACTCTCACAAGAGATTGTGGAGCACACAGCAACCAGCAATAACAATGGGAATATTGGTTTTGCTTAGGTCTAACTGAGTCAGTAAACTGCACCAGCGCGCTTTTAAACGTCCAAATGCACATTCTACCACCATTCTGCACTTGCTCAGCCTATAGTTGAACAGCTCCTGACTACTGTCTGGGGTGCCTGTGTATGGCTTCATGAGCCATGGCATTAAGGGGTAGGCTGGGTCCCCAAGGATAACTATAGGCATTTCGACATCCCCAACAGTTATTTTCTGGTCTGGGAAGTAATTCCCTTCCTGCAGCTGTTCAAACAGACCGGAGTTCCTGAAGATGCGAGTGTCATGTATCTTTCGCAGCCATCCCATGTTGATGTCGGTGAAACGTCCCTTGGGTGATCCACCAGTGCTTGCAGCACCATTGAAAAGTACCCCTTGCGGTTTATGTGCCAAGGTGGTCCTATCCCAAGATAGGGATATTGGTTCTGTCTATCGCCCCGCCACAGTCAGGAAATCCCATTGCAGCAAAGCCATCCACTATGACCTGCACATTTCCCAGAGTCACTATCCTTGATAGCAGCAGCTAAGTGATTGTGTTGGCTACTTGGATCACAGCAGCCCCCACAGTAGATTTGCCCACTCCAAACTGATTCCCGACTGACCGGTTGCTGTCTGGCATTGCAAGCTTCCACAGGGCTATCGCCACTCACTTGTGAACTGCGAGGGCTGCTCTCATCTTGGTATTCTTGTGCCTCAGGGCAGGGGAAAGCGAGTCACAAAGTTCCATGAAAGTGCCCTTACACGTGTGAAAGTTTCGCAGCCACTGGGAATCGTCCCAGACCTGCAACACTATGCGGTCCCACCAGTCTGTGCTTGTTTCCTGGGCCCAGAATCTGCGTTCCATGGCAGGAGCCTGCCCCATTGCCACCAGGATGTCCAAATTGCCGGGGCCCGTGCTTTGAGAGAAGTCTGTGTCCATATCCTCATCACTCTCGTCACTGCGCTGCCGTCACCTCCTCTCCTGCTTTTGCAGGTTCTGGTTCTGTACATACTGCAGGATAATGCGCGAGGGGTTTACAATGCTCATAACTGCTGCGGTGATCTGAGTGGGCTCCATGCCTGCCGTGGTATGGCGTCTGCAGGAGAGCAGAGTTGCAGCGAAAGCCGCGGCTGACGATGGATGCCACGAGAATAGATATTTATAGAGAACGACGAGAGGACCTGCGAGGTGGATTCATGAAAGCAGGAGAGCAGAGTGGCAGAGGAAGCGGTGGAGCATGACAGTTAGCACTGTGCACATTTCCTGAGGAAGAACACAAGTACCCGGGAGCCCATGAGAGACAACATGGAGAAATTCGCTATCGAGACAAGAGCAGGAGAGCAGAGTGGCAGTGGAAGTGGTCGTTTGATGACGACGGTTTGCAGACCTATTGCACCGTCTGCTGAAAGCAGTATGGTGCCCGCATGGAAAAAAGGCACGAAACGATTGTCTGCCGTTGCTTTCATGGAGGGAGGGGTGACTGACGACATGAACCCAAAACCACCCGCGACAATGTTTTTGCCCCATCAGGCATTAGGAGCTTAAGCCAGAATTCCAATGGGCGACAGAGACTGCGGAAACTGTGGGATAGCTACCCACAGTGCAACGCTCCGTAAGTCAACGCCAGCCACTCCGTTGACTTAATGCGCTTAGTGGGGACATATGTAATCGACTGTATAAATCAATTTCTAAAATCGATAGATTTGTAGTGTAGACATATCCTTATAACTACTCTCTTGGAACAGTTTTCCAACCAGTTCTGCACCCACCTTATAGTAGCTCCATCTAGGTTGTATTTGCCTAGTTTGTGTATGAGAAGGTCATATGAGACAGTATCAGAAGCCATACTAAAGTCATGGTATACCACATCTGCTCCTTCTCCCCTACCCACAAGGCTTGTTTTGACACGATTTGTTCTTGACAAATCCATGCTGACTGTTAGTTATCACCTTATGATCTTCTAGATGTTTGCAAATTGATTGCTTGATTATTTGCTCCATTATCTATCTGGGTACTGAAGTTAAACTGACTGGCCTGTAATTACTGGGTTGTCCCTATTCCCCTTTTTATAGATGGACACTATATTTGCCCTTTTCCAGTCTCCTGGAATCTCTCCCGTCTTCCATGAGTTTGCAAAGATAATTGTGCATAGCTCAGATATCTCCTCAGTCAGCTCCTTGAGTATTCATCAGGCCCTGCTGACGTGAAGACCTCTATCCTTTCACCGTGAAGGCAATCACTGTGGGTGGAACTGAGACACTTTAACAGCCTTGCAAGGGAGTCTGAGTGACCGCTGCACCATGATGTACCTGTTATGTGACTGGATAGAGGAGTTCAGTAACTGGCTGCTTTCTTATTAACTAAGTTCACGTAGGGTATGTCTTCACTGCAAAGTTAACCAGGGTGACAAGGCCCAGGCTGGCCTCGCCCAGCTGTGAGCAGCCACACTCGAGTTACTGTCCGCACTGGGGCAGCACTTGGACAGCTGGGGCCAGACCCATGGTTCTTTGTGCTACAACAAGCTGGGGCACTTTGAGATCCTTTCCCAGAGAACTATGGGATAATTTTTCTGTTATTGTGGAACATGGGTTGAGGGGGATTGTGGGAAGGCATTGGAGGACGATCGGTGGTTCAGCCTGCATCCTCACTGCAAAGTGGGTACATTTCCAGCCCAAGTACAAGCCTCACTCGGGCTTTAGCATCTATCCTGGGATGAACCAGCTAACCTGGGAGTGAAACACCATGCCACTCAGGTGCGGGGCCAGCCTTGGGGCTGGGTGGCCCAGGCGGTGGCCCAAGATGACCCGCCAAAGAGGGCACCATGTGCAGGGTTTGCCTGAGTCCCAGCTGGGTGCCAGCTGGGCTGACGGAGGCAGACAGGCAGGTGAGCAGCAGCGTCTGGAGAGGGCAGCGGGACCCGAGCTGCAGGGAGGCAGCTGGATGGCCAGCCAGGTGACTCCTCCAGAGCAAGGGTGCCCGTCCGCCTCCTGCTCCTGTTCATTCCCCCAACACCGCTTGGGGCCGGGAGTGTCCTGTCTGCTGTGCAGAGTCGGGCGGGGGAGACTGATGTTGGGGTGTTCCCCTCCCCCGACCCGTGTACCTGGTCTCCGCTGAGCTGGGGTGATGGGAGGGGGGGAATTGGTCTGTGCTGCTGTCTCTCTGAGTCCAGAGCAGGACTCAAACTGCAGGCTCCTGACCTGGAGTGGTTTCTTAAAGAGACAGCGCGCTCTCACACTCCTTCAGGCACACACCCCCCCCCCCACACAGTCTCTCTCTCACACACACACACAGAGTCTCTGACACACCCCAATACACACGCTGTCGCTCACACACTCCACCAAGCACCAACACACATTGTCTCTCACAGACACACAATCTCTCACACACTCACTGTCTCGCACCTGTGCACACACACAGTCTATGACACACACAGACACACACTCATGCTCTCTCTCTCTCTCTCTCTCACACACACACACAGCCCACCCAACACACACACCAGAGCTCCCTGCAGCCAGGTCACTTCCCCACCTGGGTAGGGCTGGGAGATACCCAGAGCTGCTGCTCTCTGCCCAGGTGGGGAAAGGGACCTGGCTGCGGGGAGCCCTGATGTTGCTCCTTGTTCCCCACTCCCAGCCCCCTAGGGGGGAATGGAGGAGCAATGGTCTGGGTGGGGGGAGCAAGTAGCAAAGCCAGATACTCCAGTGCATCCAGGTCAGGTTCCCCATGTGGGCGCAGGAGAGGGATGCAGGGATTAGAGGTGCAGGGGGCAGGGGTTAGGGGTTGGGGCACAGGAGGGGAGTGCAGGTCTTAGGGGCAAAGGGAGGCAGTGGAGTGCAGGGGTTAGGGGTGTAGGGAGGGTAGGGAGCCCATGGGGGCCAGGGGCAGCAAAATACAAGTTTGCCCAGGATGCCATTTTCCCTAAGGTCATCCCTGCTCGGGTGAGAGGGTTTTGTGTGTGGGCAGGAGGGGGGATTAGGGGCAACACTTGGGTAAAAACTCAGGGGAAGTGTGCAGAGAAGACAGAGCCTTACGGGCAAATGAGGATCTAAGGAGGCCATGCAGGCAATCATAGAACCCTCGAACCCCAGGGTCAGACGGTCCTGCCAGGGTCACTGAGTCTAACCCCCTGCCAAGGCGCAGGGTTTGTTGTGGCTAAAATCACCTCCTATGATGCACTGAACCCACCTTGTGTGGGGGCGAGGGCTGCAGGGAGAGAATTATCCACTTACTTCCTCGCACTTGGCTCACCCGGCACTCAGACTGGGCAGCTGGGGGAGAATCTCCCCCCTGAAGGATGGTAAGTTACGAAGAGCCTTTGGGCCAATGTGATCGCTGTCAAATGTCAAAAGCAGTGATTCGCTGTGTGGGTTTCCCCCAGCAGCGAATGGGTTAAAACCAACCCAAGGCAATGGAAGGAGAAAGGTACCAGAGGTGAAACTGGAAGCAGCTTTTGAATATGCTCCGCCTTTGGATTTCCACCCGGCAGCACTGACCCCTGCCCATGTCAGGGTCTGAGCTCTGCTCTCCACCCCAAGCAGCCTTACTCTGTGACCAGGGCTAAATGGGAGCCTTTGGGAAAGTTAAATGCCACAGAGAGCATTTTCAAGCACTTACAGTCCGGGGGCGAACTGTGAGTTAAATCCAGCCAAACACAAAACTAGCATTCACAAAATGGGCAAGAATCAGGAAAGCAGAATATTAGATCACTTTCCTGCAAGAGCAGCCCCCCGGGGCAGAAGTGCCATGGAGAATTTGGCTGGGATGGTATGGACCCAAACATAATCCTTGAATGGGATGGGATGAAAACACGCTGGGTGGAGACTTCCTCAGTCTGGGGGATTCAGCCAATGTAGTAACAACTGAAAAAGGTGCCCCCCAGTTGTTTGGTCCCTTGGCTAGGGCACTGAGCCAGGAGAACTGCATTCTGCTCCTGACTCTCCTGTTGGCTTGCTGTGTGCACGTCCCCCTAGCCACTTCCCTGTCATCACAGGGCCATGGGGGTGCATCTCCCTGTGGCACCCACCAGTTAGTCTCCTGAAGACAGAAATGCTTTCACTGAAGTCATTGGGCTCAACGTAGGAGTATTTGGGTGAAGTTTAATGGCCTGTGAGATGCAGGAGGTCAGATTAGATGACCAAACTCTTAGGGGCAAGGGTGGTCTCTTATTCTATGTCTGTACACAGCATCCCATACAACGCGGCTCTGATCTCAGCTGAGGCTACGAGCTGCTACTGCAATGCAAACACTAAAGAATAATAATGCCAGTTTTGCCAATGTTTGTGATTTTCTCATGATATTTAATGTTTTTAAACCCCCAGCTCCTGGAATCTTCCAATTATTTGAGAGACTCAGTTTTTATTTAATAATATATTTCTGGCCCTCGTGGTTGCAGAGAAAAGCATGAAAATCTGCCAGAGCAGTGGAAAGGAACCAGAATGTAAATGAGAATGAGGCCCTAAGTTTACATGGTGCACTGCTGATGAAGACAGAAAAATTCCCTGTCCCAACACCAAGGCTGTTGCAAGCTTCCAGAATCATCCCATTGATATATTGGACATATCGTTGTCACTTTCTACTTAAGGATTTCAAAGCACATAAAAGCATTCATCAATCAACCCTTAAACTTCCCTCTGAGGTACTGGTAGGTAAATATTATTGTTCCTGCAAGATCACTGCAAGGTAGCGCTATTTTGCATGACCTTCCAAATTATTTTTCTTCGTGTGTGAGCAAATGCACAGTCTTAGGAAGACACGTTGCCTTGCCCTTAGTGGTGGTTAAGCAAGGTTCTGTTACAGGTAGTGGTCTTTGGAAGGGGAACCTTGTGAGGAGCAGCACAATTTGCTCTGAGTGGAGTTAATTCTTGAGGCAGATTTGCTGGGCTATTTGGGCAGAGTGCTGGGAACCAAGCAGCACTATTGGACTGAGATGCCTGGAAGAAGAGATTCCCTGCATGCTGTTTGATCACCTACATTCTAAGAGTGTTGGTTGTGTGCACGTAAAGCAAGTTACATTCAGAATACGCCCCGAATGTGCATCACTGATGTCTCCTCCTGAGCAGGTCTCAAAGAGGAGTGACGCTGGGGTCAGATCAGGATGCTGGTGCTGGAGGAATGTTAGTATTATTCTATAATGTATTTTTTTACTGTCACACGCATAAATCTCATACAAAGCTGACTAGCACCACACATATCATCTCCACGGACCGAAGGAGAAAGTGAGGCACAGAGAAATGACAGGACTTGCCCACTGGGGTCACAGAGCATGTGTGTGGCAGCTTCTACTGTTGATCTGCAAGAGTCCAGGGGGTAGCTGCAGAGACCAATGGCATCCTCCATTTTAAAAGTGTGGGCCTGCACTGCAGGGAATACCAGGCTCTGGTTACTGCTGTGCGAGAGCGATTGAATGTTTCAATAACCATAACTTATGTGTTAAATGGGCACTCTGGGTGCCTCACTGAGAAGAGCAGCACAGTCAGGAACGGGGCCTGGATGGCCTGACTCCTACACCTGGTACACCAGGCTTCTTCTCACCATCAAGTCCCCCATGTCATGCCCAGAATTATTCTGCCAGGGAGGGCTGTTCCCTTCAGAACCTGCAAATGCCGCTCCCACCACGACCAGAAGGGACAATGCAGAGCAATTCAAAGCCCACCCCTTCCTCTCGCCCACTTCCTAAAGACTGTACATGCTCCTGAGATGCCAGCAATCCAGCCTAGGTCTCCTGCATGTGGTACAAGAAGCCCCAGCACTCAGCGACCGGGCAAGACTACCACTAATGTTCTTAACGCAGAAGAAAGCACAAAGACTAGTTACGTGATTACACAAGAGAAGGTTTCCGGATTCTTGAATACAAAATACTTGATTTATCAAGTTGTCTAATTAAGAGATCCTGATATATAATATGTGGTGAAAACAGCTGCCTAATGGCACAGACACATCACTTGGAACAAAACCAGTGGACCAGAACCTGTTCGTCACATGCATTCTGGTCTAGCTGAGACATAACGCCAGAGTTTTCCAAGTGCACGTGAAAGGTTTTTCTCTTTCTATCTGCACGATGTGAGGATGCTGAATGCAGAAAAGACATGAAGTTCAGGTTCTGAGACAAACTGACAAAGGCCAGGGATTTCAAAGCCCCGTTAACTCCCTGTCTTTATATACGTTGTCTCTTTTCTCATCCACAACCCAGTGCAGTAGGGATGGAGTGTCACTTCTGGTTTTAGTTGGCCTGTGTTATAATCCTGATGATATTTAAACCTACTATTGTATGTGCAGTTCTGTCTGTGGCTATTTATCTCTCAGAAGCATTTGCAATTCATTAAAAAGACTCATTGTATGTTTTGTCTCCCTGCTAAATCACACTGCTTTACTTTGGCTTTGGGAAAGAATAAATAACCGTTCAAAGGTAGCCCAGGGATGTTTATGACCCCACTGCCTTTCACATGCAGCAACAACACCAAAATAACCCTCCAAAAGAAGAACTCAGATTCTCCTCGAAGTTAAAACCAAGTATTAGACCCGACTGGAAACTGAGCTGAACCGATTCAATGCAGTGTAAAGCAGTGAGTTCTGATGTCATGAACGTGAAGATGTCCCCAGCCAGGAGTCCCGCAAAATGCAGAGCCTTATGTCATGTCAGAGAGGAGTGTATGACTGGTAGGTACAGGCTCAAACACCTCTGTGTACCATCGTTTTTCCTACTAACAAGATGCTGGTGCAGGTGGAGATGGCATGTATGGCTGTCTCGGAATCTGATTTAACAATCCAAGCTAACTGGAGAGACCTGACAAGCCAATGTGGTGTGGCTCAGAGTTAAGGTTGGAAAACATAGCACTGAGTATGAAAATGGTGGAGAATATTTAATTGGCTTTTGAGAAACCACTTCCATGGCCAGCTCCTGATACTGTTCAAGACACGGGGAGTTTTTGCATTGACTTCAGTGGCCTTAGATTAGGGGGCATCCTAAATTAGGCATCATGGTCTAGTGGAGAGGCCGGGAGGCAGGAGACCTGTGGTCCATTCCCAGCTCTGACCTGCTCTGTGTGACTTTAACCAACTCATTTCTCTCTGTGCCTCTGGTTCTGCTCCTATGACTATTTAGAATGTAAGTTCTTTGGGGTAGGGAATACACGGCATCTGCCATAATCTATGCTGGAGCCCCTACATGCTACTGTAATATAAGCAATACGTGCTCAAACGGAAGTCCTTGCCATGCTCTACACACAGCTTCTGTACTGAATTCACCATTTCACTTAGGGCATGATTTTTTACCAGTGTATGTCTACCAGTCCAACCCCGAGTGTGGACGCAGTGATATTGGTATATAGCTTGTTCCCCTTTGTCATGGGAAAATAGCTCATAGAAATTTTTTAACCAGATGTAATGATGTCCTCTCAAACCTGAGCCTCCCTGATGAGCACACCAAGTTTTGGAGAATAGTATTTAGGCAACTTTCAAAGTAAAGAGTAAGAAACAGAAGAGAGAAATCCGCCATTACTCCATTCATACTCTAAGAGATAGAAAACAAGGTTGGTTTGTACCAGCCCATGCCAGCCATGGTGGGGGTTGGCAGAAGAGGCCACTCGTGTCCTGAGCAGTGCTTAATTTGTGCCAGGGCTTGGCAGGGTAGAGCCCTGGCACCTCTGGGCTTGGCAGTTCATAGCCCGAGCACCTCTGGGCATGCTGTGTCAGTTAGGAAAGTAAAATATTGCTGGAACCCCGGCACCCAATCGCTTGAGCCCCAGCACCTCTTTCATTACAAATTAAGCACTGGTCCTGGGTAACAAATTCTTAGCTCCTTTCCATGGGAGAGAAATCCAGGCTGTCTCATTTCTGCTCCAGCTTCTCAAGAGAGAGCAAGAAAATGGCATGTGATATGCATAGCAGAGCAGTGCGTCTGTTAAATCTAAGCGCAAATGAAAATAGAAAAAGATGAAAAAAATCAACTGGGCTTTTGTGTAGTTGGAAGCTCATGTGATTGCATGGAATGGCAGGGACATCAACCGAACCAAGCCTGCAGTACCCAGGAAACGGAGCCTTGATTGTGCAGAGAAAGACGCTGTGGCATGCTTTGGTCCCCTAAGCCATAAGGAAGAAGAGAGTGATTGGCTTACTGGCAGAAATCCAATTTTATGAGGATTTCAGTGGATACAAATTGTTTCCTGGATAAAGGCTAATAACAGCTAATAGGAGCCCCCGCAGATGACATGGCAGTGATTTCCTATTTCTGTTGCCTGTAATCACAACTTCCATCTGTTATTTTCCATCCTCCTAATAAGTATTATGGGCAATTCCATTCACATTTTCACCATCTTATTTCAACAAAGACGTCAATGTTCCTACATTCTATATGGACACACAAAGTGTTGGGTTGTTTTTTTTAAGTTGCTTTGATTCTGGACTAATCTGAAAAGGCGTTTGGCAAGCGTAATTCTATCAAGCTGACTCCTCCACATGGAATCATAGAAATCATGATCAATTTAGCAGTGTTATGAATAATACAGATTTGCTTTTAAAAAGCACTGAAAGGGGAGTTATTTAAAAATTATGAACTGACAAGGCTATGAGTAATAGTGAATCACTCTTTAATATTTTAGGTAACCCACCATGAGGTGAGCTGTGTACTGCTTCAGCTATTACCAGGGCTAAGAAGCCAGCTACAATTTCATTAATGGGAGCTGAGCCATATAAAATTGAATAGCGCAGATTCAAACAATACCAAAGAGCAATAATGGGGTGTGCGTGTGTCTCAGTCTCAAAGCTGCAAGATTGAAAAGAACACCACTAATCTATGGAAAATACAAGAAGAATTATAGATTGAATTTAAAAGTGCAGCTGTAAGGACTATGGTTACTGTTTTGTTAGCAATAAATGATGGCGCAGGCAGGTAAGAGATCTTCACTGTGCACGCATGGCGGCCAGAGTCACATGGAGGGAGGCCTGTGCCTGACTAGCAGCAGCCTGGCCACCCTCCTGCCTTCTTGAACTCCCAACACAGCTTCTATTGCTGAGGCTATGGTGAGCTCCAGACTGGCTCCTACTTCTCCCTGTTCTTTGATGAGATAAAATAAAAGCTTTACTTTCCTGCTCTCTTCCTCCTGCATGGTGATATCGCAACCTGCGTGGAACTTGGAGGGAAGAGCGCAAGTTGCAGGAGGGAAGAATTTGGAGGACGCCCAAATGCAGCACCTCTGAAATAGGTCTCTTCATAAAGAACCACTTTAATTTTACAAGCATGGAGGCCTGTCCTGTTATTACCCAGCACATGGTACATGAAATTAAATGGATGACTTCCGTGCACGGGTCCAGTTCCTGCCTCCACTGGTTCCACTAGATTACTGTCTGCAAAGCCCAGGTGTCCGGCTGGGGGCTTCAGGCTGCATGCCGTGGGTCACACTGCTAATTGCTCTGCCTGCAGCTTCTTACAGACAAATCCCTGCTCCCACATTTCGTTAGCAATAAGTGATGCAACTGGCAGACAGAGTTGTAGAAAAGAGATCTTTACGGAGCATGCAGAGAGGCAGTGTTGCAGAAGCCATAGGTCATGGCTTTGTTTGTGGGCTATCTTGCATCCAGGTCTGTTATGGAATAAAGGACTCAAAATGGGACTTTTAAACTGGGGGGAAACATAAAATGCCTTCTACAGGATCAAAAAAGCTATAGCTGAAGAGCTCTTATAGAGCTGTTAGCTCATCCCATGAGGTCAGGGGAGTCTCTAAGAAAAGGCTGAAGGTGTGTTAAATCAAAACTGCCCTTGATCTGACATGATACACATCAGTAAACCATGGAGCTTTCTGGAGATGTTCACTACACTTCCTGCTTCGTTTTCTCCCTTTCAGAGCTTTGTGCTGCACCTGCAGTGCAATCCAGCCCCAAAAGCCAGCCTATCCACCCCAGAAGGATCATCTTCCTCTGGCCTCCAGCCCACTGAGCTCTGAGGTTGCTCCTTCGCCCTGCAGCACAGTAGAGAAAAGACGCTGTGGCAAGAGGAAAGTGGACATGGTCAGGATACCCCTTTGCTAAACCCACTACAGCTGTGGTGTTGGCCCCTGGATGATATTAGTGGTCAGCGTAGGTCAGAGGATCCCTTGGGCTGGTAGAGGAACCAGATGAGAACTGGGCAAAATTCTGCAGATGAATATTCAGTTAAACTGAAACTAGTTGCAGATTTGCCCCATTAGTTTTGACTTGGAGAAAGTGTGCTAGCATGGAAAAATGACCCCTCCCCGTTTTATAACCGTTAGCCCAGAGGTTAGGACACTGGCCTTGTATGGAGGAGACCCCGGTGTGAAGCCGCACAGCAGGCCAGGGACTTGCACTCAGATTTCCCCTCTCCCGGGAAATTAGCTGAACCACCAGGTTATTCCGGGGTCGGTTGCTCTTGATCCTGCCTATTGAAGGTGTTCTACTTTGTATAAATACTTAAATATATTGGGCCAAAAAGGGAGACTCGGGTCTTGTCTGCACTGGAAATGCTCCAGAAGCATCGTGGCAGGGCTGTAGCTGTTCCCTGCAGCACTGCCGTGTGGACGGGAGTTCTCCCACCAGCACAGATAATCCAGCTCCCTGATTGATGTAGCTGGGTTGACTTAACTTTTTAGCGTGCACCAGACAAAACTCTATGACTTGGTGCTTAAGGCTCTCACCTAGGCGGTGTGGATTCAGATCCTCTCTCTGCTTGATTCAGAGGAGGAAATTGAATCCATACTGTTAGGGGGCTTATTCCTTCACCCACTTACTTCCCTGGTCCTTCTCGCATGAACAGAGAGCAACAATATCCGAAGTCCAAAGGTGCAAACAATTCGATGTTTATTGGGGTGAACTTCCAGCAAGCATGATTCCAGTTTCCTTCCTTAGTGTCCCCCTTCCCAGCTCTGACACCACAGAGCCTTACACCTGAGTCCTTGTTCCCATTCCTGCCCTTAGCCAAACATGATTCCAATTTCCTTACCCCCGTTCCCTGTTCCCATTTCCCCCTTTAGCAAAACATGATTCCAATTTCCCCACCCCCATTCCCTGTTCCCATTTCCCCCCCACACACCACCCACACACTTCCTGATTGACTGCAGACTATATAGTAAAACTTGAGTTCTGCTTAGCTATACCTTAACCAATCATTTTCCTGAAATTTAACTAACCAATCCTAACATATTGGTACATGATTATGTAACCAATTATATCCCACCACCTTAATTAGTTTACACCCAGCAAAATTAATTATACAGCAGACAGGAACAATCACAGAACCAGACAGAGATTATACAGACAAACAATGGGGAAATGGGGACTACAGTGATAGAACAACACAGAAATGAGGATTTCACATCCCAGCTATTGATAAGTGAGTACTTGCCAGACAGGATGCTATCAAACGAAATTTCCTTTTACATTTTCTAGGCACTTCCCTTTCTCTGGAGGCGATAGGCACTATCAGGACAGGATTGTGTTCCTAACAGCCCAATAGCACCTTATTTCAATGTGACTAGTTGGGAATGTGAGGAGGTGACCAGTCGCTTCCCAGCTTATGGCTGCCTCTGCTGCTTAGCCAAAGGCCTTAGCCTAAGAACAGGGCCTCAGACTGTCACAGTAAGAGAAGGACCTTACACCGGTAGACAGTGATTTTGATTCTTTCTTTTATACCTCTAGAACTAGCCAAGTGCTAAGAATACACCTACATTCTTAGAGTACAGGCCTTTACAGACAGGCCTGAATATCTATATCCTAACACATACCTCCTCCCTTCCAGGTGAGTGCCCGACTCACCGGGCCATACAGTCACTCTCACTCTCTTTTTTAACAGGGAGGGTAATTAACCACTGGAACCATTTACCAAGGCTGGTGGATTCTCCATCACTGACAATGTTTAAATCTAGATGGGAGGATTTTCTAACAGATCTGCTCTACAAATTATTTCAGGGCAGGTCTCTGTCCTGTGCTATAGACAGGGTCATACTATATGATCCCTTCTGGCCTTGGAATCTATGAATCTATAAAGGGCCAGGAGTGCTCTTGTCCAGGAGTGCATGAGGTACTGTAGCAAAGGTGTGCCGAGATCAGCCGTGGTGTCACACCCCAGTCTGCAGGGGTGGGATTCCTCTCTTGAAAGCAAGCAGACCTTTGAGTGGGCATAGCTTGTTGTTTCCTGTCTGAGAACTGGGCAACAGTCAGCCAAACATCATCGGTTGGTGCACTCCAAGCAGACTTGCCAGTAATGGCACCCCGTAGAAGGTCTGGTGGAGCTCCGTGGGGTAGCACATGCAGCCTGGAGGTTAGTGTATAATTCAAGCAGCCACTAATATGAGTGGCCAAATTCAGCTTCATGTCAACAAGGGCCAGGGCCAGGGCAGATGTATGAAGGGCCAAAGCGTCTGCTCCCCGGAGGCTCCCGACAGTTTTTGTATCAGGGTGGTACAGGAAGAGATCTTCATTTTCAGGTGTTCCAGATGAGGCTGGTATGACAGACATGGCCATTGCCTGCAATATCCTGGACAAACCTGATTGAAATATTAAACCTTATTGACTTAAGCTTGAGTATGTTAGGAGTTTATTGTGTTACAAATGCAAAGGTTTATGTATTATTGTGGGAGTGTATGTAACGTCTCTAGGAGGGGGATATGACTAATGTAAAACGCTGAAATGTGAGCTTCCAAGGGCTATTTTTAAAAAATGGGCCAGATAAGGAACTTTTGGGATAAATAAAGTTAAGGGGGTTCCCCTGAAATACCTGGGGAATGCAAATTTCCAACCTCTGGACCCAACCTTTTGAAGCTACCTTGAGGAGAACCCCATTGTATGATTGTTTATCTACTTATGGTCTCTACGGCTCAAAGACTCAAACAGTGCAAAGGAGAAAAATCACAGATTCAGGAGGGTGCCAGTTCTGAGCTGACAGCTGTTATGAACTTGTGACCACAGAAAACTCCTTTGATGGGGATTGAAGGACTGTTCTCCCACCACAGCCCTTATTGAAGTCAGGGGGTGATCTCTGGTGAGCTTATTAGTATGTGCATAAGTTTTTGTTGTTTTTAATGTGTCTTCTCTGTAATGCTTTTGCCTTCAGAATAGATTAGACAGAGCTTGCTTAGATAGAGCTGTGCAGTAATTTAACTATAGCAATCATGCTGTTAACAGCCTCTGAGGAGAAAGCAAAGCAGGCCTGCTTAGGCCATCTGACTGGCTGGGGAATTACAGTGCAGGCAGGAAATGGTGCAGCCTGAAAATACCCCCGGGGATGGGGAGAGGAGAGAGAAAGAGGGGGGCGTGTTTCCCCCCAGAAAGGTGCTGGCTGGGAAGCCAGATGCCTGAGTGTGGGAGTCCTCAGCAGACCATGGAAGGGGAATACAGATGCAGCTGCCCTGAATTGTGGCCGCTGGTATGTCAGGCAACAGTCAAGTTTACTCCCAATTATGTGACACCTTGTTGGAGTAACTGACCTTGTACACAGATAGAGAAGAGTCAGTTGGTAATTGATTGCCACTGTCTCCTTTGCTGGAAGTAAGTGGTCAAACTATCCATATCTTGACTGAGATTCCCTTCAATCCTGAGGAAGTGCTTTCCAGAGTCAGCAACACAGATGTCGTCAGCATACACATACTCTTCAACCTGACTTTCAAGAAGGTCATTCGTGTCCATATCGAACAAAAGGGAAGCCTGCACTTATCCTTGGGGGGGCCCAACAGATTTTCTCCCTGACTTGCATGATAAATCTTCAGTTACGAACCATTTGTCGGATGAACCACACCATCAGCAAGGAAAGCTACCTTACTGAGGTCAGAACATGTCGGGATAAAGTGAGACAGACCAAAAGCCATGCAGAGTTGGACCTTGCAAAGGGAATTAAAACCAATGGTGAAAGGTTCTATAGTCGTATAAATAAGAAGAAAACAAAGAAAGAAGAAGTGGGACCGCTAAACAATGAGGATGAAGTGGAGGTCAAGGATAATCTAGGCATGGCCCAATATTTAAACAAATACTTTGCCTCAGTCTTTAATAAGGCTAATGAGGATATTAGGGATAATGGTAGCATGACAAATGGGAATGAGGATATGGAGGTAGATATTACCACATCTGAGGTAGAAGCCAAACTCGAATAGCTTAATGGGACTAAATCGGGGAGCCCAGATAATCTTCATCCAAGAATATTGAAGGAACTGGCACATGAAATTGCAAACCCATTAGCAATTTTTTTTTAATGAATCTGTAAACTCAGGGGTTGTACCGTATGAGTGGAGAATTGCTAACATATTTCCTATTTTTAAGAAAGGGGAAAAAAGTGATCCGGGTTACTACAGACGTGTTAGTTTGACATCTGTGGTATGCAAGGTCTTGGAAAAAATTTTGAGGGAGAAAGTAGTTAAGAACATTGAGGTCAATGGTAAATGGGACAAAATACAACATGGTTTTACAAAAGGTAGATCGTGTCAAACCAACCTGATCTCCTTCTTTGAGAAGGTAACAGATTTTTTAGACAAAGGAAACGCAGTGGATCTAATTTACCTCTAATTTACCTCTAATTTAGCACGAGGACCTTCTCATCAGAATCTGGGCATTGGGAGCGTTCTCCCAGCCTGGCTTTTCACATGGACTCTTCAGGCTCCTTCCTTTGATTCACCTGAGTTAGGACTGTGTATAATTTCTCCTCCTCCATCACTGTAGCACTTTTACAGCTGGGAGAAAATGCAATTTCCTTTCAGTTGTCAAATGTCAAGAGAACTTCCTGAACCATGGAAATGTTCACTGCTTCTTACTGAAACCCCTGCGCAATCTAAAGGAATATGAAGAACAGCTCTGTAATCAGTCTGGGTTATTAAACTACTGTGGAGAGGCACCGCTGTAAGAATAGGGCTGCAAATCACTATGACGCAGTAAAAATGCAGTTCTACGTATAGCTCACAAAATGCCAGTACTTAGAAGGAAACAATCATTGGTCTTCTTCGAGTGCTTACTCAAGTCCATTCCGTTGCAGGTGTACGTGCTCGCCACATGCACCAGTTCCCGGAAGTCTTTCCTTCAGTGGTGTCCCTAGAGGACCGGCTCTGGCACCCTCTGCGTGGCGTGTGTTTGCACTGGTGTAAGGGGCGCCCGGCTGCCCCCTCTCTCAGTTCCTTCTTACCACTATTGATGGTACTGGAACATCTCCTTGCCTCAGCAACCTTACTTCTCTCAACTGTGTCTACTTGCCAACTTTTTGTATATGGCTATTAAAAACTTTGATCGTTTTATAGTTCCCTTAGCATTAGAGTTAGTAAAAGTTTGTTAGTCCCAAATGGAACTTAGCTTAGGGACGGGGCATGCTCCAGTCCCTTGTGACTGTTACAAGAAACCCGTGCCAGTCAGTGATCCCCAGAGAAGCTGCCCAAAGTGTTTAGGGGAAACCCACATTAGCGAGTAGTGTCGCATTTGCAAGAGCTTCAGACCGTGCACCAAAAAGGAGTGGGACATTCGTCTCCGAGCACTCCTTAAGGAGTTGGCCCTTGCACCGGCCTCAGAGCTGACCAGATCGGATTCTGCTCCGAGCACCGTGGCCTCAGTGCAGAGCATGCTGCCAGCGCTGACCTCAGACCGGCGCCAGTCCCCATCCCCGGTACCGGATAATAAGTGAAGAAAGGCCAGGAGGAGATGTTCTCCTACATCCTGTAAAGGGAAGAAGAGGTCCGGAAGAGAGCAAAGACCCGCATGGGGCAGCTCTTCCCCTCCAGACGGCGGCCAGGCTCTGATTCCCGCTGAGCAGCCGAGCCCACTCCAAGACCCATCCGCCACCCTGGGAAGCGGCAAAGGCACTCAGCATCTGGCAGTGCTATCCACACAGCAGGCCTTTCAGACTGCTAAGGACATACTGTCCCTTCCTGTGTAGCTCAGGCCGGCCGCTGACGTGCCCCGTTCAAGAGGTATGCCTGCCTTGAGACCCTTACAGTGATCTCCATCAGTGCAGCACCGCTCCTCGCCACAGCGGGTGCCCTGTTAGCACTCGTCTGAGCAGCGCCACCAGCCCCTAGACGCGGGTCGGCTTACCCGCCAGAGTTCCTGGCATCGGTCCCCGGAGTCTAGGCACCGTTCCTCAGGCTCTAGGCGTCTATCAGCAGTGGTCTGGCGCAGACCACCAGGGGTGCGACACTAGTCCCCAAGGCCCCGGTGCCGGGAGCGCCCGAGCTGCTCTCCCATCTCACGGCACCGTTCCGAGGGTGGAGACACCAGTCCCCAGAGCCCTGTCGCCAGATCGCCAGTACAGTTCACGCGCATTGACGGTCTCTGACACGTCGGTCTTCTTACTCCTGCTCCCAATCTACGGAGTGGCACTGCTCTCTAAGCGTAAGGTGTTGATTGCTGGGGTACCATCGCTGATCTGCCGAACACCGCTGCTGGTCACCGGGATCGTGGCACCAAGAGCCATCACCCTCATACAGGTCCTCAGTGGAGGTCTGCGGCCGGAGCCGACAGGATCAGGGTAGACAGGCTGCCTTGGCACCATCCTGGTCCCCCAGACAAGTCTCCCTCTCCTTGGGCTCAGATAGCGAGGAAGAGATCCTGCTCGCAGGTTAGGGCCAGCCATCGTGGGAATCGGCATTCCCTGCTGGGCCAACAGAAGCAGCATGGCCCCAGGGCAAGTGGCCTGTCCCCTGGCAACTATGGATCTATGACTCCATCAGCTTCCCTGACATCTCCTGCCCACTTGGCAGTCAGTGGCTCAGGAGTAACAATATTCAAAAAAGGTCCCACGCATAAATTCAAAGCCCCCTCCATCTCTGAAGTGCCCCACTTCCCAGGTCTTGCTCCTTTCACCACCTGCAACAAGAGTTCACCCTACCCCACGTTGACTTTCTCTTACCCTCCACTCCACACCCCATAAGCCTCTGTCAACTCTCCTCTCCACCAACCCCATGATGCCCTGCCTCTCTGCTCACTGCCTACGTCTGTGGATGTCTGGCAGAAGAGGTCCCGGATACCTGGTATCCCCCAGGCAGCAGCTGGCTGCCTCCTTGCATGTGTTTCTATTGGAACCAGCTGGAAATGGATGAGAGCAATTCATAGGAGGAACCAGATGGTCTTTCTGCTGCCATGCAGCGGTGAGAGCTCTCTGCAGTGAGCATGGAGACTTGGTAGCTTTGTCTTATGTCCCCTGTAATTGGCTTTCCCTGCTGTGACATGGCAGTTACACTGGCTTCAAGCACCTACCGAAGCAGCCGAAGTGTCCTCATGTCTTTCCCACTTACACAGCCTGTGCACCCGCTATCTGACCAGGTTATACCTCCACTGTGACTCCCATTCACATCGCTGTGGAACTGGGCCCTGAGCCTTCGTCTGGGAGATGCACCTAGTTCCTGAGCAGTACTGCAGTACAACTCCCCCAGAGTCCCTGGAAAGGGCAAACGTTGCAGCCTGGGAGACCAGAATTAGTTCCAGCTCTGAGTTTTGCCCTGTGTTGTGAGCTCTGAATAAAATCCAGAAAATAAAATGCTTAACACCCCCCCCCCCACCGCCAAAACAAAACCAAACCCAGCCTTTTGCTTTGCATCTATGGCATGATTCAGAGAGTCTCAGCATGCACTCGCAGGTAAATGGGGTTATTTTAGCCCCATTCTGTTCAAATACATTTGATCATTCAAGTCTCTTTCTTTGGGTCATTTCCATTTTCATTGTGTGTATCTAAGCTCCTGCTTTCACCTGCTGTTTCCTTGCACCAAATGATATTTGTGTTCTTTTCTCATTGGTTTCCTTGCTGCTCATCTGTCTGGTTTGCTTTTGTTGTTGTCATCCCTATTTGCTTGCCACTTTGGCCTTTGTTTCCCATTTCCTCTTGCATAACATCCCTCCCTTCGCAGCTGAGCTCAACAAATCACGAAAGCTGTGCTCCCTGCTCTCCCACTTTCACAAATCCATAGCGTTTAAGGCCAAAAGGGACCATTCTATCATGTAGTCTGACCTCCTGTACAAGATAGGCTGGAGAATTTCACCCAATTACCCCTGTAATAAGCCTAAGACATTGTGTTTGACTAAAGCATATCTTCCTGAAAAAGCATCCAGTCTTGATATAAAGACTTCAAACAATGGAAAATCCAGCACTTCCCTTGATTGTCCCAGTGGCTGACCACTGTCACTGTTAAAAATGTCTGCCTTCTTTCTAATTTGAACTTGCCTGGCTTCATTTCTAGTAATTGATTTGCATGTATTTCTCTGTTAGGTTAAAAAACCCTTTAGTGCGTGGTATTTTATCTCCATTAAAGTACTTAGACAGTATAATCAAGTCACCTCTTGGCCTTTTTGATATACTAAACTGATTGAGTGATATATATGAGATTTTAGCGATATAAGTAAGAAGCCCTCTATATTATACTGACCTCTTCCTGGGTTAGCTAATCTATAAAGATGAAAACAATGAGGACAAAAGCCAGTTTAAAAAAGAAAACAAAACAATTTTTTTCAAATGTTTTGAATATTTTTGGGGGAAATATTGAAATGGAATAAAACAAATTTCTTAAAAGTACAAAAAGAAAAGGAGTCCTTGTGGCACCTTAGAGACTAACCAATTTATTTGAGCATGAGCTTTCGTGAGCTACAGCTCACTTCATCAGATGCATACCGTGGAAACTGCAGCAGACTTTATATATACACAGAGAATATGAAACAATACCTCCTCCCACCCCACTGTCCTGCTGGTAATAGCTTATCTAAAGTGAGCAACAGGTTAGGCCATTTCCAGCACAAATCCAGGTTTTCTCACCCTCCACCCCCCCACAATCGCAGAAAACCTGGATTTGTGCTGGAAATGGCCTAACCTGTTGCTCACTTTAGATAAGCTATTACCAGCAGGACAGTGGGGTGGGAGGAGGTATTGTTTCATATTCTCTGTGTATATATAAAGTCTGCTGCAGTTTCCACGGTATGCATCTGATGAAGTGAGCTGTAGCTCACGAAAGCTCATGCTCAAATAAATTGGTTAGTCTCTAAGGTGCCACAAGGACTCCTTTTCTTTTTGCAAATACAGACTAACACGGCTGTTACTCTGAAACCTTAAAAGTACAGTAACTCCTCACTTAAAGTCGTCCCGGTTAACGTTGTTTCATTGCTGATCAGTTAGAGAACATGCTCGTTTAAAGTTGTGCAATGCTCCCTTATAACGTCACTTGGCAGCCGCCTATTTTGTCCACTGCTTGCAGGAAGAGCAGCCCATTGGAGCCAGCTGGTGGGGGCCTGGAACCAGGGTGGACCGGCAGCCCCCTATCGGCTCCCCGCTCCCCTAAGTTCCCTGTGTGGCAGCCGTCCAGCAGGCTATCAATTGCCAGCAGTTCAGGTGTCCCTCCCCCCACTGCCATGTGCTGCTCCTGCCCTCTGCCTTGGAGCTGTTCCCCGGAGCCTCCTGCTTGCTGTGCGGGGGGGCATGTGTGGGGGCGGGAAGAAGGGGGCTAATGTCAGGGTGTCCCCCTCCCCCCTGCTCCTGCCCCTTGCTTACCCCATCTCCATAGAGCAGGATGGTGGGGGGACACAACAGGGCACAGGACAGAGGGAGCTTGCTGGGAGCAGCTGCTGTCTCAATTTGCTGATCTACTTAAAAAGGCAATGTACTTAGAATGTGGTCAACGTACTTAAAGGGGCAATGCACATCTCTCTCTCTCTCTCACACACACACATGGTGTGTGTCTCTGTCTGCCATGCTGTCTCCCCTCCCTCCGTTTGTGCTGCCTTGTAGCATGTGAGGCTATATTAACAACAATGTGTTAACCCTTGAGGGCTCAGCCGAGTGCTAGTTCATCATTTAGCAGAAAGGCGTTCCCTGGGAAATACCCCACCCTCTGACTTCACCACCTCCACCAAGCTTCAAAATCATCATTGCTGTGTACAGTATTAAATTGTTTGTTTAAAACTTATACTCTGTGTGTGTATGTGTGTGTGTATACACACACACATAGAGAGAGAGAGAGAGAGACTATATATATATATATATATAGTCTTTTGTCTGGTGAAAAAATTTCCCTGGAATCTAACCCCTCCTATTTAAATTAATTCTTATGGGGAAATTGGATTTGCTTCACATCATTTCGCTTAAAGTCACGTTTTTCAGGACTAGAACTACAACTTTAAGCAAGGAGTTCCTGTAGTGCTTTCTTGCACTTTTTCAAAAATATTCTTTCACAGTTTTCCAGCTGAGAAAAATAAAATGTGATCAAGTTCCTCACCCATCCCATTTTCTTATACCTTTAAATCCCCCCCCCCCCCCACACACACACCTTTTTTGTAGTGTGGTAAATAAAAAGGAGAGCATTTCCCCCCAACTTTCTCAAGTTTTTTAACTTTCCAATTGAAAAAAGGGGAAAGTCAAACAAAACCAAAAACAGAGGGGTGGGAGGGAAATACTAAATATCCAACTGAAACTTTGGGGGGCTTTGAAAACTAAAATGAAACAAAATGCAAAATGTTCACTTTATTTTGTTTCAAAATTTCCAGTTGACAGATTTTTAAAAAAGACATTTTCCCAGGAAAAAATAATTTCAACTAAACCCCATTTTTCAGTAGGATAAATTTTTCATTTGAAAAACTTTGACTGGCTCTAGCTGAGGGATGGTGAGAAATGGGAGTGGTGGGGAGTTGTCAATGAAGCAGGATAAAGGGCTGCAACATTATGCCGCTTTTAGCTCTTCCTAATTCAGCAGCTGGCCCTAAAACAGAGTAATTAGTGCAAGGCACCAAGCTATTTCATGCCTGTGTCTTTAACCCACAGGAATAGAAAATGTGCCATAGGTGAACATAGCAATGGTCAGTCTAGCCTGAATCCAAGAGTCGGATGTCTTCTCTTCATTGGAGGCTTTAGAGGAAAGCATTAAACTACTCTCTTGCCCTGAACTCCAACACACCTATACCACATGTGACATTTCTTTCTGATCCAGGACAGTGATCTGCAATACTAGAGGGAGTCAACAGTCAAGAAGCTGCTGTCAGGGTTCCCTCCCCACTCTGAACTCTAGGGTACAGATGTGGGGACCCACATGAAAGACCCTTTAAGCTTATTCCTACCAGCTTAGGTTAAAAACTTCCCCAAGGCACACATTCTTCCTTGTCCTTGGACGGTATTGTGGCCACCATCGAGTAAGTTAGACAAAGATTCAGGAAAAGGACCACTTGGAGTTCCTGTTTCCCCAAAATATCCCCCCAAGTCCCTTCACCCCTTTTTCTGGGGAAGCTTGAGAATAATATATCAACCAAATAGGTAAAGAAGGTGAGCACAGACCAGACCCTTGGGTTTTTAGGACACTAAAAACCAATCAGGTTCTTAAAAACCTTAAATAAACCTTATAAATAAAAATGTAAAAACCTTAAATAAACCTTATAAATAAAAATGTAAAAGAAGCACCTCTGTAAAATCAGGATGGAAGGTAATTTTACAGGGTAATAAGATTTAAAACACAGAGGATTCCCCTCTAGACAAAACTTTAAAGTTACAAAACACAGGAATAAACCTCCCTCTTAGCATAGGGAAAATTCACAAGCTAAAACAAAAGATAATTTAACACATTTCCTTGCTATTCCTTACAATTTGTAATCTTAGATGCTTATTTCAGGTAGGGTTTTAGGAGATGTGTTTTTTGTGCCCTGGTCTCTCTCTGTCCTGGAGAGAACAACAAAGAGAGCACAAACAAAACCTCCCCCCATAGATTTGAAAGGATCTTCTTCCCTTATTGGTCCTTTTGGTCAGGTGCAACCAGGTTATCTGAGCTTCTTAACCCCTTACAGGTAAAGGAGGGATTTTATGCTACCCTTAGCTGTATGTTTACGACAGCTGCCTAGAATAACTTGCATTACATGTCTACTTTAATCTCATGTAGGCAAACTCAGAGGTCAGCAAGACTATGCTTGGAGGAGACAGGGTGCTGTCACAAGTTGAGGTGCAAGTCCATGGTGACTGGGTCGTGGGACATAAAGGCCGTGAGCCACCTGGCTTTAGACTTCCTTTGAGGCAAACAGACAAAAATGGGAAAACATTGTTCCTATTCCTACATGCATTGTACCACACAGTTTCTGTCTGCAAGCGTCCTGTGTATTTGTCAGTGTTTTAGAGCAGATGATTCACCAGCCCGTCTTTATCATTTTTTATCTTGCATCAGCTAACAAGTCAGAGTTAGTATAATGCACCATTATCATTTTCAGAACCTAAATTACAATGACATTGTGAATAATACCAGGAAAAGGGCGTTATTTGTATTGAAATGAAGGGTCAGCAGGTAACATCCTAAAGCTCCAGAACAAGAGATTAAAAAAAATAAATCAGATGCTATAACAACCAAATGCAAAATATAATAACCTTGTCCGTGTCATTTTGAATGAGCATGAAGGTCCACAGTGTATATTCTGGGCTGAGATTAAACACTGCTGCTTGCCTTACAACATTTACAACATCAAAGCTCTCATTTCTCTAGCTGCCTGACTTCCTGTCGCCACAAATTTGTGGTGCATTACACTGTTCCTCGGGATCACAGCATTTAACTCTGTGAGCACATTGGCAGAGCAGGGTCCAGCAGCCAGCTCCAGGACATCAATTGTTTTGGGGTCCTTGCTTTCTAAGTGAATTCAGTACTGGTCAGTGCTGTGGAGATGGATCTGTATTTAGCTAATTCCTTGCTGAGATCAGACTAAATTTCTTAAAGATATCAAAATAGAGCTGCAAAGATAAGAAACATTGTTATTTGTAGCTAGAGTAGGATAGAATTTCTGATGGAGAAAATTTGATACTTTTTAGAAAAATGGAAATATCCATGCACTTAGTGAAATAATGAATAGCCTTAAATAACATATCTGCTAAACCATACTGGTTCTACAGAGCATTCAGTTTTGCTTTTTATCTTTTGTCTGATATGTATGCACATTATAGTGCATTGTATATTCAATCAGTGGGCCTGAATCTACACTCTGTTACATCAGGGTTACCATTGATGTTAATGGCATACAACTAGTATATTGGAGTAGAGAATAGCCTCTTCGGTTTGAGTCAAGAGTTGACAAGTTACCTGCACCAGTTCTAGAAGGGACCTTCCAGTAGAGAATTCTGACAGTACCCAGTATGGATGTACCTGGTATATTTCAATATCATCTAGCCTCAGCAACCTATCACAAAATTATAACTCAGCCTCCAGACAGTATTAGAGGTCACATCCCTCACTCACCAACAATACAGTTTATTCAGATAAGAGATAATCAACAGAAATTATTTAGACAAGTCAGACCTACTCTCTAACCCATATTTTAAAAAGAAAATACAGTTTGAATGAAGAGAATGTGTGTGAATCTTGTGACCCTGAATATGTGTGAATAAGAGAGGCAAGGTGGGGGAGGTAGACTCTTTTATTGGACCAACTTCTATTGGTGAGAGGGACAAGCTTTTGACCTATACAGAGCTCTTTTTCAGGTCTGAAGAATAACTAAGGCATGTTGTAAGGGACTGCGGAAGACTTTGTTACGGCCTAGCTAGGGAACTTCCGCTTTCTCGAGGCCGCCTGGTCACTGTAGGACATGGAGAACCAACTCTAACCGGTTTTAGGCCGGTTTTGTCTGCCTTGCATGGCCCGTTGCCAGGTAGCGGAAAGCCCCTTAGGAAAGTACCTAATTACATATTCATGAGCTGTTTCTGTGTACTGCTTATTATGGCTCGCTGGTTGCCCCTTCGTTGGACTCCGTCCCAGGCAAAGCTCTGGTGTGCTGGGTTCTCCGCCTCCGTGACAGCAACGCTTGGAGTCCCCATTGCGGGTGTGTCACTAACCTTCAATAAAGCCAATAACCCGCTGCTTAGCTGCGTGTGGGCCTTGTTTTTCAGAGTACCTCTGCCGGCCTGCGGTGCTTCGAACACCTTGGCACAGAACACATGTGAATAAGGCATTGCAAATAAATGAGGCATGTGAAATGAAGCCCCATCTTTCTATTTTGTTAGCAATTATTCAAATCTTGCTGCTTAGTCAGATGCTTCTCTCTATTCCAAGTAGCATCCTGCTTTGTAAGACAATAGATTTTGAATTGTTGGACTTAATTATTGTGTTATCAGTTGGGATTCCTCTTTGAGTTCAGTTTGCTCAACATGAAGATGATGACAATAAGCTCTCACTTTTGCCTAAGACACTAATGTACTATGTGACACACATGAAAGGATTCGTTTATAAAACCCGGAAGTATTCAATAATTGCTGGGTTACAGAGTCCTGGCCGAAAAGTACATTCAGTCAATGTGAGAGTTTGGGTGATGAAATGCATATTTTGTTTCACTGGTTGAGTATGTTGTCACTCAGTGTCCTGCTAACTGAATTGTATGGGTGGAATTTTAAAATTAGCTGTAAGTGTCCTTCACCATTTTCCTCATGTAGTTGGATTACACCTCTTCATAAAACCAGGTGTCAACTTTCTAAGCTGGTTCTGGACTTTTACATACTCTAGGGCTGTGATGGGTTGGACTCCATGAGATATCACCTGGTGTGCTGAGACACCACTGAGTCAACCTATTCTGCCAGCTGGGCCCCCTTTTACCTGGTCTTGCTGGGCTAGGCTCCCTGTTAGGATATAGATACACAGGCCTGCCTGTAAAGGCCTGTACTCTAAGAATTTAGGTGTATTTTTATTACTTAGCTAGTTATCGAGGCACAAAACAAAGAATCAAAATCACTGTCTGCCAGTGTATGGGCCTTCTCTCTCTAGGATAGTCTGAGGCCTTGTTCTTAGGCTAAGGCCTTTGGCTAAGCAACAGAGGCAGCCGTAAGCTGGAAAGTGAGCGGTCACATCCTCACGTTCCAAACTAGTCCCATTGAAATAAGGTGCTATTGGGTTGTTAGGAAGACGATCCTGTCCTGATAGTGCCTATCGCCTCCAGAGAAAGTAACAGATCTTAAGGCAGGAAAACACTAATCAATGGTTGTGAAACCCTCATGTCTGTATTGTTTTATCTTTATGGCCCCCACTTTTCTATTGTTAATCTGTCTGGTTCTCTAATGGTTTCTGTCTGCTGTATAATTAATTTTGCTAGGTGTAAGTTAATTAAGGTAGTGGGATATAATTGGTTAGAGAATTATTTTACAGTATGTTAGTATTAGATAGATTTCAGTAAAATGATTGGGTAAGATATAGCTGAGAATATTACTATATAAACTAGGGTCAAACAGGAAGTGGAAGGGGGAATTGTAATCATGCTTGCTAAGTGCGGGGAATGGGAACAGGGAATAGGGAATGGGGAACAGGGACACAGGCAAGGCTCTGCGGTGTCAGAGCTGGGAAGGGGGACGCGGGGCAAATGCTTTGCGGAGTCAGAGCTGGGAAGGGGGGCACGGGGTAAACGCTCTGCGGCATCAGAGCTGGGAAGGGGGCCACTGGGGAACAGACTCTACCAGTGTATAGCGATAAGCCCGACTGGTGTGAAGGGCTTCGGAATATGTTTGGTTGGAAACAAACCCCAATAAACATCTCATTGTTTGTGCTTCAGACTTCTGGTCTTTTGCTGCTTGCTGGCAGCGTAACAAGAACCAGGGAAGTGGGAGGGTGAAGGGACAGCCCTCTAACAGTTCCCAGCCTTTTCCAGCCAAGCACACAGGCAGGGCCACACCCAGCTGCACGGAGAGACAGAGATCCGCTCTGGGAAGGCTCAGCTTAAGGGGCCTGCAACAGCACCCAGATATCCACCCCTCCTTGGAGTACAAACCCAGAATTATATGAAATTCGCCTCTTCCCTCAATGCGGAGGAGGGTATGCACAACTTCTCACCCGCACCCCCGGTAAAAATCTCATAAACTGGGTTATATTGTGAACAAGAAATAAATTTAATAACTATAACAGGTGTATTTTAAGTAGTCAAGAAGGTAGCAGACAGAACAAGGCAGATTACTAAGAAAATAAAACAGAGCACATATACTAAGCTTAATGGTTAGATGTGAGTTACATGTAAGTTCTCACCCTAAATGTGGTTCTAATAATCTTCTTCACAGGCCAGATGCCCTTCCAGCCTGGGTCCAGTTCTTTCCCCCAGTTCAGTCTTAGTTGTTTCCAGCCGTCATCTTGGATGGGGTAGCAGGGGAGAACTGATTACCTGGATTACCTCACTCCCCATCCTTAAATAGGATTTGCATAAGGCAGGAGTCCTTGGTTTCCTAGTTTGACCCCTTCCTGCCAGCTTCTCGTGGAAAAGTACAGAATTCAAGATGGGTTCCAGAATCAGGTGACATGGTCACATGCCTCTGTAGGGCTCCTGTAGCAATTCTTCACAGGCTGACCCACATGTTCACAGGAAGACTAAGCTCTTTTACAGCCCATTGTCTCTTGCTGATGGGCCTTCAGCACTGTCGGGATTTTTCATTGTTGTATCTGAAGTGTTAGCAGGGGGCATCACCCAGAGCAGCATAGCTGAAATACAGAATAGTCAATATTCCTAGCTTCAGATACAAAAATGATACAGGCATACAAATTGGATAATCGCATTCAGTAAATCATAACCTTTCCAATGATATCTCACACGAGCGATCTTGCATAAAGTATATCTCAGTTATGTCATATTAATATCATAAGCATATTTTCATAAGTTGAGGGGTATAAAACTAGAATGATACGTCACAAGGGCTAGATCATCTGATGGTGTAAATCAGTATATCTCCATTGACTTCCTTGGATCTATGCTGATGTACAGCAGCTGGCCTATAACTCCACACCTAACCACCTTACGAAGGGTTTTGAACGAGTGCATTCCTGCTGAACATCTTGTAGAACAGGAGGCCAGGAAAGTTCTTTTCTCCTTTTAATCTTTACCAAGAATCTAGAAATACCTCTTGTTTTCAGACTTAGGTGATTCATTCTTGCAAAAGAGGCACCTATTGTATGTGTCATTTTAAATGAGCTACAAAACCGATCTCGCTATTATAAGCACAATGAAACCTTTTAGAATGCATCAGAGCCCAGCCTTTAACTAAAACACCTCACACTGTTTTAGAACAAATGAAGTTGCCATCCTTTGGCAAATACTGGCTTGTACCTCCTTCCCTCCAATTACACACTGAGCCCCATCACACCAGCCTGCTTGTCAGGCTCTTACTAATCTTGTGCCAAAGGCACTGAAACTCAAGCTGTATCACCAGGGAGAAGACGCAGAGCTTTGCTTGGAAGGCTGCAATACAAACTTTTAATTAGAATGGTTTGAGGCACATGTGTTCACACATGCTAGATTATAATGATAGGAAGAGATTTTAAATGTTCTCCTCTAGAGTTAGGGTGACCAGATAGCAAGTGTGAAAAATCAGGACACTTTTTTGGGAGGTGAGGGGGAGGTATAGTTGCATATATGAGACAAAGCCCATAATGCCAGGACATCTGGTCATGCTATCCAGCATACTTATTTGTGGTCTCTCAGTGTAGTCTCTTTATGGACTAAGGATTTGGGGGCAGATCCACCAAAGAATTTAGGTGCTTTGTGGTGGGGTCTGCAGGCCACACACTGAACCAGGGCTGGCAGTAGAGCAATACGGGGAGAGAGGGGCCCCACCCCTGAACAGGTGCAGGGCATGTTCCCAGTGAAGGAACAGTTTAAAAGGACACTGGTAGCCCCAGAAAGGGGGAAGAAGTTTTATGCTGCATCAGGAAACAAAGCTGATGCTGAGAGCTGTGTCAGGAGCAGCTACAGGTTTGTGAAGGCTGCTCTAGCTGCAGGGGTTTGGATATCTTCCCCAACTTCTCTAGGAGCTGAAAGCCCGAAAACAGATTGCTTGAACAGAACACTAAGAGACTGAGGAGAGTCTGATAAACCAGCTGCAGTGGGTATCCTAAACTGAGGAACTCCGAAGTGGTAGGAAGTGGGTAGCTCAATAATTGAGCTGGGTGGTTTGATAAGCCCCTGGGCCCTGGGTTGGGAGGCGGTGGAGTGAGTGGTCCTGGGTCTCCCAACCTTGCCCCTGCCATGCTCATCTGTATTGGCATAGAGAGTACACTTATAAAGTGGATGATACCAAGCTGGGAGGGGTTGCAAGTGCTTTGGAGGATAGGATTAAAATTCAAAATGATCTGGACAAACTGAAGAAATGGTCTGAAGTAAATAGGATGAAATTCAATAAGGACAATTGCAAAGTACTCCATTTAGGAAGGAACAATCAGTTGCACACCTACAAAATGGGAAGTGACTGCCTAGGAAGGAGTACTGCGGAAAGGGATCTGGGGGTCATAGTGGATCACAAGCTAAATATGAGTCAACAGTATAAGACTGTCGCAAAAAGAGTGAACATCGTTCTGGGATGCATTAACAGGAGTATTGTAAACAAGACAGAAGAAGTAATTCCTCTGCTCTACTCTGTGCTGATTAAGCCTCAACTGGAGTATTGTGTCCAGTTCTGGGCACAACATTTCAGGAAGGATGTGGATAAATTGGAAAAAGTCCAGAGAAGAGCAACAAAAATGATTAAAGGTCTAGAAAACATGACCTATGAAGGAAGATTGAAGAAACTGGGTTTGTTTAGTCTGGAGAAGAGAAGACTGAGAAGGGACATGATAACAGTTTTCAAGTACGTAAAAGGTTGTTACAAGGAGGAGCGATAAAAATTGTTCTTCTTAATCTCTGAGGACAGGACAAGAAGCAATGGGCTTAAATTGTAGCAAGGACCATTTAGGTTGGACATTAGGAAAAAGTTCCTGTCAGGGTGGTTAAGCACTGGAATAAATTGCCTAGGTAGGCTGTGGAATCTCCATCATTGAAGATTTTTAAGAGCAGGTTAGACAAATTCCTGTCAGGGATGGTCTAGATAATACTTAGTTCTGTCATGAGTTCAGGGGACTGGACTAGATGACCTCTCAAGGTCCCTTCTAGCCCTATGATTCTATGAACCTGTGGGGGAGCAATCAAACACTGGGGTGATTGAGGCTGCTGCTGGGGCTCCCTCTGGGACAACTATGCTGCAAGAATGACCACTAGGCCAGCTGGTCATTGGACCATCCCATACAGACCTAAACCTCAGATTCAGGGGCCTAAGTCTCAGTTCTAGGCTCCCTTTGATCTGTAAAAGCCCAGTGTGGCTTCCACCAAATCCTGTAGGTGCCTAAACTCACTGAGCACCTAAACATCCACTGTAAATGTTCCCCAGATGGCTAAGTTTCTCCCTCTGGGCATGTGCAGTGCTGCTTCCCGCTAGGCATTCAGACACCAATCCCCCACCTAAACCCCAGTGCAATCCACAAACTCAGAGCACACCAACTGCCTCAAGTCCCGTAGGAGGAAAGGTGGTACCAACTGGGATGTGGGTGACCAGTTCCAATTCCCTTCTGTCTGTCTGAGGGGTAGGAAGGATTTGATATGGGGAGGGCTCTAACCACTGGGCTCTAGGATAGTCTGATGTGGGGCTCCCTCCATCTCTCTGGCTGAAGCTGTGTCACTGTGGATAAATACTGAAATAGTTGTTGGAGCAGGATGTTTGTAGATCCCTGTTATGGGTCCCACCTGGGGTGCTACCTGGAACTGGGGTACCTCTGAGCCCTCTGACTCACCAGCCGGGGTTCCGTCTTGGCATTGTGCTGCTGTGACAGGCTATAGACAGCTCCCGGTCCTACACTCCCACCAGCATCCACATAGGCAGAGATACACCTAGTTGAAGTTGCATTCAGGCTTTGACCAGCCACCGCAGGAACTAACAATAGAGAGGCTACAGCCAAAATAACCCCCAGCTTCCCACCTAGGACCCCAGAGGAGTACCGTCCTGCCCTGGTCAAAACCCCACCAGTATGAATTTATTACTCAGTTTATGTCTCCCTCAATGTGGAGAGGAATGTGCAAGCTGAAATTTTCCCCAGACACTTCAGTCGAAGACACACTGATTGAGATTAAAACATAAAACAAGTTTATTATCTACAAGATAGATTTTAAGCGATTATAAGTGATAGCAAATAGATCAAAGCAGATTACCTAGTAAATAAACAAAACCACAAACTAAGCCTAAAATACTAGAAAGATTGGATATGCATTAGCAATTTCTCACTCTGACTGATCATACCAGCGGGCTTGCAGCTTCTCAAGGCACAAGTTGCACTTGCTTTGCAGCTTAGGATCCCCACCTTTGTTCCAAGTTCTTTTCTTTTGGAGCTTCTCTCAGGTGTTGAGTTGTGGAGGAGTGAAGAACACCAGATGATGTCACTCCCTGCCTTATATAACTTTAGCATATGCCAGGAACCCTTTGTTCCAAAAACAGTTCCCACCTTAGTTTGTGTAAAGATACAAGTGCCCAAAAAGGAGATCAGTGTCATGTGGTCTGCTCACGTGCCTTTGCATGCCCTGCTGGGTCATAGCAACCACTTCAGGCTGTCTGGAGCTTTCTCAGGGAGGCTCACTAGCTGGGAGATAAGCTTCTCCTACGGCCTATTGTTTTTCCTAATGGCCCATTACCCTGAATAGGACCTTCCCAACCAGCTGTCTCGGCTGGAAGCATTTTGCCTAGTGGGTGTAACCACTTTTGAAATACAGATCCCTAGGCAATATTTATAACTTCAGTTACAAAAATGATACATGCATACAAATCAGATTATCATATTCAGCAAATCATAACTTTTCCAATGACACCTCACATTAGGTCTGCTCTGGCGTAATTAGAGCTGCAGTGACCAGAGAGCTGGCCCAGCTGATGTTGCCCTGCACTCTGTCACAAAGCCAGACTCTGGCAAAGCATGAGCCGAGCTAAGCTATGTGGTCTGAGGGGTTTTCTTGGGGCCGGCTGAAAACCCAGGGACAAGGGGATTGCCTTGCAAGCTGTGTGAGAAACAGGGAGAAAGTTTGCAAGCACTGAGGAGGAACAGGAGAGAACATCCCCTCTTTGCTGGAGGAGCAGGTTTGGAAATGGTGAGCTAGGAAACATCTGCTGGTTTGATTGCTGTTGTGTCCAGGGAAGACTGACTTAGAAGTTAACAGGGAAGAATGTTCTCAGAGGAATAATCACAAATTCTTATTTCACTAGTTTCATTTACTAGACAATGGTCACCATTTCTAGACCGCAAACGGCCACTCCATTTCCAGAGCACATATTCTGAAGGACTGAAGTTCATTTCTGTATGAAGGTGACTACATCGTTCAGAGCTCCTGCCCTGGATTATAAACCGGTGTTACTCTTGATAACCTCACCAGCTGTAAGGAATGTAGTGTCAGTAATTGACGCTGTGTAGGAGGATGCCATAGGCTCCAGGCTCATGCAGAATTACACTGTCAGAGAGTTTGGAGTGTTTAGTTCAGGATTTTTTTGGCAGACAGACTGGGAAGATCATCAGCAGTCATCAGATGTTTCAGCTGATACAACATCCTATTTATTCCACATTTTATAAGAAGCACCACTTAGAGTTTGTAGGATCTGCCATTTGAAACAAATGACGTTGTTAATTTGCCATGGCAGTCAGGGTTTGCTAAACACAATTTCAGGTTTTAATTCATCACATGAATATTTGGAATTGGGATGATATAAGCAAATCCATCAGCACATTTTTTGCAGACCCATCTCCCCTCCTCTTCATATCATACTGCTCTCCCTTTCCTCCCCACTCCTCGACAGCTGTCAGCTGTGATCATCCAGGCAGGCAGATGAGCAGTTCCCTGCCTCACATGTCTGACCAAATACCCTGTAAGATTACCCTGTAAGATGGATGCATTACATGTAGCCCCATGGTCGATCTATCCTCCTGTCCCTGTCTGCAGTACCCTGGAACATACATGGTACAGATATGTACACTACTGTCTAAAAGGGAGCCTCATAGCTGAACAACCTTTGGAATTAAAACCAGCTTCCAGCTTCATTTGCCTAGGAAATGTTTCCCCTTCCCCTTGGATGAGGACTGGATACAGTGATCACTGATTCACCACCTCTGGATTAGATCCCTGCAACTCCCCACATCTGGAAGTGAGGTGGAGGCATTGCAGGAACTCCTGGAATACATCGCCCCCGCTGGCTACCACTTAGCTTCCATTTCCAGTTCAAGACCTTGGTTCTGAACATCAGCCCCAGCAATGGGTGAAACCCAACTACATCCATGACCACATCTCCATCTGTGACCTGTCAAGATGGCTGTCAAGATAATGCATCATACAGAGCCCAGGATGAAGTATGTGAGACCCAGACGCCGAGAGCTCTTGGTAGAAGGGTTCTGGCTGTGGAATTAGCTCCCAAACAAAATGAGACTAATTCACTTACAGGGCATGCTGCAAGACCCTCCTTCCAAAAATAGCCTTACCCAGTTTATAGAGAGAGCGAGCGAGCAAGAGAGCAGGAAGCTCCATGAATGCAGTAGGAACTGGCCATGCAGATATCATGTACCTGGGAAGTACTTAGATAATTCAGCAATGGGTGCAGTGGAAAAACCGTAGAGACAGACAGTTCTACCGGTTATAAAACAAGATGCTGCTTTGTCTTTTATTTTTGTTACAGTTATCGGTGCTTCAGCTATATGTATTAGAAACCAAATGTCCAATAGGAGGAAATGGAAAGAATAGAATGAGTTATCTATTTTGTGTTCATGTTATTTTTCTAAAAAAATTTACATTGCTTACTTTTGCCATAAATCTTATAAACCTCAGCAGATTAAAATAATACACTGGTGACTGCAAAAGTCAAATCCCAGCCTGGCTTTATTAACACTCTGGTGCATCAGCTGCTAGCCTGAAAAATAAATAAATAAAAACAAAGAGTACAAGGACTGTGACTTGCTTGAGCCAAAAGAGACTAAGCTGATTGCTGATTCAGAACAACAGAGTGAAGGCTCTGTAACTGCAGGACATGAACAGAAGTGGTTGTTTAAAAGTCTAAGTGAAAGAAGAACTATGTGACTAAGTTAGACAGTAGTGTTTAGAAAAGTGCGTTCAGAATGACTCAGAAGAGCGATCTCCCAGGGCACTGGAGCTTGCCGGAGGGAAGAACAGATGATATTTTCTCCCTCTGCTGAGGTCAATTATTCACCATCTTGAAGTACAATATCAGCCTTGGGAAGTTGCTTTCGGCTAGAATACTTCTGGACTTTTCTGTTTCTGAAGAACTTTTCCAGCCTGCTTCACTGCTTCTCCCAAGATCTTTCTGAGAGTGCTGCTCAGCGAGGCCTACGTTGTACCAGGCCAGTTTGGAGGCAAAAGCAGAGGATTGTAAGCATACGCTTGTTAGGAACATTTGTTTACGTCACTCCCAGGGAGAAAATACCGGCCACTACAGGGCTCTTTAATCTATCGGAGAAGGGAGAGCAACAATCAATGGCTGGAAGTCAAATTAGAAATAAGGCCCACATTTTTAACAGTGAAGGTGATCAACCATTAGCACAAACTACCGGGTGTGGTGGCTATTCCATCTCTTGAAATCTTCAGATCAAAGGCTGGATGCATTTCTGGAAGAAATGCTTTAGTCAGGATGAATTTTCTGGCCTGCCTTATACAGGAGGACAGACAAGATGATCTGATAGTCCCTTCTGGCTTTATAGTCTGTACATCCAAGTTAAATGCAAAAGTTCTGAATAGTCTCAACACACCCGTAAGCTTTTCTTCTCGTCCACAGAGAATGCTTAGGTGTAAACCAGATTGCCCGAGCTCCCTCCCAGCTCCTGTTCAAAGGGCCAGGTTGGTCTGGAGTTGCAGCGTAAGGATGCAGGGAACCAGTGCTGCACTGGGCATGAGGGGGGCATGGGGCAGGGGAGGGATGAAGTGCAGCATGTGAAGTGCAGCGGCTGGAGGTTTTAAAATTGCAGAGGCCAGGAGCAGGCATAGGGGGTCAAATTCAGGCCTGGCGTAAGTGGGGGCATTTCCATTGACCCTGTGAGTGCTGGGGGGAGTACGCGCTTGCTGCACTGTTAGAAAAGAGCCAATATGTGCAAACCGCACCCCAGGGCAGCCCGCGTGTCTCTTGCTCTGGCCTGGGGAGAGCAGGCTGTGCCCCGGCCCACGCAGACCTGCCTGCTCGGGGTCACCCAGGGGCAGGGCCATAGCAGGCCAGGCAGACACACTCCGGCTGCCTCGGCACAGGAGCATGGGAGGATGATTGGGCCTTGTCTGCCGGCTGTCATTGAGCTGTACCTTTTCATCCCTTATCCTCCTGCTTCATGCAGAAAGCTGCCCAAATCCCCTCGGCCACCGGGCTATTGAAGAACTGGGAGCGAACCAGAGGAAAGGCTCACGACGCATCCCAGCAGGCTGGTGTTTAACCAGGTATGGTTCATCCAGGGCGCTGGCGTCTTAATGTGCTTCACCTCAGCTCTCACAGCGTGCTACAGAGCAAGGCAGACACTGGAAACGCTGCACTTCAAGCCGGTGCCCCATGAGCAGCATTTGCAGTTGCTCAAATCAGCCTTGAGGTTTGCTGACCAAGGCAAAAAAAGCCACCCGCGGGCCCTCTCCAGGATGGCGACAGTGAAAAAACTACCCGTATTATACATACCTGTCCAAAAAGATGTAGTGCCCACAGGTGAGCGGGGGAGGAGACTGTCTCGGGGCTGCCTGGGGTGAATGTTTACATTAGGAGCTCTTACAGATGGGGCAAGGACTTGCTCTTGCTATATGTTTGCACAGTCGGTGCTAGTGTGATACAAATAAATACAAACAGTCATCTGCCAATTGAAGAGTAATGGGTTAGGTACACAATGCATTCTTGAGCAACAGAATCACTGAGCACAGGATCAGCTCAGAGGAAGCTAAGAAGAACAGATGACCCCATTTGCTTTCCGTAAGATGTAGAGTTGCAAGAGTAAGCTATGCCTGATTTCTATAAGACATGGCCGTATTCTATTAGATCTAGGTTCTAGGGAGCAAACAGGGGCTGCAAATAACCAGCTTAACCTCCAAATGGTAAACATGTCATGATGTGAAAATCAATGTCTAGCTACACTAGGACAGGATGAGCTACATCAAATCAAGCACAATTAATGCTAATATACTGCTCCCATCACCAGCACTCCCTAATTCAGAACACCCTTTTGTGGAAGTCTAGACTCCAGCAGGATAGCAGCTCAGCCATCTCTGAGTGTTTGACTCAAACACCACGGTCTAAATAGATGGGGCCTGGTCTCCTGTAGTTTGTTTTATAGACAAATTGTATGTGGTGGAGTTGCTCTTTTTCCAGAGATTCATCGATTTTTAAGGCCAGAAGGGACCATTATGTACATCTGATGTGACCTCCTGCAGAACACAGGCCAGAGAATGTCACTCCATGATTCCCGCATTGTACCAGGTAACTTGTGACTTAACTAGCTTATTTCTTTTACAAGGATATCCAGTGTTGATGGATGTGATGGAGAATCCACCACATCCCTTGGCAAGTTGTTCCAGTGACTAACTACGCTCCCTGTTATACATTTGTATCACATTTCTACCTTGAATATTGGTGACTTTTTAATTTGGTGTATTTTACAGGGGAAATGTTTTGGATGATAACTACTTCTCAATGTTTTAACATGATTAGTCCATAGAGTTGCTATATTACCTGTCATTCTACGATAACATGCAGTCGGTCAGAAGTGAATCTGACTCTAAGTCACTATGTCCAGATGCACAATAAAGTCAAAGTTATAAAAATACATTATATGCTTAGGTAAGTGCAACACTGTCTTGGAGAAGGCAAGATGATGTAAATACAGATATACTCTGCTTCAGTTAAAGTGGGTGTTTTCGTGTGTTGGTTAGGGATTATTACTGACACAGTGGAAGTTCACAGGGAAAAGATGACATCTCTGTAAATTCCACCTAGTGCATTCTGTCGGTCACAGAACAGGGTTCACGGTATGTTGCTTTTTTTTTATCGTCTCCTTCTGGTGAAAACCTTTAATCCCAAGCTTTGTGCTCTTCATTTGTTTATCAGCAATGCACATCCATCTGCCCTCCGAGGGAGCTGTGACTCATACCTGACTCATAATCATGGGAGCAAAGCTGAAACCTTTACTTCATTTCCTGGAAGAAGCATCTGTTAGATTCATCTTGGAAGATTAGGCATTTCTCACTGTCATTTACAGATGAAGGCATTTGTGACTGGCTGAGGCTGGATCAACTGATTCACTGCAATGAATGAAAAATAAATCTCTTAGGGCAATTGAGCTCCTCATCAGAGGAGCTGCAACACTTCCTTCACAAGCACAATTTCAAGCCAGTGGTCAATCTCTCCCCCGCAGAAGAAGCAGGTGGTGAGTGTCAGGTCTTCAGGAGCACCTGGCTTCACTGCCCCATGCCTCCTTTCCTTATTACTGGTGTGTGACTTAGTAAGATAAGCCTGGGAATGTGTATTTTTATAGAACAATTCTACTGTTCACTTGCAGCATTTCCTGTGAAAACTGTCACTATTCCTTGCTGGCTGAATGATTGGCTGCAACCAGGCACTTAAAATTGATTTGCTCACACCCATCTGCCATAGGAGTTCACTCCAACTGAATGAAGGGCATGTGAAACTTCCCCCTCTGCACAGTACTGGATATATCGATCGCTACATTACCTTAAAAAAGCAGAGCACTGCTGTGAAAACAGCAGTTTTGCCGGTTTGGAATCTTCCCTCTGACAATGGCTTTCCTTTTAGGGAACAAAAGAATGGGCCATATGGGGTCAGACCAATGATCCATCTAGCCCAGTATGCTGTCTTCCAAAAGTAGCTGGTGCCAGATGCATCAGAGGGAATGAACAGAACAGGGCAATCATCGCGTGATCTATCCCCTGTTCTCCATTCCCAGCTTCTGGCAGTCAGAGGATTAGGGACACCAAGGAATAGGGGGTTGCCTCTCTGACCATCTTGGACCTACCATCCATGAATGCATCTAATTCTTTTTTGAATCTAGTTATACTTTGGCCTTCACAACATCACATGGCAATGAGTTCCATAAGTTGACTGTGCATTGTGTGAAGCAGTATTTCCGTGTTTGTTTTAAACCTGGTGCTTATTAATTTCAGTCCTCATGTTATGTGAAGGGGTGAATGACATGTCCCGATTCACTCTCTCCACACCAGGCACAGTGTTGTAGACCTCCCTCGCATCCTCCCTCAGGCGTCTCTTTTCCAAGCTGAACAGTCATCTCTCCTCATACTGAAGCTGCCCTGTCCCCCAACGATTTGTGTTGCCCATCTCTGCACCTTTTCCAATTTGAGATGGAGCCACCAAAACTATATGCTGTATATAAGGTTTACACGTACCATGGATTTATGTAGTGACTCTGATTTCTTTCGTATTATGAATCCCTTTCCTAACGGTTCCTAACATTGACGGCTGCTGCACACTGAGCAGAGGTTTTCACAGAACTGTCCATTTTGACTGCAAGACCCTTCTCGAGTGGTAACAGCTAATTTACACCCCATCATTTTGTAGGTATAGTTGAGATTGTTTTCCATTGTGCATTACTTTGCATTTATCCACACTGACTTTCATCGGCCATTTTGTTGCCCAGTCACCCAGTTTTGAGAGATCCCTTTGTAACTCTTGGGAGTCAGTTAAGTCCACAGCTATCTTGAGTAATTTTGTATCATCTGCAAACTTTACCACCTCCCTGTTTCCCCTTTTCCCAGATCATTCATGAATATGTTGACCAGCACAGACATCTTGCAGGGGGTGGTCATGGGGGAGACAAAAGTGAGTAGCATTAGTTAGCACTGTACAATACTCATGCATAGCTGCATGCGATAATAGTGACACGCCAGGTAATTTATGAATACATTGAACAGCACTGGTCCCAGTACAGATCCTTGGGGTACTCTGCTATTTACCTCTCTCCACTGTGAGAGCTGGCCATTTATTGCTACCCTTTGTTTGCTATTAACCAGTTACTGATCCATTAGAGGACCTTCCCTCTTATCTGAATACACTATATCTGCTGGATCACCCTTGTCCACATGTTTGTTGACCCCTCAAAGAATTCTAAAAGATTGGTGAGGCATGATTTCCCTTTACAAAAACCATGTTGACTCTTACCTAACAAATCATGTTCACCTATGTGTCTGTGTTCTTTACTATGGTTTCAATCAATTTACCTAGTATTGAACTTAGGCTTACTGGCCTGTAATTGCAAGTATTGCCCCAGAGTCTTTTTAAACGATTGATGTTATATTACCTATCCTCCAGTCATCTGGTACAGAGGCTGATTTCATTGCTTTTGGGCGAATACCATCTGGGCCTGGTGACTTATTACTGTTTAATTGATCAATCTGTTACAAAACTTCCTTTAGCAACACCCCAATCTGGGACAGTTCCTTAGATTTCACCTAAAAAGAATGGCTCAGGTGTGAGAATCTCCTTCACATCCTCTGCAGCGAAGACTGATGCAAAGAATTCATTTAGCTTCTCCGTAATGGCCTTGTCTTCCTTGAGCGCTCCTTTAGCACTTTGGTTATCCAGTGCCCCCGCTGGTTGTTTGGCAAGCTTCCCATTTTTGATGTACTTACACAAACTAGCAGCAGGTTTTTTTATCATTTACTCATTGCTCTTCAAATTCTTTTTTGGCCTGTCTAATTATACTTTTACATTTGACTTGCCAGAATTTATACTCCTTTCTATTTTCCTCAGTAGGATTTGATTTCCATTTTTTAGAAGATGTCTTTTTATCTCTAGCCATCCCTTTTACCAGTTTGTTTAGCCATTGTGGCCTTTTTTATGTTTTGGTCCTCTTAGTACTTTCTTTTATTTGGGGTAGACAATTAGTGTAGCCTCTATTCATGATGTTTTTTAGGTCTCCATGCAGCTTGCAGGCATTTCGCTCTTATGACTGTTCCTTTTCATTTCCATTTAACTAGCTTCCTCATTTTTGTGCAGTTTCCCTTTTTTGAAGTTCAATGCTAGTGTGGTGGGTTCTATTTTGGTTTTGGTGGAGCCCATCCTTCCTTTTCGTTTCGCAAAAGGTTGCCCAATTCCTAACAGGCCTAAATCCCTCCTCCCAACACTATCATCTCATCCAGGCATTGTGACAGTAACTTTGCCTGTCTAACTGGCCCGGCACATGGAACTGGGAGCATTTCAGAGAATGCTACTTTGGAGGTCTTGCACTTTGATCTCTTATCTAGCAGCCTGAATTTGGCCTCCAGGATCTCTTTTCCAGATTGAGGTTTGGGGTTTTTTTAGTGGGGACATCCTGGCCAAATCCCATTCCTCCCACAAGACGACAGCCCCATGTAGATGGACGAGTCTACTAGCCTGAGTCAGCTGAGCAGGATTCGGCCATTAGTTTCTTTCCATTTTCTGGCCTTGGATATACCTGTGTGAGCATCCCGCCACGGGCTGCCAGGAGAGCTCCCAGAGGGGCTACTAACGTCAGGGGAGCTGAACAAGTGCAGCACCAAGGAGAAACCTGTGAGAAATGTTCCTAGTGTGGCAAAGGCCGGCAAATGAGGAATGAAGCCTAGTGTCCAGCCTGACAGCTCTCTGGCCCGCCGATGGATTGCCAGTATATTGCAATTCACTGATTGATGGCTTTAAATTGCTTTTCTGCCACCTCCTTGCTGTTAACTGAACTGCTGCCAGACCTCAGCCTTTGCTGCCGAGTGCTGTAATCATCTCTGCTGCAGGCTGCTCCCTCCTGACTCTCTCCTTCTGGCCGGCAGCTGTTGTCCTTCTCCCGTGCTTGTACAGCGTCTGTGAGCACACTCAGACGCACTGCCACTGGGGAGCTCTCCTAACCCCCTTGTCACGGGCTGTGGCTTAAAAGCCCCCGCACAGCCCATAGTTTGTGGGATTTATTGCAGTGGCATCGCAAGGCTGCAGCCAGATTAGGGCCCCGTTGTGCTAGGTGCTGTACAAACACAGAGCACGTGATAGTCCCCAGTCAATGTAAACAGTGCTGCCAACTTGCACGATTTTAGCCCGCCTTGCAAACTCCTCTTTCATAAAACTCAGCTCCTGGAGCCAAATGAGAACGTTTCTAGCCCTCTTGGGTCCAGAGAAATCTTGCCAATATGACCCAGATGCACCCCCGAGGCTCTTGGTGTTGTTGATACCGCAGAAGAATTAATAGTATTGGGTTTGAGACTCCCAGCAGGAGGGGATGAACTCTTAAAAGGAAAGAGAAATGCGGACACTGAGAGAGGCAAATGGGTGTTTCTCAGCTGAGGGTTCAGGCATGCCATTTAGGCCCAGGCTCCACTAGTGTGCTGTGCAGAGCGGCACTTCTCCCTGGCGAGCGCAGCGTGGGATACGCAGTCACCCCCCAGCTCTCAAGGGCATGTGTTGGAGAAGCAGGGAATGCGGGCAGCATCAGTGGGCCTTTAAAGCTGGCTCTCCAGATTAGCTGTGCTTCTTCATCACCCAGAAGGTGTCTTAAAAACTTGTCTCCACTTCCTCTCTCTTCCTGAGAGTAGTGCAGGGATCAGCCTTTTGTTCTGTGCATGCCTAGCACCATGGGACCCCAGCCCACGCCTGGGACTCCTTAGAGCAACCACAGTACAAATGCAGTGACAATAGAAAGGCTTACTTTGCCCCGACTCTTTACCTCCTACTGGCATGGTAACTTATTGCCCTCCCCTCCCCCCTCCCCCCCGCCCCAAGAGAAGATGTCTGTCATCTTTTGATTAGTCAGATTGTTCATTGTCACGGGATCCATGCCACTGGTTGCAATTTACAATGTATGGCCATTCTGCTGATACCCATTAACTAATATATACCAGCTTTTGGATAAAGCAGTGAGAGAAACATTTTATCCACAGAAATAACAGACAGGGATGTGCAGTCTGGGCTTCCATAGAAATCCTCAGCTGCGGGGAGGGGAGGGAATGACTAACTTCACACCGAACTGTGATTGCTGTGAGAGTGAATACACATCTCTGACTGTTGGCAGGAAGCGCTGGGATTTACGTTCTTAGCACCCCCTGTTCTGAATACCTTAACTCCATTTTATGATTCAAAACCAAGACTCTGCATTTCTGTAGCTGTGCTTATTTCTCGCTCCCTTCCCCTCCCACAGTGCGATTCACGGGCTATAAGAACGTCTGGAGCAGTTTCCTTCCAGGTGGGATACCCCAGACTCCGCACTCCTGCAGCGGTGCAGGTGACCTGGCTGACAAGGAGCAGGGCGGTTTCAGCCAGACTCAGGGATCGGGGCTGCTGTCTTCCAGCATCCGGGGTAGCTCTCTGCGGGAATCGGAGCCGGGAGCTCTGGCTGCATTGCCGGGGGTGTCCTGGTGGCAACATGTAGGATTTCCAAGCAGGGATCTCAGCTCCTGGCAGCCCAGGCCTGGCTCCTTGGTGGCTGGGCTGGCCGGGGTCACTGCAGGGAGGGCCCAATCATGGGCTCCAGGGCCAGTCCCCTCTCCCTTTGCGCAGCGAGCCGCAGCCGAGCAGGGCCAAGGCGCGCAGAGCCCGGCTAAGGCATGTTTATCCCAGCCCCTCCGCTTCCAGCTGCCCTGAGAATTCCCCAGCTGGGCCCCCGCAGGGATAAAAGCGACTCTGGGGAGCTGTGATGGCTCAGAGCTGAGCCCCATTTCCAAGCCCCAATCCCTGAGCACCAGCTAGGGTTGCCATTGCCAACTTTCTCATCGCAGAAAACTGAACACCTTTGTCCTGCCCCCAGCCCTGCCCCTTCCCAAGGCCCCAGCCCCACTCACTCCATCGCACACGCGCCACTTGCCAAGGCAGCTCCCAGCAAAGCGTACATTGGTTTCCTTGTTTTAATGAACGAGCTATTCATTTAAATTAAGTAGCCGGTTGCTTGTTTGGGGGCTTTCCCGGCGGGGGCTTCTGCTCCAGCAAGCTATATTGGCTTCTTTGTGTACGTAATGGGCCTGTTCATTTAAATTAAGTAGCCGGTTGCTTGTCTTTCAGTAGCTTTGTCATTGAAGGGCCTGGCTTGTTTTCTGGCTTGGTGCTCGGCAGGGCAAGGTGCCTGCACCATGGGATTGACGTGCTTTGGGCTTGCGGTGAACTTTGTCTCATCTGGGAGCGTCACAAACTGGCTCATTTTCCCTGGGCTGAGGCAGGGGGTTGGGATGCGGGAGGGCTGAGGGCTCCAGCTGGGGAGGAGGGGGGGGGGGCTGGCTTTGGGGTGGGGCCGGGGGTGAGGGGTTTGGGGTGGAGGAGGGGGCTCTGGGCTGGGGCAAGAGGGGTGCATGCTCCAAGAGGGAGTTTGGGTCTGGGAGGGAGTTCTGAGCTAGGGCAGGGGGTTTGGGTGTGAGAGGAGTTTCAGGGTGCGGGCTCCGGGTGGCACTGAGCTCAGGTAGCTCCCGGGAAGTGGTGACATGTCCCTCCAGTTCCTAGGAGGAGGAAGTTGCGGCGGAGGGCTTTGGATGCTGCCCCTGCCGGCAGGCACCACTCCTGCACCCCCCATTGGCCAACGGGCACTTCAGAGCCAGCACTCAGGGCAGGGGCAGACATGGAGGCCCTGTGGCTGCCCATCCACCTAGCAACTGGAGGGAGCCTGCCAGCTCTGCACCAACCGGACTTTTAACAGCCCAGTCAGCAGTGCTGACTGGAGCCACCAGGGTCCCTTTTCAGCTGGGGGGCCGGGTGTGCCAGACTCCTGGCAACCCGAGCACCAGCCCAGACCATGAGCTGCCCCCAGAGCTTCCCCCCCCTGCAGACCTTTGCTGCTGCGGGAGCATCGCTCTGTGCCAGGCTAAGGGGCATGTTGCGCTGGGGATCCCCCAGCTTCTAGAGAGGGGTGGGGGCGCTATGCCCACTGCAGGGGCTGGAGGCAGCTGGCTGTACTTCCTGCTCAGGCAGCTCCAGCTCCGGGGCCGCCTTGGGGTCTGAGAGCTGGGGAAGCCAGGACCCGCCTTGGGAGAGAGGGACAAGGGCAAGGGTAGCTTGGGAAAGGTACAGGGGAGCTGAGGGGTGGTGACCACAGGCCCATGTGGGGAGTTGGGGAGGGGGCGCTGAGAAGTCCAGAGGGGAGCCTTGGGGGGAGGTAGGGGGAGACCTTGAGGGTCCCTGGAGGGGTTGGCAGAGTCTTTGAAGCCCTAGTGGGAAGGTAGCCAAGAGGGCAGGAGGGATCTGATTTTTCCATCCCTGGGTCTGCCCTACTCCCCCTGCCCTGGTTACAGCCCTGGGGGCAGGAGACAAAAGCCCACAGGTAAGTCCAAAACATGGAGACCTGGGTGAAGGGGAAACTTGGGGAACATGAGCAATCACCGTAGGGACAAAGGAGGGACAAGAAGGAATACAGAGGAGAAAGCTCATCGACATCTTAGATGTTTGTAAACTAATGCAGAATAAAGAGAAAGAACTAGAAATCCTAGTGAATAATCACAAGTATAACATAATTGGCACCCCAAAAACTTGCTGGGATAATTCACATGGAATACTGGTGTAGGGGGGCGCAGCTTGTTTGGGAAGCAAAGGCAAGAAAAGAAGGGAAAGGTGTTGCCTTGTATATCAAAGATGTATAGACTTGCCCCACAGTTGAGACAGACGTGGGAGGCAGACCCGCTGAAAGTCTCTGGGCCAGGATAAAAGGGGGGAAATGAGGCTGATGTTATGGTGGGGGTCTACTGCAGACCACCTAGCCGGAAAGGAGAGATAAATGAGTCTTTTTTTTTTTAAACAACTAACACAATCATCCAAAGCACAAGTCGTGGTGGTGAAGGGGGACCTCAGCTACCCAGGCATCTACTGGGAAAATAACCCAGCAGGGCACAGATTATCCCACACGTTCTTGGAATGCACTGGAGACGACACTTTATGATAGAAGGTGGAGAAAGCGACTGGGGGAAAGGCTGGTCTAGATTTGATTCTGATAAACAGGGAGTTGAGAATTTTGAAGGTGGACGGCAGCTTGGGTGAAAGTGATCATGAAATGACAGAGTTCATGATTCTAAGGAATGGTAGGAGGGGAAACAGCGGAATAAAGACAATGGACTTCAAGAAAGCAGGCTTTAGCAAACTCAGAGAATTGGTAGGTAAAATCCTATGGGAAGCAAGTCACAGGGAAAAAAGAGTTCAGGAAAGTTGGCCATTTTTTAAAGAGACATTATTAAAGGCACAAAAGCAAACTGTCCCAATGAATAGGAAAGATAGCACCATGCTGTGTTCACCAGGAGATCACCAACAACCTGAAACTCAAAGAGTCACATAAAAAGTGGAAACTAGATTAAATTACAAAGGATTATATAAAAAATCACACAAGCACGTAGGGACAAATTAGAAAGGCCAAGGCACAAAACTAGAAACTACCTAGGGACATAAAGGGTAACAAGAAAACATTCTACAAATACATTAGAAGCAAGAGGAAGACCAAGAACAGGAAAGACCATTACTCAATGTGGAGGGAAAGACAATAACAAAAAATGCAGCCATGGCCAAAGTGTTAAATGTCTTTTTGGTTTTCACTAAAAAAGTTAGCAGTGATTGGACAACTAAAGTAGTGAACCTAGTAAATGTGGTAGCATCTGAGGCTAAAATAGGAAACAAGAAAGTTAAGAGTTTGTAACTTTAGAGTGTAACCCCCTGGGGTTTAGAAAGCATGGCCCCTTTAAAACTTTTTCCTAAGGGGGGAGGGGGAGCAGTGAGAGAAAGGAGGGAAACTCCGGGGGGGTGCCTCTGGAGCTGGAGAGAGAGAGAAGGGCTGCAGCCCGCAGGCCCTTGCAGGGTGAAGCAGCAGAGGACCTCCCTGAAGCCTGGGAAGGACAGGGCAGCCGATTGGGGAAACCCCAGGACAGGAGCCAGGAGGAGCACGGTGCCGGGGGGGAATCACCCAAGAAGGGCAGGCCGGAGCTGGACCCAGTATCACGGCTGCCTTGTGGTGGAGGGAATTTTTCCTGCTGCATTCCTGCACGCGCCGTCTCTTGGCCAGAGCTGCCTGCAGAGCAGACTCCATCTTGGCCAAGAGGGCGCATGCGGGAATGCAGCAGGGAAAGTCCCTTCCACCCCAGGGGCACCTGTTCCAAACCCCCCCGAGTGAACACACCCACCCACAGGAAAAGTACAATGGATATAACAAAGGGAAATATTTATTTACAGAGGGACGAGAGGAGAAAAACAACCAGGGGAAGTATAGGGGGAGCAGTAGAACAGGGTTGCATCCAAACCAGGCCCAGTGGTAGCACAGGCTGCCAGGGCAGACGCCGAGCAATGTGTCTGCACAAAGAGTTCAGGAGGCCTGAGCAAAGTTCCAGTTCAGTGCTGAGTCTTGGGTGCTCCTGGTCGTCTTCGGCGCCAGTGAACTTTCCCCAACAAACCCCCCCCGGTGCCCTCTTCCGCCGCTCTCTGCAAAGCCACACAGAGCGACCACCTCCCCACTTAACTAGCTACAGCCTCCCTCCGTATTCCCAGTGCAGAGTCACCAGCCCCAGGACTTACAGCCCCATGCAGCTTTGGGCAGCCGTGATACTGGGTCCAGCTCCGCCCTGTCCTTCTCGGGTGATTCCCGCCCTGGCACAGTGCTGCTCCTGGCTCCTGTCCTGGCGTGTCCCCGATCAGCCGCCCTGTCCTTCCCAGGCTTCAGGGAGGTCCTCTGCTGCTTCACCCTGCGAGGGCCTGCAGGCTGCAGCCCTTCTCTCTCTCTCCAGCTCCAGAGCCCCCCCGGAGTTTCCCTCCTTTCTCTCACTGCTCCCCCTCCCCCCTTAGGAAAAAGATTTAAATGGGCCATGCTTTCTAAACCCCAAGGGGTTACAAGTTGTTTAGACAAGTTAGACGTCTTCAAGTTGGCAAGGCCTGATGAAATTCCTCCTAGAAATACCTTAAGGAACTATCTGAAGAGATGTCTGAGCCATTATCGATTATCTTTGAAAACTCGTGGAGGCTGGGAGAGATGCCAGAGACTGGAAAAGGACAAATTCAGAACCTATCTACAATAAGGGGAATAAGGACAACCTAGGGAATTATAGACAAGTCAGCTTAAATATGGTACCTGGAAAGATAATGGAGCAAATCATCAAACAATCAGCCTGTAAGCACTTGGAAGATAGTAAAATGATCTATAACAGTCACCGTGGATTTGTCAAGAGCAAATCATGTCAAACCAACCTAGTACCCTTCTTTGACAGGGTAACAAGCCTTGTGGATAGGGGGTAATAGTAGATGTGGTATATCTCAACTTTAACAAGGCTTTTGATACCGCCTCACATGACCTTCTCATAAGCAAACTAGAGAGATATAGCCGAGACGAACCTACTATAAGGTGGGTGCACAACTGGTTGGAAAGCATACTCAGAGTAGTTATCAATGGTTCACAGTGAAGCTGAAAGGACATATCAAATGGGGCCCCACTGAGTCCTGTTCTATTCAATATATTCCTACATGATTTGCATAACTTCCTACTTATAACGTTTGTGGATGGTACCGAACTGGGAGGAAGAGTGATGCCACTGAATACTGTCTCTGCTCTATTGTATTCAGGTTCTTATCCCAGCCTCATGACCGTAGTATCTGAGCTCCTTGCAGTGATGCATTAAGCCATGAGATTAACATCTGTGGAAGGCTGGTTCGAGCTGAGAGGTGGTGCCATGTGGGAGAAGGGCTGAGTCCATAGCTCCAAGGAGGGGATGGAAAGGAAGGCTCCTGGTTTTCACAAGAGTTCTGTGACTGGAGGGGGAGTCCCACACCCTCAGGAGGGCTTTAGCTAATGAATGTGGGAGGTGCCCAGCAGTCAGGTGTGTCAAACATATGCCATATGTCCCCCATGACTGTCCTCCTGCACCTGCAGCTCACCCTGTGCACCACACAGGGACCTGGCCACAGCGGCCAGCCTGAGAGCATGATGTCACCTGAGTGAGTGGAGCTGAGGAGGGAGCTCGTGCCTGATTGGCCTCAGGCACCTAAGCCCCTCCTTCTCCCCATATCAATCAGCTGCTGCCACCCCACTCCCACCTGAGTGGTGATGTGCATGCCCTGGCCTCCCTGCACTGAACTGCACCCCTGGACTCCTACTCTCTCCCTGCTGGCATCCTTCCCTGCAGCATCCCTTCCCCAGGTGGGAATGCCCAGAGTGAGGGAGCAGTCCACAAAGTGGGAGAGGGGAAGAGATTATCCAAAGTGGGGGAAGGAGAATTCTCAAAGGGGCGGGGGAGAGAAAGGGGAGGGATTCCCTAAAATGGGGAGGGGGAGTTTGTCTGTGAGAAGGATTCCCCAAAAGGAGGGATAGAAATTACCCCCCCAGGGGGACAAATTCCCAAGTACAGGGGAAAGAGATTAATGCCCAAGTGGGCAGGAGGGAATTCCCAAACTGCTGAGGAAAGAGGGAAAAGTCACCTGCTGGTGGCAGTGGCCGGGGGCGGGGGGTGGCATAGTAAATGGGTTGTGGGATGGAGGACTCATAAATTCACTTACTTTCAAATGTCATTAGTTGTCTTTAAAGGCACCATTCAACATTGCTCCCGAAGGAGGTCTGTCTGCAGCTGGACAAGAGCCCATCACCAGCCTCAGCTCCTGGACTCTACAGGGAAAGGCCAAGGGCCCTTGCCACAGAGTGGGTTTGATGCTCCTGCTGCTATAAACCCGCTGACAAATAGAGGTGACATCACACACAGACCAAAGGAGAGGGGGTTGGGGGGGATGTACCCAAAGCCCCAAGCTCATTGACATGGCAAAAGCTACAAGCTGCAGTAAGAATTGTAGTTAGAGCAGGTTGGAAATTTTCCGACAGAACCTTTTTCAGTTGGCACATGCTGTTTGGTGGAGACTGAAACGTTTTGCAGAAACGGGTTGATTTTGATGAAGTTTCTTTTGGGGGGTGGGGAGGAGGGAACCAGAATGGAGCATTTGGATAAGGTCAAAACATTCCGTTTCAATCTTTTTAGAAGAGAACATTTTGTTTTTCCATTTCAAAACAACTTTTCATTTTTTGATGTAATCTAGCATAATGTAAATCTTAAACAATAAAATATAAAATCTGAAGAACACTTTTCAATTGACCTGAAATGTTCTTTCCCCAGAATTTTCTTTCATGAAATTTTTGTTGTTGTTGGTTTTCCTTCTGGTTTGGAATCAAAAAATGTCAAAATTGTGGAATTTCCTGTGGAAAAAAAAATCAGTTCCCACACAGCTCCAGTTAGAACATCTCCATGACGTATGGACTGTATGAGGAACAAAGGATACTTCCACTTCTCCTCTCAGGTGAGTCTGTGTGTAGGCTGCTGGCCACTCTGATTAAGAAGCAGGGAGTCCATGTGGGAGAGAGAGCTTAGGATGGGAGCTAGGTCTGAATTATGCATTGATGGCCTAACCTGAAGATTACTTTAGATAAGCTATTACCAGCAGGACAGTGGGGTGGGAGGAGGTATTGTTTCATATTCTCTGTGTATATATAAAGTCTGCTGCAGTTTCCACGGTATGCATCTGATGAAGTGAGCTGTAGCTCACGAAAGCTCATGCTCAAATAAATTGGTTAGTCTCTAAGGTGCCACAAGTACTCCTTTTCTTTTTGCGAATACAGACTAACACGGCTGTTACTCTGAAACCTGGCATTGATGGGGGTGAACTGCCCCGGTGGTTGTTTTCAGAGAGGTAAATTGGAGGGGAAAAGAGAAAGGAATCTTCCTTTGTTATCCGTGTTTTAAATATAGATGGTTGTGGCAAGCCATGCATCTAAGCAACCATTTTCCATCAAAGGTGCCTAGCATGCATGGAACGTCTGTTCAGTTTGGTTCTGCATTATTTCAGGGTGTGCGTGTATCTCTTTGCAACTGTATAGGTGAGTTCAGTGCTTGTTGAAGGTTTACATTGAAAAGCATTATTTCTATGGCTTTTGCAAAGCAACGCTTGTGATGCACTGGCTGCCCAGTCTGTTACAGTGCTCACAAGAGGTAACACTTGTAGATGAGAGGAACACAGCCAACAAAATGTATCCTGCTTCTTAGAACCCATTTTCCCAAGGAAAAATAAATTAAGGGGTAGCGTTACCGTTAGATGCCTGTATAGTAGGGCTGTAGAAGGCTCATTATGAAACCTCCACCCATTCCAAATGCACTTGATTTTGAATTTCTTTTTAAGCTTGAAACTTCAGTTCATCTCCAAAGGGTTTGCTAACAGTCAACCATACCTGGATCTTCTCAAGATGGACTCGTTGCCAGTCTGTGATTTGTTTGCACTGAAACAATTTATCATGGTTTTGAAGTGAAAGCTGTTGAAATTTAGAGTGAAGGATCCCATGCAGGCTGAAACTAAGAAAGGATCCATAGAATCATAGAATATCAGGGTTGGAAGGGACCTCAGGAGGTCATCTAGTCCAACCCCCCGCTCATCTGCAGATCCCTATGGTCTGCAGATGCCACAGTACTACTAAATTACTTCTGCCATGGCCAGTGCATGTCCAAAGCCTTCATTATACAGACCCTCTATGGGACTTTTCATCACATAGATTTCTATTGCACTAAGAGACTAGGGTCTTTGTCCCCTTCTTGTGGCTGGTCCATAGAAGAGAACTTAATGAGCCTGCTACAACTGCTAGCTGACAGACTTAGTCCTGTAGCTCAAGAGATAGAGGCTTATGTTTTCATGGCCCACTCAAAAGTCCACTGACAATGTGGGAGAGAGGGCTTTCTATTTACTTCAGTGGGCTTTGGATCAGGCTGCTTTACTCTAAAATGGCTGGAATCAGAACCTGCTGCCTGGCCTGTAAAAAAGTGGTGGAGAGGGTTGGTGTGTAACGATAGGTTGGCATGACATCCGCTCTGTCACCTTGTGTTATTAACGTTCAGGTGCTTACCTCCCAGGCAAGCAGGAGCCCACCCCTAGCTAGCGTGGAATGGAGAAGATTGCAGACTCTCAGGTTAGAGCTGGTTCTACACTCAGTTTTTGTTCTGCTTCACAAATGGACAGTTAAATCAGTGCAACATGTTCAGGTCAATGAATTTATTCCATCATAAAAGTACTTATTTCAGTCAATTTGCAGGAATTAATTGTATCTCTAGAAGTACTTTTGCGTCCATGTAACTGGGGCCATGTTCAAGGCTTGTGCCACTTTAATTGTATTGCCTTCTAAATTGATATAGTTAAAGCAGTACAAAAACTGTGTGTAGACAAGTCCTTATGTGGGGATTATAGCTTCCAGATACTATAGGTCCTAGCACACAATGCTCCATCTTGATCTGATCACTTTCCTGCTCAGTTCAAGAGGAAGCACTGCATGCAGAAACCTGTAGCTTCGGAGGGATGCTTTTTTATATTAAAGATGAGGGTCCCTACAGGACATAGGACATAACCCTGCATGATGCACTGCAAACCAGGAACCCTGGGGCGAGCATTATCAGAGCAATGGCAGAGTGTTTACATTCCAGGGTGACTGAATACAAAATGTCAGAGATGATTAAAGGGGTAAAAACAGGAGACACTTCAGGCTATTGGTTTTAACCACGGCCTTGTCTACACACAAAAGTGGTATCATTTCAACTATACTAGTACAGTTAAAGTGCTATAACCCCTTCTCGTGTGGATGCAGTTATGCAGTATAAATGGGTATAGATGTGTTTATACGGGTGTAAGATATTCCCTAATGGGAAATATACTGGTACAAGGCACCTGTATAACTGCACCCACAATAGGGGTTCTGCAAGTATAACTATCTTGATTTTAAAAAAATCACACCCCTAATAGAAATAGTTACACCAGTATAAACTGAGTGTGAAGAGCTATTTTACTTTGCATCAGAGTTAAACTGTGAAGCAACCCAGATACGAAATTATTTAAAAAGCTAAAAAATGCCCCATCTTAAACGACAAAAATGTAGTCTTGAATGCTTTTTGACCAACAGTAGCAAAAAGATGATTTTTTCAAACTAATTTTGATGCCTCTTAGCATGGACTTTGAGAATCAAATCCAGCAGTACATACACATTCCCAATGAACTCACTGGATAAGGTATGCAGGATTTAGCCCTATGTTTTTTAATTATAGGTCAGATTCTCTCCTAGATGGTTGATTTCCTGCATAAGAAAACCCTTCCAAACTGAGACTCACAGAATTTTTCTTCCATTGGAGGGTCAGATTTGTCTCCCATGGATCTGCACTATCACTCAGTTACCAGCTATGAGAGTACCCCACAGAATAACAAACACTACACAACAATCCCAAAGCAGTTCTTTTCGTTTTTCTGGGCTACAAAGAGGTCAAAATTAAACTCTTCCTATTGCAGAGGACAATCAAATGCCAAATGAAAACCCTAGTTATTTTTTACAAATGTTACCTTACTCTTCTCCTTAATGCATGCAATCTGCTTTTGTGCTGCCCAGACACAATATGCCAGGGTTGTGAGTTCAATCCTTGAGGGGGCCATTTAGGGATCTGGGCCAAAAATTGGGATTGGTCCTGCTTTGAGCAGGGGGTTAGACTAGACCTCCTGAGGTCCCTTCCAACCCTGATATTCTGTGATTATTTTCTTTACTTGTTATTCACCTTCTGTAACAACACAAAGCATGGCATTCTTTCTATGTGTCCCACCCCAGGGATGTAATTTTGGTTTATATATGTTCCCATATTTAACAGTTTGAATGATGTTTCTAGGTGTGATCTTCAGTGTAACCAAGTGAGTTTTGTTATGACTGTCGATCTTACTTGGATCTGAACTGTATCTAGTGACAGACCTTAGTGCTGAATAACATGTATAGTGAGATGTATCAATTGCTGTATTCAGTCACTCCTTTCACAAGTGAAAAGTAACCACGCATTAATCTCCTACTGGGCAAAAATAAATTTTAAGGACATCTCACCTACTCATACTAAGGATTATGTTTTTGCATCAGTGCCCTGGAGGGATTACGTGTTATGTGTTTAGAATAGGTCACTGATTTGGAATAATTGCCTTGTGTGAAATAAATCTTAAAGCCAAAATTGATTTAACCTCGGCCACTAACTACGTAGTCACTGTCATAATTAGACAGTAGATCCACTGCAGGGCTGGATAATAATCTAATAGCCCCCCATTAACCGTGAATGTGTGAATGGCTTGATTTTCCCAGGGATAACATTCAGCGTAGAAAAGTACAAATAAATTATGTGATGAATCATCTAGGAGATGAATCTGAACGTCATCCTGATGGATGAATCGTACACATAATCGGCCAGCAGCAGGTGTGCTGAAGTGATGCTGCTGGGCTGAGCTGACAATCAATAAAGCTCTATCATGTGCACATGGGGCCATCTCCGTCTCTCATTCTCCAGCTGCCATCCCCAGTAACAGCCAATATCCTAGCCTGGCAGCCTCAGCTCAACCCCGTTGGACATTAAACACAAGGCAAAGTGCCTGGCTAGAAATTAATGTAACCTACCAAAAACTACACTAATGTTGCAAAGTTCAGCCCTCAGATATAAGGTAGTGATCAACAGCTTGATGTCTAGTTGGCAGCTGGTATCAAGCGGAGTGCCCCAGGGGTCGGTCCTGGGGTCGGTTTTGTTCAACTTCTTCATTAATGATCTGGATGATGGGATGGATTGCACTCTCAGCAAGTTCGCAGATGACACTAAGCTGTGGGGAGAGGTAGATATGCTTGAGGGTAGGGATAGGGTCCTAGACAAATTGGAGGATTGGGCCAAAAGAAATCTGATGAGGTTCAACAAGGACAAGTGCGGAGTCCTGCACTTAGGACAGAAGAATCCCATGCACTGTCAGAGGCAGGGGACCGACTGGCTAAGCGGTAGTTCTGCAGAAAAGGACCTAGGGGATTACAGTGGACGAGAAGCTGGATATGAGTCAGCAGTGTGCCCTTGTTGCCAAGAAGGCTAACAGCATATTGGGCTACATTAGTAGGAGCATGGCCCAGCAGATCGAGGGAAGTGATTATTCCCCTCTATTCAGAACTGGTCAGGCCACATCAGGAGTATTGTGTCCCGTTTTGGGCCCCCCATTACAGAAAGGAGGTGAACAAATTGGAGAGAGCCCAGCGAAGGGCAACAAAAATGATTAGGGGGCTGGGGCACATGACGGATGAGGAGAGGCTGAGGGAACTGGGTTTATTTAGTCTGCTGAAGAGAAGAGTGAGGGAGGATTTGAGAGCAGCCTTCAACTACCTGAAGGGGGTTTCCAAAGAGGATGGATCTAGGCTGCTCTCAGTGGTGTCAGATGACAGAACAAGGAGCAATGGTCTCAAGTTGCAGTGGGAGCGGTCTAGATTGGATATTAGGAAACACTATTTCACTAGGAGGGTGGTGAAGCACAGGAATGAGTTTCCTAGGGATGTGGTGGAATCTCCTTCCTTAGAGGTTTTTAAGCTCAGGCTTGACAAAGCCCCGGTTGGGATGATTTAGTGGGTGTTGGTCCTGCTTTGAGCAGCGGGTTGGACTAGATGACCTCCTGAGGGCCCTTCCAACCCTGATTGAAAAAGGAATTACATGGTGGAATTGTCTGATCTGCTATCCAGATCTGATGAGATTTTTATAGATTTTATAGATTTTAAGGCTGGAAAAGCCCATTATAATATGTAACTGCTGGTTGAGCTAGAGCACCTATTTTAGGGCTTGTCTAAACATTACATTTTTTCCTCATGGCAGCGTGATTTTATATGATTCTATGAAATGTCAGATTTGCAGCGGCAACTGTCAGCCTTAACTCTGTCCACTTGTGTGTACACATTGGGGTGTAGTCTAACTACATGATCATGGACTTGTGGCCAAGAGTCAATCAAGTGCCGCGCACATCCGGCGATGTGTGTTCAGGTGCTCCTCCGCCCACTGCTCTGCAGCCATGTTGCTCCTGCCCTCTGCCTGGGAGCCCCTGGCCAGCTGCTCCTGGGACCCTCCTGCTGGCCGTGCAGAGCGGAGGGGGGAGAGGGGCCGCTGATGTCAGGGTATCCCTCTCCCCCACCCATGGACCCCATCTCCGCAGAGTGCGGGGGGCAGGGCTCAGGAGCAGGACAGAGCGGCTGGCAGCGGCTGCAGTCTGAATGAGCCTTGTGATGAGTGCCGCTGTGCTTCAAGAGACAGCGCATGGTCTGTCATCGACTTCCCCAGCAGCCAGCTCCCGACACGCTCTGTCTCTGTGACTCACACACACACACACACACAGACAGAGTCTGTCTCTGACAAACACACAAACACACTGTCCCACACACTCTGTCTCTCTCACACACACACACAGAGTCTCTGACACACACACGATCTCTCACACACACACATACTCTGTCTCTTTCACATTCACCTCCCAACACATACTTGTGTTGTTGTTGTTGTTACTTGGTACATCCTACAGTGCACATATATTCTCTGTAATTTTATTCTTTCAGAGTGCTGTTATTTTAGTGTTTTGTCTGGTCTATGCATTTCATAATTGTATTTCTCTCTTATCCTTAAATTTAATTCCTTGAGTGGTGAGTTCTAAAATGCCTAACCTGTCCTGGCTGGAGTAATTATCCCTATGGTAAGTTTTTAAAAATATACATTATAGCTATGTCTTTTGTTTCTACTGGTGGTGCACATCTGCACATTACCTCGATATTGGTCCACATAACAAAATTCATTCCACACATGGATGGAAAAAATTAGAGGGAACATTGGACAGTCCAGGCACGTCAAGGGGAGAACAGAAGGTTTAAACCTCCAGAATAAGCAATTAAACCAGCTGATTGTATACTATGTCATTGTGCTATAAAAATATGTTGGTTAAGGTCTTTTATGAAAGGTTGTAATGGTCTGAACTGGATAGTCATTATGAAATATGTAATGTATCCAGACTGTGGGTCTGAATGTAAATGTGTGTATATACAGGAAATTGCAAAAAGAAAAGGAGGACTTGTGGCACCTTAGAGACTAACCAATTTATTTGAGCATAAGCTTTCATGAGCTACAGCTCACTTCATCATTATGCATCCGATTAAGTGAGCTGTAGCTCACGAAAGCTTACGCTCAAATAAATTGGTTAGTCTCTAAGATGCCACAAGTACTCCTTTTCTTTTTGCAAAGACAGACTAACAGGGCTGTTACTCTGAAACCATACAGAAAATTGTAACTGTGGACAACTTTGCTAATCAGGCAGGGAGGGGCTACCACCCAAGTAGTTTACATGGAAAGCAGCTTAAAATACCCATCCATTTTCCAACCCAGGAAAAGACAATGGTGGACTATTACAGTTAATGGGAAGACATTGAGACATCCTGGTCATCAACTCAAGAGGGAATTTCCCCCACTCTGAATAATCATGAGTCACTATGCAACCAGATTTAAAAAAGGGAGGCAGGAAGCCTTTTCAAAGGGAGGTTTGATTGAGCCGGGTCTGTTTAAACCAAGCAACTTTCCATTTGTTTTGACCAACTAGGCTTGAGTTTTGAGGCAGTTCTTTGTTGCTTGTCCTGTGGGCTGCTTTTTTTTTGTTTGATTGGTTTTTGAATTTATGTTCTTGAGGTGGGCGGTTTTGGGGAAGACTTGAGACTGGAAGGGCTGTTGGAGTCACCCTTCAAGGACTAACTAGGCTGGTGGAAGCCAGGGTGAGACCTTGTGCTTGTGGGCATGCTGCTGGTGTCAGGCCTCTGAGCCACAGCTGCACAGCAAAAAGGCACCCAAGGTTATAGGGCAGGTAGCAACAGAACCCCTTACCGGTCTGAGTGATCCCCAAAACATCACAGGACTATTTTTCCACAGTATCCCCACAACAGATCCTGTGAAGCCCACCACCACCCTTACTTTGGGCTCCTCTAAATGTTCAGGAAAATCCCAGCAGTCATTTTTTAAAGTGAGTCTCTAGCCTTTTTCCTTGCACAGATCACCCAGAAAATGGCAACCAATTACTAGCGTTGAAAGTCTGTCAGTGTGATATTTCCCCCCCTGAAACTCACCAGTTATTCATGGTTCCCCATTTAGAGCTGAGGTATGACATTCATAGCTGCAAAACACACAGCTGTGGTCCCTTCTGTTCTGAGGACAGCCCCAGATCAATTTGCAGCCATCATTGATGATGGTCAGACCTCTGCAAACTCTTCCCCTCCCCATCTCCCCCCAGCTGCCACTGTCTGCAGAGGAGAAACTAATTGGCCTCTTGCTGCAAAGAAGATAGCTCAACAGTACAAGAGGCAGCTCAACCATATGGACTAAGCATGAGCCTGGGGCCATTGTACAGTAATCCCAGCTCTGAGGCTGACTTCCCTGTGACTTTGGCCAGATTATTTAATCTCTCTGACCCAATTCCTACCTCTATAGACTGGAAACCTACCTTCCCGTGATGGTGGGACTAGTGCAGAGTACTCAAAAGGATGAAGTATTAGTGTGAGTGGGGGGAGGACTTTGAAGTGAGCGGACTCCAGGTGAGAGTAAGGGTGATAGAGAGATCTCTTGAGGCAGGGACAGAGGGAAGGGAAAGGGAAGAGACAGCATATCCTGGGACAAAACAAGGGGTGGAAAATAGAAAAGGAGCATGAATGGAGGAGAGGAGATGGTGCTTCTCAAAGGAAGAAAAATGCACAGGGATGAGGTGGATGGGAATGGCTAGAATGAGTCAGAAAGGGGGATAAACAAATGGAAGGGGATACACCACTAAAAGCCCCCAAGGACTGGGGGGAGTGAATTCTGTTCTGTTTGTTAGTCCTTCATTTTACTATGTTTCTTTGGAGACATCCCCCATCCCTGTCAAGTGGAGGGACTTGAGCACTTTTGTTACTTGATATCGCTGGATTCTGTAGTTAAATAATTGAAGGGGAAATCTCCTGAAATGCCCCAGGAGGCTTTCTTTGTCTCTTTGGGTGAAGAATAGTTCCTTCTGTGGACCCTAGCACTCACACCAGGAGTGAAATCCTGGCCCTGCTGAAGTTCACTCCTACTGAATTTTGTAAGGCCAGGATTTCACTGCAGGACTTCAGTTCTGCAGCAGAAGAAAACTGGTGGCAGAATGAAGAGCTGGTAAAACACTAAGTTCTCCCTCACACTGCTAGCACCAGACTTGTGTAGAATGACATGTTTGTGGAGGGACAGTCAGGGTATTGCATTGCTTCTCCAAACCATCCCAAGTGACTGTGGCTAGCTCTGCTTAATATGCATAGAGACCAGAGAGGAACTTGAGTTTTTAAGATGCATTTCCCACATTATGTGGCAGCTCATGAAGAAGGAATCCAGAAGAGATTGTTTGTTTGTTGTGTCTGGATAGGAGGGAATTTAGTGATGATCAAACAGAGGGATTACAAATTATGAGAGGACTAAAGCAAAACAAGATGAGTCATTCGTGCTGATGGGGGCAAATCTTTAACTGTGAGGATAATTATCCACTGGAACAAATTGCCAAGGGATGTGGTGGGTTCTCCATTACATGGTATCTTTAAAGCCTGGATGTTTTTCTAAAACATACAATTCGACTTGGCCAGAACATTTGGGGTGTGATGTAGAAATCACTCGGTGGGCGTCTGTTGTCTGTGCTATGCAGGACGCCAGACTAGATGATCTAATGGCCTCTTCTGGCCTTAAACCTAGGGGAAATACATGTGTATTTCACCTCAAGAACAGGAAATTCATGTAGGCCAAGGGTCAAGTCTGGAGATGTGCTGATCACCTGCAGTCCCACTGAAGTCAAAGGGCTTGATCCTGCGCCAATTTACTTTCATTAATCAGTGTGTCATTCACGGCAGTGGGACCCCGAAGACAATTTCAGGTGCTCCCAGGACTTGGCTGTATGTGCTGAGACTGCCAAAGGGAATAGCTCCAATGCATTTGAGGCAGCCAAGTTTGAGGGGCTGGAATTATACAGCCATCTGAGAAAGACCTACAGGGCAGGCTTGTGAGGCAAAATGGCATTTTCATCTTAATCACTTGTTTTTGCCCTAAGCTTATGATTTCTTCTGACAAGTTAACTTCATTCATGTCTAGTGCTAGAATAGGAATAAGAGGTCTGGGGGGGATTGTGTGCTACCATGGCAACAGTCACCGTAGCAACTATTCCATTAGTTGGCTGCTGATGAAATGCAAATACTAATATGGTTTCAGTGAAGTCATGTTGTAGTAATTACAGGAGTTTCATTCATCCAGTCCTCGTGGCACGCTGGGAATGCAAATGTCGCCCTGAGAAGTCTGAGCAATCGCACAAACGTGACTGAGCAGCTTGCAGCATCAATGGAAGACTAGTCCTTGCACCAAGGGATTTGCATTATCCATGCAGACAGTTCCCCTGCACTTGAGAAGGAAGAGATTACAACCTGGTTAATTTCCCAGACTGCAGCCAGAGAGCAATGGACCTTCACAGTATTCTTGGAACTGTGCCTTTGACAAGGTAAATGATTTAAACAGTCCTGCACGACATTTCCCATTGCCCTGCAATACTTTCAGTAATAGATGGGTTTAAAAATGCCAGGGGATTTTTCTTCTCTATCTTTTCTTCAAGTGATGACAAAGGTCCATTTGACACACAGAAAGCGGACAGGACAAACGCAGAACAAGGTTCATCAGATCTGCACTCAGAGAGGCCAGCATGATTAGCAAAGACAGATTTAAAAGATTGGTGCTGTTTGGTTTAGAGAGAAAGGAATAAAATATAACAATATAGAGGTATATAAAGCAAAGAATGGCATAAGGAAGGACATCATGTGCTCCAATCTCTTGTAATGCTTGAAGAAGATAAACAATACAATTAAAAATGCTGAAAGATTGATTTATATTTGGTCCACTGCCCACATCATTGAGGTCAAGAATTAGCAGGGTTTAGAGTCAGATAAGACGTTTATATGGTATTTAGAACATCCACAGGGGCAGTAAACAGAGTACAAACATAGGATGATTGCAAATGCTCATGTTTTGGGAAATATTCATACTTAGCTTTTACCATCCATAGATCTCCAGTGTTTTGCAAACGTGCAGCTGTATCAGTATCTCCATTTTAGAAAGAGGGACACTGAGACCTAGAGGTGCAGTAACTGGCCCACACTCTCACACAAAGTCAATGAAAGAGCCAGGAAATGCACCTGACTCCCAGTCCAGAGCCATGTCCATGGGCTTACACTACCCGCCGGCGTTCACACTATCTGGGCAGGAATAGGAAGAAACCATCCCCATAGGCCTGATAGTGAATCACTGTCCATGACAGAGGTTTCACACTGCCTCTAAAGCATGAGGTATCGGCCCCTTTTGGAGTGTGCAAACCAAAGCAGACAGACAGCTGGTCTAAGATGGCAAGTTAACGCCTACATTCCTAGTAAGCACTGAATCCTGTTACACACTGAGCACAAGTACTCTCAGCAGAACACAGCCTGTGTGGAATACTGAACTATTGAGCAAATCGGGGGCTCTTTCGGTACAGGGGGTACACAAACCCCACTCTGAGCAACAAAGCGCAAGGAGCTGCTCTGGCTCAGGCAGCCCCAACCCACCACAGCTACATGACATGATAGGCTGATGGAGGAGTTACCAGGAGGCCAAACTGCTCCCCTCTGTGCAGAGCGGGGAGGAGAAAAGACATTTAACTCGCAGCTCCTGAGGGAAGGCAGGATCTTTTCCCACAACTGCTTGGCGGTCCCTCCCCAACGGAAGGGAGGGCATGATCTGATATACCCCCATCACACTAACTCGGTCTGTTTGTTTTAATTCCCCTTGGTTTGGTTTTTGGGCTATCCTGCAAGGGGAGAGACTTGGAAGTAAGGGTGTGGTGTGGGATTGCCACCCTTAGGGTATGTCTACACTACGGAATAAGGTTGAATTTATAGAAGTCGGTTTTTTAGAAATCGGTTTTATATATTTGAGTGTGTGTGTCCCCACAGAAAATGCTCTAAGTGCATTAAGTGCATTAACTCGGCGGAGTGCTTCCACAGTACCGAGGCTAGAGTCGACTTCCGGAGCGTTGCACTGTGGATAGCTATCCCACAGTTCCCGCAGTCTCCGCTGCCCATTGGAATTCTGGGTTGAGATCCCAGTGCCTGATGGGGCTAAAACATTGTCACGGGTGGTTCTGGGTACATATCGTCAGGCCCCCGTTCCCTCCCTCCCTCCGTGAAAGCAAGGGCAGACAATCGTTTCGCGCCTTTTTTCCTGAGTTACCTGTGCAGACGCCATACCACGGCAAGCATGGAGCCCGCTCAGGTAACCGTCACCGTATGACTCCTGGGTGCTGGGAGACGCGGTACGGCTTTGCTACACAGTAGCAGCAACCCATTGCCTTGTGGCAGCAGACGGTACAGTACGACTGGTAGCCGTCATCGTCATGTCCGAGGTGCTCCTGGCCACGTCGGCTGGGAGCGCCTGGACAGACATGGGCGCAGGGACTTAATTTAGAGTGACTTGACCAGGTCATTCTCTTTAGTCCTGCAGTCAGTCCTATTGAACCGTCTTATGGTGAGCAGGCAGGCGATATGGATTGCTAGCAGTCGTACTGTACCATCTTCTGCCAGGCAGGCAAGAGATGAGGATGGCTAGCAGTCGTATTGTACCATCTTCTGCCAGGCAGGCAAGAGATGAGAATGGCTAGCAGTCGTACTGTACCATCTTCTGCCGAGCAGCCATGAGATGTGGATGGCATGCAGTCCTTCTGCACCGTCTGCTGCCAGCCAAAGATGTAAAAGATAGATGGAGTGGATCAAAACAAGAAATAGACCAGATTTGTTCTGTACTCCTTTGCTTCCCCCCCTCCCCTGTCTAGGGGACTCATTCTTCTAGGTCACACTGCAGTCACTCACAGAGAAGGTGCAGCGAGGTAAATCTAGCCATGTATCAATCAGAGGCCAGGCTAACCTTCTTGTTCCAATAAGAACGATAACTTAGGTGCACCATTTCTTATTGGAACCCTCCGTGAAGTCCTGCCTGAAATACTCCTTGATGTAAAGACACCCCCTTTGTTGATTTTAGCTCTCTGAAGCCAACCCTGTAAGCTGTGTCCTCAGTCGCCCCTCCCTGCGTCAGAGCAACGGCAAACAATCGGGCATCTGAGAGTGCTGTCCAGAGCAGTCACAATGGAGGACTCTGATGGGGCTAAAACATTGTCGCGGGTGGTTCTGGGTACGTATCGTCAGGCCACCGTTCCCTCCCTCCCTCCGTGAAAGCAAGGGCAGACAATCGTTTCGTGCCTTTTTTCCTGAGTTACCTGTGCAGACGCCATACCACGGCAAGCATGGAGCCCGCTCAGGTAACCGTCACCCTATGTCTCCTGGGTGCTGGCAGACGCGGTACGGCTTTGCTACACAGTAGCAGCAACCCATTGCCTTCTGGCAGCAGACGGTGCAGTATGACTGGTAGTCGTCCTTGTCGTGTCCGAGGTGCTCCTGGCCACGTTGGCTGGGAGCGCCTGGGCAGACATGAGCTCAGGGACTAAATTTGGAGTGACTTGACCAGGTCATTCTCTTTAGTCCTGCAGTCAGTCCTATTGAACCGTCTTATGGTGAGCAGGCAGGCGATATGGATTGCTAGCAGTCGTACTGTACCATCTTCTGCCAGGCAGGCAAGAGATGAGGATGGCTAGCAGTCGTACTGTACCATCTTCTGCCAGGCAGGCAAGAGATGAGAATGGCTAGCAGTCATACTGTACCATCTTCTGCCGAGCAGCCATGAGATGTGGATGGCATGCAGTCCTTCTGCACCATCTGCTGCCAGCCAAAGATGTAAAAGATAGATGGAGTGGATCAAAACAAGAAATAGACCAGATTTGTTCTGTATTCATTTGCTTCCCCCCCTCCCCCGTCTAGGGGACTCATTCTTCTAGGTCACACTGCAGTCACTCACAGAGAAGGTGCAGCGAGGTAAATCTAGCCATGTATCAATCAGAGGCCAGGCTAACCTTCTTGTTCCAATAAGAACGATAACTTAGGTGCACCATTTCTTATTGGAACCCTCCGTGAAGTCCTGCCTGAAATACTCCTTGATGTAAAGACACCCCCTTTGTTGATTTTAGCTCCCTGAAGCCAACCCTGTAAGCCGTGTCCTCAGTCGCCCCTCCCTGCATCAGAGCAATGGCAAACAATCGGGCATCTGAGAGTGCTGTCCAGAGCAGTCACAATGGAGGACTCTGATGGGGCTAAAACATTGTCGCGGGTGGTTCTGGGTACGTATCGTCAGGCCCCCGTTCCCTCCCTCCCTCCGTGAAAGCAAGGGCAGACAATCGTTTCGTGCCTTTTTTCCTGAGTTACCTGTGCAGACGCCATACCACGGCAAGCATGGAGCTCGCTCAGGTAACCGTCACCCTATGTCTCCTGGGTGCTGGCAGATGCGGTACGGCTTTGCTACACAGTAGCAGCAACCCATTGCCTTCTGGCAGCAGACGGTGCAGTATGACTGGTAGTCGTCCTCGTCGTGTCCGAGGTGCTCCTGGCCACGTCGGCTGGGAGCGCCTGGACAGACATGGGCGCAGGGACTAAATTTGGAGTGACTTGACCAGGTCATTCTCTTTAGTCCTGCAGTCAGTCCTATTGAACCGTCTTATGGTGAGCAGGCAGGCGACACGGATTGCTAGCAGTCGTACTGTACCATCTTCTGCCAGGCAGGCAAGAGATGAGGATGGCTAGCAGTCGTACTGTACCATCTTCTGCCGAGCAGCCATGAGATGTGGATGGCATGCAGTCCTTCTGCACCGTCTGCTGCCAGCCAAAGATGTAAAAGATAGATGGAGTGGATCAAAACAAGAAATAGACCAGATTTGTTTTGTTCTCATTTGCTTCCCCCCCTCCCCTGTCTAGGGGACTCATTCCTCTAGGTCACACTGCAGTCACTCACAGAGAAGGTGCAGTGAGGTAAATCTAGCCATGTATCAATCAGAGGCCAGGCTAACCTCCTTGTTCCAATAAGAACAATATCTTAGGTGCACCATTTCTTATTGGAACCCTCCGTGAAGTCCTGCCTGAAATACGCCTTGATGTAAAGACACCCCCTTTGTTGATTTTAGCTCCCTGAAGCCAACCCTGTAAGCCGTGTCATCAGTCGCCCCTCCCTCCATCAGAGCAACGGCAGACAATCGTTCTGCGCCTTTTTTCTGTGCGGACGCCATACCAAGGCAAGCATGGAGGCCGCTCAGCTCACTTTGGCAATTAGGAGCACATTAAACACCACACGCATTATCCAGCAGTATATGCAGCACCGGAACCTGGCAAAGCGATACCGGGCGAGGAGGCGACGTCAGCGCGGTCACGTGAGTGATCAGGACATAGACACAGATTTCTCTGAAAGCATGGACCCTGCCAATGCATGCATCGTGGTGCTAATGGGGCAGGTTCATGCTGTGGAACGCCGATTCTGTGCTCGGGAAACAAGCACAGACTGGTGGGACCGCATAGTGTTGCAGGTCTGGGACGATTCCCAGTGGCTGCGAAACTTTCGCATGCGTAAGGGCACTTTCATGGAACTTTGTGACTCACTTTCCCCTGCCCTGAAGCGCATGAATACCAAGATGAGAGCAGCCCTCACAGTTGAGAAGCAAGTGGCAATAGCCCTGTGGAAGCTTGCAATGCCAGACAGCTACCGGTCAGTCGGGAATCAATTTGGAGTGGGCAAATCTCCTGTGGGGGCTGCTGTGATGCAAGTAGCCCACGCAATCAAAGATCTCCTGATATTAAGGGTAGTGACCCTGGGAAATGTGCAGGTCATAGTGGATGGCTTTGCTGCAATGGGATTCCCTAACTGTGGTGGGGCCATAGACAGAACCCATATCCCTATCTTGGCACCGGAGCACCAAGCCGCCGAGTACATAAACCGCAAGGGGTACTTTTTGATAGTGCTGCAAGCTCTGGTGGATCACAAGGGACGTTTCACCGACATCAACGTGGGATGGCCGGAAAAGGTACATGACGCTCGCATCTTCAGGAACTCTGGTCTGTTTCAAAAGCTGCAGGAAGGGACTTTATTCCCAGACCAGAAAATAACTGTTGGGGATATTGAAATGCCTATATGTATTCTTGGGGACCCAGCCTACCCCTTAATGCCATGGCTCATGGAGCTGTACACAGGCAGCCTGGACAGTAGTCAGGAGCTGTTCAACTACAGGCTGAGCAAGTGCAGAATGGTGGTAGAATGTGCATTTGGACGTTTAAAGGCGCGCTGGCGCAGTTTACTGACTCGCTTAGACCTCAGCGAAACCAATATTCCCACTGTTATTACTGCTTGCTGTGCGCTCCACAATATCTGTGAGAGTAAGGGGGAGACGTTTATGGTGGGGTGGGAGGTTGAGGCAAATCGCCTGGCTGCTGGTTACGCGCAGCCAGACACCAGGGCGGTTAGAAGAGCACAGGAGGGTGCGGTACGCATCAGAGAAGCTTTGAAAACCAGTTTCATGACTGGCCAGGCTACGGTGTGAAAGTTCTGTTTGTTTCTCCTTGATGAAACCACCCGCCCCTTGGTTCACTCTACTTCCCTGTAAGCTAACCACCCGCCCCTCCTCCCTTCAATCACCGCTTGCAGAGGCAATAAAGTCATTGTTGCTTCACATTCATGCATTCTTTATTCATTCATCACACAAATAGGGGGATGACTACCAAGGTAGCCCAGGAGGGGTGGCGGAGGAGGGAAGGAAAATGCCACACAGCACTTTAAGCACAGCACTTTAAAAGTTTAAAATTTATTGAATGACAGCCTTCTTTTTTTGGGGCAATCCTCTGTGGTGGGGTGGCTGGTTGGCCAGAGGCCCCCCCACCGCGTTCTTGGGCGTCTGGGTGTGGAGGCTATGGAACTTGGGGAGGAGGGCGGTTGGTTACTCAGGGGCTGCAGTGGCAGTCTGTGCTCCAGCTGCCTTTGCTGCAGCTCAACCATACACTGGAGCATACTGGTTTGGTCCTCCAGCAGCCTCAGCATTGAATCCTGCCTCCTCTCATCACGCTGCCGCCACATTTGGGCTTCAGCCCTGTCTTCAGCCCGCCACTTACTCTCTTCAGCCCGCCACCTCTCCTCCCAGTCATTTTGTGCTTTCCTGCACTCTGACATTATTTGCCTCCACGCATTCGTCTGTGCTCTGTCAGTGTGGGAGGACAGCATGAGCTCGGAGAACATGCATCGCGAGTGCGTTTTTTTTTCTTTCTAATCTTCACTAGCCTCTGGGAAGGAGAAGATCCTGTGATCATTGAAACACATGCAGCTGGTGGAGAAAAAAAAAGGGACAGCGGTATTTAAAAAGACACATTTTATAAAACAGTGGCTACACTCTTTCAGGGTAATCCTTGCTGTTAACATTACATACATAGCACATGTGCTTTTGTTACAAGGTCGCATTTTGCCTCCCCCCACCACGTGGCTACCCCCTCAACCTTCCCCCCTCCCTGTGGCTAACAGCGGGGAACATTTCTGTTTAGCTACAGGCAAACAGCCCAGCAGGAATGCGCTCCTCTGAGTGTCCCCTGAAGAAAAGCACACTATTTCAACCAGGTGACCATGAATGATATCTCACTCTCCTGAGGATAACACAGAGAGATAAAGAACGGATGTTGTTTGAACACCAGCAAACATACACTGCAATGCTTTGTTCTACAATGATTCCCGAGTACGTGTTACTGGCCTGGAGTGGTAAAGTGTCCTACCATGAAGGACGCAATAAGGCTGCCCTCCCCAGAAACCTTTTGCAAAGGCTTTAGGAGTACATCTAGGAGAACCGCGAATGCCAGGGCAAAGTAATCCTTTCACATGCTTGCTTTTAAACCATGTATAGTATTTTAAAAGGTACACTCACCAGAGGTCCCTTCTCCGCCTGCTGGGTCCAGGAGGCAGCCTTGGGTGGGTTCGGGGGGTACTGGCTCCAGGTCCAGGGTGAGAAACAGTTCCTGGCTGTTGGGAAAACCGGTTTCTCCGCTTGCTTGCTGTGAGCTATCTACAACCTCATCATCATCATCATCTTCTTCGTCCCCAAAACCTGCTTCCGTATTGCCTCCATCTCCATTGAAGGAGTCAAACAACACGGCTGGGGTAGTGGTGGCTGAACCCCCTAAAATGGCATGCAGCTCGTCATAGAAGCGGCATGTTTGGGGCTCTGACCCGGAGCGGCTGTTCGCCTCTCTGGTTTTCTGGTAGGCTTGCCTCAGCTCCTTCAGTTTCACGCGGCACTGCTTCGGGTCCCTGTTATGGCCTCTGTCCTTCATGCCCTGGAAGATTTTGACAAAGGTTTTGGCATTTCGAAAACTGGAACGGAGTTCTGATAGCACGGATTCCTCTCCCCAAACAGCGATCAGATCCCGTACCTCCCGTTCGGTCCATGCTGGAGCTCTTTTGCGATTCTGGGACTCCATCATGGTCACCTGTGCTGATGAGCTCTGCATGGTCACCTGCAGCTTGCCACGCTGGCCAAACAGGAAATGAGATTCAAAAGTTCGCAGTTCTTTTCCTGTCTACCTGGCCAGTGCATCTGAGTTGAGAGTGCTGTCCAGAGCGGTCACAATGGAGCACTCTGGGATAGCTCCCGGAGGCCAATACCATCAAATTGTGTCCACAGTACCCCAAATTCGAGCCGGCAAGGTCGATTTAAGCGCTAATCCACTTGTCAGGGGTGGAGTAAGGAAATCAATTTTAAGAGCCCTTTAAGTCGAAATAAAGGGCTTCATTGTGTGGACGGGTGCAGGTTTACATCGATTTAACGCTGCTAAATTCGACCTAAAGTCCTAGGGTAGACCAGGGCTTACTTCTGCCCTGCCCTCAGAGCTGGGTGCCACCTGAGCAACAGCTGCTGCTCTCTGGCCACCCAGCTCTGACGGCAGCGCAGGAGGGAGGGTGGCAATGCCACAATCCTTCCTAAAATAACCTTTGACAGGTTCCAGAGTAGCAGCCGTGTTAGTCTGTATTCGCAAGAAGAAAAGGAGGACTTGTGGCACCTTAGAGACTAACACATTTCTTTGAGCATAAGCTTTCATGAGCTCCAGCTCACTTCATCGGATGCATTCAGTGGAAAATTCAGTGGTATTTTCCAGTGAATGCATCCGATAAAGTGAGCTGTTGCTCACGAAAGCTTATGATCAAATAAATTTGTTAAAATAACCTTGCGACCCTCCTGCAACTCCCTTTTGGGTCAGGGCCCCTCAGTGTGAGAAATGCTGGTCTCCCCCGTGAAATCTGGATAGCACAGGGTAAAAGCACACAAAAGACCAAATTTCATTTTTTTCTCAGCCAAAACTATTCATCAAATTTGACCCGAATACATGAAATTTCAGAACACTGAAAAACACGTTTTTGATGAAAAATCTAGTCATAAAAAAAAATTGGCCAGCTCTAGCTATAATTTACAAGCATTGCTCTCAGACATTTGCCATGTTTAACCAATTATCCTCAGTGACAACTCCTGCTCTCCCATCCAATAGAACAGTGCATGGACCGAGAGTCCCACTCCGTGGAATGGATTAAAAGGAAACCTTTGTGCTACATCAGCGTACCACTGCCATAATGATAGCTACACCATGGGTCCAATGCTGCTTTTTTATACTTGGTGTGACTCGGGGTGCCTGGGGCAGCCCTCCCTGAAAATGCCAAGGTCAGGACACACTGCAAAAGGGAGCGCAGACGCTCCCAAAACTGGTGGTTAACACTGAAGTTAAACTCACCAACCACTCATAAACTGTGCTTCTGATCCCCCACACTGGTTATCAAGAAGCTAAAAAAGAAATCACGCAGCCCCCTTTATTTCATTCCAGTTCTCTGGCTCCCAATCAGCACCTAAGTCCAGTTCAATGAGAAGTTATTTAAAAACTCTGCTCACTGTAGAACATGTTCTTCTGACCCCAAAGGGGTGCGTTTGCTGGCTTAAAAGTCCCCCTGGACCACATTCACAGCTTGGACGGGTCATTCAGTCCTTTGTTCAGAGCTTTGTTTGTAGAAAAGTTACTCCAGAGGTCAGAAGCAGGAATGAAGACAAAAATGGAGATGATGCAGCTGCCCTTTATATTCCTTTTTCCCATGGGTGGCGGGTAGCAGAGGCCGGGGGAGGCTGTGCCTCCCCAGACAGCCAAGCATGGCCCCACCCCCCTGCTCCCTGCATGCAGCGGCTCCAGTCCTGCTCCAGCCCCGCAGTGCTCTGGGTGAGGCTGGGGAGGCTGTGTCCATGTGCTGCCCGCCGCACCTTTCAGCCCTCCAGAGTTGGGGAGGCTGGGGCTGTGTGCTGCCTGCCTTCCTGGTGCTCCGGGGCTGGGGGGACTGTGGCCACATGCCCTCCCGTGCTCTGGGACCAGGGGGCTAGCCTGGGGTACAACTGGGCTGGTGCCCGAGGTGGGGGGGGCGGGGCTGTGGGCTCTGGCAGGGGAAGAAGGGGCGGGGCCTCAGACAGACGGGGCGGGGCTGGGACTAGCCTCCCTCAGCCAGGGGTTCACATGCCACCCATGCTTTTGCCCTGTGGCATGTACTTCCTGTGTCCCAAACACAAGCTTCACAGCACATGGCATGGAAAAGCTGTAAGAGTTCTGCCCATAGGCAGGCCCCTACATGGCCTGCTGACTCATAAGGTGTATCCCCTGACACCATTCAATGGGGTCATTGTACAGCTGATGATCCTTGATGGGCCATCGAACAGGCTGGGCAGTGCTGATGCCTGGGGGTGTCACCCAGAAACCCAGCACATGTTTGGAAATACAGATATACCCTACATATCTGTAATGCACAATACAAAGGTGATACAAACTTATAAACAAGATCATCATACTTGGCAAATTATAACATTTTTCACAAATACCTCACGTGGCATATCTGATCAGATTCCTTGCAATTTTATCATATTGGTATCAATAATGTAACAAAGTGTTCCACATATTCCATACAGCATCACATATAGGCAGCCTCATTGAGGCTGATAGAGTGTAACTGAGAGCAGCCTTCAGTTCAATACCTATATCTTGCTTTGAAAAAATTACATTCAGTGTTATTTACTCCTTCTCATAATTAAATTACAGTGTTATTTACTCCTCATAACACAAGAACTAGGGGTCACCAAATGAAATTAATAGGCAGCAGGTTTAAAACAAACAAAAGGAAGTATTTCTTCACACAACGCACAGTCAACCTGTGGAACTCCTTGTCAGAGGATGTTGTGAAGGCCAAGACCATAACAGGGTTCAAAACAGAACTAGATAAATTCATGGAGGATAGGTCCATCAATGGCTATTAGCCAGGATGGGAGGGATGGTGTCCCTAGCCTGTGTTTGCCAGAAGCTGGGAATGGGCGACAGGGGACAGATCACTTGATGATTACCTGTTCTGATCATTCCCTCTGGGGCACCTGGCACTGGCCACTGTCAGAAGACAGGATACGGGGCTAGATGGACCTTTGGTCTGACCCAGTATGGCTGCTCTTATGTTCTTATGTACAGAAAGATGGAATTCAATCCAGCATAGAGGCCGCAAAGCTATCTAAATACTATTTATTACCTGAACTAGGGCCTTGTGCAGATGCTCTGCACTGGGGTGAATTGCAGTCAAGGTGTTCTGATTTCCAAAATTGTGCTTGTGATGGGGTATGCCTGTGAACCCACACTGAAGAGGTTGCAGAGAAGCCCATAGATGATGGAACTATAGGTGTGGGGGGTGCTGTCGTACCCCCTGGCTTGAAGTGGTTTCCATTTTATACAGGAAAAACAACGAGGAGTCCTTGTGGCACCTTAGAGATTAACACATTTATTTGGTGTCATAAATATAAAGAGAAGGGTAAACCCCTTTAAAATCCCTCCTGGCCAGAGGAAAAATCCTCTCACCTGTAAAGGGTTAAGAAGCTAAAGGTAACCTCGCTGGCACCTGACCAAAATGACCAATGAGGAGACAAGATACTTTCAAAAGCTGGGAGGAGGGAAAGAAACAAAGGGTCTGTGACTGTCTGAATGCTGCTTTTGCCGGGGACAGAACAGGAATAGAGTCTTAGAACTTTTAGTAAGTAATCTAGCTAGGTGTGTGTTAGATTATGATTTCTTTAAATGGCTGAGAAAAGAGCTGTGCTGAATAGAATGACTATCCCTGTCATTGTATCTTTTTTGTAACTTAAGGTTTTGCCTAGAGGGATTCTCTATGTTTTGAATCTAATTACGCTGTAACGTATCTACCATTCTGATTTTACAGAGGTGATTCCTTTACTTCTATTAAAAGTCTTCTTGTAAGAAAACTGAATGCTTTTTCATTGTTCTAATATCCAAGGGTTTGGGTCTGTGGTCACCTATGCAAATTGGTGAGGATTTTTACCAAACCTTCCTCAGGAAGTGGGGTACAAGGGTGGGGAGGATTTTGGGGGGAAAGATGTGTCCAAACTATGTTTCCCAGTAAACCCAGTTAAAGTCTGGTGGTGGCAGTGGAAATTCCAAGGGCAAAGGGTAAAATTAATTTGTACCTTGGGGAAGTTTTAACCTAAGCTGGTAAAAGTAAGCTTAGGAGGTTTTCATGCAGGTCCCCACATCTGTACCCTAGAGTTCAGAGTGGGGAAGGAACCTTGACATTTGGGCATAAACTTTCGTGGGCTAAAACCCACTTCATCAGATGCATGGAGTGAAAAATACAGTAAGCAGTATATATATACAGCACATGAAAAGATGGGAGTTGGTTTACCAAGTGGGGGGTCCCATCTTTTCATTATATACAGGGTTTACAGTTTGGTTCAATGGCTTTTAGTACCCCCACTGCATAAATTGTTCCAGCACCCCTGGAGAGGCCTTGGGGGCATGGCTATCCCCACCCCTCAAGCCCTGTCAATCATATACGATAGCAGGAGGTCTTTAAACCCAGGGCAGATTCACCAAACCTTAGCTGAGAAGTACCAGCTCCGGACCTGCTTTTTGGACGTGAAGGTGCAAGGAGCCTTGGGTGGGCTTGTTTTACTCAGCTGCTTGAAACTGAAGCTCCCCCAAGGTTCTTTTTTGGGGTTAGAGCAAAAGTCTACAGACCATCAGAAGATTTGTTGCCTCCGGCTCCCGGATGGTCCTCTGATGGCTGACCCTGCTGGGATCCAGAAAGCAGCTGTTCCATTTCACAGTACTCTGAACTCACCTGAAGCCTGGGATGTGCTGGCAATGGAAGAGCTGCCCCAAGGGTTACCCTCTCTGACTGGTGAGGAGCAGCAGTCCCTGGATTCCCCTCTGTCTGCAGGAGTTCTCTGTTGCAATCCAGCAGCTCTCTGCAGGCAAGGCCCCAGGCATCGATGGGCTGCTATCTGAATTTTATCAGTCTTGACTTTTTTCTAGTGGTGCTGGAGTGTCTCCTGGAGAAAGAGCTGCCCCTCACTTGCCACAGGGCAGTGATCACCTTGCTGCACAAGAAAAAGGGGATCTCTGGCTTACAGAACCAGAGATCCATTTCCCTTCTCCGCTCTATTATAGGATTTTATCCAAGGGCTTAGCCAACCTGCTGAAGGACATCTGGACTCTCTGACACACCCTGATGAGATCCAGCACCTCGCCATTGCTGCATACTGGGGCTCGCTTGGCGTGTGGAGGCATGGTCACCTGGAAAGATTCGCTGAGAGCACTCCACGCCTGGCTGAGCAAACAGGAAAGGGATTTTCAAAATTCCCAGGGAATTTAAAGGGTGGGTCTGACGGTTGGGCACCTGAGGGAAGGGCAGTAGATTTCAAAGTGATGACCAGAGTGGCTAGCACAGGCATTGTGGGACACTTCTGGAGGCCGATCAGAGCGCACTAACAGACCAGGGCATGGAGGCCGTGCGCTCTACGTGCCTTGCCAGTGTGGACACATTAGGAGTTAGGACGCCTGCAGCTGCTTTAATGTGCTTTAACTTGCAAGTGTAGCCAAGCCCCGTGTAATCTGGGACTTGTTTCAATGGATCAGTCGGCCCTGGATAGAGTTCACCATAGTTAGAAACGTTAGAAACTTTCAGGATTGGACCTGTGTTCTCCTCATATATTTCTTTATTGTATCAAAGGTGAATTGGGGTCTTAGCCGCTGCTTGCCAGCTCACAGACACATTCCTTAGGGGTGTCCCCTGTCTGGGATGCTGTATGATCTTGGTTTGGAGCCTTTCCTGCACATCGGCAGAAGCTGTGTGACTGACCTTTCTGTGCCAGGGGTGCTCGATGCTTTCCCAGTTCATCTGTCAGCCCATGCTGCTGCTATCTCAGTTTTTATCATGTCTGACAGTGATGGGTAGGCACTTCGCACTTGATTACAAGTGTCTTCTGCTTGCATTAACTGGGCTAAGAGCAATTCACTCTTACTGGGCTCTTGGCAATGTAGTGATCCTGCTTTATTGCCCCAATAACTGCAGTGAGGCACCTCTGGAATAAGGTGTTGGGTCATTTTTGGCTCTGAACAGTACATGCTAAGGAATTGGGAGGGGGCTGAGCAAGTGGTGCCTGTAGAAATGGTGCAGATTCCTTCCTGGACTCTCTTTTTGGGGACAGGTTTTGACTGCCACAACCTTGTGATCTCAATGTTGTGGTGCTGGGTAGTGTGTCTGGACCCTCTCCCTTGGATTCAGAGGCATGTGAATCAATTTTTATTTTGAATAGTTCCTACTGGTTGCTCCCTGCTTTACTGGTCCTGCCATTAGATGAAGGTTGCTGGGGATCACAGATTTGGTCAGCAGGGGGCGGCATTTTGCCTCCGGTCTGTTCAGCAGTTATTGTACTCTGACTCCCCACTGGCTTGGAAGTCCCCTGCCTTCTCTCGCCTCTGTGGCCCTGGGGGACGGGCTTTGACTCTCGCCTACTTTTGTTGGCACCTAGTCAATTACAGAGCCTAGATTTGCCTCCATTCTGTACCACTTGGTGACTTCTGCGAAGTGCATGTCCAAACCAGGTACTTTCCAGTTTATGGCTCTTGAAGAGCTGCTGGTTTTTAACCCACATTTTCCTGCTGGATCTCTCTCCTCCAGGCGCCTGTTTTCTGCCCTTCAGCCTGGGCTGACCAAGCTGTTGCTCCTGATTGTTCCTAGTTGTTCAAGCTGGAAGCTGGCAACAGCTCTGGCTGTTCAGACCAGAACCCAGATAAGGTCCTCTCTGCATTCCAGGTGGTGCTCCCTCGGTGGGCTGCTCATTCTTTGCAGAATTGTTTCTCCAGAGGGAATGCTGTGTTCCCCTCGCTAGTTGTCTCTCCGTCTGTGGATAAGATCTCCTTGTAGCTAGGCACACTGCTGTCCAGGAAGGGTTTGGTGGAAGTTCCTTTTGCAACCAGTACCAAGAAGCAGCTCTATCATATGTGTGTCAAGGCATGGCAATATGCCACCCTCTCTGATCTCCCTGATACAGCCTGGAGGATGCCTCTGTTGCTGGGTGATTCTATGTCCCCATCTTGGAGGAAACTTCCTCTTCCTATGCGCTCCAGAGATTTGTAGTGGAGACTCCTGCATAGCGTCGAGCAACTAATCATTTTGTGAACCATATTACCCCCGAGGCGTCTGCACAGAGCCCTGCCTGTTCGGCTTCAGACAGTGTTTCATTTTTTCCTACGTTGCCCCATTTGATTCCTCTTTTTGTTTTTCTGCAGCAGCTTTTCAGCAGTTTGGGACTCGTTTGTTCTGGGAGTGATATGCCCCTACACATTCATCCAGTTTCCTGCCTGGGTCCAACAAAAGTAGCCATTTTGAAATCTCACCAGAACAGAATGTCCGGGGAAGAGCCGTGTGATGTGCTAGGGCTGTTCTGCACACTGATTCTGGCCCGGATGCAGATTGATTACACCTTTTATCAATTGTCTTGTAACCTGGGCTCTATTGGTGGACTTGGTGTGTTGACTATCTTTTGAGAGAACCTGGTGATGCTGCTGCTGTAGTGATTCATGTTTAATGGTCACTTGAGACAGGTTTTGCTTTATTTTTGTCATTTCCTTTTGTGTCTATATGGTAATTTTATAGCATTTGAATAGTTTTTCAAGTGATTTTATGTGAATAAAGGTTTTTTGTCCATCAATCTCTCTCTCTGTCTCTCAGAGAGTGACTCCTCAGTGTATGTTGAAACCTCGCAGCGTCCTTACAAGTTTGTACAATACCAATATTTTTAGATCAGGAGTTTTTGCTCCTTGGCATTTTTAAACTTTTAAGAATCTTTTGCACTTTAGACCCTTGGCCTCTTTTGTTCTTTAGAAAAGGGATAATTGTAAAATAGATTAATTTTACAAATTGGTTGGAAAATCACTGGCTCCAAAGCATTGATCAAGAATGGAATACCAAGAAATCCAGTAGGCTAGTGAAAGGGAATCCTGACATTATTTTCTGGTTTACTCCATAATTATATATGAAGAGAGAAAAGTGATAAGGAATAGTCAGCATGGATTCACCAAGGACAAGTCATGCCTGACTAACCTAATTGCCTTCTAAGACGAGATAACTGTCTCTGTGAATGAGGGGAAAGCAGTGGATGTGTTATTCCTTGACTTTAGCAAAGCTTTTGATACTGTTTCCCACAGTATTCTTGCCATCAAGTTAAAGAAGCATGGACTGGATGAATGGACTATAAGGTGGATAGAAAGTTGGCTAGATCGTCGGACTCAATGGGTAATGATCAATGGCTCCATGTCTAGTTGGCAGCCGGTATCAAGCGGAGTGCTCCAAGGGTGGGTCCTGGGGCTGGTTTTGTTCAATATCTTCATTAATGATCTGGAGGATGGTGTGGATTGCACCCTCAGCAAGTTTGCAGATGACACTAAACTGGGAGGAGTGGTAGATATTGTGGAGGGTAGGGAGGGGATACAGAGGGACCTAGACAAATGAGAGGATTGGGCTAAAAGAAATCTGAGTTTCAACAAGGACAAGTGCAGAGTCCTGCACTTAGGACAGAAGAACCCAATGCACAGCTACAGATTAGGGACCGAATGGCTAGGCAGCAGTTCAGCAGAAAAGGACCTAGGGGTGACAGTGGACGAGAAGTTGGATATGAGTCAACAGTGTGCCCTTGTTGCCAAGAAGGCCAATGATATTTTGGGCTGTATAAGTAGGGGCATAGCAAGCAGATCGAGGGCCGTGATCGTCCCCCTCTATTCGACATTGGTGAGGCCTCCTCCAGAGTACTGTGTCCAGTTTTGGGCCCCACACTACAAGAAGGATGTGGATAAATTGGAGAGAGTCCAGCGGAGGGCAACAAAAATGATTAGGGGACTGGAACTCATGACTTATGAGGAGAGGATGCAGGAACTGGGATTGTTTAGTCTGCGGAAGAGAAGAATGAGGGGGGATTTGATAGCTGCTTTCAACTACCTGAGAGGTGGTTCCAGAGAGAATGGATCTAGACTATTCTCAGTGGTAGCGGATGACAGAACAAGGAGTAATGGTCTCAAGTTGCAGTGGGGGAGGTTTAGGTTGGATATTAGGAAAAACTTTTTCACTAGGAGGATGGTGAAGCACTGGAATGAGTTACCTAGGGAGGTGGTGGAATCTCCTTCCTTAGAGGTTTTTAAGGCCCGACTTGACAAAGCCCTGGCTGGGATGATTTAGTTGGGGCTGGTCCTGCTTTGAGCAGGGGGTTGGACTAGACGACCTCCTGAGGTCCCTTCCAACCCTGATATTCTATGATAATTCTAAAGTACAAAATAGCTTCTGTGTGGAAAATTTCTTCACACTTGACAAAACAATTTTAAAGTTTATGGCGTGTAACCCTGTGCTCAGATAGTAGAGGAGTTAATCTACATTCCAGTAACATAAAATTCATGCAGAAAACAAAATGTAATTATTCTTCTCCCGCTCTGTGATGAGGTGTACTTGCCCCACATTGGGTCTTCAAGGGTTAATCCTTCTCTTTGGGTCAAGAAGGCCACACTCCCTCAGCTCTGCTGGGCATGCTGCAGCTGGAACCAGGCTATAAAAGGAAACAGCTGACTGCTGGAGAGCTGCAGGCTCCTGTGGAAGAAATGCCTGCACTCCAGGACATGGAGGCCAGCCAGTTGGTGATGACCTATGACCCCCAGGCTTGCGATGCCACAGAAGGAGGAGAGACTGTGGGGACCCCAAGATGGCAAACCACAAAAGAATGGATAGGAAGTGAGCCAGGAAAACTTTGTGGGGAGTCAGCTGTAGAACTGGAGACCAGCTTGGCGTGTTTCAGCAAGATCCTGGTGGACGGGGAGGGCCCGGTGGACAGAGAGGGCCCAGGTTCCCCTTCCCTGGCTGTTTCCCCCTGTGGGGTGGGGGTGGCCCAGCTCACCAACTCTATTGATTCTGGCCACTAGGCCACACAGCCCTGACCAAAAGTGCAGCTCTATCTGGGGATGTAGCTCAGTGGTGGAGCACATGCTTTGCATGTATGAGGCCCTGGGTTCAATCCCTAGCATCTCTAAATTTTCTTTTGGGGGGGAGGGGTAGCTCAGTGGTTTGAGCATTCGCTAAACCCAGGATTGTGAGTTCAATCCTTGAGGGGGCCACTTAGGGATGTGGGGCAAAAATTGGGGATTGGTCCTGCTTTGAGCAGGGGGTTGGACAAGATGACCTCCTGAGGTCCCTTCTAACCCTGATATTCTATGGGCTCCGACTGCTAGGCCACCCAGCCCTGACTGAAAGGGATTTTCTATTGGCTCTATCCTATTGACTCTGGCCATTAGGGCGCTCAGCCCTGACAGAGAAGGTAGTCATACTGACCCCGGCCAGGAGGCCTCACCACCCTAACCAAGGAAGTCGCCTTGTGGACACTGGTCATTAGGCAACACTGCCCGAGGCCAGGGGCAGACATCCAAACTCAGCTGTGAGGACATAATGCCCCTTCACACCACCCCCAAAGGATGATGGGGTGTACCAGCCCCACGACACCCTCTCTTTGTAAATGATGTCCAGAATCCAAAAAAGGTGCTCGCAGAGCTCTCCAGGCATCAGGCTTTGTAGTAAATGTAGGAATACAGAACAATGCACTTCCACACGTAGACGAAATCCTGGGCAATACAAGCAAAAATTCCTCATCATAAAACATATGTTGCTGTTAGATCTGGTAAGAATAGGGAGGATTTTCTAAAATAAATTCAAAAATTTTCAGCTTAAAACTGAAAAACTTCAGTTTGGAAATGCTGTTGTGGTGCCCCTAGGAGTCGTAATTTGGGTTCTGCATGCTCCCATTCTCCTCTATAGGGTGGGCTCCCTGGCCAGAGTACGTATCCCATCATGCATCACAAATGGTCTTCCCTTTTGGAGAGGGGAGGCAGTGCATCATGGGAACCCTCTAGCCACGGTGCGTCATAGGAGATGCGGAGCAGACAGGGAGCCTGGCCCATAAAGAATGGGGACATGAGGGAACCAAGATACAACTCCCATGTTCACCTTGGTGGCAAATCCAAATCAAAATATTTTGTTTTTCAGGTGTTCAGTTTTCTGAAGAAAATCAAAATTGTCCATGGAAAACAGACACTGTTCATGGACAAATGTGTTTCGTCAAAAAACTAGTTTTCTGTCAAAAAGCAATTTTGAAGGAAAATTTCCCACCAGCCCTAGTTGCTATAGTTAGTGACAGCAGAGATTCAGGTCTGGGTCATATAGTCAAGAACCAACCAGAAGGGTCTGTCATACTGGAGATGCTGCAAATTAATTCCTTTCAAAGTGAGCATCACATTGTTTTCCCTGGCAAAGCCTGACAGCAACATGTGTTTTGATATCACTTCCCGGGTGTCCACATTGGGAGCACGTTCCAGAACCCAGCCACTTCTGCATCACATTCAGATACTATGATGAGACATAGCTTCATCCGGTCTTTTTCTCTATTTAAATAGATTTTTAAAGTTGATCTGAGGGCAAAACAGAGCTTATTTTGTTGGAGTTTGGGAGCGAGGAACTGCATCTGTATTTGCTGCCCCACAGGGGAAAAAAAGGTCCCTACATGACTCATGAGCCAGTTGACATTCAAGCGGGGTTAATGGATTTTAGTAACACCTCCACAATGGCTATGAGCCAGGGAGACTGCATAGCTCATACTGCCTAAGCCTAGCTTTGCTGTCAGCAGCTCTGCCAGGCTATATATGGCTGCTTCTGAAGCCTTCCATATTGCACAGAGGAAGATGAAGAAAACACGTCCAGACCAGCAGGAGACAAACGATTGGCTGGATGGGAGTGTTTTCTTGTATATGCTAAATAAGTGGGGGTATATAGATAAAATCTATTCAGGCAACTGGTCAGAACACAGCCAAATTTAATTTCAGATACCCAGATCGAGGCGGGGATATTGAGCATGAAATGAAAAGACATGAGCTCAGAAAACACCAGATCATGTTTTCATTGTGGGGCAAGCTTTGGGAAGGAAACCCACACACAGCTGCCTCATTTGCTAAACACTCTCCGACTTCTACACTGAATGAGGCAGACGGACTGTAGAAAAAAATCATGAAATAAAAGATCATGAAATAAAAGACCGCATTGGAAAGTATATACACAAAGAGTCCAAAGTAAGGTTGCATGGGTCGGATCCCATGCATCCGACGAAGTGGGTATTCACCCACGAAAGCTTATGCTCCAATACGTCTGTTCGTCTATAAGGTGCCACAGGACTCTTTGCCGCTTTTAAGGTTGCATGGGTAATCTTAACTTTGGCATTTGTAGATTTATCATCCTTTACTTTATAACCTTAACTATTTAATAACATTTTTAATGGAATTTCCTAGGTTTGTAAAGAGAAAGATAATAAACCGAGGAAATCCATCTTGCTGAACTGTCTGCTAGATAACACTTGAATGTTCCGTCCTGCACCATATAATCAAACAAGATAATGCTCCTATAGAAGGCACCTTCCCTATACTGTATGGGATTAAAGCATGACTCATTACTTACACACCATCACAAATCATAGTCAATATGACCCTACATCTTAAAAAAAAGAAATCCCACTTTGCTTTCTCATACATAAATCATAATCTGTCGTGCTTTCCATCTGTAGATCTCAAAGCATTGTACAAAAGAGATGAGTGGCATTAACTTCATTTTACAAATGGAGGCATGGCGACTTGTGCATGGTCACCCAGTAGGCCATTGGCAGAGCTGAGAAGAGAACACAGGTGTCCTGAGTCTAGTCCAGTACCTTATCCACTAGATCCCACTGCTCTGAAGAGAAGCCAGCATATGCCCAGAGCCTGTTCTGGTCACTCCCTCTGGGGCACCTGGCATTGGTCACTGTCGGAAGAGAGGATACTGGGCTAGATGGACCTTTGGTCTGACTCAGTCTGGCCATTCTTACGTTCTTAGCCAATGGATTTCTGGCTGGTAGTAACAATACTGTACTCTGCTATCATGTGACAAAAACCAGGGCACATGTGCCAAAGCACATTTAAAAAACAACCGAAGTCAGCAAAAGCAAAGTGTTTTTTTACCAGAGGTGTCTGTGACCTAGGAACTACATCTCATCAAATTCCAGTTCTTCCATGTTGCTGAGCTGCTGGTGCTATTGGGGGCAGTGGGGAGCATGCAGGCAAAAGTTCATTTTTTTAAGTGTTGAAAATGGCAAAACCATTTCCCCCTCAATATGAAAAAAAAATCATTCCTAGGCTATGGAGAAACATGAAAATTTCAGCACAAACATTTGGTAAAGGCATGAGGGATTGAAAAGACCCTTCAGAATGGGCTTATTTGTTCACCTTAACGATAGGCATCCTGGTCAACTCCACTTACAATATAAAAAAGCCACATACATTTACAACTGTACAGAAACGTGGGGTGAAATCCTGGCCCTATTGAAGTCAATGGAGTTTTGCCATTGACCTCAGTGGGGCCAGGATTCTACCCACAGTGTTTAAACATGAAACAGTGCACTGCTGAACTAACTGACAGTCTTAGTGGAATAAGAGTACAAAAAAGGGGGGAGACTTTTCCACACTGATACTGGTTTGGACAAATCTCATGATGCCTTTGTGACAGGTTGGACGCCCCCATCTGGGATGCCACCTGATGTGCTGGGGTCCCACTGGTTCCGCCCGTTCCACCAGCCTGGGTTTCCTCACCCTGTCCTAGTTGTGCCAGGTCCTCAAGCCTTCTCCAGCACACACATAGAGGTAGGGATGCACTCAGCTGCAAATGGACATAGAGACACTGAGATCAGCTGTGTGGGAGGAATCAGGTCGGGGATTGCCCAGCACTCATGTGCCAATCTCCTTTGAGGGTATAAACCCAAAATAATATTGTCTTGTGCTGTATAGAAAGTGCACAGTGCAAGCTCATAAAAATTTTCCCTCTCCTTCAATGTCGAGAGAGATATGCACAGCTTTTTGCTCCCCCCCCCCGACCCAGATATGAATGGCACCAACTGGGTTTTGAAATAAACAAGAAATAAGTTTATTAACTATAAAAGGTAAATTTTAAGTGATTATAAGGGATAGCAAATAGAACAAAGCAGATTACTGAGCAAATAAAACAAAACACACAAACGAAGCTTAATACACTCAAGAAACAGGTTACAAAATGTAATTTCTCACCCTAAATGTTGTTTTAGGCAAGTTGAAGAGTTTCTGTAGCTTAGAGTTCCAGTTATTTCTCTTTACAGACTGGAAGCCTATCTCAGTCTGGACTCAACCCCTGCCTTTCCCTTCAGGTGTTTTTAACAATCTTCCTTCTTGGACTGGGAGGCAATGGAGATGAGTCCTGACTGATTTACTCCCCAGCCTTAAATAGAATTTACATAAGGTGGGAACCCTTTGTTTCCAGTGGAAAAATATCAGCAGTGTCCACGGTGGTACTCCGTACCAGGTGACATCAGCAGATGACCCTGCAGTGTCAAAGCAACAACCCAGGAAGCTCCTTAGGAGGGTGGGAGATTAGTATCTTCAAAGTTCTATTGTCCTTCTTAAAAGGCTTGTTCAGGTTGATTGCCTACTGTCTGGTGGGCGTTCCCCCAAATACACACACAGTTGTAATTGTTACATAGTCAATATTCCTAACCTCAGATACAGAAATGATACAGGCCTACAAATTGGATAATCACATTCAGCAAATCATAACCTTCTCAATGATTTTCACATTCACAAAACCTTTTCACATGACCCATCTTGCATAAAACATATCTTCGTTATGCCATATTCATATCATGACAATATTTCTATGAAGTTGTGGGTTGTAACAACACAGCCTTCGTGTTATCACATCGTACCGGTGCAATGTTATTTTACCAGTGTTCTCATATCATCTGACCTTACCAGGGCAATGCATGCACCTCAGGCAGCACAATCCTGACTGTGGTGGAACTAAAATCTCCCCCTTACCATGTTCTCATGCTCAGAACTACGGTGGCAGCTAGAGTCAAACACTACCCTGCAAACCATTGCACAAACATTCAGGATGTGACGCTCTTGTGCGGAATGAAACCAGTACGGAAAGTAATGTAGCAAACGAGCTGGCTTGAAACCTGAAAACAAAACTGGTTCATGAGTTACACCATTGCAACAAAGCGCCTGATCTGTTATTTTTAGTGGCTTAAAAATGCTTTGGGGGTGGGGGAGGGGGGAGGGAAGATTGGCTACGATAACTCAAAAATGACTAAATGGGTTTTCTTTACATTTTCATAAAACAATTCAAGCAGGAGATGTGTCACCCTAAAGGTAAGTATTTAATAGAGTTATCAGTGACTAAACATTGTGTTACAGAATGGAAGTACTTTTTTCAGCCTTAACTGCAACTAGCTGTAGCTCACGAAAGCTTATGCTCAAATAAATTGGTTCGTCTGTATCCACAAAAAGAAAAGGAGGACTTGTGGCACCTTAGAGACGAACACAGCTGCTACTCTGACACCTACAGCTACTATTGCATCACTATAATATAGTGAGATATGGTGGGTGAGGGAAAATCGTTTCTTGGACCAACTTCTCTTGGTCAAAGAGACAAGCTTTCGTGCCTAGAGAGAGCTCTTCTTCCAACACTCACTTTCTTCAGACAGAAAGACACTCACCCACCTTGTCTTTCTGATGTCCTGGGACCAACATGACTGCAACAATACTGCAGACATATAATATAGTGGGCATATCAAATAACAATAGCTGGAAAAAACTTACACAGTAGCACATCATAGTATTTGAATGTCGTTCATTTCAACGTGAAATTAACTGTAAGGGCATAGCGCCAGGCTGCCTTAAAGTAATAATCTATGCAATGGTCATATCCTTTAAGATTACTTAATGAAAGCAAAGTCAACTCTTAAAAGGTTTCTGTGGTACTAATAGGACTGGCTGGTTCACCAATTACTTTACTAATGTTCCCATATTCTCTTTACCACATAAAGTGTAATTAACGTAGTAGTTGATACATTGCACAAGAGTGCACCTTGCATGGAGAAATTTACTGCATTATTGGTCCTAAATCCTGACAGATACATCACCCTTCAAATTCAAGGCAGAGACTGGTGCATGTTAAAGGGATACCGTCAACTTGAAATCTAGTTCATTAAAAGCAAACAAATAAATAAATAAAAGCAGTTTCAGGTCCTATGTCTTCCACTGAGGACCCCTGTCCATTTTTATTGTTTCACAATCATGTTTTCACATTTTTCTTCCATGGACTGGGTGTCCAGAACCCACACAAACAACAGGAGATATTAACCGAATGGGAAGGGGGAACGGTAAAAACAACAATTCACAAAGTGCTATCAAATGCGCCAAGTAAACTAACTGGAAAAATTGAGAAAAATATGCTTTTCTCTGAGCCCTTTCAGTGACAGCCATGTTTGGTGTCACTTGTAACTGTATAGGAGGTAAAAAGAATATTCAGAGCAAAGTGTGCTATCTAAGTTGACAGTGCCACTTTAAAGATTGAAAGAGCGAGTCTCTGAAACAGAGGCAAAGAAATTGAGCAGTGTAGATACAGGAAGATTAAGACAAGACCATACAGTGAATGAGACACGCATCACGCCATGGGACGGCTCTGCAGAAAGAATCTGAAAAGCCCTTGCTGTGGGCAATGACGGATGCTGGTCGCAGAGTTATCCAGGGAGATGGGTGACAGTAGCTGAAACAAGATAAATATTTGTTTTCAGATTGGCTGTTTGTGCTGAATCTAAGGTTTCACTTTCTCATGCATCCTGCAGATTCTCAGAGTTACTTTGGTGTCAAATCAAAGCCAGGCATGTGGAAAGTAGTCGTGACCTACAAAGGGATGACTTGGCTTTGTTTCTAACTGAAAGATGCATCTTCTGGAAAATACATAAACTCCCCCCTTTACCAGACCTTTTCATGGTGTCCAGCAGCTTGAACCCTGGGCCCCAGAACATTGGTTAGGAAGAGTAACACACAGGAGTGTTGGAGAGAATGGCACTTTATTCCCAGGCCACAGCTACATCAACCGATTCAAGGAGACAAAGGTCACATGACCATGGTGAGTATCCTGTTACAAAGAGAATGATTAACACATTAAATAATACATTAGCCTGATCTATTCTGATTTACATCTCTCTGGTATTATGGGCAGACTTGGAGCACAAATGGACCCTTAAGAGCAAAAGCAAATCTCTTCAGATTTACAGCCGTATTCTCCGAGCTAATGCACCATGCACTCCTGGAATAACTCTGTTCTGATCCTAGCACAACAAAAAACCTTGGCACTTTCTGCTCTTTCCTGTGGCCTCATCTACACAGACTGTGCCATTCCCCAGTGGTGTGACTCCACCAATGGTACCAACTAGCATACACTTCTTGTACGTGGTAGGTATATAGACTGGCTGCAGAGCTTCCACCACAGGGGACAGACTGAGCCCAGATCCCCTGGACCAAAGCAGGGGAGCCCAATCCAGATAATTAAAGAGGACGGGGCTGCCCCTGGGCCTACAAAGGGCTGCTAGTGGGCAGCTGGGTGATGGACTGAGACAAGCTGACTCTGGGGAAGGGAAAGCCACACTGGGGTGAAGCTAGCTCCTGTGGTGGGTCCCTGGAGCCAGGAGAGCTCAGGGAAGCAGCTCCAGAAAGGGAGCAGAGCTGAGTGAGGCTGGGAAGCTGCCAGGAGCAGGAGAGCGAGGGATCTCTAGGCGGGATGGCCCAGAACCTGAGCCCAAAGAATGAGTTAAGATTGTGTAAGAGTGAATTTGTGTGGGGGGGTGGAGGGTGAGAAAACCTGGATTTGTGCTGGAAATGGCCTAACCTGATGATCACTTTAGATAAGCTATTACCAGCAGGACAGTGGGGTGGGAGGAGGTATTGTTTCATATTCTCTGTGTATATATAAAGTCTGCTGCAGTTTCCACGGTATGCATCCGATGAAGTGAGCTGTAGCTCACGAAAGCTCATGCTCAAATAAATTGGTTAGTCTCTAAGGTGCCACAAGTACTCCTTTTCTTATTGTGTAAGCAGGGTCTGAATGAGTTCTCCAATGACATCTAGTGGTGAGCTGTGGAAGAGGACTTCAGGAGCTGAAGTCACACCCACCCTGCCTAGGTGATCAGCATGATGGGACTGCTTTGCTCAAATGATCACTTTTGGCTGGTGTTGGCAATAACAAGGAGACTGGGGCAGGGGTATGGAACGAGGGGAAAGGCGGAGGAAGTGATCCACAGGTTAGTGGCATGACAGCGGCAGCAGGTGCCCTCTATACAGCAGCAGCAGACCCAGGCCCTGCTGATGCAGTTGATAGAAAACCAACAGACACAGCAGGAGGCCCAGTTTGCTGCACAGCAGAGGTGGCAAAAAGTCCACTCCAAATAACAGGAGTGGATACAGGAATGGTTGGGCCAGTAACACAGTTAGTGATGGGTCTGGGGGATGGTTGGCTCCATGCCTCATGAAGCTCAGACCAGAAGATGACCCCAAGGCTTCTTCCCAACATTTGAGTGGGTGGCAAAGGCAACGGACTCGGAGGAGTTGACATGGGCAGCCCGCATAGCACCATTCCTGATGGGCAAGGTGCAGGCAGCTTACCTGGCAGTGAGTGACGAGCAGGCGAACTCCAACCCGGGGATGAAGGCCGCCATCCTTGTCAGGACATCAGGGAGACCACAATGAAATCTCAAACTCCATGGGATACCATGGGGACACAAAGAAAATCCCAAATTCAGTAGGATACCTTGGGGGCCCAAGCTGAACTACCCATTAAACAGGCCAGTGGGAGGTCTCAGACAGGACCACTCCACCAAGTATTGGGCAATGGTGTTCACACTATAATCCAGCATGGACAAGGCTCTAGAAGGCAAAATTTAGGCAGAAATGTTCTGCAAATGAACCCGTATCTGCAGTTGATCCAGGTATGCTAGAATAAGGTTATTTAAACAATTTTCATCACTTCCTTATATATCCACTCTAGACTTGTTCTGTAGACGCCAGCCTTCTTCCTCCTGTTCTGGTCATTGTGAATAGTGCAGATACCATGCCCTGAGCTCGCCCTTGATATTACACTTTCCTCTTTATAAAGCTAAAGGGAATCCTGTTATACCCCAATTGGTTGTTTTGGGGAGGGGATAGGAGGGGAGTGGGTGATGAGGTCACCACCTTGTACACCTCCAGCACATAGGTCCTATTTCCATTTGGATAAGAGTTATGTATTTTAAAGTGATCTTTGGTCAATGCTGATGGCTTAATCTCTTTTTCTCAGTTTTTCTGTTTCCCACATTATACCTATTTTTACCTTTCCTCGTCTGCCATCACCTCTCCCCTCCCCTTCATGTCCCGAGCAGTGAGGAGGGACCCAAATATACCTTTCCTAGATCTGGAACTAACAATGGCCCAAGCAAGGTCACTCTTCAGGCACCTAATAAAGAAATATTTGACCTAAGCACTCCTTATGGCTAATATTATAAATTGTATTTCCTGGACCATCGTGGGGTGAATCACCGGATAAAAAGAAAAAGAATTATTACTCATCTAAAAACAATAAAAGCAGAGATTATCTTCCTGCAGGAAACCCACCTTAATGACTTGGAAGCAGAGAGTGGCCACAGAGTGAGAGAGGACAGCAGGCTGAGAAACTGCAAGGAGATTCATTGGACCTGGAAGAGGGCTAATTCCCCAGAGCAGACAGGGGAGATGCCCCCTGTGGTCAGTGGGTACCCCGTGATAACCTCCCATAAATCCCAGAAGAGTAGCAGGCAAAGCTGGCCTCTTCCTTGCAATCCAAGGAAACAATCAAGGTCATGGAGGAAATGAATCCAGGCCTATGGATAGAATTCTCTCAAAGGAATTCTGGAACTTAAGCTGCTATACATTTACAAAGATGCCTTGAAGGAGGGCATCTTACTTCCTACTATGAGGGAAGCTTAATTACCATCCTGGCTTTCACCAACATCGGTGATACTGCAGTGATCCCAACATACTCCCAGTCCCAGACTTACCACCAGAAATGTGTGTCTTGCACTTTCCAGCCCTCTCGCAGAGAGTCCAGAAATATTATGTTCATTATTCTTTTAAGGGAATAATCATTCTTTTAAGGGAAGTTACCCCGACATTTTAAATTAAACGCTCTGGATTAGATGAAACAATAAAACAAGTTTATTAACTTCAAAGAGATAGATTTTAAGTGAGTACAAGTAATGAGGCATAAAAGTCAGAAATGGTTACAAGAAAAATAAAGATAAAACATTTACTAGTGCCTCACTTAACAAACTATCATAGAATGTCAGGGTTAGAAGGGACCTCAGGAGGTCATCTAGTCCAACCCGCTGCTCAAAGCAGGACCAACCCCCAATTTTTGCCCTGGATCCCTAAATGGCCTCCTCAAGGATTGAATTCACAACCCTGGGTTTAGCAGGCCAATGCTCAAACCACTGAGCTATCCCTCCCCCCAACTATAGTAGATTCAAGCAAAATTTCTCACCACATGCTTCCAGCAAAATTACTGACCAAACTCATCAAGTCAGGACCCCTTCCCCAAAATCCAGTGGTTGTTTCCTTTTGTTTTCTCAGCTGTGGAAAATGTGTTGGGCAAGTAGAGAGATAGGGTGTCTCTTGGGGTGGTTGTCCCTCTTTAGTTTCAGTCCCCCTCTTGAAAAATATTGCCAGCTGAGAACCAGGAGACAAAGAGTCTATGTGGAAGGATGTTCCCTGATGGCTTCTTTCACTTGTTTCAGCTTTCTTTGTTTTTGCTTGCTTGATGATGACTCTGTTTACTGCTTAAATGCAAATTAAGGCAAGAAGACATTCCTTTCTTTAGGACAGACCTGTTTACTGATGTCTGCATAGGCAGCACTGTGGGGTTTAGAACATATGTAAATAACATCATAAAGAGGAATCTTATAACTTCACATACAATGTTGCCAGACATATTTTAACAGGACAATGCTGACCAGTAAATTATGTGTTTTCAAATGATACCTTACAAGGAATAACTTGTACAAAGATTATTAGGGTAGTGTGTAGGGTGTGAATAAAAGGGAGTATTCCAGCACAAGGGCATAGCTAAGAGCAGAGCACTTAGAGCTACAATTCTTTAAGCCAGTAGTTCTCAAACTTTTGTACAGGTGACCCCTTTCACATAGCAAGCCTCTGAGTGCGACCCCCTTATAAATTAAAAACATTTTTATATATTTAACACCATTGTAAATGCTGGATGCAAAGTGGGGTTTGGAGTGGTGGCTGACAGCGTGTGACCCCCCATGTAATAACCTCGCAACCCCCTGAGGGGTCCCAACCCCCAGTTTGAGAATCCCTGCTTTAAGCAATGAGATGTCAGTGGGACAGAGATTTGGCCCTCTGTGCTATGCAAACGCGTTGCTCAGTGTTGAAGTAGTTTTTGGGTTGAACATTGCTGACCATCATCAAAAGCTTCTATTTCAACTTTACATGCAGTGTTGATCACAGTGAGCTCAGTTTGAAGTCAAAACAGGAGAACGTGTCATGTCTGCAATCCTCTTCACCATTGCCATCAACTGGGTAATGCGACGTCCAACAGAAGACATGCCAAGAGGCATTAACTGGACACTCTTCTCATCCCTTGAAGACCTGGACTTTGCAGATGATGTTGCTCTTCTATCACATACCCAACACCATATACAAGAAAACACAACTCGACTCAATGCATTCAGCCAGCAAACTGGACTGAAAATCAACCACAATAAGACAGATCTCGTGACCTTTAATATTGCCCCACCATCACCAGTACGGATAGAGAATTATGTTCTTACCAATGTAGAAACATTCACATACTTGGGCAGCACCATCAGCCAGGATGGTGGAACCCAGGACATGTGGAACAAAATCAATAAAGCCAGGAACACCTTCAGGAGCTTAAATGCAGTCTGGAAAGCCTCAAAATACAACACCAAAACCAAACTCAAGATTTATCAGAGCTGCGTACTTTCAACACTACTTTAGAGTGCAGAATGCTGGGGAATGAGAAAGTCTGACATGTCCAAACTGTCTTCATTCCATACAACCTGCCTCAGAAAAATCCTCCATATCTTTTGGCCCAGAACAATCTCAATCCAAGATCAATTGACACAGTGCAGCCAAGCGGATCTGAGCACCATCATTGCCAAGAGGCGTTGGAGATAGATTGGCCATGTGCTTCGGATGGAAACTGATTCCATCACCAGAGTAGCAATAAGATGGACACCTGAAGGCAAGTGAAAATGAGGCCACCCGAAAATGACATGGCAAAGAGCTGTGGAAGCCGAGCTGAAAAACCCGGGGCACAGATGGGGAACCATTGAAAGACATTCCAGAAACAGACAGGAGTAGAGGAGCTTCGTCACTGCCCTAAACGCCAGAGGCATAATACGAACGTGATGATGATGATGATGATGACTACTGACCAAATGAAAGAAGTCATGTTCCCCCATTAGTCGAGGGGCATATAGCTCAGGACTAGAGCTTTGACTGCAGATTAAAATCTGGGTGTCCTCTTTTAGCCTTTCCACACACATTGCATCCTTTTTCTTCCTGCTTGCTTTACTGCTTCACCTTCCTAGTGACGCCTCTTTTCATAGAATCATAGAATATCAGGGTTGGAAGGGACCTCAGGAGGTCATCTAGTCCAACCCCCTGCTCAAAGCAGGACTAACCCCAACTAAATCCTAAATCCCCAACTAAATTCTTTCTCAGAAGACCCTGAAGAGTTTTGAGGCCCAATCAGGTCTAGGATTTGGGTTCCAATTCAGTGGTGCTGTCTTTCTGAAAATTTGACCCCCAATAGTAGAAAGCTCAGGAAAACAGCAGAGCTCCTGAGATTTCTGCCATGTTGGGACAATCATAATTTCAGCAACAGTGAGACCACAATCGAACCCTTCTTGATTCGAATGCAGGAACAAAACTGCCCGGGTACACTCATATGCAGGGATTCCAGTCTGAACCTGCCATTCCTCCATAAATGTGAAGGGATAAATGTTCAGGCTTTGGGATTTGGTCTGTGTCTACTAAATAGTCTCCTATATTATTCTCCATTATTGTCCACATCATAAAAGACACACCTCTAATGGCACGGCTCTGACCACCAGGGAAATGCAAATTGCCAGGAAGAACATATTTTTAGAAGCAATTGAGAAAAGAGCAGCAATGTTTTTCTCCATATGAATTCTTGGAAGAGGGACCTTCACAACAGAATGGCAGCTGTAAACGTGCATATTAGCACTTCAATTGTTAAACAAGAATGATAGATAATATGTGGTATGAAACAAGGATTAAAAATGTGCAGTTCATATTTGTACTTGATTGTCGTCCAGTTCAGCATGAAACCATCAGGACACAACTCCTAGGTGTCTCAGAGCAATAATCTATGCAGTGCTCATATTCTTTCAGATTATTAAATGAAGGCAAATATTTAAAGTATTTCTGTGCTGCTAAAGAACTGGCCAATTCACCAGTTACTTTAATAATGTTAACATATGCTTTCTACCATATAAAGTTTCATTACTGCAGTAGGCAGTATATTGCACCTTGCCTGGAGACATAAATACAAGTGCATTAATGGTTCTTAAGTCCCTACATATTCCTGACCTTTCACAGGCATTATCAGGAAGACAGAGGCTGTGCAATGTTAATTAATGACAAAAAGCCTAAGAAATTGAGCCCAAGAAATTGATTTCTGTAGCTAAAGAAAAGAACATCCAATGACATATGCATAGTCACAGTGGCTGGGTTTCGCTGGAGTCTGTGGTGGAGTGCAGGGAGTTAACAAAGTGAGGCTGCACTCTGATCACTCTGGCACTAATTGGCTCCCCAGAGAGGTCTGATTGGGGTATGAAATGTAATTAGCTAATCCCAATAGCAGGTTGGGTGAGCTATCGGATTAATTAGCCCATCAGCTGTGCACTGCTAAAAAAGACACAGGAAGGAAATGCAAAGGGAGAAGAGCAGTGCTAGCCGAGCCCACAATCAGAGAGATCTCCAGGAAGGTAGATCTCGTCTCCTTTTAGGGAGAATAGCTGACAATACAAGGGTGTGACACTCCGTACCTCAGGGGAACATCCTGCACCCCATGTTCATCCTTATAATATGACTGTGTGGTATCAAATGCAAAGTTTGTCATGTTGGATTTCTTTGGGCGGCTCATGATGCACTGAGTATTGTTGTTATAGTAATGTTATAATAATGTTAGAGATTGTAATTTCATGTATATAGTTATGAAGCTGAAAATGTGTCCTCAGGTCTTAAAACAAGCCCAGGCAAAACCCTTCAGGAACAGAGGGGCAGTTCACACCTCATCAGGGCAGGTATGGGACAAATCCAGCCCAGGCTCACAGGAACAAAGGACACTGGTCTAGGCAGCAACACAGATCTGTTGGACTCTTGAGTGAGTCACCCCCCTTCTCTTGGTCAGTTTGGGACTGCGATGAGGTAATGCTCACCTGACCCTGAAGGGGGAGGGGGGGCAAAGCCAATAGGGAAGAAAGAACATGATAAAAGGGAGAGACTTTTGCCATGCTGGCTCTCTCTTCCACCTCCATCTACAGCCACCACACCAAGTGACTGAAGCACTGATCAAAAGGGAGAGCCTGGCTGAAGGGCAACCAGCCAGCCTGTGGTGAGATGCACCTAAGTTTATAAAGGCACTGAAAGTGTTAAGATCAACTTAGAATGCGTTTTGCTTTTATTTCATTTGACCAAATCTGACTTGTGGTCTTTTGACTTATAATCACTTAAAATCTATGTTTGTAGTTAATAAATAAAATAAATAAAAATGCAGGTCCAGGCTCCCCCCTGGCAGAAAGCAGGTCTAATGGAAAAGGAGAGAAAAGGGCATACAATGGGAGAACCAGAATATCCTAGAGCAAAAGAAATAAGCCAGGAGGAAAACGAGACCTCCCTAGCTAAAGGTAGGGGAGAATAAGGTGCTTCAGAACAAGGTTTACAGGGAAAAAGTTACCCTCACTTATTGCGAAGAGTCAGAGAGTCCCAGGAACCCTGGCCTCCAGAACAGCAAGAGGAGGAATCCTGGGGCTGGGAGAACCAGGATCCCTAGTTACGGAGAAAAATGGGGGACAGCACCAGGCCCAACTCCAAGCCAAAGAGGAGAGAGCAAGGAGAGCAGGCAAGTGGGCTTCCCATGGTGCAAAGGTCTGCGGGGAAACAGAATTAGAGGGATGTTCCCCACCCATCAAATGCTCCTGTTTCAGGAGGAAGATGGATAACCACACTGGGACCAGCATGAGCACAAAGAGTCCAGCGCCTCCTCTGAAGAGGGGAGGGTGTGTGGAAAGAGAAACCGTGCTGTGAGGCCGGGGAGGTGAGCCTGCACTCTGATTGCTCTGGAACTAATTGGCTCCTGCAGGGAGGGCTAATTTGGGTATGAAATGTAATTAGCAAAGCAGGATAGCAGGTTGGGTGAACTAAAGGATTAATTAGCCCATCAGCTGAGGACTGCTAAAAAAGGCACAGGAAGAACGGGCAAGAGGAGAGGAGCAGGGCTAGTTGAGCCCACAGGGGGATCTCCAGGAAGGGAGACCTCCTGGGCCCTGGGAGATGGGCCAGAGATACAAGGGATATTGTAAATAGTGTTGCTGCACAAAACTGTAAAGGTGTTGGTGGAGGGAAACCAACCAGTGAAGTCTGAGCAGGATTCCTTGTTGCCAGGGAGCAGGAGTGGATTGTGGTACAGAGTCCTGGGGTCATCTCCAGCTCTGTAGGAGGAGCTCAGAGTCTTTGTGAAGAAGGTGGCGCAGCTGGGACAAAGATTCTCAGGAGAGACAAGTAACAATTGCTCAAAGAAGGTAAATATTTGTTTCCACGCCAGTTGTTCCAGTGAAATGCCAGGCTCGCCTTGCCTGTGCGTGACTCTGAGCCAGCCCTGGGACGCTCTAGACAGGCAGCCTATTTTATTTCCTCTTGTTTTTTCCTACCCCCCCCCCCAGATGTTCTGGTTTAACTTGGATTTAAACTTGGAGAGTGGTCAGTTTGGATGAGCTATTACCAGCAGGAGAGTGAGTTTGTGTGTGTATGGGGGTGGGTTTTTGGAGGGGGGTGAGGGAGTGAGAGAACCTGGATTTGTGCAGGAAATGGCCTAACTTGATTATCATGCACATTGTGTAAAGAGTTGTCACTTTGGATGGGCTATCACCAGCAGGAGAGTGAATTTGTGGGGGGGGGTGGAGGGTGAGAAAACCTGGATTTGTGCTGGAAATGGCCTAACCTGATGATTACTTTAGATAAGCTATTACCAGCAGGACAGTGGGGTGGGAGGAGGTATTGTTTCATATTCTCTGTGTATATATAAAGTCTGCTGCAGTTTCCACGGTATGCATCTGATGAAGTGAGCTGTAGCTCACGAAAGCTCATGCTCAAATAAATTGGTTAGTCTCTAAGGTGCCACAAGTACTCCTTTTCTTTTCTAGACAGAATGTCTCCTGGCCTGGAAAGCGATCGTCCATGGAAGGTTACAAAGAAGCAGGCCTCCTGACCATATCCTGTATTTCCTTCCTTCTCCTTACCAGGACTGGTCACCCCTGAGCTACTGTGCAGTGGAAACACAAGCCCTGTGGACTGGAGGAGGCCAGAGAATGCCCTGGGGAAAAGGGTATAGCAGGGGGACAGACAACAGGCCCTTTGCCTCCCAGACCTGATGCTAAGTAGGGATCCCCTGCTAATTATGTGGCTCTCAAACCTGGAAGGCAGCTTGCTTACTTCATGCATGAGTTTCCTTAACCAGTACATTGTTACAGACGAACCACTCCTGACTTAAACGCTCAGGGCCTTAGAAAAAGTGAGCTCCACTTGCAGCTGACCCATATTAGGTAGAAAAGCACAAGAGCAGCAACACACAACATTGTGTAGCAGGTAGATACCACTGAAATGGAGAATGTGACTTGGTTTAAGTAGCATGGGATTGATTGATATGGGCCTTTAGCTAGTTCTTAAAACAATGACTAGCTTCAGAGACAGCATGCCTCCTTAAAGGGAAGGGTCTGGGAGAGAAACTTGCCCTTCAGTTATCCATTGCTGTTTAACATAACCCAGGGCAAGTCGGTCACAAGACTGGCTAACAGCAGCTGGCACAGTACATACATGGCATGAGAGGACAAACTGGACCAGGACAGCTCAGCACTGTGGGAGCCCAGACCCTGCCACTGCCTGAAATTCTTGTTCATCAAGCTTTGCGGTGGAGAAACAAGCACTTTCCTGGGCTTGCTTGCTCTGATTATAATGAGCTGTCTCTGAAGGCTTGCCCCAGAGTGTGCCTAGGGACATCGTACTAAAGATGGTAGCCAGGAGAGAAGGAAGCTTTGAATTCACCCTGTTTTATTTCAAAGGCTGAGCAGTGATGTACTGTTCCTGTTTTGTCCTCTGGTGGCTTTTTCTTGTGAAATCTCCCAGAAGGCCATAGAAAGCTGTGATTCAGAGCTGAAGTTTAAAATTAACGTCCTATTTATCAAACAAATGATAGAGCTGTTTGGTGTAAACAGATGAGATCAGTGATCTAACCAGTGCCATCTGCCCTTCATCTGACTAAAAGGAAAACCAGAGCTACTGCAATTGATTTCAGATGACAAAATATAATTTGTTTAGGGCCCAATTTATAACAAAGTTAAAGAGATACCGCCTGGCCTGTAATTTGGCCTAGATTAAAATGGTTAGAATCTTGTCGTGCTACTGTATTTACAATTTTAAAAGGTTAAACAAAAGGTTATGATTCAGACTATTAATGGAAGATGGTGCAAAACTAGGGGCCAATATAGAATTATTTCCCATTATAAATGTTGGGTTGCTTTAGAGGATGTGACATAGGTGCTGAAGCTAAAAAATGTAAAAAGCTTACAAGTATAAGCACCAATCCTCTAAATACGCAGTTGGGTCCACATCTGTGGATCAAATTGTTGAGTTAGGCAAGAATATTAAATGTATTGTGACTGTTACCTTTCTGACTTCGAACAGATCCTTTTCTCAGGAAGCTTCATAAGGTCTTTGAGTTCAATGTATAATTGTAGCCCTGATGCCGTTTAATAGCCAATAATTTTTGTTAGGTTTCAGAGTGGTAGCCGTGTTAGTTTATTTGAGCATTATCTTTCGTGGGCTAAAGTCCACTTCATCAGATACATGCAGTGGAAAATACAGTAGGAAGATATATACAGTAGGAAGATACAGAGAACATGAAAAAATGGGGGTTGCCATACCAACTCTTAACGAGACCTATCGACTAAGGTGGGCTATTATCAGCAGGAGAAAAAAAAAACTTTTGTGGTGATAATCAGGATGGCCCATTTCAAACAGTTGACAAGAAGATGTGAGTAACAGTAGGGGGGAAATTAGCATGGGGAAATAGTTTTTAGTTCGTGTAATGCTATCAGTTTGCAGATCAATTCCAGTTCTGCTGTTTCTAGTTGGTGTCTGTTTTTGAAGTTTTTTTGTTGAATAATTGCAACTTTTAGGTCTGTAATTGAGTGACCAGGGAGGTTGAAGTGTTCTCTGACTGGTTTTTGAATGTTATAATTCCTGACGTCTGATTTGTGTCCATTTATTCTTTTGTGTAGAGACTGTCCAGTTTGGCAGAGGGGCATTGCTGGCACATGACTCCAACGAGAAACAGCAGAACTGGAATTAATCTGCAAACTGGACACCATTAAATTAGGCTTGAATAAAGACTGGGAGTGGATGAGTCATTACACAAACTAAAAATTCTTTCCCCATGCTAATTTTTGTTTGTGGCTGTCATCTTTTGGGGAGAGAGGGCCCCCCAATGAAGCTAAGTTACATTCTTCAGCCCCAGGTAACGAGGCAGAGCTTTGGACAACGTGCACAAGTGAAAAACAAAGGCTCAAGTATCACACTGAAATGTAAGTACAATATTTATATTCCAATTGATTTATTTTGTAATTATATGGTAAAAATGAGAAAGTCAGCAATTTGTCAGTAACAGTGTGCTGTGACACGTCTGTATTTTTATGACTGATTTTGTCAGCAAGTAGTTTTTAAGCGAGGTGAAACTTGGGGGTACGCAAGAGAAACCAGATTCCTGAAAGGGGTACGGTAGTCTGGAAAGGTTGAGAGCCACTGGCGTAAATCACAGCAAGATTTGGCCTGTATTGATCGGCATAATCCAGTCACACACACAATTATCCTGGGGAAGTGTATCATACTGAACATCTCCCAGGGATTTCAGAAAGAAGATGATCCAATATCCTTTAATAAGGACAGAGCTTCTAAAAGCCCAGGAAAATATGATCAGGGAAAATACTCTGCAGCCCTCTCAACAGCATTCCATGTATGTCTGGTGAGATTCTGTCCCGCAACTCTGCCCAGACCAACCCCAGCAGAATGGAAATGGCAAGATATGAAAGGAAACTCCTATAGTCAATACACAGTCTTTATAGACAGCCACAGTTGCAAAGGATTGTGGCCCGAATCTTGCAGTGTTTATTTATGGCTGGATTCTGCTCTCGTTTATAACAGTGTCGATCTTTGAGTAGTGCCACCAAGTTAATGGATTTTCTCAGGATTTACACCACAGTAACTGAGAGCAGAATCTGACAGGATTTAGCCCTATATTAACAAAACCAAATACAGCTATGGAAACATCACATCACATACCATTCAAACACATGCACCTTCTCAATGAATGAATCAATTAACATTCCTAGCTGCGATCATTACATCTCTGTTCCATTCTGCATTAGCTCTGCAATATTGTACTTTCTCTCCATTAACTACATGTGAGTCACAAAGAAACAACCATAACTCATATTCCAGAAATCATCCTACCATGCACTGATTCAGGCACCATTCCCAATTAAATTCATGAAAGATTAATTCCTTAATTGATTAACATTACAAATCATAACCATTAGCTGCCCTTCCATTAACCATTCAATAGTTCACAGTATTACGCTGATTTCTTAATTAGCACACGGTGAGTCAAAAAAAAAGGTAAGTAACCTCTCACATCCTCTTGGTCCCTTAGGCAAAATTATCTGCAGGTTGCTCTTCTATTCCATTTACCTCTCCTCCATAGTGACAAACGCACGCGGCTTTGGCCCTCTCTTATGTTTATAAGAATGAACAGCTCACCCAAGGAAAAGGCAGGGTCAAGTCACTTCTTTTTTTTTCCCACTGGGACAAAATTCTCCTTTATGGACCTCTCTCTAGAGTAATCTGCATAGAAATATCTGGATAGAAATATCTGGGACCGGATAGAAATATCTGGGACTGGATAGAAATATCTGGCATGACATCCTATCTGCCTACCAATTAAAGGAATGCCTCTAGTGGCATATATTGATTTATTATTAGTTGCAACAATGATCGTATGGCTCTGCTTTATACAGTGCCTGCCATCTACGTTGTCAGAGAGTTTAAAGCCGGAAGGGATCATTATGATCATCCAGCCTGACTTCCTGATAACTCAGGCCAGAAAACCCCACCCAGTGATTCCTGCAGCTAGCCCATAACTTCTAGTTGAGTGTATTTTATACGAGGGCATGTGGCCATAATTGGTGAGGATTTCTCATTGCTTTCGACACACTCCTGAGAGTGCTGAGCAACTGCAGTTCCCCAGGAAGTCAAGGGGAACCGCTGGTGCCAGCATGTCTCAGGATATGACCTGTTGTTACAGTCACTGAGGCCAGGTCCTCCAAGGGATTTAGGCACCTACCTCCCATTGGAAGGTGGAGTCTCTGCCATGTGTACCGCACTGTAGCAATGCGGAGGTGCACCATCCAAGGAGAGGCCACTGGCTATTCTGGGATAGGTCTTTCGCAGTAGGTTTTTCATGAAAGTCTTTGAAAGGTCTTGTCTAAAGAACAAGAAAACCTCAGAAAACCCCACACTTTCCACAGGACAAGAAAGCCATTTCCTTCCCCGCTCATGCGGACAGGTCTGAACTCCCTCAGGTCTTTCTGAGGTGCCGTTAGGCTGCAGGTGAGGTACACTTACAGTGCATAGCTCACATGAGGGTTTATCTCAGCTGAGTTGGGATAATGCACCTTGAATGGCAAAATTTAGGCCTCCCTCTTCAGCTGAAAGAAAAGGAGGACTTGTGGCACCTTAGAGACTAACCAATTTATTTGAGCATGAGCTTTCGTGAGCTACAGCTCACTTCATCAGATGCATACCGTGGAAACTGCAGCAGACTTTATATATACACAGAGAATATGAAACAATACCTCCTCCCACCCCACTGTCCTGCTGGTAATAGCTTATCTAAAGTGATCATCAGGTTGGGCCATTTCCAGCACAAATCCAGGTTTTCTCACCCTCCACCCCCCCCCCCCCCCACAAATTCACTCTCCTGCTGGTGATAGCCCATCCAAAGTGACAACTCTTTACACAATGTGCATGATAATCAAGTTGGGCCATTTCCTGCACAAATCCAGGTTCTCTCACCCCCTCACCCCCCTCCCAAAAACCACACACACAAACTCACTATCTTTTCTAAAAATTGGGCTGATGGATCTCTGCATGGGTGACTGAGGTGGCCCTCATATGCTAACGGCATTTAATCAAGGGTTAGAATATTTATATTGTAGCATGCAAGTCCTTGCACTACTAAAGCAGTTCTTTGTTTCTCTCTGGTCATCCATTATGACTCCATCAGTGAGCTACGATTATAGTGGAACCAATACGTGGCCATTTGATAAGGAGTACCTGAGATACAGTGCCCATAAAAAAAATCACATGACGTCAGACATTTCTGGTTCTGATAACATTATTGAGCACACACTGGGCTCAAACTATTGCACTGATCCACCCCAAACTAATGTCATATGCTCAAGTTCCAATCTGGCTCGCATTTTGCATCTGCTTCCCTGCTGGGAAAGCAAGAGTTCAAGATATTTTTGGTGAGAGTGGCTCAAGTCTGGATGATGAGCTACAGAGTGACTCATGCATACGTTGCAGGGCTACTACTCTTTGTTGGGCAACAAGCACACCTCACATCAGAGTCATGAATATTTATTATTAATTTGTATTACCATAACACCGTAACAGTCATGTACTGGGACCCTGTTGTAGTAGAAAGAGAGCCTGAGACATAAGCCCTTGTATCAGAGGCCTGGTATAAGGCAGGACCTGCTCACAGAATCTGGCAAGAACAGGGCTAATATTGCAGAAAGATACATTCCTACGAAGTGCTAGGCACAGGGTACTCACACAAACACATCCCGATATCAAGTGGTACCAGAACATCCTGATATCAAGGATGGTACAAAAACATTCTCCAAGTATAACAGGAACACGCTGACCTCTCCTAAAAGATGAGGTTAGGATGACAGTATGTAGTAGAGATGTTTTGATCGAACCAACATGTACAAGGTGATGGGTGATAACTAGCCACGTCAGGGGGCCCGTACCTAACTATGTCAGAGGGGCAGTACTAACTTGTTTGTATTGGGGTATAAAGATGTATCTCAAAGGGCATGTCTTTGTTGCCTAGGGAGGAACGGAAAGTCACGCCGTTCACTGAGCTGGTCCATTGTTACGGGCATACATGTTGTCATAACCATAAGGGTAGCCTAAAATTCCTCCTTACCTGTAAGGGGTTAAGAAGCTCAAATAACCTGGTTGGCACCTGACCAAAGGAACCAATGGGGACAAAAGATACTTTCAAATCTGGGGGAGGGGGAGGGGAGAGAGGCTTTGTTTTGGGTTCTCTGTTTCTGTGTTCGTTTGCTCTTGGGACTAAGAGGGACTGGACATCAATCCATGTCCTCCAAACCATTCTGAACAAGTCTCTCATATTACAGAAATTGTAAGTACAAGCCAGGCAAGGCGTATTAGTTTATCTTTGTTTTCTCAACTTGTGAATTTTCCCTTTGCTGGGGGGAGGTTTATCCCTGTTTTGTTGTAACATTGAAACTAAGGCTAGAGGGGTTTCCCCTGTGTTTTGTGCATCTTTTGTTACCCTGTAAAGTTATCTTCCAACCTGATTTTACAGAGGGGATTTTTATCTTTTCTCTTTTTTTAAATAAAATTCTTCTTTTAAGAACTGATTGATGTTTTTCAGTGTCCAAAGATCCAGGGATTTGAGTCTGTGTTCACTTTGTAACCAATTGGTTAGGATATTATTCTCAAGCCTCCCCAGGAAAGGGGGTGTATGGCTTCAGGGAATATTTTGGGGGAATAGAACTCCAAGTGGTCCTTTCATAGAATCATAGAATATCAGGGTTGGAAGAGACCTCAGGAGGTCATCTAGTCCAACCCCCCGCTCAAAGCAGGACCAATCCCCAACTAAATCATCCCAGCCAGGGCTTTGTCAAGCCTGACCTTAAAAATATCTAAGGAAGGAGATTCCACCACCTCCCTAGGTAACGCATTCCAGTGTTTCACCACCCTCCTAGTGAAAAAGTTTTTCATAATATCCAACCTAAACCTCCCCCACTGCAACTTGAGACCATTACTCCTTGTTCTGTCATCAGCTACCACTGAGAACAGTCTAGATCCATCCTCTTTGGAACCCCCTTTCAGGTAGTTGAAAGCAGCTATCAAATCCCCCCTCATTCTTCTCTTCCGCAGACTAAACAATCCCAGTTCCCTCAGCCTCTCCTCATAAGTCATGTGTTCCAGTCCCCTAATCACTTTTGTTGCCCTCCGCTGGACATTTTCCAATTTTTCCACATCCTTCTTGTAGGGTGGGGCCCAAAACTGGACACAGTACTCCAGATGAGGCCTCACCAATGTTGAATAGAGGGGAACGATCACGTCCCTCGATCTGCTGTCAATGCCCCTACTTATACATCCCAAAATGCCATTGGCCTTCTTGGCAACAAGGGCATACTGTTGACTCATATCCAGCTTCTCGTCCACTTTAAACCCTAGGTCCTTTTCTGCAGAACTGATGCCGAGCCATTCGGTCCCTAGTCTGTAGCGGTGCATGGGGTTCTTCCGTCCTAAGTGCAGGACTCTGCATTTGTCCTTGTTGAACCTCATCAGATTTCTTTTGGACCAATCCTCTAATTTGTCTAGGTCCCTCTGTATCCTATCCCTACCCTCCAGCGTATCTACCACTCCTCCCAGTTTAGTGTCATCTGCAAACTTGCTGAGGGTGCAATCCACACCACCCTCCAGATCACTTATGAAGATATTGAACAAAACCGGCCCGAGGACCGACCCCTGGGGCACTCCACTTGACACCGGCTGCCAACTAGACATGAAGCCATTGATCACTACCCGTTGAGCCCGACAATCTAGCCAGCTTTCTATCCACCTTTTAGTCCATTCATCCAGCCCATACTTCTTTAACTTGCTGGGAAGAACACTGTGGGAGACCGTGTCAAAAGCTTTGCTAAAGTCAAGGAACAACACGTCCACCGCTTTCCCCTCATCCACAGAGCCAGTTATCTCGTCATAGAAGGCAATTAGATTAGTCAGGCATGACTTGCCCTTGGTGAATCCATGCTGACTGTTCCTGATCACCTTCCTCTCCTCCAAGTGCTTCAAAATTGATTCCTTGAGGACCTGCTCCATGATTTTTCCAGGAACTGAGGGGAGGCTGACTGGCCTATAGTTCCCAGGATCCTCCTTCTTCCCTTTTTTAAAGATGGGCACTACATTAGCCTTTTTCCAGTCATCCAGGACTTCCCCCGATCGCCATGAGTTTTCAAAGATAATGGCCAATGACTCTGCAATCACATCCGCCAACTCCTTTAACACTCTCGGATGCAGCGCATCCGGCCCCATGGAATTGTGCTCGTCCAGTTTTTCTAAATAGTCCCGAACCACTTCTTTCTCCACAAAGAGGGCTGGTCACCTCCTCCCCATGCTGTGCTGCCCAGTGCAGTAGTCTGGGAGCTGACCTTGTTCGTGAAGACAGAGGCAAAAAAAGCATTGAGTGATTCTTTCCCTGATTCTTTGTCTAAATCACTTGATGGTGGCAGCATACTGTTCAAGGACAAGGTGGAGTTTGTGCCTTGGGAAAGTTTTTAACCTTAGCTGGTAAAAATAAGCTTAGGGGGTCTTGCATGCGGGTCCCCACATCTGTACCCCAGAATTCAGAGTGGGGAAGGAACCCTGACACATGTATTAGTGGTCGGGTAGAGTCTGCGGGATACTAGTACCATGCTTTGTCGACAATAAACCTGGCTGGGTGCCTTCATACCTTAACGGATCTTGGGTGTTTCGCTCAAGGTCTGAGGTGCCAGCTATCTGTGCAGGGCTGGGGCCATTACACACACGCAGCCAACCATCTATCAACATCTGACCACACCTGTCATGCTAGGCGCTGTACAAACACAGAACAAAAGGAGGTGACTTACAGCCTAAGTGTAAGATAAGAGATAACAGATGGATACACACTGATCAACAGAGGAACACAAGGAAACAATGAGACAATAATGGTCAGCTCAGCGCACCAACAGCCCTGAGGTTGTCAAGGTGTTTGTAGGCAAAGGAGAGCTCCTTATATTTGGTAAGATAGAAAAGAGGGAATCAGTGAAAGAATGCAAAGAGAGGCGTGACATAGTCACAACACCAGGACAGGGAAATGATGTTTGCAGCAGCCTTCTGTATATATATGAATGGGGAAAGATTGCATTTGTCAAGGGCAGAGAGAAGGATGTGGCACTAACTGAGACATGAGGTGATGAGAGGGGTAGCTGTGTGAGTGGATAACCTCAGAGGTATTATGCAGAAAGAAACTGCAAGATTTATACATTCCTTTGAAGTAAAGGCCCATGAATTAAAATCCTGTCCTTGGAGAGCTGTTTGCTGCATACATCCTGCCCATGCCTGCTGGCTGGAACCACAGTGGGGCTCCTTTTGGAAATGTGAGTGGCATGTTTTGAGCCTAGCACCCCACAACTTACACCCCTCACATCATCTACCCGGGGACAGGTGGTGAACAGTGCTGTGTCAGAGATGTGAAGCCTGGATGGTGAAGTGGGCTGAATGAGCTGGGAGGTACTAGCTGCTACTGTGCAAACGGCACCAGACAGACCAGCACAGCAGTCCATTCATCTCCACGGGGGTGTTCTCATTGAACTGAGAACCTGACATTGGGATGAAAGGTCTACTTCACACGGCTTAGCCTCATGTGCTGCACATGGATGTGTGGAGACCCTTCCCCAGACCCTAGGCCCAGATTTGGGGTAAGGACTCTTCATCTCCATCTTCTGTCCCTTCCTTCCCCCAGGTGGTACACGCTCTCCTCACAGCCACCTCCTGCCCGCCTGCTCATAGCCCCGCCAAGCTTGCCGGAGGCTAGGGTGACAAGTGGGAGGGTGGGGCTGGCAGCTGAGTGATGGAGAGGTGTGCCCTGGTGCACAACTGGGATTTGGGTAGTATTCGTGATGCAAATTTGAGGTTACTTGTTCGAGGGTCCTGAAATACAGGGGCCCTCCACTCCCCCAGGTAAGCTGCTTATGGGTTTCAAAGTGCCCTGAATTCCTCATCGCCTTAAAAGGTGCTGTGATCCAATGGCAGCTCTGGGATTTGTTGCACAAATGCAGGGGCATTTGATCAAGAGGTTTCCAACAGACAGCCCCCCCCGCCCCCAATGAGCTGCTTCCAACTTTCAAAAGACTCTCAGTGACACATGCACTGTGAGATTATCTTGAGTAGTGGCAAGACACAACAGAGGAAAAGGATGTACTTTGTGGGGCAAATCCTTCCCTCAGTAAGGGGCTGATTGTGTTCTTCAGATAGCTCTAAAATCCACATGCAGAGGAAGCTTGTCTTGCAAATTAGTATTCCACAGTAGAGGCTGAGGTAGAGAGGAGAACGCCTACTGAGACGAGGGGAACATTATATATATCTCAAGTACTTGTGCCAGGCTGTCTTCAGCTCCCTGGGGGAGTTCTGACTCATCTGAGACCGTCTCACTGAGCGAAAGGGGCCACTTCACACCCCTGCGATACTCCTGTGGGGCAGAGGGTTGTACAGAGCCCCTGAAGTGGAGTACAGAGACGGGAACTCCCCAACACTCCCCGTATTGTCCTCAGCTCATAGGTGTGCTCCTCAGAGTCCATCATTCCTCCTCTTGTGCTCTCAGTGACTCTCCCTAGGCCAGGTGTAGATGGGCTGAGGTGTGGATTAGCTGCAATAAGTGGTCCCAGCTCACTCTGTCCCGTCTGAGGAGGGTGTGGCTGCAGCTAGTGGGATCAGGATCCCCATTTGCTGGTCTGACCATGCAGGAAGGCCAGGGAGATGATCAGAATGGCCCCTCTTGGCTCTAAAATCACAGAAAGTCTGAGTTTTAGAAAACATGCTTATGGCTGCTACTGACCCCTCCACCTGCTGACATTCCTCCAGCTATGACTGGAAAAAAGGGGAATATAAAAGAGTTTCTCCCCTTTCTAACGCCTTTGCCCAGAAGAACCCCATGTCTGCTCTGGCATTCACCCCGGGCTGTGTGCTATTGCTCGGAGTTCGAGCAGCAGGTTGGCATGCATCACAGTGCACCACAAGGCTCAGTCAGAGCTAACCAAGGAGTCCCAGAGGGACTCCTTGAAGTGAGGGTGAAAAGGTGTTAACATCTGGGAAGTCCTTGAGGGCTGGTTTAGCAAGGGCCATGTGGCTGAGTATAGTTTGGGCTTCGCTAGCTCATGGTCGCTCAACTCTGCCTTTATCTCAGTAAAGTCAAGACCTAAGGGCTTCCCTTGTGCACTTTCCAAACAGTCTTCTCCATACTAGGGAAGGATACAGTCCCCTAATCTCTGCCGGGGATGGGATGGGGCACCAGACAAAGAGGGCAGAGTTAAGGTTGGTGGGGGAGAGGGTGGCAAGGGAGCCATGACCTTAACTTAGAACTTCACCATGCAAATAATCATCAAAATACGACTTCCTGAATGCCTGTCTGAGGCTCTGGCTGCTGGCAATACCATTGCTGCCATTTCACCCTTTGCCTGTGGCCACAGGGCTTTGTAGAACAAAGCACAAAACACAAGCTACATGTCCAGTTTAGGGAGGGGAAGAAGGGGTGGGATGAATATTTCTCATTCTCCTGAGCTGCCTCACTTTTCGTACTGGCACAGAGACAAATACAATGGCTGGTCTGGGGGTCCCTTCTGGTCTTAAATGCTATGACTCCAAAGAGTTCGGCGTCCCAGAAACTCCATCCCTGGGCTTCCACTCAGGACCACACTCGCCTCTGCTTCTCTTCCTATCTGCCAGCTTTTTGTCACGCAACTGCTGAAGTTACGCAACTTCAGCTACGTGAATAACGGAGCTGAAGTCGACATACTTAGATCGACTTACCGTGGTGGCTTCACTGTGGTGAGCTGACCGCTGCCACTCCCCCGTCAACTCCACCTGCACCTCTCGCGGCGCAGGAATACAGGAGTTGGCGGGAGAGCGCTCGGGGGGTCCATTTATCGCATCTAGACTAGATGCGATAAATCGATCCCCGCTGGATCGATCGCCGCCCGCCCATCCGGCAGGTAGTGAAGACATACCCATACACGGATACACACAGCTGCAACCAGTATCCTAGCCCCTGTATTGTCCAACCAGTCAAAGGGAAACCCCTGTTAATATACCTGAGTCAATTTTTGCTCAGCCTTGCCATGTGTCCCATTGCCTTGGGCAGTGGCTTCTACTGTTCCAGTCATCTCACTACATAAAGGGAGCGTGCCATCCATTTAACTTGACAAAGGGGGTTTCACCAGGTCTGCGATTGTCTTTGGATCCAAGAGTCACTGGATGGCAGCCATTAACAACCACCAGGATAACACTGTGAAATCTCAGCTGCAAGTCCATTCTGCAACATGGTGCTCTCCCCACCATTGGTTCCATGTTGATATTGGTGTGTCTTTTCAGCTATGCCTGCCAGTTCTGGGATCGGGACACAGTTTGGGCACCCAATTTCTACTGGTATCAGCCACTCGCTACCCTCACTTGGGTTCACCCATAGTAGGTGTGATTTGCTTTGTATCAACAAAGCTATGTGCAAAAAGCTACTTAGAATCACAAGCAAAAGTGAAGTGAGTCTGACAGGACCAGTGTAATAGACTGAATAGTGCAGTATCAGGGGGTAGCTATGTCAGTCTGTATCCACAAAAACAACGAGGAGCCCGGTGGCACCTTAAAGAATAACAGATTTATTTGGGCATAGTGCAGTATTTCTCAAAGGCAGCCACATGTGGCCACCAGGGGCTTTTCAGTCTCCTGAACTGTGATTGAGGGGGCAAAGTAGCGGCCCCTCCTCTCCCTGTTGCTCCTGGATTCACCGCCTTGGTGTTGGTTGCTGGGGCCACCAGCAGGGGGTGGGCCCTGCCCCCCAGGAAGCACAACGCTGGTGGAGCAGGCAGCCCATGATTTCCCCACCTTCCCTGGGGCAGTGGGGCCCAGGATTTGGGCTTCAGCCCTGGGGTGGCAGGCTCTGGCTCTGGGGCTTCAGGCTCCACCCCCAGACTATGGCTGCATGGCAGCAGGTCCCAGGCTCCAGCCACATGGCTTTGGGCTCCATCCCCAGGCCCCGCCCCTGGCCATAGGGCTTCAGGCTCCAGCTCCCGTTGCTTCCCTGGCCCCCCACCCACCCATCTCCATTGTCCCTGGCCCCTGCTGCCTCCCCCAACCCCCCATCAGGGGCTTAATTTGTCCCCAGGCTTGCCAGGGCTGAGTAAGTCTGCTGTGACAAGCGATACTTGTATGTTTGTTAATATCACTTGTCACAACAGACTTACTAGCTAGCAATAAATAAATGGCAATGACTTGGACATGTGTCTGTGCCTATTTATTTGTTTGTCCTAAAGCTAATTAAGTATTTTAGGGAAAAGTGTGAGAGGAGCCGCCAGCGAGAGTTGGTGGCCGCACTCTGAAGCCACCCAAAAATGTGTCCTGAGAACCCCTGGAATAGTGCCACTTCCATCCAACCTGTCTACCCCTCCGGGAAAGCCCCAGACTAAAATAATAAATAAGCAATAACCAGAATAACTAATTCTGCGTCCCTGCTAGCAGCTCCTGTAATTCTTCCCCGCGCTCATCATTGACATCTTGTCCCTGTCCTCTAGCCCCTAACCTTTCTCAGTAGCTGTTAAACCAGGCACAGCTCTTATAGCAAACGCCTGATGCATCTCCTGAGCCCTCCAGTTTAAGCTGTTGTCCATAAGCAGCCTGTACCAAGCGGCATAGCTCCCACAGGCCGTCTCTCTTCTCTAGGCTGAGAACAAGTCCCTCCAAACCAGTCTCGGCTCTCAAAGGCCTTTCAGTGCAAACCAAACACAAATGCAGGTACAGCAACGTTCTATCTCCTCTCGCCAGCGCCTCGACCTAGGTGGTTACACCATGTTCATTGCCAGGGGATAAGCGCACCCAAAGGGTAAGATGTTTAAATGCAGAAAAGGCAGGATGGTGGTTCCCATGGCAACTGTAGCTTGGCCACATTGCACCTATCATCACAGTGGGACGTAAGCCATGACCAGAGCGAAGGTAGTGAGGTATTTATATTTTAGATTGAATCTAGAGTATGCATTATTACAGTAAGCTGTCATTACCAGCTTTGTGTTTCTACAACATAGTCTGGTATATTTAAAATGTTTTGACTACAATCAGTGGTTCCCAGATGTTATTGGTTCAGATACCAGCTTCTTTAAAACCTGGTGTTTAAAATATCACATGCAAATTTCTCCTTTTGGGCATGTTTATTTTAGGCCTTAATAGGCTGAAGTATTTCTAAACAATATAGTAAAATAAATGGCTACGGAAGCCTAAAATGTGGATTAAAACGTTCCTTCTAACCATGGCATGTCTTTAGACAGTGCATCAGAAGAAACACAGTGAAACATCCATCTTTATGACAGGCTTTCAAGTTACTCGAATTACAAGAAGCAATTTAATATGTCATAAATTACATCTTGATATATTTTGGTATAGCTGCTGATCTACAGCCAATGGCTTGACTGTTTAACTTGTCTAATTTAAGTTCAAAGTTCCTGCCAATTTGAATCTGAATGAATGCTGAACGTGAGTCCAAGGTCACTTTGCCTCCTTTGTACAAAACTGAAATTTAGAAAAACACAAAACATTTTAGCAGCTCTGGGAGAAAACGTAAAAAGGGACCATTAAAGAGAAGATGGTATACGGGAAAAAGGACGGGGTGGGGGGGTCAGATGGTGTGTGTGTGTGTATAAAAGGGCAGGAGGGTTCAGGTGGGGTGTGTGTGTATAAAAGGCCAGGGGGGGTTCAGGTGGGGAGTGTGTGTATAAAAGGCCAGGGGGGGTTCAGGTGGGGAGTGTGTGTATAAAAGGGCAGGGGGGTTCAGGTAGGGTGTGTGTGTAGAAATGCACAGGGGACTCTGGTGGCAGGGTGGGTGTGTGGTGATTGTAATAAGACAAGGGGGCGCTGGTGAGATGTGTGTGTGTAATAGGGAAGGAGGGCGTTGGTGTGTGTGTGCGTGTGTGTAAGGTCAGGGCAGGGTGGCCAGGTGGCGAGGAGCAGCGGCTGGCGGGGCGGCAAGGAGCAGTGGCTGGCAGGGTGGCCAGGTGGCGAGGAGCAGCGGCTGGCGGGGCGGCAAGGAGCAGTGGCTGGCAGGGTGGCCAGGTGGCGAGGAGCAGTGGCTGGTGGGGCAGGGAGGAGCAGCAGCTGGCGGGGCGGCCAGTGGCAAGGAGCAGCAGCTGGCGGGGCGGCCAGTGGCAAGGAGCAGTGGCTGGCGGGGTGGCCAGTGGTGAGAAGCAGTGGCTGGTGGGGCGCTAGCCAAAGCAAGTGATCAGATGGCAGAGCGAGCCAGGTGCCTTCTTCCCCAGGTGGGAGGTGAACTCACACCTATGCACCTCTGAACCCTGGGTCCTCCCTGGCCAAGGACAACTGCTGAGAGTGGGGTGCAGAAAGGAACCGTAGTTGTAGAACTCAAGAACACGAGGCGGAAGGCTGTGCCCCACACACTCTGGGGTGGGCATCCTGCTCACAGGTTTATGATTATGAATCATGCTTTTGGCATTTTCCCTAATTAACGTCAGGTGACTTCCCTCCTTTTATTAAAAGGTTCTTCTCTACACTCAGACTCTGTGCTTGCGAATGGGTAAGTATTGTCTCTCAGAGGTGCTCAGGGGTGTAATTTTCCCAGGTCACTGGATGGGGGCTCAAGCCGGTTCTGTGCGGTATCGATGGAAAGGAACCCCGACGCCTGCAATGCTGGGCAGTCTGCTCAGGAGCTCTCCCGCAAGGAAGAGGCTTGGCTTGCCGCCAGCCGGCTCTCTTTAGTTCTGTAGGCTAGCCAGGCTGTTACCCACCAGACCTACCTGACTCCCCCACCCCCAACTCCCCTGCAGAGACAGGAGGTAATTTCCCACCGGTCCATGCCCCCACCCTCTGCAGGGCAGGGAGGCAGAAGGAGCTCTAGCTCTGCAAGAGCTTCCGGGGGGGGGGGGGGGGCTTTTGATGTGAGGCTTCCCACCCCCCGCAGCTGCAGGTTTTGCAGCCTCTCTGAGCTGGCACATGTGCCTGTGTCCTCCCAGCCAGGAGGCACCCAGGCTGTGTAATATGGGACTTCACAAGTTCCCCTCAGAAACATGGTCTGTGCCATTTGGCACAAGGTGAATGACAGGCCTGGTAGAAACACCAGCTGGCAGGATTGCGCCCCATCTGCACAGCCGCAGCATGCAATATATCGCTCAATACAGCTACAAAGGCAGCCTGGCAGGTGAGCATTAGCTGCCATCGTGGCTGAAAGTGGCCAGGAGAGGGGAGTTTGCTTTTCAAGCTAGTGTGACACAGTGCATATGCCCACTGTTCCGTTGAAACAGAACGATTTTTTTTATTTTGAGTTTCTAGCGTACCAGTTTGGGAACCCTGCCCTTTCTATAGGTACGTCTAGCCCTAATAATGAAAAGCCATATTTATGAGAGTTAACTGAGAACCAATATTGCAGGCTATTGGCTTACTCTGAGCATTCTTTGCAACCTCGTTACAAGTTATAATACACTACAAAGCCTTGTCTATGTTTTTTTGGGACAGTGCTCTCCTTTTATAACAATCACATCCGTCCCGGATTATTTGATTCTTATAAGCAGTTGATTCTTACAAGTGGAATATAGGTTAGTACGGGAATGATTTTGTCCCAATGGTTTTGATCACTATATGCAGTTGATTCTTATAAATGGCTAGCACGGTAGTTATACCAGTGTAACTCCCCGTTTTGACAGGCTTATTCTGTTTTTCCCCCGCTATTTTTTCAGCTTACGGCACTTAGGAAGAAGTTAGAGCTAAAACGAAAACAAAACAAAACAACCAACCAGCCCCTTGTGCTGAAATAAGAGTGTTCACATGGAGGGTTTTGCGGATAGAACTCTACCTGTGTAACCATACAAGTACAATCGATCCAACTTCAGTGTATCGACAAGACCTACATGTCTGCTTGACGACACCACCATCGGGGCAGCCAGTCATTGGGATTTGAGAGAGGATGTCTGAGTCTGCATTCTTTGCACCCTGTGGGGAAACTTTGCTCATTTCTGATTCTCCTAAGACTCAGGAGAACAAGGTTTTCATTTTGCATGTATTCACACTCGGTTTGTTGTTAGTGTTTGGTGACTCACTCCTGAGTGTGCCCCAGTGGTGCAAGTGGAATCCACTTCTTACCGGTACAAGGGACCCAGGGGGGGCATGTGACCTCCTCACGTGACCCTCCACATGACTCCTCCCCACCCCACCCCCAGCCTGGGGCCCCCACGCTCTTCCCGTCCCTTTTCTATGATCCACCTCCCTTACCTGGGGAGGGGGCTCTACCCTCCTCCCACTGCGCCTTCAGAACTACGGCGGCGAAAGGAGCAGGACGTGGGGCCACTGGGCACAGCTCCTCTGGCCTGGCTGCACTGCCCCCAGCCCTTTCCTCCGGGGGGGCGACTGGTCGGACGGGGGGGACCCTGCGTGGACGGGTTGGGGGTGATACAGCTGCGCTAGAGGAGCTGCCGGTGTGGGGCCACCCAGCAGCCCCCCGTTCTGCGGCTCCTCTTTCCGGCACGCCGTAACAGCTGTAAATATTTTGCCGGTACGGCGAACTGGGCCATACCGCCCTCCTTGCACTGCTAGCGGGCCCGCAACCTGCTAATCTGTCACTGTTTCAAGTAGCTGTCGAACACAACATCACGGTGTAATCAAAACAACTACCACCTCGCCCCTCCCCCGCAAGCACAACACAGGCACACAATGCTTTGAAACGTTGGTGCCTCGGAGCTGCGCAGGGAAAGCTCTGGGAAAGCACATGGAAGGAGATTCCTCATCCCAGTTTGCCCAGGTCACGGCTAGTTCTCAGAAGTGTGGCTCAGGCTAACCTAGAACCAGGAGCAATCAGATCCCTTAGTAATTAAAGAAAAGATATGGGTATGTGACGAGCATTACGGAGCATGGCCTCACTGTGGAGCCAAGGGTTAACAGACACAGCTCTTGAGCTTCTCTCAAACCCAGCCCAGAGCCCTTAGAGGGACCAGGAGATCAGCTGGGCATCTGAGTTTACTCCACCCTCGGGGCAAAGTTCCAGGTGTGACTCTGGATAGGCAGGGCTGGCCGCTGAGGAAGCCTGTGCTCCTGGCAGGGGTCTGCAAGCATTTCTAGGCCCGCCTGAGAACAGAACCTGCAGTGCTATTTACCAGTGGGCTGAAGAAGGGGCAAAGTAGGCAACCTGTCTCGCTCTCTGAGGCGTGGGCCCGCCGCCGTGTTTTGCTGTCCCTATATTCTCCGCAGCTTTGTGCGGTAATGCCTTGGAACAACGGACCATTTCTTTCTGAATTACAGAAGAAAAGTCTCCAGTAAAAACAGGTTTCAGAGTAGCAGCCGTGTTAGTCTGTATTCGCAAAAAGAAAAGGAGGACTTGTGGCACCTTAGAGACTAACCAATTTATTTGAGCATGAGCTTTCGTATGCATCCGATGAAGTGAGCTGTAGCTCACGAAAGCTTATGCTCAAATAAATTGGTTAGTCTCTAAGGTGCCACAAGTACTCCTTTTCTTTTTTCCAGTAAAAACCACGCTCTGCATTTCCGTTCATAGGAAGAAGAGCGTACTGTATTACAGCACACAATATTGTTGGGGAGGCTGCACATATGCTCAGACAATCTCTTTAGCATCAGAAATGGTTTGGATACAAAATGCCCAGTCAAGCAAACGGAAGAGCATGCAGGAAGCAACACTGCCCCCTCATGGTACAATGGTGAAAACCACAGCCTGACATTCAGGCTACAATTCATTTCTGTGGAACAAGGAGACCTGCACAATAAATGCACAGCAGTGTGTTCCTTAAAGCAACATTTTTGTTAGGGAGATTTGCAAGTTACCAAATGTCCTATAACCTCTGGATCTTTTTTAACCAGCAGGGAAAGAGATCTAAATCTGAATTTTGGCATCTGGATCTGATGTAGCAGATCTGGGCATGTAAATTTCCAAACCTACATTATTCTTGGACCTGGTCAGCCTTGGACCTGATCATTACACTTGGTCAACATTCACCCAATACCAAGGCCCACATTCCTTCTAAAAATCACAAGAATCTTTTCAATATTCAGTGGGTCAAACATCAAAGCCCAGGAAAAGGGAATGTTTTCTTTGCACAGACAGACCACTAGGGTAACAATACATTTCAGCTAGCAGCACATGCATGAGCATTGTGAAGTGGCAGGTCATAAGAAAAAGATGGTACATAGCTTTTCTTCCAATCAGAGAAGGCTTGAGCTAAGAAATCCAGACACAGAGTTTCCCAAACTTCAGAGGTGTTTGGCTCCAAGGATTAGGGCTGGCCCAATCTCTATATTAAATCTATTTACTCCTTGATTAGTCTAAACTGACATTGTTTGGGGGCACTGTCTATCTGGCTGACAATTCAGGTAACTGAGTGCATTTTCAACGTGATTAATGGACAAGGCGAGTCATGACCATGTGTTGAATTACAGGTTGTTTTGAAGTTCAGATCATCTTTACTGGTTTATAACAAAATAACTATCGCTGGTTGTAAGAACTATTGATTTCCTCACAAACAATTGCCCTTAAACATTTTGGGCTTTTAGTTTTCATCAAAAAGCAAGAAGATATCAAGAAAAATGGAGATTTTCCATGAAAACTTTTGTTTCTATGAACAAGCCCTTTTTTTCATTGAAAATGAAAAACTTCAAGCAGCTCTCAAAATAACACTTTCCATTGTGCTTTCAAGACTGGTGAGATTCACCTATACGTGGAAAATTGCCTAATAACATATTGTGAAAGCACAAAAAGATGGAAAAGCATGAAAAGACAAATCAAACTCTTCTTCAGAGATGAAACCCACACGCAGTCAGTATGTGATCCGGGTGAGGGCTCAAGACGCCATAGCTAATCAAAATGAAGCTCTGAGAACATAATCACCACCAGCTCCCCTGGGCCAGATCCTTTTATGTCTCTTCTCATTGCTTCCTTGCGAGCTGCAAGGTCTGCTCTCAAGTGCACTGCTCTGAAATGCGGCCGGTGCTAGAGCTCTTCCTTTCATCAAGCCAGGAGCCTTGTTACCGTGGTGGGGGATTCAGCATCCTTCACAGATAGAGTGTGATGCAGGTCAGATCTCAGAAGAGCTTGCACAATTTACTGCACCACACCGAGAGAAACACTGGTCCAGCAGGGAAGAAATGCCATGTCTCAGACATGAGAAATAACGCCGGCCGGTTCAGCAGCGACAAAGCAAAGGTCTGCCGCTGCCCATACATGATGGTGGGTTTTTTATCTCCCAAGCAGTGATGCAGCAGGGCTGAGGTCAGAGATGATGCCATTAAAGGCATCACCAGGAAACCAAACACAAACAAGGAAAACTTCCTTAAATCTAAAGAGGGGGCTTTGAAAGAAGGGGGCAGGGAGGCTCCTGATCACATGGCTCTGCCGCCTACCACACTACCAGGGTCTGAGTCATGTACACGAGGGAAGGTAGGAGGAAGGCAGAGAGAGGCTGATTTGCATCTTCCTACTGATGCTCTGGTTCGCCTCTCTTGACTGATGTTATGTTTCTGTTGGGAGTCCAAATCCAGCAGCTGCTTCTCCAGGCTGAGGCGGGAGTGAGCCAGGAGTGAGACACACATGGGGCCCTCCATGCAGCACAGGGCCCTCCGAGCACTTGGCAGTCGGAGGCAGAGGTGGAACAGCTCCGCAGTGGCTTTTGAGAGTGGGGCTGCCCTTCCTTTCATACCGAAAGTCAGTAGTGCCCTGCTTTCTGGGTGGCACCAAGGCAGGTGGCATGCTTGTAAGCCTGAACATTGACCCCCGTGCAGGCACTGCAAACTGAACATGAGACACACTTTTTTGTTTCCTGCAAAGTTTTTGGCACGCTGCTTGCATTCTGGTGCCACTGTAACCCACACACCTCCTGGGTGTGGCCTTCTGGCCCATCTAGTGGCCCCGAGACAACTTCAAGAGAGTAAAATGAGACTGTTCTACAGCCTTAGCTAACAAGCAGTTGGCTTTTAGATCATGCAGTAGAGGCTCATGCAGTAAGTTCCAGAGGTCCCCGGTTTGATCCCGCCTGCCGACGACCAGGATCTGTCGGCGTTACACCAGGTCCTCAGGGACGTGTCCCTCCACGTGCAAGGCCAAACCCTCTTCGGGAATGCTCAGCTGGGAGTTCTTCTGCTCCTTCACTCACGCCAAAATAATCTGGTGGATGAAGGGAACAGGACTGCCCAAGTTCAGAATGATCCAGCAGAACTTCCTATGTGGGATGGTGGCACCCTTATAGGGCAGGACAAGTGCAGAGAGCGGTCATTATGACTTGGGAAGAATCCCAAGCAATCACGGAAGAGAACATTATGGGATGTCAATGCATACAATGTGTGTGAATTCGTGAACTTGTAGCAGCATTCAGCTTCCAATGGCTAGGCTACAGGTCTGCATGGCTGTAACCAGGGATGGCTCAAATGGCCCCAGACCCTGCAGACATCCCACCTTTTTCAGATGGCTCACGTCTGCAGGTAGCAATGAACCAGAATCAAAGAGCCAAGCAGATCCAGAGATCCAAAGAACCCCAAGTGGGGAGGCATCCCAAAATCTGACCACGGACCCAAATCTGAAATTTGCAAATGGCACCTCTTTCTAATGGGCAAACCCCAAGCTGGGGTCTGAACTGCAAGGGGACTGGACTCTGGATCCAAAATGGGCCATCCCTTCTTGCACGTGTGACTTGCCCTATCCACTCTGACCCCTTTTTAGGTGTATCACAGTTGCACTGTGATCAGGGCCCCATTGCTGTAGGCAGGGTACAGATCACATTTAGCCCTTGCTGTAGCCCTCACTCGGGAAGGACCATGTTATTCTGTTGTTAATGCATTAAACCAATTGAATTACACACTGAAGGGGGTTTTCCCCATTTTCTTACTGTTTTCAGGCTTTTTAAAAAGGTCTCATGAAAGGCAGTGCGATGGGAGCTTTAACTGGAATGGGTAACTTGAGCGAGAGGCAGGCTGGCTGATTACAATGCAGTCACCATGCCAGCCCTAAGGATTCCTTGGCTTCCTAATGCAGATGAATTAAATGCCAATCACAGCAAGAGGTCTCTGTGGAGTGAATAAGAATCCGTCTCAGTTGTAACTGAGTTCCGCTCACGTGGCCAACATGACTCATGGTGCTGCAAGAGGAAGAGCCATGGAGGGCCCTTGTACACACTTAAGAGTGCTTTGTCTGTCCAAGCAGGCGGCCTGGGTCAGTCACTGTGTATGTACCGTCAGCAGCTCCTGGCCCTATCTTTAGATCAGTGGCAAGAACATGCACACAGTCCAAAGGATGAACAGCCAGACTTCTCTAGGCAGCTGCTTGGCAATACTGTGTTGTTTAAAGAGGGGCCCATCTATTAGCTTAATTAACGTTCTCTAGAAAAAAAATAGCCTCCCTATTTTGGCCCTTGTAATGGAACTAAGACTTGTTGGATTCTATTCTGTGTCCATCACCTTGTATAAACACCAGACAGATGGACAAACAGAGACTGACAGATTCCCTCCAAAAGTTTGAATACACAGGCACACTTGTGGGTGCTTATCTGAAGCCCCCTGGAATCTCTGAAGCTGACCCAGGCCTATCACTGCTCTGACCTCCAAGAAGCTCAAAGACTCTGGGTTCTTTTTATGATACTGACATGATAGTTCATGTGATCAGAGAGCTCTCAAAGGGGTGCTCTGAACACCAGGAACGTTCTGGCTGAATATGCTAAGACTAGAGGTACAATGCAAGCAGGAGCAGAGAGGGTATGCACTCCATCATCCCCACTCAACCGATCCACCTGGGTGACCTGGTCTCCCTCCCTTTCCTAGGCTAGCTTCTCCCTGGCTACTATACCTTTGCTTGAGCAACGACCCCCAGGAGTCATGAACTGCTTCATTCACAGTCACCTCCTCTGGGCCTCGTCTCTCTACCTGTGAGCCCAACACATGCTCAGCTTGGAGGAACCACAAGGCATGGGATCTGCTTGGGACACAAGGTCTCCAGAGTGCTGGTGCAGAATGACTAGTCTCTCCCCTTGTCCTGAGTGCACACGAGTGTCATTGCCCTGTGTGAGTGACCACCCTTCCATAAAACTAGCCATGGAGCAGCCAGCTCTTTGCAAAGACCCTTCAGCCACAGCAAGAATTGTCCTTTCTTTCACCTTCAGACATTTGCAGAGCCGTCGCTAAGCTGGGCTGCGACCTCTTTCAACGTGCCACACACACAGAACCCCTTGTTAAGCTCTTGAATCTGCCCTAAGAGAACCTCCCCAGTACATCCAAACAAAGAATGAGCTGCACAGGTGGCTATTGTGCAAGAGCCCCAAGTCTTGGTGGGATGATGTCACACCACTTCCATACGCGTCTTGTTGAGTGTTAGGACAGAGCAGGGTGTGGGGTTTCATATAAAAATGGCCTCGCCTAGCTTGTGCTGTGCAGCATGAGGCTTCTGTGCTTGTATAGCTTGCCAGCACACCACAGTCTGCCTTGTTGTGATAACACAGTGGGCAATTACATTAGACGTGGTTGGGCTATCAAAGCTTCTTCCCATTTAACAGTGGGTCTTAGGCTCCTAGATGCTTGTGAACATTTTACCCTGAGTCTAGATACTTGTTTTATTACAACAGGTTTTATGCCGGATTCTCACACCAGGATTCTTTCTTCCCTTTGACATACGAAAATACCTTTGGGTGACCATACAGCCAGGATCAATTCTTTTCCTGTAATTCAGGGCCTTCCTTAAGGTTCACCAGTCGTCACCAGTGATGGCCAAAAGATGGCCAATTTGGGGGGGAAGGGGGTGGTCAGGCTACATAAGCCTAATGCTCTATGATGGGTCCAGCGGTTGGATTTTCCAAACGTCTTCCATGTTGAAAGATTCTACCAGCTGGAGAGAGCTATCATAGATATTTCTAAGGCATCTAACACCTTGGCATGTATGTAAGACTGTTCCAGGTTTAACAGTGTATTTGTAGCAAATACATAGAGCCTGATTCTGCCACACTTACTCCCATTTAGCAGTATCTTAATCTCTAAGGAGTCGTGTTTTCTTCAGTGGGACTGCTTGTGGAATGTGTGTCACTATAGCACAATATAGCGAGCCCACAGAAAGAAATTCAGCCTATTTCTAAGGAGCAGCCCTTCAAAGCTAAGGCTATGGCTACACTACCGCAGTAAGTCAATCTAAGTTACGCTACTCCAGTTATATGAATAACAGAGCTGGAGTTGACATAGCTTATGTCGACTTACTGCAGTGTCTACACCGCAGCGGGTCGGTGGGAGACACACTCCCGTTGACCTACCTTACTCTCCTCGTTCAGGGTGGAGTACCAGGGTTGACTGGAGAGTGATCTGTGGTCGATTTGGCGGGTCTTCACTAGACCTGTTAAATTGACCACACCTGCGTTGATTGCCAGAGCGTTGATCTGGCTGTAGTATAGATGTAGCCTAACTGAATAATCTTGTTTGCGTTGCCAGTGGCAGCCAGCAAACATCAGAAAATGAGGCATGGAAGGGTCAATGAGAGAGTTAAAATCCAGTCTGCCATTCACAGCACAGAGCCTATCTCCATGGCTCTGTCACCAGGACAATTAAATGAAGCAGAGCTTACTTCAGGTGTGCATTGCATCATGATATTGTGAGACAGCGCTAATAGCTGGTGAGCTGATTAGAGCCCTGTAAACACCATGGATGGATGACACTGTGACAACCTGTCAAGACTCGGCACTGTTGTGTATCAACGCAGTGGCCCTGTGTGGAGGCATAAATATTACAACACTTATTTTTGTCCTACAAGACTAGACCTAGTTGACAATTCCAGTTGCCAGACATCTGAGATGGACATTAACGAACCCACTGGCTTGTGAGCATCAGAACTGCTTTGCGCTGACATCTGCTGCAGCCGCTGTGCACTGATAGAACCCAGGAGTCATTTCCCAAAAGCCACTGGGCAGCCTGCACCTCAGAGAGGCAGACCTGGTAATCAGAGCAGAACTGAAGGCCCAGCCAGTTGGGCAGCCATGAAGCTGGTGCAATACATTTGTAGCTCTCTTCAGTTTCCCATCTCTTTCTTAAGTGACGTTTCTGACTGATCAGGCTTCTGGCTGGCCTGTAACCTAACGGTGGTGACTGGCAGATTGACGCAGGCACCTCTCCCGGTCTCTCTGCTTCAGAGGGGCTTCTCAATCCGAGGTGTGTCCTGAACACCCGAGAATCAGCTCTGCACATTAAACACCGTGACCTTGCAGAGCTGCGGTTCAGAGCGCTCTGGAAATGGCAAATGGCCGGGCATGCGGCTGTCAAGAGAGAGACTTGCGCTGCCTCAGGAGTGCTGTTAGATGTATGGCGTTTTGCTGCCAGGGGACAATGAGTCCCAGTTTGTTCTCCAGCTAGTTCCTGGCAACTGCAGCACCTTGACAGGGAGCTGGTTACTATTATCCCCTGGGATTCTCCAAGGAGTTGCACACTGGCTGCCCTACTCCTATTAGCTTCCTTCCAATGGGATATGGGCACTTAATTCCCTTAAGATCCTTTGAGAATCCCAGTTTTGTTACTGAGGCACTGGGATGACTGACTAACTAGTAGATGAATTTCAGCTAACAGATAAGGACCGCGAGAGTGAATATCTGCCTGTGGTGTAGATGGAGAGAAACTATTTCACCAGGAGGGTGGTGAAGCACTGGAATGCGTTACCTAGGGAGGTGGTGGAATCTCCATCCTTAGAGGTTTTTAAGGCCCGGCTTGACAAAGCCCTGGCTGGGATGATTTAGTTGGGGATTGGTCCTGCTTTCAGCAGTGGGTTGGACTAGATTCATAGATATTAAGGTCAGAAGGGACCATTATGATCATCTAGTCTAACCTCCTGCACAATGCAGGCTACCGAATCTCACCCACCCACTCCTGCGAAAAACCTCTCACCTATGTCTGAGCTATTGAAGTCCTCAAATCATGGTTTAAAGACTTCAAGGTGCAGAGAATCCTCCAGCAAGTGACCCATGCCCCATGCTACAGAGGAATGCGAAAAAACCCCAGGGCCTTCTGAGGTCCCTTCCAACCCTGATATTCTATGATTCTATAAATCAGCACTGGGTGAATAAATAATGGGAGCCAAGGGACCTGGGAGTGAGAGCAGTTTGTATATAGTTGAATCTCAACATCCCGGATCCAGTCTTTCTGGCTATATAGGATGGTAAATGTACAAGCACAGCTGAAGAGAATGATTCACCGTCTTGGTGTGACAGGACCTCTGCAGAAAACCTTTTATGGGAGTGGGAGAGGAAGCATTACTGACAATAGGAGGGAGGAAATCTGATGAAATCAGAACCTTCCTCCACTTCCTTCTATGGACGTTTGAACCCAACCTTCTGGAAATGCACAAAAGGGCTCTACAGAAATTAAACCAGACTTGATAGCTATGGCTCTAAAAGCCATAGAGCTGGACACAGAGAAAGCCCCTCAATAGGGTTCTAGCCATGCTACAAAATGATTTAAAACGTCTATAGTTGGGCTGTCAAGCGATTAAAAAAGTTAATGACGATTAATTGCACTGTTAAACAATAATATAATATCATTTATTTAAATATTTTTGGATGTTTTCTACATTTTCAAATATATTGATTTCAATTAGAATACAGAATACAAAGTGTAAAGCGCACTTTATATTTATTTTTTATTACAAGTATTTACACTGTAAAAAAACAAAATAAATAGTATTTTTCAACTCACCTAATACAAGTATAGTACTGCAGTGCAATCTCTTTATCATGAAAGTTGAACTTAAAATTTAGAATTATGTAGTAAAGAACTGCATTCAAAAATAAAACAGTGTACAATTTTAGAGGCTGCAAGTGCACTCAGTCCTACTTCTTGTTCAGCCAATCGCTCAGACAAAGAAGTTTGTTTACATTTGCAGGAGATAATGCTGCCCGCTTCTTGTTTATAATGTCATCTGAAAGTGAGAACAGATGTTCTCATTGCAATGTTGTAGCCGGCGTAGCAAGATATTTACTTGCCAGATGTGCTAAAGATTCATGTGTCCCTTCAAGTACCATTCCAGAGGGCATGCATCAATGCTGATGACAGGTTCTGCTCGATAACAATCCAAAGCAGTGCAGACCGAGCATGTTCATTTTCATTATCTGAGTCAGATGCCACCAGCAGAAGGTTGATTTTCTTTTTTGGTGGTTTGGGTTCTGTAGTTTCCGCATTGGAGTGTTGCTCCACATCTCATCCCTCTCAGATTTTGGAAGGCACTTCAGATTCTTAAGCCTTGGATCGAGTGCTGTAGCTATCTTTAGAAATCTCACATTGGTACTGTGATACAGGAGGGCCAGGGAGCAGTGGTAGAGTGGTAGAGGGGAAATATATAAGCCCTAGACTAATTAAGGCGTGGGTCCCTGTAGACTAGGGAGGGTTGCTACAGGTTAATTGGAGCACTTGTAGTCAATTAATTCCTGTCAGGAACCTAATAAAACCCCCTGCTTCAGGCAATCAGGAGAGGAGGAGGAAGGAGAGAGGACTGGAGTTTGGAGGTGTGTTGTAAGATTTGAGAGACCAGAGAACCGAAGTAAGGGAGACCCTACGCCAGCAGGGGAGGAAGACTTCCTCCCTCAGCATCTGAGGACGGAAGGTTCCCCACTCAAGGGGGAAGAGGGTAAGAACCTGTAGGTGTTGAGAGGGGCTGGGGCTCAAAGTGAGGAGCAAACCCAGACCCCTCCCCCGCTTCCCTTCTCTACCACCTTCCTGGGCCACTAGTGGGGACCTCAGCGGCCCAAGAGCAGGGGCAAGGGGTGGCATCTTAGCCCCCCTGCCAAGAAAAGCCCAGGACCCACCATACTAACATTGGCCATCTTGGCACAGTACCTTCTTTGCGTTTTGTCAAAATCTGCAGTGAAAGTGTTCTTAAACATGTGCTGGGTCATCATCTGAGACTGCTATACCATGAAATACGTGACAGAATGAGGATAAAAGAGAGCAGGGGACATATAGTTCTCCCCCACGGAGTTCAGTCACAAATTTAATTAACACATTTTCTTTAACGAGCGTAATTAGCATGGAAGCATGTCCTCTGGAATGGTGGCTGAAGCACGAAGGGGCAAATAAATGTTTAGAGTATCTGCACGTAAATACCTTGCAATGCCGGCTACAAAAGTGCCATGCAAATGCCTGTTGTCACTTTCTGGTGACAATGTAAACAAGAAGAGGGCAGCATTATCTCCTGTGAATGTAAACAAACTTGTTTGTCTGAGCGATTGGCTGAACAAGAAGTAGGACTGAGAGGACTTGTAGGTTCTGAAGTTTTACATTGTTTTGTTTTAGAGTGCAGTAATGTAACAAAAAAACCTACATTTGTAAGATGCACTTTCACTATAAACAGATTGCAACAGGGGAGGTCTCCTATTTCATACTGAGAAAGTAGGGCAATCAGCTAGTTTTCTTAGGTGCCTGTACACGAACTCAAGAAGCCTGGGAAACAAGCAGGAAGAATTGGAAGTCCTGGCACAGTCAAGGAATTATGATGTGATTGGAATAACAGAGACTTGGTGGGGTAACTCACATGACTGGAGTGCTGTCATGGATGGTTATAAACTGTTCAGGAAGGACAGGCAGGGGAGAAAAGGTGGGGGAGTTGCACTGTATGTAAGAGAGAAGTATGACTGCTCAGAGCTCCGGTATGAAACTGGAGAAAAGCCTGTTGAGAGTCTTTGGGTTAAGTTGAGAGGCAAGAGCAACAAGGGTGATGTCGTGGAGGGCATCTGCTATAGACCACCAGACCAGAAGGATGAGGTAGACGAGGCTTTCTTCGGACAACTAACAGATGTTTCTGGATCACAGGCCCTGGGTCTAATGGGGGACTTCAATCATCCTGACATCTGCTGGGAGAGCAATACAGCAGTGCACAGACAATCCAGGAAGTTTTTGGAGAGTGTTGGGGACAACTTCCTGGTGCCACTATTGGAGGAACCAACCAGGGGCCGTTCTTTTGACCTGTTGCTCAGAAACAGGGAAGAATTGGGAGGGGAAGTAGAAGTGGGTGGCAACCTGGTCCGCAGTGACCATGAGATGGTAGAGTTCAGGATCCTGACAAAAGGAAGAAAGGAGAGCAGCAGAATACGGACCCTGAACTTCAGAGAAGCAGATTTTGACTCCCTCAGGGAACTGATGGGCAGGATCCCCTGGGAGGCTAATATGAGTGGGAAAAGGAGTCCAGGAAAGCTGGCTGTATTTTGCAGAATCCTTATTGGAGGGCACAGGAACAAACCATCCTGATGTGCAGAAAGAATAGCAAATATGGCAGGTGACCAGCTTTGCTTAACAGAGAAATCTTCGGTGAGCTTAAACACAAAAAGGAAGCTTAGAAGAAGTGGAAACTTAGGCAGATGACTAGGGAGGAGTATAAAAATATTGCTAGAGCATGCAGGGGTGAAATCAGGAAGGCCAAAGCACAATTGGAGTTGCAGCTAGCAAGGGGTGTGAAGGGTAACAAGAAGAGTGTCTACAGGTATGTTAGCAACAAGAAGGAGGTCAGGGAAAGTGTGGGGCCCTTACTGAATGGGGGAGGCAACCTAGTGACAGATGATGTGAAAAAAGCTGAAATACTCAATGCTTTTCTTAACTTGGTCTTCACAGACCAGGTGAGCTCCCGGACTGCTGCACTGGGAGCACAGTATGGGGAGGAGGTGAGCAGCCCTCAGTGGTGAAAGAACAGATTCAGGACTATTTAGAAAAGCTGGAGAGTGCTAAAGGAGTTGGCGGATGTGATTGCAGAGCCGTTGGCCATTATCTTTGAAAACTCGTGGCAATCAAGGGAGGTTCCGGATGATTGGAAAAAGGCCAATATAGTGCCCATCTTTAAAAAGGGAAGAAGGAGAATCTGGGAAACTACAGACCGGTTAAGTCATGCCTGACCAACCTGATTGTCTTCTATGATGAGATAACTGGCTCTGTGGATATGGGGAAAGCGGTGGACATGATATACCTTGACTTTAGCAAAGCTTTTGATAGGGTCTCCCACAGTATTCTTGCCAGCAAGTTAAAGAAGTCTGGATTGGAAGAATAGACTATAAGGTGGATAGAAAGCTGGCTACATCGTCGGGCTCAATGGGTGGAGATCAACAGCTCAATGTCTAGTTGGCAGCTGGTATCAAGTGGAGTGCCCCAGGGGTCAGTCCTGGGGCTAGATTTGTTCAACATCTTCATTAATGGTGAAGCACTGGAATGGAGGTGGTGGAATCTCCTTCCTTAGAGGTTTTTAAGGTCAGGCTTGACCAAGCTGCCCTGGCTGGGGTGATTTAGTTGGGGATTGGTCCTGCTTTGAGCAGGTGGTTGGGCTAGTTGACCTCTTGAGGTTCCTTCGAACCATGATATTCTATGATTCTGTGATTAATTATCTGGATGACGGGATGGATTGTACCCTCAGCAAGTTTGTGGATGACACTAAACTGGGGGGAGAGGTAGATACGCTGGAGGGTAGGGATAGGGTCCAGAGTGACCTAGACAAATTGGAGGAGTGGGCCAAAAGAAATCTGATGAGGTTCAACAAGGACAAGTGCAGAGTCCTGCACTTAGGATGGAAGAATCCCATGTACTGCTACAGGCTGGGGAACGACTGGCTGCACAACAGTTCTGCAGAAAAGGACCTGGGGATTACAGTAGATGAGAATCTGGATATGAGTCAACAATGTGCCCTTGTTGCCAAGAAGGCTAATGGCATATTGGGCTGCATTAGTAGGAGCATTGCCAGCAGATCGAGGGAAGTGATTCTTCCCCTCTCTTCGGCACTGGTGAGGCCTCATCTTGAGTATTGCGTCTAGTTTTGGGCCCCCCACTACAGAAAGGATGTGGACAAATTGGAGAGAGTCCAGCGGAGCGCAACAAAAATGATTAGGGGGCTGGGACACAAGACTTATGACGAGAGGCTGAGGGAATTGGACTTATTTAGTCTGCAGAAGAGAAGAGTGAGGGCGGATTTGATAGCAGCCCTCAACTACCTAAAGGGGGGTTCCAAAGAGGATGGCGCTCGGCTGTTCTCGGTGGTGGCAGATGACAGAACAAGGAGCAATGGTCTCGAGTTGCAGTGGGGGAGGTCTAGGCTGGATATTAGGAAAAACTATTTCACTAGGAGAATGGTGAAGCACTTGAATGGGTTACCTACGGAGGTGGTGGAATCTCCTTCCTTAAAGGTTTTTAAGCCCTGGTTTGACTGGCTGGGATGATTTAGTTGGGGTTGGTCCTGCTTTGAGCAGGGGGTTGGACTAAATGACCTCCTGAGGTCCCTTCCAACCCTAATCTTCTATGATTCTATGATTGCACTACAGTACTTGTATGAGGTGAACTGAAAAATACTATTTCTTTTATCATTTTTACAGTGCAAATATTTATAATAAAAAATAATATACTTTCTGATTTCAGTTACAATACAGAATACAATATATATGAAAATGTAGAAAAACATCCAAAATATTTAATAAATTTCAATTGAATCATAGAATCATAGAAGGTTAGGGTTGGAAGGGACCTCAGGAGGACATCTAGTCCAACCCCCTGCTTGAAGCAGGACCAATCCCCAATTTTTGCCCCAGATCCGTAAATGGCCCCCTCAAGGATTGAACTCACAAGCCTAGATTTAGCAGGCCAATGCTCAAACCACTGAGCTATTCTATTGTTTAACAGTGCAATTAAAAATGCGATTCATCGCAATTAAAATCTTTTAATCGCGATTAATTTTTTGAGTTAATCACGTGACTTACCTGTGATTAATCAACAGCCCTAGTCTATAGTTTTTAGTCTCAGTCTCTAGTCAGCGCTATTGGCCTTCTGCATATGGAAACCTTTTCAAAGGGTCTAAAATGCTTGGGAATCTTTCCTTTCCCCAATATTTGTCATGTCCTGCTGCACCTTTGGCTTCGAGCCTGCAAAGGGGCCCCAATACCTTAGGACAGGATGTCCTGCCAGCATTTCCAGCCCCACCAGAAGCAAGAAGTCACCAGACTCTGAGAATAAAGCCAAGCAAAGAGAGTTTCAATAACTCACCCAAGGATAGCACAGTGAAGAGCTGGAAAGGAAGAACTCAAGACTCTTCTGCATTCTCTTGCTAAAATCTTCCCAGTTTCTCTTGGATGAGTTGTCATGTTTTACCTTTTGAGTAATTAAACAGCTGTTATATTATCTCCCAAGGTGGCTGCATGTCAGTGGTGGGTAAAGGGATCTCTGCATACACTGTAAAATAATTTATGACCTCTAAATACTTCACAATTATCATTCAGCTGCACAGCATGGCTGCTTGACACTTCATGGAGAGAACACAGATAGAGCTTAGATACCCCTGCTCCAAAAAGTCCCACCAGATGGCCTAAAGGAAATTCTCCCTTCGCTAACAAGCAGCATGAAGCCCATGAGACGCCATCATTCTGGGGCTTCTGTTGTTTCTGATTCCACCATGCTTCATTTACATAGCAGACTGATAGAGATCTGTGACATTCCTTACAGTCCATGTAGACCGGACAGCCTAATATTAACGAGTCTCCATAATTCCTTACATGGTGTTAATATAGACATTTCACAAGAATATTCATCACCAGAGTTTCAGAGTAGCAGCTGTGTTAGTCTGTATCTGCAAAAAGAAAAGGAGTACTTGTGGCACCTTAGAGACTAACCACTTTATTTGAGCATAAGCTTTCGTGAGCTCCAGCTCACTTCATGGGATGCATTAGCTTTCAGAAAAGACCTCACTCTGTGCACTCTTATAAGACAATAATATTGTATGCAAGGAGTTGATTTAATTGTTTATCACTCTTGCTTCAGCCCCTGAAAGGGGGAGGGATGTTAGCAAACAGGTGGTGCCCAGAGAACCTCCTAGTGTGACGATTGGCTCCCCCTGTGGTGGGAGCACTTCCAGAACCGGCAACAGATCAGTGGGGCGCAGGTGACTCTGCTGGGCTGCCCCCCAACAGGGACTTTGGATGTAATTTGACTAATCAAGTTGAGGCCTGGTTAAAACCCAGACCATGTGTCCTTAGGATTCTTCCACGCAGTGAGTGTACCAACCCCTCTTTATGAGATGCAGCCTGCTTCCCCATTGCATGTCAGTCCCATTCTGGGGGTCAGGGACCCACGCCTTCCTCCCCTTTTGGCTGCCTTTCTAGAGGAGACCTAACTCTGCTGCTGCTGCCATGGCATGGCTGATTAGCAGTCTGACTCATCATTGGAAAAAAGACCTCAGTCAGCCAAGTGGGACTGCAAGAGAGCTCCCCTCTCAGCACCGCTTCTCAGAGAACCTGCTCCAGAGCTGATCAAAATCTGTTTGATGGATAATGGAACAAGACATAGTATAACTTATTTGATCTATTTTATCCCCAGTATTCAACCCTCTCTCTTAAGGATGTGGTCAGCAGCAGTTATGTCTCTGTCCGGAAGCTTGGTGCTCACACGCGATGTGAGATTATTTCAGTTTACACCCTCTTACTCGTTCATGAATTCAACATTTCCCAGCAACACCTGCAACATTTGTACTCATTTCAAACCTCTCCTTATTTCTTGATGGCCAGGCACTTTCCAAACATTCTCTGCTCCAAGGAGCTCGCAATCTAATCTTTAAACCCTAGGATGATTTCCCAGAGGAATATGGGCTCATTAAAGCAGGAGACTGAGTCAGAGAACCGAGTGACTTCTTGTAGCTAACCTTCCGCGTGGGGTGAGGTGAGTGCCAGGAGTCCGATCTGGCCGTCGGACTGTGAGCCAGCCAAAGCATGGCTGGAGTTATTTTCAGTTGCTTATTTAATTTGGCAGGCCTGCTGGAAGCAATGGTGGTTACTCCATAACTCCTGATAACACCAGTGTCGGCTTATCTTGCAGTATCAGACTACATACCTCATGCCTCTCCGCCCTAAGGGCCAAATTCTGAAATCAGATTGTTAGGATATAGATATTCAGGCGTGTCTGCAAAGGCCTGTACTTTAAGAATTTAGGTGTATTCTTATCGCTTGGCTAGTTCTAGAGGTATAAAAGAAAGAAATCACTGTCTGCCGGTGTAAGGGCCTTCTCTTACTGTGACAGTTTGTGGCCCTGTGCTTAGGCTCAGGCCTTTGGCTAAGCAGCAGAGGCAGCCATAAGCTGGGAAGCGAACGGTCACATCCTCACATTCCAAACTAGTCACATTGAAAGAAGGTGCTATTGGGCTGTTAGGCACTATCAGGACAGGATTGTATTCCTATCACCTCCAGAGAAAGGGAAGTGCCTAGAAAATATAAAAGGAAACTTAGTTTGATAGCATCCTGTCTGGCAAGAACTCACTTATCAATAGCTGGGATGTGAAATCCTCACTTCTGTATTGTCTTGTCATTATAGTTCCCACTTTGCTATTGTTTGTCTGTATAATCTCTGTCTGGTTCTGTGATTGTTCCTGTCTGCTGTATAATTAATTTTGCTGGGTGTAAACTAATTGAGGTGGTGGGATATAATTGGTTACATAATCATGTTCCAATATGTTAGGATTGGTTAGTTAAATTTCAGGAAAATGATTGGTTAAGGTATAGCTAAGCAGAACTCAAGTTTTACTATATAGTCTGTAGTCAATGAGGAAGTGACGGGGTGTGGGTGGGGGTGGGCATGTGGGTGTGTGAGATGGGAACAGGGAATGGAGGTAAGAAAATTGGAATCATGTTTTGCTAAAGGGGGAAATGGGAATGGGAGTAAGGAAGTTGGAATCATATTTGGCTAAGGGCAGGAATGGGAACAGGGACACAGGTGTAAGGCTCTGTGGTGTCAGAGCTGGGAAGGGGGACACTAAGGAAGGAAACTGGAATCATGCTTGCTGGAAGTTCACCCCAATAAACATCGAATTGTTTGCACCTTTGGACTTCGGGTATTGTTGCTCTCTGTTCATGCGAGAAGGACCAGGGAAGTAAGTGGGTGAAGGAATAAACCCTCTAACACAGATGCTTGCATGTGGCTCCTATTATCTGCAAGAGGGAGACACATGAGCACTTCCAATGGTGGAATTTTGCCTTAACTGATTACATCAGAAGATTTCAGAGTTAACAGCTGTGTTAGTCTGTATTCTCAAAAAGAAAAGGAGTACTTGTGGCACCTTAGAGACTAACCAATTTATTTGAGCATAAGCTTTCGTGAGCTACAGCTCACTTCATCGGATGCATACTGTGGAAAGTGTAGAAGATCTTTTTATACACATCAGAAGGTATTTCACTAACCAGAAGGCAGAAGCAGTCCCCTCTCAATAGGAGCTGAACTTCTAAATACATATCGCTCCCAGAGGCCCCACACTAGGATCTTTATTATCTTCCATGTTTATTAATCAGCAACCTGGTGTTAACGAAGAGATCCCTTTTAGAAGATATGCAAATAGCTCTGCAATTTTCTCCCAGTGACTCAGCACTCCTATTAGAAGCTCACTAATAAGACACCCAACCCACTAAAATGCCCTGTGAATAATTAGCAACTTCATGTCTCTGTATTTTAATAATGTACTGGAGGAAATGGTCTTTGGCTAATACACATTCCATCTTGCCAAGGCTAAATGTGAGTTTCAGACCTTCGGGTACAACTGTATTCAAATGAGGCAAAGTTAAATATTCTCAATAGAAGGAATTGGAATAAAGCAAATTAAATGCTCTGAGCATTGGGGATTTTTGGACTGACACAAATGTGAAATATGGATATCCTGTCAAGACTTATTAAAATGCCTAGAGATTCCCTTGCAACATTTCCTGTCTAACCCACCAGGGTAGGAGTCTAGCTGGGTGATCAGAAGGTGGGTGGTGTTCATCTAAGCATCCAACCGCTCCGATATTTACTGAAGCTTATTTACACTATCCAAAGCCCTCGACTCTAGAGAACTGTGCTGGAGATCTCAGGAGAGCACGGATGAGATTCTGGGCTCTGTCTCTAAAAGGTGTAGCACAGAACTCACAGGTTCCAGAGGGAAAGGTGGCTTGAAACCACCCGGGCACCCTCCAGAGCATGGGTTGCTCCAGGAGCTGGAGAGACCTGTGACATAATGCAGACAGGACCTGCATAAGCTATGGCAGCCTCTGCAGGCTGCCCTACAGGCCACATCTTTGCCTGGAAGCCCAGCCCTGCCCCAAGCTCGTTCACCATGCCAGGGTTTGTGAGGGGGGCCCCCATAGAATGACTTTATGATGCCTGCACTGAGGAAATCCTCCCCCAGCCACATTAGGGTTGGTAGGGGGAATCCACAAAGCTACCTAGGCGCCCCCCACTACAATCCATAAAACTCCTATCCAGCCCTAGTGGTTTCTAAACTCACTCAGCACCCAGGTTTTCAAAAGGCCCTAAGCACTGAAATGTCTGCCTCTGGGCATGCATGCTGCTGCCTCCCTGCAGGTGTCTGGATGTCCCTCTCCCACCTAAAAGCCCCAGAGTGATTCGCAAACCAGGGGAAATAGGCATTCAGCTGCCTAGCTCGCCCAATTCCGTAGGTGTGCTTACAGGGCGCCCACTGGACTGGGCCCTGAGCAACAGCTGGCAGGTGCCCAGTGGGTAGAGCACCCAGCTAGGATATGGACGACCCAGGCCAATTCCCTCCTCCCCGGAAGAGGGACGAAAGGATTTGAACAGGGTTCCCAGTCCCACCTCTCAGGAGTGTGTTCTCACTATAGGGCTGTGGCATACTCTGCTGTAGGGGCTCCTGCACTCTCTCCTCTCTCACACTCATCAGCTGGTGACTAATGTCCCGTTAACTCTCCCTGCCAGACCAAAAAAAGGTGCAAGGGAGGGATTGGGTCCTCTTGGAACTGCCAGGATGGGCACAGCCAGTGACAGAACCTGAGAACAGTTTTGTGTCCTGCAGCCAAGATTCTGCAGAAAATAAAACCAATGAGACTGGAGCATGCTGCATGGCCTAAAGAGTACTAGGCACTAACAAAGGAAATGGTGAGCAGAGTGGGGTATCTACCTCCCTGAGTACCCAGCAGAGGCCCTGGCTCTGTGGTTGATTCCCTGGGGGAGTTAGGACATGTCTACACAAAAACACACTGGAAAGTTAATCATACAACATCTGAGGAGCCTTTTAGAAGGAAGACATGGATAGTGAGCAATCAGCTGTTGTGACCTGCTCAGACTGTGCCATGTTTGTCTTTCTCCCAAAGGACAGAAGCGACTTTGTCTGTATGAAGTGCACGCTGGTCTGCATATTGGAAGAGAAGGTTAGAGGACTAGAGAACCAGGTATCAACCCTGCATTCCATCAGAGAATATGAAGATGTTCTGGATAGAAGTCAGTGTTTGGTTCTAGAAGCAAAACATGCTGAAGAACCAGAAAGTGCGGTGCAGAATGGGGAAGAGTATTGGCAGCAGGTGACCTCCAGAAGAAGAAAGAGGAGAACCCATGTACCCCCAATGCAGACAGAGGTGCGAAACTGTGTTGAGGTTCTCTCCACAGATACTACTGCAGAGAAGGATTTGGAAGAGACCTCTGAGGGAAGGTATCAGAAGGAGACCCCCATCGGCCGGAAGGCATGGGATGCACTGTCCTAGGGATGGGGGTTCCATGATCACCACTTCTAGGAGGAGGAGACACGTGGTGGTGGTCGGGGACTCCCTCCTAAGGGGGACGGAGAAGTATGCTGCTTGCCTGGAGCTAGAATCCAGGATGTGACGGAGCGTCTGCCAACACAGATCAAGCCCTCGGACCGCTACCCCTTCCTGCTTCTCCACGTGGGCACCAGTGATACTGCCAAGAATGACCTTGAGCGGACTACGTGGCTCTGGGAAGAAGGATAAAGGAGTTTGAGGCACAAGTCGTGTTCTCATCCATCCTCCCTGTTGAGGGAAAAGGCCCAGGTAGGGACTGTCAAATTGTGGAGGAGAATTTGTGGTTACACAGGCAGTGTCGGAGAGAGGGTTTTGGATTTTTCGGCTGTGGGATGCTGTTCCGGGAAGGAGGATTGCTAGGAAGAGATGTTATCCACCTAATGAAGAGAGGGAAGAGCATTTTTGCAGACTGGCTTGCTAACCTAGTGAGGAGGGCTTTAAACTAGGTTCGCCAGGGGATGGTTACCTAAGCCTAGAGGTAAGTGGGGGAGTGGGATACCGGGAGGAAACACAAGGAGGAGGGTACCAGATGGGAAGCCTCCTGATTCATACCGAGAAAGCAGGGCCATCGGCTAGTTATCTTAGGTGCATGTACACGAACGCAAGAAGCCTGGGAAACAAGCAGGAAGAATTGGAAGTCCTGACACAGTCAAGGAACTATGATGTGATTGGAATAACAGAGACTTGGTGGGGTAACTCACATGACTGGAGTGCTGTCATGGATGGATATAAATTGTTTAGGAAGGACAAGCGGGGAAGAAAAGGTGCAGGAGTTGCATTGTATGTAAGAGAGCAGTAGGACTGCTCAGAGCTCCAGTTTGAAACTGGAGAAAAGCCTGTTGAGAGTCTTTGGGTTAAGTTTTGAGGCTAGAGCAACAAGGGTGATGTCATGGTGGGCGTGTGCTATAGACCACCGGATCAGAAGGATGAGGTAGACGAGGCTTTCTTCAGACAACTAACAGATGTTTCTGGATCACAGGCCCTGGTTCTCATGGGGGACTTCAATCACCCTGACATCTGCTGAGAGAGATACCTCACAGCACCTCACAGACAATCCAGGAAGTTTTTGGAGAGTGTTGGGGACAACTTCCTGGTACAAGTGCTGGAGCAACAGACTAGGGGCCGTGCTCCTCTTGACCTGCTGCTCACAACCAGGGAAGAATTGGTAGGGGAAGGAGAAGTGGGTGGCAACCTAGGCAGCAGTGACCATGAGATGGTTGAGTTCAGGATCCTGACAAAAGGAAGAAAGGAGAGTAGCAGAATACGGACCCTGGACTTGAGAAAAGCAGACTTTGACTCCCTCAGGGAACTGATGGGCAGGATCCCCTGGGAGGCTAATATGAGGGGGAAAAGGAGTCCAGGAGAGCTGGCTATGTTTTAAAGAAGCCTTACTGAGGGTGCAGGAACAAACCATCCCGAAGTGCAGAAAGAATAGCCAATATGGCAGGCAACCAGCTTCGCTTAACAGTGAAATCTTCGGTGAGCTCAAACTCAAAAAGAGGAGGTTACTCGCCTGTGCAGTAACGGACATTCGTTGAGATGGGTGTCCCTGTGGGTTCTCCGCTGTAGGTGTTGGTGTGCCCCTGCGCCATTGTTCGGAGATTTTTACAGCAGTACCTGTATAGGCCGCGCATGTGTGAAGCCTGCCTCATATCCCAGTCTTGTCTTAATAGTGTGCATGTGCGGCCGAACTCCTCAGTTCCTTCTCTACAACGGAGGCTACCCCAGCTCCAAAGTAGAGGGGAGGAGAGTGGGGAGTGGAGCAGCCACAGGGACACTCACCTCAAAGAACATCAGAAGAAGTAACCTCCTCTTCTTCTTCGAGAGGTGTCCCTGTGGGTGCTCCACTGTAGGTGACTGAAAAGCAGTCTCTCTCAAGGAGGTAGGGACTTTGGATCTGGAAGGAATGCAGTAGATAGAACAGCTCTGCCCACATGTGTATCGGTGATGGGTCCCTGTGTAAGAGCATAACGTTTTGCAAATGTATTTTCAAAAGCCCACTGAGGCCGCCATGGATCTGGTGGAGTGAGTCTTGATAAAGGTAGGAGTCACCACATTCTGTAGTTGATAACAGAGACAAATGCAACTCAAGATACAGTTGGAAAGTCAGTAGTTAGAGATAAATGAGCCCTTAGAGCATTTCGCAATGGGGATGAATAGCCTGTCGGAATGCCGAAAGGTTTTAGTCCTGTCGAAGTAGAAGGACAAAGCTCTGTGCATGTCCAAAGTGTGCATCGTAGATTCAAAGGAATTCGCATGTGGTTTGGAAAAGATAGGGAGATGGATAGGCTCATTGACATGGAAAAATGATTGCACCTTCGGAGAATTTCGGGGAGTAAGCGTAGGGTGACTTTGTCCTTAAAAATATGGTGCATGGCGGATCTACCATGAGTGCTGCAATTTCTCCTGAGCGTCTCACACAGGCAATCACTACCAGAAATGCAGTTTTCATAGAGAGATGTAGGAGGGAACATGTGGCTAATGGTTCAAATGGTTTTGGGTTAGGCATGTTAAGACTAAGGGGAGGTCCCAAGATGGATTAGGCGGTTTGATGTCTGGGTATAGGTTTGGGGTCCCTTAAGGAATTGCTTAGTAATGGGATGAGCAAAGATAGTCTTATCGTCAATGACATCATAGAACATTGTAATTGTGGCCACATGGAGTTTGATGGGACTCAGGGAGAGTCCAGAGAATTTAATCTCTAATAGATAGTCGAGGATTAGTAGGAGAGGCACAGAAAAAAAGGAGCGGTGTTTGTGACAGCCCACCAGTGTGTAAATCTTGTCCAGTTATAAAGGCAGGTGGTGCATGCAGAAAATGGGATGTCCTGCAGAATGGGGACCCGTAGCAAAGATTGTGAAGCAATGTCCACCAGTGGAGGGAGTCCTAGACTCTGGGAGGTATGTATGAAAGTTTGTTCAGACCATGGACATTCGGTCTGTAGACAGTGGAATCCAGCTTTGGAAATACCTCATAAAGAGGCGAGCGTTCCTGACTACAAAAGTGCAAGAAGCCATGTGACCTCCAAGTTGTAGGCAAGCTCGTGCAGCCACTTGTGGACTGTTGCACAGCTTGGGAATGAAATGGTTGATAGTGTTAAAAAGGTGGCGTGGGAGAGATGCTATTCTTTTGTGTGAGTCGAAATGTGCTGCTATGAACTCCAGTTGTTGGGTGGGAGTGAGTGAAGATTTTCTTTGTTCATTCGCAGGCCAAGAGCATGGAAACACTGGACTGTCCATTGTGTGGACTGAATGGCTTCTTGGAAGGTCCTGGGCTTTGAAAGGCAGTTGTCGAGGTAAGTAAAAATTATGATTCTCTGCCTTCTGAGATGAGCTGTTATGACTGCAAGGAGTTTGGAAAAGATATGAGGTGCAGTTGAGAGGCTGAAAGGTAGGACCCCGTACTGGTAGTGTTGTGAGCCCAGAACGAAGCGAATAAAACGACTGTGGGCTGGGTGTATGGTCACAAGAACATAAGCATCCTGAAGGTCGAGGGCTGAAAACCCAATCTCCCCGCTCCAGTGCTGGAATTATGGTTGCAAGAGTCACCATTTTTTTTAAAAATTTTATTTAATGAATTTATTGAGACATCTGAGGTCGAGAATGGGTCGCCATCCCCCAGTTTTCTTGTGTGTTAAGAAGTAATGGGCGTAAAACCCTTTTCCTCTGTGTTGGTCAGGCGCTGGCTGTAGTGCTCCTATTTGGAGGAGGTGATGCACCTCTTGGGGGAGCAGTTGTTTGTGAGAGGGGTCCCTGAAAAGGGACGGGGGCGGGGGGGGGGGATGGGCACTGAATTAGGGATGATGTTTTCTATACCGTCAGTCACATCTTCAAATTTGCTTATTAGTGGGAGGGGGTTGACATGGAGCCAATGAACTGGTGCGGCGACGTTGACCTCTTGGTCACGGACATTGTTGTTCATGTGGTCTATGACTTTGTTGAGTATACACTGGGTAGCATGGATGTTGATAAGGTTGGTATCTATATTGTCTCCTCCTATTTACAGGGATTTGGATACCGAGAGACCGTAATGTCGCTCTCGAGTCCTTCATGGAGTGAAGCACATCGCTGGTGTTACTGGCAAATAGTTTTTCACCATCAAAAGGGAGATCTTCTATGGTATTCTGAACCTCGCAAGGAAAAGAAGACGATAAAAGCCATGAAGTTTGATGCATCACGACTGCTGTAGCAGTGGACCTCGCAGCTGTCTTAGCAACATCAAGTGCAGCTTGTAGTGTGGTATGGGAGATGATTTGTCCGTCAGAGACTATGGTTTTAAACTGATGGTGTTCCCCACCCCCCTTGGAATGTCATCATTAAAGTCCATGAGTTTCTCATGATTTCTGTGGTCACGTTTTGCCAGAATGGCTGCATAATTAGATATCCGGAATTGTACTGTGGACAAAGCATACACTTTACGACCAAGCAGGTCCAGCCTTTTACTGTCTTTATCAGTTGGGGTAGACCTGGGAACTGGTGTTTGTTCTTTTGGTTAGCTACCTCTACTACCAGTGAGTTTGGTGCTGGGTGGGTAAAAAGGAACTCAGACTCTTTGGAAGGAATAAAATGTTTCCAGTTAGCTTGCTTACAGGTAGTTAGTTGTGCTACTAGCCGGTGTCTGCCATATGGTTTTGGCAGGATCCATAATGGCTGGATTTATAGGTAAGGCAATCTTGGATGTTGAGGAAGGTTGCAGGATGTCAGTCAACTTATGTTGGTTTTCAGAAAACTTCCTCCAGATTAATCCTCAACTCATTGGTGGCTCTTTTGAAGAGGTCTTGAAATTTTAAGAAATCATCCGACAGTGTTGGTGGGGGAGGCAGTATAGCCTCATCCTGCGTGCGGAGGTCAGTGATGCCAGGAAGGTTAGCGCAGCCCGGGTCTGTTCCAGCAAGGTCCTCTGTGCTGGCACCATGTCCACTGCAGTGCCGGACGGTGCCATGAGAGAGGCAGGCAGCTTGAAGCCTGAAGCCTTGGCACCAGGAGCTTGTGCTGTCACCGCAGCCACAGGCGGGATTAGCACGATGCCGGGGGAAGGTCTGCATAGAAGAAATAGATCTGCTCAGCGGCATTTCTGCTTGCAATGTGTCCCTTCTGGGTGAGGGAGGCAGGCGTTTTCGTTTTTTATCATTTTTGGAGGCGGGAGGGCTGTGCTTCACTGAGGAGCCCGTACCTGGGTCAGAAGCAGGTCCGAGTGACTTCTGCCCAAGAATCATTTTCAGGCGGAGTTCTCTGTCTTTACGTGCCCTGGATTTATATTTGGAACAATGGGCACATTTTTGAGGAATGTGGGACTCCCCCAGACATTTTATACACCGGGAGTGACCATCCGAGATAGGAACGGCATCCCTGTATGTAGTGCACCGGTTAAATCCTGGGGAACCAGGCATATTAGCGTTGGTGGGAACAATTTTTTTTTTTTAAGGGATGAACTTATCTAGTAACTAGAGTGTTAAACTAAGGGGAAAAAGGATGTAGAATGAGTAAGTGAAAAAGTTTTAACGAGTCTGTGGTAGGTCTGACTCTGGCAGGGAACGGTAGAGAAGGAACTGAGGAGTTCAGTCGGACATGCCCACTATTAAGACAAGCTGGTATGTGAGGCAGGCTCTGCGCATGTGCGGCCGATACAGATACTGCTGTAAAAATCTCTGAACAACAGCGCAGGGGCACACCCACAGGGACACCTCTTGAAGAAGAAGAAATCTTACAAGAAGTGGAAATTTGGACAGAGGAGTATAAAGATATTGCTAGAGCATGCAGGGGTGTAATCAGGAAGGCCAAAGCACAATTGGAGTTGCAGCTAGCAAGGGATGTGAAGGGTAAGAAAAAGGGTTTTTACAGGTATGATAGCAACAAGAAGGAGGTCAGGAAAAGTGTGGGACCCTTACTGAATGGAGGAGGCAACATACTGACAGATGATGCGGAAAAAGCTGAAGTACTCAATGCATTTTTTTGCCTCCGTCTTCACAGACAAGGGGAACCCCCAGACTGCTGCACTGGGCAACACAGCATGGGGAGCAGGTGAGCAGCCCTCAGTGGTGAAAGAATAGGTTCAGGACTATTTAGAAAATCTGGACATGCACAAGCCTATGGGTCCAGACCTAATGCATCCAAGGGTGCTGAGGGAGTTGGCTGATGTGATTGCAGAGCCATTGGTCATTATCTTTGAAAATTCATGGCGATCAGGGGAGGTCCCGGATTACTGGAAAAAGGCTAATGTAGTGCCCATCTTTAAAAAAGGGAAGGAGGAGGATCCGGGGAACTACAGGCCAATCAGCCTCACCTCGGTCCCAGGAAAAATCATGGAGCAGGTACTCAAGGAATCCATTCTGAAGCACTTGGAGGAGAGGAAGGTGATCAGGAACAGTCAGCATGGATTCACCAAGGGCAAGTCATGCCTGACTAATCTAATTGCCTTCTATGACGAGATAACTGGCTCTGTGAATGAGGGGAAAGCAGTGGACATGTTGTTCCTTGACTTTAGCAAAGCTTTTGACACGGTCTCCCACAGTATTCTTGCCAGCAAGTTAAAGAAGTATGGGCCAGATGAATGGACTATAAGGTGGATAGAAAGCTGGCTAGATTGTTGGGCTCAACGGGTAGTGATCAATGGCTCCATGTCTAGTTGGCAGCCGGTATCAAGTGGAATGCCCCAAGGGTCGGTCCTCGGGCCGGTTTTGTTCAATATCTTCATAAGTGATCTGGAGGATGGTGTGGATTGCACCCTCAGCAAGTTTGCAGATGACACTAAACTGGGAGGAGTGGTAGATACGCTGGAGGGCAGGGATAGGATACAGAGGGACCTAGACAAATTAGAGGATTGGGCCAAAAGAAATCTGATTAGGTTCAACAAGGACAAGTGCAGAGTCCTGCACTTAGGATGGAAGAATCCCATGCATCGCTACAGACTAGGGACCGAGTGGCTAGGCAGCAGTTCTGCAGAAAAGAACTTAGGGGTTACAGTGGATGAGAAGCTAGATATGAGTCAACAGTGCACCCTTGTTGCCAAGAAGACTAACGGCATTTTTGGCTGTAAAAGTAGGAGCAATGGAGGCAGAGGGACATGATCATTCCCCTCTATTCGGCATTGGTGAGGCCTCATCTGGAGTACTGTGTCCAGTTTTGGGCCCCACCCTACAAAAAGATTCTATATACACAGAGAACATGAAACAATGGGTGTTACCATATGTAAGCAGGGTCAGGATGAGCTCCACCCTGACATCTGGTGGTGAGGTGTGGCAAGCTGTGGAAAAGAACTTCAGGGGCTGATCTCATTTGCATAGGCACACCCACCCCGCCTAGAATGAGGCCATAACTGCCCAAATGGTCACTTTGGCTGTTGTGGGATCCCCAGTGACTCTGTTACTGGGGCAGGAAGAATAAATTGTTATTATCCTGATTATGGGAACTGTGCTTGGAACTGTACTTGGCCTTTTGTTATGATAGAGGGACTCACCATCAACTGAGTAGCACTCACTAGGCAAGGGACATGGGTTCCAAAACTCTGTGAATTGAGAGAGACTTGAGATAGGTATTAGTACCTGGTGGTGTGGGCCCCTTTTTGAGGGCCTTAAGCACCAATTGCACCTCTGTCTCTCTCTACTATGGAATGTCAGAGCTAATTTTGGGTCTATTAAGAGTCTTGCTACAGGTACTGTGCTGCATTCACTTTGGCCTTATGGTGCACCAGCACTAAGGCTCCCACTACTATGAGCTGAAATCACTGAGCACTGTGTCAAGTAGTGGGGAGCTGGAAGATCTAGAGTGCAGCTGTGCTGTTCGTGGATAGGCTGGCGGAGTGTTCGTGAGACGGCGAGCTGTGCAGAGAGGAGCCGGTCGTGGTAGAGCAGAGCCCTGTGGGGCAGTCAGCTTCAGGACACGTAAGGTGCCCCTTACCTCTTTCCCCCACACACAGGCACATTTTAGCCAGACTGGGGAGTAACACTCTGCAGATGAACTTTTGAACTCTGGGGCTGGACTTTTTGGACTTTGGGTGATTTGTGGATTGCTGGACTCAAGAGACGTTTGGGTTCTGGGACTCAAGAACCCAAGGGAAAGGATGTGGCCCAATTTTCTGGGGTGGGTCTTTGCTCATGGTTTGGTTAATGAACACTAGTTGTGGTGTTTCCCCAATTTAATGCTGATGTTGTTTACCTCATGTTATTAAAGATTCTCTACTACACCAAGACTCTGTGCTTGCGAGAGGGGAAGTATTGCCTCTTTGAGGCACCCAGGGGGTGTGTAAGATTTTCCCAGGTCACTGGGTGGGGGCTCGAGCCAGTTTTGCATTTGCTTTGATGAGAGGGAACCCCTGTGTACTGAACCCGGCCCTTGCTGCTATCAACTCGCTTTCCCATAGTTGTGCCAGCTTTGCAGTGCTATCAGGAGAAAACAGTAATATCTGCTGGTTCAAAGTTGCTAAGAGCGAACTCCAATTCTGCCCTTGGTATAGGGTCTCACTTTTACAAAGACTTTTTCAAACTTATTTTTATCTCCTAATGAAGGAGGAATGAATTTTTATGATTTTCTTCCATGAACAATGGAGTCCTACTCACATTTTCAAATACTTTTGCAACTTTTTAAATGTAAGCATTGGTCAATTATACTATAATTACAACAGAATATACTAATTTTAACAGCAACTAGAAAAAAAATTGAGCCAGTGCATTTTTCCTTCATCTTTCAGAATAAGCAAGGAGACAAGTAACCTGATTGGCTGGGAGAGAACGAGCTGAAGTAAGGTGATTTGACCCAGAACTGACCTACAAGTTATGAAATATTAAGGGAAGAAGCCAGGAAAAGGGAAACCCATAATACCCTTTTTCCTATGGATACTTGTCCTTGTCAATACTTCTTTCAAAAGACCATACACTTGCCTTCCTTGTCTTAAGGGGAGTTTGACAGATTGCACCAGCGTGCCTTTTTCTTGGTCTATTCAGAGATGCAGAATCTTTCTTTTTCATTACCTGCAACACAAAAGACTTGAGTTTTATCTCACCACAGGGCATATTGAAGGAGTGCACTAACTCGCTAAAATTTTCCAATTGTGACTTGACTGTGAGTGTGTCTACACAGCAATGTCAGCCTGAGTCTGTGGCACCTGATCCCATAGGCTCCATGTTTCTAAGCCTGAGCCAGAGTGCACACATTGATTAGTCACCCTTGGTTTACAGTTTCTGAGACTCTGGGCCTCATATGCACACTCACGCATCCACAGTGTGCTGTGCAGACTCAAGTCAAGCCAGCCTAACTCAGGCTTCCTAGCACCTTCCCCAGCTGTAACTGCTCTAGGCCCTTGGTTCATGGTGCACTATGAAAAAAACTTGACTGTCCATCCCACATGGCACGACAAGATGTTGTTGCAACCCACTAACACATCCAGCTCACGCTTTCACTCCTGTCGGGAAGCAGGCAGAGCATCCATGAGATGCTGGTGGACATTTTGGTGGCTTTTTGAGACCCACGAAATCCACCTGGCAGAGGACAATGATAGAAACATGGCAGAATCCAACTAGCTGGTGCTGCTCATTGTTAGGATATAGATATTCAGGCCTGTCTGTAAAGGCCTATACTCTAAGAATTTAGGTGTATTCTTATCACTTGGCTAGTGATAGAGGTATAAAAGAAAGAATCAAAACCACTGTCTGCCAGTGTAAGGGCCTTCTCTTACTGTGACAGTCTGAGGCCCTGTGCTTAGGCTCAGGCCTTTGGCTAAGCAGCAGAGGCAGCCATAAGCTGGGAAGCGACCCGTCACCTCCTCACATTCCAAACTAGTCACATTGAAATAAGGTGCTATTGGGCTGTTAGGCACTATCAGGACAGGATTGTATTCCTATCACCTCCAGAGAAAGGGAAGTGCCTAGAAAATGTAAAAGGAAACTTAGTTTGATAGCATCCTGTCTGGCAAGAACTCACTTATCAATAGCTGGGATGTGAAATCCTCACTTCTGTATTGTCTTGTCATTATAGTTCCCACTTTGCTATTGTTTGTCTGTATAATCTCTGTCTGGTTCTGTGATTGTTCCTGTCTGCTGTATAATTAATTTTGCTGGGTGTAAACTAATTAAGGTGGTGGGATATAATTGGTTACATAATCATGATACAATATGTTAGGATTGGTTAGTTAAATTTCAGGAAAATGATTGGTTAAGGTATAGCTAAGCAGAACTCAAGTTTTACTATATAATCTGTAGTCAATGAGGAAGTGACTGTGGGTGGGTGGGGGTGGGCATAGGCATGTGGGTGTGGGAAATGGGAGCAGGGAATGGGAGTAAGAAAATTGGAATCATGTTTTGCTAAAAGGGGGAAATGGGAACAGGGAATGGGAGTAAGGAAGTTGGAATCATGTTTGGCTAAGGGCAGGAATGGGAACAGGGACACAGGTGTAAGGCTCTGTGGTGTCAGAGCTGGGAAGGAGGATACTAAGGAAGGAAACTAGAATCATGCTTGCTGGAAGTTCACCCCAATAAACATCGAATTGTTTGCACCTTTGGACTTCGGGTATTGTTGCTCTCTGTTCATGTGAGAAGGACCAGGGAAGTGGGAGAGTGAAGGAATAAGCTCTCTAACACTCATAACTCTCAATCTAGCTCACGATGCCCCCTCTGTAGACTGGCGCTTCTGCGGTACAGCCACAAGAACAAACCCTCTTGGGATCACAGACTTGGACAGACCCGCTGAGGGTGCAGAACTTTCATGTGAAGAAAGTGACGTTTCTCGAGCTTTGAGCCAATTGCCCAGTCTCTCCATAGTCAGGACACCCATGTGAAGGAGGCCATGCCAGTCCGGTTGCAGGCTGCTATTGCTGTTTGGAAGTTGGCTACCCCAGTCTGATACAGGTCCACTGCTAACCAGTTTGGTGCTGGTAGAAGGGAAACGGCTGACCGCATGCGAAGCAAGGGACAAAGGCGCTCCGACTGACCACCACGGGCGGGAAGAAGGAACTGAGGGGGCAGAGGGCTGGTGGCGCCTGATATACCATGGCATGAGCATGGAACTCCAGAGGGTGCTACAGCCAGCCCTGCAGATACTGCGAAGGCAAAAGTCTCCGACGACCGCGCATGTGGGCACATGCCCACCTACAATGGAATCGACATGAGCAAGCACTCAAAGATGAATAGTTTATGAATGCAGCAACAATAATAAATGACGTACTAATGCTGCATGCTGGGGGAAGGGGAGCGGAAGACGGGACAGTGAGTTATTTTTTTTTTTAATTATGATGAGATGACTGCTACTATGGGTGGGGTGAAATGGCTTAATGAGTTTTTTCCCTTATGGAACTGAAAAGATATATGGAGATATTTCTTTGGATACAACTTCCCAGTTATGCTTTAGCATTTCTTTTATTCTTTGAAATGCACTTGTTATAGTGAAGTGGTGCAGTGATGGTAATAAGCTTTTGCAAATGAATTCAAAGCCTTTGTTAAAATGGCTGTATTAGAAAATGACAATACAAAAGAAAAATAAAAGGAAGTGCACAAACAAAAACAGGGCACAAATCACAAACAGTGAAACCCATGCAAAAAACCAAAAATTTGAAGCCCCCCCCCATTTCTGGGCTTACCCTGCCCCCCTCTTCTCCTTTCCCCTTCTAGTGCATTTTGTTTGCACTTGGTGCCGCTGCACAGGAGTGGAGGACTGCACGGAGTACATTTTCCCAGACCAACTAGCATTCAGTCCTGCTTGCATGGATAACCCAACCATAGAATTGTCTAACGGCTTCTTAGACTGAAGGACATGGTAGCGCTGAAGGGATTCATGATATAGGGCTGGCAAAGGAGTCTGCACTTGTGTGGCCATTAATGCAAGCAGTCTCTCAAACAGGTCCTTCTGTTGCACTCTACCCTCCTCCCTCAAGTGATGTTTCTGCTCAAGAACATCCTCGTGCACTGCAGCTTCTCGCCATCTTTCAACTTGCTGTGAATACTTTTCCCTTTTGTACTGTAGCTACTGGCTGGCCCAGTCCAGGATGTCCACCATATAGTCGTTGAAGGCATGCTTCCACTTTGACAGCATTATCACAGTGCGACACCCAAGGCTCCTGACAGACTGGCTGGTGTGCAGAGCAGGAAGAGCCTCAAAACAGAAGTGAAACAGTTCATTATTGTCTCAGTATTTCTGAAAAAGGTACACTACAGCAGCAGAAGACCAAAAATTAATATTTTATTAAAATGTTGCTTCAGTATATTTTTGAGAGCAACAGTAAAGTTTCCAGATACTTCTTGGACACAGCTGATAGCTAAGCAGAGGTTAAAACCTTCACACACAATGGTAAGATGAAATTTACAGTGATATATCTTTAAAAATTGCATACTATTTCAGCCTTGGAGTGTGTGTGGTAGGGGCCCAGAAACCTGGCGATACTTGCCATGGTTTACTACCTGTTGTTTCACAGTCCTTTCAGACTTTCAACATTGAGGACATAATTCTATAGATTTATGAATGGCAAAGGGATATTCTATTCCAAGATACTGTTTGAAAGCCAGCAGCTTATGCTAAAAAGCGTTTTAAGCTTATGCTAATTGAGCAGCACAGCCATGAATGGAGTGGGCTGGGCTGGTGACTTACAGAGGAGGGCCTGGAAAGTACACCCTGGCCAAAGTGGACTACCTATGTGGAGTTCCTACTCTGAGAAAAATTTGCAACTATCAGCACCCAGGATGGTATCAGAATTCATGGCGGTGTGAGGGGGGCAGAGAAGGGAGGGACAGGATGCGGCACTAGCTTCCACGTGGATTACAGCCTCCCTGTGAGCTACTGAAAGCTCTGTGCATTTGTGTATTTGCCCTGGTCCAGCTACGGCTTAACATACAGCCGGCTTGGAGTATATCTCAGTATGGACTACATGCAAACACACCTGACAATATGGACTCTCAGTACTGCTTACACAAACCATACACAGACACCCACCCCCACAGGGACTGCTGAGTCTCATAATAGGGAATGTATCACAAAGCATATTTTGGTAACAAAGAACTGCAGAGCACCCCATGTAGGCCAGCACAGATCTGGACTGCATATAAACCCCCTGGGTGTATTTTGTACGGTTAATTCATTACGCTATGGTGTGGCCAATTTCTAGGGCACGGTGCACTAAAAGGGAAGGCAATATAAAGCTTCTACTTTTAACACCCCAGCACATCTTTGTAACTGTGCAAATATCCAGTAAAAATTTCATTAGAATTGCTTGTTTAGCTGTTGGTTGCATTTCCCAGTCTCAGTTCTGAATCCCATGTAGTGGAAGTGATGCCATGGCCCTGGTGTGCATTTCACTGTTCGCAGCAATATGCTGCTGCTAACCCCGCTGCTGGTCATAACGATAGCGTTGGGTCATAAGCCAGAAATCCCTCCCATCCATATATTAACTTGGAGTCAGAAACTTACCAGACTCCAGGGCCACTGCTGTCTCTTCTGTGGCAGGCTGCTCCTTCAGGGGGTCATCAAACAGCTCCTTCAAACATGGAGCCAGGGTATGCCACAGCTTCTTTGGCTACACAGCCTCCTCAGGGACTGGTGCAAGGACCTGAATCGCTCTGCTAGCCCATCCAGGGGCTGCTGGCTCCCCTCCAGGGCTATATTAGATTCGGAGGTCAGAAGGTCACCATCCCAACGGACCAGGCTATCATGAACCACAGGGGGCTCAGAGCCTGACACACTTCCCAGCACCTGGTCAAAGAGAGTTCCCAGAGGTACCGTTCTCATCCCTGGCTTTCCCATAGCCGCTTGATCTGCTCTCCGCATTGGTCACTGGTCCACTGAATCCCTCATGCTTCCAGCTTCCCTGCTGGTTTTTGGTACACATGGCCATTTCTGATACTCTTACTCAAGTCGAACCAGAGACTTGCCAGAATCTGACTGGTCCTGTGCCCAGGCAGCAGTGCGCTTCGCACAGGACTTGTTCTTGCTGGCCATAACAAATGCAGGAGACTGTTCACAGTTCAGTCGGAATAAAATGGAAGGGTTAAATGCCGAGCAGCCATACTTGAACCAGGGCGTTCCGTTTGCTGGGAGTTGATGGACTTTCTATCCCAAGACTAGCCAAACAAACATTGCCCCACGGAACTGTGGGATAGCACTGACGGATTCTCAGAGCACAAGTCCAGGGGCCTGTGCCCAAACCGCATCCACCCTGCAAAATGATGGAATTTGGACCAGAGCGCCACTGGCCCTCTGGGTCAGACTCATCCCCCCCTTGCCTGGTCCTATGGCTTCGTTCTTGATGGCTTGCTGGCCTGAGTCAGATGAGCGTGTGGGGACAAAATGCTGTGTGGGCCCAAATCTGAGTCTGAGCCCAGGTTTACACTGCAGTGTAGATACACCCAATCTGAAATGTTAATAAAAACCAAATAGTACTCTCAGGACACTTGCACATTTTTGGATTATTTGTGTTTGTGGAGTATAGAGAAATTAAACCCCGAGTAAAATGAGCTGTCTCGTTTTCCTGTTTGGCTTTAGTATTAGTTAAGAATTTTTCCAACATGTTGTCTAACAAATACCACCACCCTTTACAGAGATGAAAATCATTTTTATAAAGATGGAGGGGTAAGATCTGCAGAAGCACTGAGTAGTAGCCCAGCTGTGCTCCCATTGACATTAATTGGGAAAAACCCATTGACTTCAATGAGGGAAGAGCTCTTGAAAATCCGACCCTAATTCTTTACTTAACAATTGGATCACACTCGTAAATGACTTGAATCCCTGAACAGCAGTTGACTACAAAGGTGCTTCACGGTTAAACAAGGGGCTTTTCAAATAACCTGTTGGTCTGAAGCCGATATGGTGGCAGCAGAAGCACCCAGTCTACCAGGGCCCACACTTCCCATCAACAGAACTAAATTAAACATTCAAAGGAGCAAGGAGTGCCTAATTTTTATTCTAACAGCACCAACAACATGCCATTTGTACAGATGTTTGCCTGTCTCACCGTATTTGGCTAGATGTTACCCCACCAAAGCCCCTCCATCACTCATTACTTTGTGAAGACCTCTGAGATAGCTAGTGTGAAGAATTGTTAACATTCATTGAAAGTACAGTAGAACCTCAGCGATGTGCACTTTGAGAATGGAGGTTGTTTGTAACTCTGAACAAAAAGTTATGGTTATTCTTTCAAAAGTTTACAACTGAACAGTGACTTAATATAGCTTTGAAACTTCACTATGCAGAAGAAAAAGGCTGCTTTTAACCCTCTTAATTTAAATGAAACAAGCACAGAAACAGTTTCCTTACCTTGTCATTTTTTATTTTATTTTTTTTAAAGATTCTGAAGAGCCAAAATTCACGTGCAGTTTATGTAAAAACCTTATATCGGCTATGTCAGCTCTTTCTACAGGCCCAAAGTCCAGAGTTTGGCCAAGAGGCCGAGAGGCCTAACAAACCATGAACAATATTAGCTCAGAACAAACAAGAGACAACTTTACTTTTTACTAAAATAAGCATGGTCAGCAAAAAGCCAGATGGGGAGCAGTAACTGGCACTCTTATCTGAAGCTGCAAACAGACCAAAGGAATGAAAGGGGTACTGTGTCTGGGTCCACGCCTCTGCAAGAGAAGATAGCTATGCTCTCCCCCCACACCAACCTTGAGTTCATGGAAGAGGTTCAAGCAGGTCAGTATGAAATATGACATCCTCCCTCCCAAATACCAGTGTCTGCCTTTAGAAGTATAATGAGCAACTGAAAGACAATTTCTATTGCCATGTACTTTTCAATGTCTTTTGCTTTAACCCCCAGGTATGTACCTGTTGGACAATCTGAAGGGCTACTTCATTCCTATGGACCCCAAATCAAAATTCAACATATATATTTTACACTAATACACTTTATACATTGTTTAACGGAAAACACTATGTACTAACAATATGTCATATGTAAACCTGAAACCATGGGCGGAAACATTATGCAATCTTAGACTATTGGCTACTATGCTTATCTTGTCTTGTTGCTAGACCTATCCGGGGCCTCGGGACCACCCACTCAGTCACTTCCCTCTGCCCATGGAAAATCCATATAATCCACTGTAATCAATTGTTTGGCAGTGTCTCTGAGCCTGATAAGCAAAGTGACACTCTGCCAGTGCTGTGCGTAATAAACCCACATGCTTGATTCTACACGGTGTCCATTTTGTTCCTTCAGATTCCCTTTTTTCTTTTAAGTAATTGATGTTTAACGCAGTACTGTGCTTTGTGTCTGCTGCTGCCTGATTGCATACCTCCGGTCAGTTTGTAACTCTGATGTTCTACTGTAGCGTAACACCAATCTCTGGTCTCCTCCCCCCTGATCTTAAAACACTCACTCTCTCGTGTTCCTTTTCAAGTTTGTGCTGTTCCCACTGATTTGCCATGTAGTCCAGGAAACCCTGACCCTTGATCAGGAAGTTACAGCTTTGTTCTGTTTCCCAGTTTTCAATGCTCCTTGTCAGTTCTTCTTCGAACTAACTTTACAAATGAAAAAAGGTAATTTGTGTGCATTTCATTATCCATTTGACCAATTTAGGACAGCCAGCCTGAGGCCTTGTTAGTTTCAGAGAGGTAGATTTCTTCAGGTACTGCACTTGTCTAAATCTCTGTCAATTTGTAGTTTTACAATCACTTTACTATTTTGAAGTATTTCTTTCCACCTATGTGCCACACAGCAAGTGGAAAGAGAAATACTTCCAAAATAGTAAAGTGATTGTAAAAGTACAAACTGACAGATTTCAGCAAGTGCAGTACTCTTCAGTCTGGGCTAGGCAAGGGGATGGGGTACAGGGGCCCAGGGGCGCTGGGCTGCGCCGGGCCAGGGATGAGGGGTGCAGGGGGGCACTGGGCCAGGAGTGAAGGGGGCTGGGGTGCAGGTCCCAAGGAGAGGCCGGGGGCGCTGGGTTAGGCAAGGGATGAGGGGTGCAGGGGGCCGCTGGGCCAGGAGTGCAGGGGCCTGGGGGTGCAGGTTCCAAGGAGGGACTGGGGGCGCTGGGCTGGGCCAGGGGATGGGGTGCTGGGGGGCGCTGGGCTGGGGGTGCAGGTTCCAAGGAGGGGCCAGGCGTTGGGCGCTGGGGGGCGCTGGGCTGGGGGTGCAGGTTCCAAGGTGGGGGGGATGGGGCGCTGGGGGGCACTGGGCTGGGGGTGCAGGTTCCAAGGCGGGGCCGGGGGATGGGGCGCTGGGGGGCACTGGGCTGGGGGTGCAGGTTCCAAGGAGGGGCCGGGGGCGCTGGGCTGGGAGGGGCGCTGGGGGGCACTGGGCTGGGGGTGCAGGTTCCAAGGCAGGGCCAGGGGATGGGGCGCTGGGGGGCACTGGGCTGGGGGTGCAGGTTCCAAGGAGGGGCCGGGGATGCTGGGCTGGACCAGGGGATGGGCGCTGGGGGGCACTGGACTGGGGGTGCAGGTTCCAAGGAGGGGGCAGGGGCGCTGGGCTGGGCCAGGCGTTGGGCGCTGGGGGGCGCTGGGCTGGGGGTGCAGGTTCCAAGGCGGGGGCGGGGGATGGGGTGCTGGGGGGCGCCGGGCTGGGGATGCAGGTCTAAGGAGGTGCCAGGGGAGCTGGGCTGGGCCAGGGGTTGGGCACTGGGGGGCACTAGGCTGGGGGTGCAGATTCCAAGGAGGGGGCAGGGGATGGGGCGCTGGGGGGCACTGGGCTGGGGGTGCAAGTTCCAAGGAGGGGGCGGAGGCACTGGGCTGGGCCAGGGGATGGGCGTTGGGGAGCACTGGGCTGGGGGTGCAGGTTCCAAGGAGGGGGCGGGGGCGCTGGTCCAGGGGATGGGCGCTGGGGGGCACTGGGCTGGGGGTGCAGGTTCCAAGGCAGGGCCGGGAGATGGGGCGCTGGGGGGCACTGGGCTGGGGGTGCAGGTTCCAAGGCGGGGCCGGGGGATGGGGCGCTGGGGGGCACTGGGCTGGGGGTGCAGGTTCCAAGGAGGAGCTGGGGGCGCTGGGCTGGGCCAGGGGATGGGCGTTGGGGAGCACTGGGCTGGGGTTGCAGGTTCCAAGGAGGGGGCGGGGGGCGCTGGTCCAGGGGATGGGCGCTGGGGGGCACTGGGCTGGGGGTGCAGGTTCCAAGGCAGGGCCGGGGGATGGGGCGCTGGGGGGCACTGGGCTGGGGGTGCAGGTTCCAAGGCGGGGCCGGGGGATGGGGCGCTGGGGGGCACTGGGCTGGGGGTGCAGGTTCCAAGGAGGGGCCGGGGGATGGGGCGCTGGGGGGCACTGGGCTGGGGGTGCAGGTTCCAAGGAGGGGCCGGGGGCGCTGGGCTGGGCCAGGCGTTGGGGGGCACTGGGCTGGGGGTGCAGGTTCCAAGGCGGGGGCGGGGGATGGGGCGCTGGGGGGCACTGGGCTGGGGGTGCAGGTTCCAAGGCGGGGGGGGGATGGGGCGCTGGGGGGCGCTGGGCTGGGGGTGCAGGTTCCAAGGCGGGGGGCATGGGGCGCTGGGGGGCACTGGGCTGGGGGTGCAGGTTCCAAGGCGGGGCCGGGGGATGGGGCGCTGGGGGGCGCTGGGCTGGGGGTGCAGGTTCCAAGGCGGGGCCGGGGGATGGGGCGCTGGGGGGCACTGGGCTGGGGGTGCAGGTTCCAAGGCGGGGGGGATGGGGCGCTGGGGGGCGCTGGGCTGGGGGTGCAGGTTCCAAGGCGGGGCCGGGGTCTGGGGCGCTGGGGGGCACTGGGCTGGGGGTGCAGGTTCCAAGGCGGGGCCGGGGGATGGGGCGCTGGGGGGCACTGGGCTGGGGGTGCAGGTTCCAAGGCGGGGCCGGGGATGGGGCGCTGGGGGGCGCTGGGCTGGGGGTGCAGGTTCCAAGGCGGGGCCGGGGTCTGGGGCGCTGGGGGGCACTGGGCTGGGGGTGCAGGTTCCAAGGCGGGGGGGGATGGGGCGCTGGGGGGCGCTGGGCTGGGGGTGCAGGTTCCAAGGCGGGGGGCATGGGGCGCTGGGGGGCACTGGGCTGGGGGTGCAGGTTCCAAGGCGGGGCCGGGGGATGGGGCGCTGGGGGGCGCTGGGCTGGGGGTGCAGGTTCCAAGGCGGGGCCGGGGGATGGGGCGCTGGGGGGCACTGGGCTGGGGGTGCAGGTTCCAAGGCGGGGGGCATGGGGCGCTGGGGGGCGCTGGGCTGGGGGTGCAGGTTCCAAGGCGGGGCCGGGGGCGCTGGGGGGCACTGGGCTGGGGGTGCAGGTTCCAAGGCGGGGCCGGGGGATGGGGCGCTGGGGGGCACTGGGCTGGGGGTGCAGGTTCCAAGGCGGGGCCGGGGGATGGGGCGCTGGGGGGCGCTGGGCTGGGGGTGCAGGTTCCAAGGCGGGGCCGGGGTCTGGGGCACTGGGGGGCGCTGGGCTGGGGGTGCAGGTTCCAAGGCGGGGCCGGGGTCTGGGGCGCTGGGGGGCGCTGGGCTGGGGGTGCAGGTTCCAAGGCGGGGCCGGGGTCTGGGGCGCTGGGGGGCGCTGGGCTGGGGGTGCAGGTTCCAAGGCGGGGCCGGGGTCTGGGGCGCTGGGGGGCGCTGGGCTGGGGGTGCAGGTTCCAAGGCGGGGCCGGGGTCTGGGGCGCTGGGGGGCGCTGGGCTGGGGGTGCAAGTTCCAAGGCGGGGCCGGGGGATGGGGCGCTGGGGGGCACTGGGCTGGGGGTGCAAGTTCCAAGGAGGGGGCGGAGGCACTGGGCTGGGCCAGGCGTTGGGGAGCACTGGGCTGGGGTTGCAGGTTCCAAGGAGGGGGCGGGGGCGCTGGTCTAGGGGATGGGCGCTGGGGGGCACTGGGCTGGGGGTGCAGGTTCCAAGGCAGGGCCGGGGGATGGGGCGCTGGGGGGCACTGGGCTGGGGGTGCAGGTTCCAAGGCGGGGCCGGGGGATGGGGCGCTGGGGGGCACTGGGCTGGGGGTGCAGGTTCCAAGGAGGGGCCGGGGGCGCTGGGCTGGGCCAGGCGTTGGGGGGCACTGGGCTGGGGGTGCAGGTTCCAAGGCGGGGGGCGGGGGATGGGGCGCTGGGGGGCACTGGGCTGGGGGTGCAGGTTCCAAGGCGGGGCCGGGGATGGGGCGCTGGGGGGCGCTGGGCTGGGGGTGCAGGTTCCAAGGCGGGTCCGGGGTCTGGGGCGCTGGGGGGCACTGGGCTGGGGGTGCAGGTTCCAAGGCGGGGGGGGATGGGGCGCTGGGCTGGGGGTGCAGGTTCCAAGGCGGGGGGCATGTGGCGCTGGGGGGCACTGGGCTGGGGGTGCAGGTTCCAAGGCGGGGCCGGGGGATGGGGCGCTGGGGGGCGCTGGGCTGGGGGTGCAGGTTCCAAGGCGGGGGGGATGGGCGCTGGGGGGCGCTGGGCTGGGGGTGCAGGTTCCAAGGCGGGGCCGGGGTCTGGGGCGCTGGGGGGCACTGGGCTGGGGGTGCAGGTTCCAAGGCGGGGCCGGGGGATGGGGCGCTGGGGGGCACTGGGCTGGGGGTGCAGGTTCCAAGGCGGGGGGGATGGGCGCTGGGGGGCGCTGGGCTGGGGGTGCAGGTTCCAAGGCGGGGCCGGGGTCTGGGGCGCTGGGGGGCACTGGGCTGGGGGTGCAGGTTCCAAGGCAGGGCCGGGGGATGGGGCGCTGGGGGGCACGGGGCTGGGGGTGCAGGTTCCAAGGCGGGGGGGATGGGGCGCTGGGGGGCACTGGGCTGGGGGTGCAGGTTCCAAGGCGGGGGGGGATGGGGCGCTGGGCTGGGGGTGCAGGTTCCAATGCGGGGCCGGGGTCTGGGGCGCTGGGGGGCACTGGGCTGGGGGTGCAGGTTCCAAGGCGGGGCCGGGGTCTGGGGCGCTGGGGGGCACTGGGCTGGGGGTGCAGGTTCCAAGGCGGGGCCGGGGATGGGGCGCTGGGGGGCACGGGGCTGGGGGTGCAGGTTCCAAGGCGGGGCCGGGGGATGGGGCGCTGGGGGGCACGGGGCTGGGGGTGCAGGTTCCAAGGCGGGGGGGGATGGGGCGCTGGGCTGGGGGTGCAGGTTCCAATGCGGGGCCGGGGTCTGGGGCGCTGGGGGGCGCTGGGCTGGGGGTGCAGGTTCCAAGGCGGGGCCGGGGTCTGGGGCGCTGGGGGGCGCTGGGCTGGGGGTGCAGGTTCCAAGGCGGGGCCGGGGTCTGGGGCGCTGGGGGGCGCTGGGCTGGGGGTGCAAGTTCCAAGGCGGGGCCGGGGGATGGGGCGCTGGGGGGCACTGGGCTGGGGGTGCAAGTTCCAAGGAGGGGGCGGAGGCACTGGGCTGGGCCAGGGGATGGGCGTTGGGGAGCACTGGGCTGGGGTTGCAGGTTCCAAGGAGGGGGCGGGGGCGCTGGTCTAGGGGATGGGCGCTGGGGGGCACTGGGCTGGGGGTGCAGGTTCCAAGGCAGGGCCGGGGGATGGGGCGCTGGGGGGCACTGGGCTGGGGGTGCAGGTTCCAAGGCGGGGCCGGGGGATGGGGCGCTGGGGGGCACTGGGCTGGGGGTGCAGGTTCCAAGGAGGGGCCGGGGGCGCTGGGCTGGGCCAGGCGTTGGGGGGCACTGGGCTGGGGGTGCAGGTTCCAAGGCGGGGGCGGGGGATGGGGCGCTGGGGGGCACTGGGCTGGGGGTGCAGGTTCCAAGGCGGGGCCGGGGATGGGGCGCTGGGGGGCGCTGGGCTGGGGGTGCAGGTTCCAAGGCGGGTCCGGGGTCTGGGGCGCTGGGGGGCACTGGGCTGGGGGTGCAGGTTCCAAGGCGGGGGGGGATGGGGCGCTGGGCTGGGGGTGCAGGTTCCAAGGCGGGGGGCATGTGGCGCTGGGGGGCACTGGGCTGGGGGTGCAGGTTCCAAGGCGGGGCCGGGGGATGGGGCGCTGGGGGGCGCTGGGCTGGGGGTGCAGGTTCCAAGGCGGGGGGGATGGGCGCTGGGGGGCGCTGGGCTGGGGGTGCAGGTTCCAAGGCGGGGCCGGGGTCTGGGGCGCTGGGGGGCACTGGGCTGGGGGTGCAGGTTCCAAGGCGGGGCCGGGGGATGGGGCGCTGGGGGGCACTGGGCTGGGGGTGCAGGTTCCAAGGCGGGGGGGATGGGCGCTGGGGGGCGCTGGGCTGGGGGTGCAGGTTCCAAGGCGGGGCCGGGGTCTGGGGCGCTGGGGGGCACTGGGCTGGGGGTGCAGGTTCCAAGGCGGGGCCGGGGGATGGGGCGCTGGGGGGCACGGGGCTGGGGGTGCAGGTTCCAAGGCGGGGGGGATGGGGCGCTGGGGGGCACTGGGCTGGGGGTGCAGGTTCCAAGGCGGGGGGGGATGGGGCGCTGGGCTGGGGGTGCAGGTTCCAATGCGGGGCCGGGGTCTGGGGCGCTGGGGGGCACTGGGCTGGGGGTGCAGGTTCCAAGGCGGGGCCGGGGTCTGGGGCGCTGGGGGGCACTGGGCTGGGGGTGCAGGTTCCAAGGCGGGGCCGGGGATGGGGCGCTGGGGGGCACGGGGCTGGGGGTGCAGGTTCCAAGGCGGGGCCGGGGGATGGGGCGCTGGGGGGCACGGGGCTGGGGGTGCAGGTTCCAAGGCGGGGGGGGATGGGGCGCTGGGCTGGGGGTGCAGGTTCCAATGCGGGGCCGGGGTCTGGGGCGCTGGGGGGCACTGGGCTGGGGGTGCAGGTTCCAAGGCGGGGCCGGGGTCTGGGGCGCTGGGGGGCACTGGGCTGGGGGTGCAGGTTCCAAGGCGGGGCCGGGGTCTGGGGCGCTGGGGGGCACTGGGCTGGGGGTGCAGGTTCCAAGGCGGGGCCGGGGGATGGGGCGCTGGGGGGCACTGGGCTGGGGGTGCAGGTTCCAAGGCGGGGCCGGGGGATGGGGCGCTGGGGGGCGCTGGGCTGGGGGTGCAGGTTCCAAGGCGGGGCCGGGGTCTGGGGCGCTGGGGGGCGCTGGGCTGGGGGTGCAGGTTCCAAGACGGGGCCGGGGTCTGGGGCGCTGGGGGGCACTGGGCTGGGGGTGCAGGTTCCAATGCGGGGCCGGGGTCTGGGGCGCTGGGGGGCACTGGGCTGGGGGTGCAGGTTCCAAGGTGGGGCCGGGGTCTGGGGCACTGGGGGGCACTGGGCTGGGGGTGCAGGTTCGAAGGTGGGGCCGGGGTCTGGGGCACTGGGGGGCACTGGGCTGGGGGTGCAGGTTCCAAGGCGGGGCCGGGGGATGGGGCGCTGGGGGGCACTGGGCTGGGGGTGCAGGTTCCAAGGCGGGGCCGGGGTCTGGGGCGCTGGGGGGCACTTGGCTGGGGGTGCAGGTTCCAAGACGGGGCCGGGGTCTGGGGCGCTGGGGGGCACTTGGCTGGGGGTGCAGGTTCCAATGCGGGGCCGGGGTCTGGGGCGCTGGGGGGCACTGGGCTGGGGGTGCAGGTTCCAAGGTGGGGCCGGGGTCTGGGGCACTGGGGGGCACTGGGCTGGGGGTGCAGGTTCGAAGGTGGGGCCGGGGTCTGGGGCACTGGGGGGCACTGGGCTGGGGGTGCAGGTTCCAAGGCGGGGCCGGGGGATGGGGCGCTGGGGGGCACTGGGCTGGGGGTGCAGGTTCCAAGGCGGGGCCGGGGTCTGGGGCGCTGGGGGGCACTTGGCTGGGGGTGCAGGTTCCAATGCGGGGCCGGGGTCTGGGGCGCTGGGGGGCACTTGGCTGGGGGTGCAGGTTCCAAGGTGGGGCCGGGGGATGGGGCGCTGGGGGGCACTGGGCTGGGGGTGCAGGTTCCAAGGCGGGGCCGGGGGATGGGGCGCTGGGGGGCACTGGGCTGGGGGTGCAGGTTCTAAGGCGGGGCTCCCGCCCCCAGGCACCGGCCCCGCAGCCACCCCTACGCCCAGTAGCCGGAGGGCCGGGCCGGCCGCTGCCCGGGAGCCGCGCGCAGCCCGCCACCCCGCGCCGCGCGGACGGTCACAGCTGCCCAGGGGCGCCGCCCGGCGGCAGGAGCGCGCGGAGCAGGTGGCGGCCCCACGCGCACCACTTGGGCGGGCTCTTCGCCAACCGCGCGGCCGCCGGGGGCGGGGCTCGGCTTCCCCCGCTCGCGCCGCACCAGCGCAGCGGAGGCTCCTATCGGCCGCGCCGCACAGCAGCGCGCCTCTGATTGGACATTCTCCCAGCCCCGCCCTCACAGCTCCCGTGCGGGCGGTTCCCGGATGGAAGTCGGGGCGTTTTGCTGTGGCCAAGGCTAACGGCTGCGAGGCCGGGGAGCAGAGATTGCGTCCGGCGGGGGGCGGGGCGCTGGGGTAGACCTGGGGGCCGGCAAGTCTGGGCTGGGAAATGGCCGAAGCGCGGCGGGGTGACGTAGAGACTCTGGAGGACGGGGGGGTCCGGGGGCGCGGTGTTTCGGGGGCGTCTCTGGGGAACAGGGACCATTACAGCAAAGCCCACATGGTCCCCTTGGTGAAGCCAGTCTGTCAGAGCTTGCCTTAGCACGGGAAAATAACGCCAGGCAGTGGTAAGCACACAAACAAGACTTCATTTACGAGAGGGAAAAGGACTAGGCTAGGCTAGAGAAGGGGTGGATTAACAAAACTTGAACTCTGGAAGTGCTCCAGTCTCCCAAACAATTACACCCAGGAGGTCATGTTGATGTTCTCTCTCCCTTCTCTTGCAGGGACAGCGATGGACGTCAGGGAGGGACTCCATGATGGACACAGGAATGGGTGAGTAGACCTCACTAAAAACCCTCCCTATCCCTCTTTGCGTCGTCTCTGCCTGGATGTTAGACCCTATCTACGCGGATTCAATCCGTGCATGGGAGTGTGCTTCCCAACCCAAACTAATAGAGGAAATGGCTAAAGGTCACCAGCTTCTTTTCCCAAGTCCAAGATGGCCACCTGACAGATAACGCAAAAGGTACATGCCTTTCTTCCCTTCTTTTAGGAAAATTTGGCAGGGGCAACCAGCATTTTACACACCCGGAGACTGGATTTGACCAATCAGAGAATGTTGCGGGGCAGGGTGACCCACGCAGAAGGGGGTTGTATATCCCCTCTGAGAACTCCTCCCTGTGTCCTCTACCAATTGAAGTGGGCGTCAGCCCCGTAGGACCACCCCGAGAGGGGATTTGACCAAAGAAGGGAAGTGCTGCAGTGGAGTGACCTGCCCGCAACAGGATCCCGTGGTCCCTCTAAAACGTCCCCACGCCACCCTCTAGCAGTTGGCGAGGGTTTCACTCCCACCTTAGGCCATCTCACAAGGGAAATGTGTACCAATCAGAGCAGGTATAGCTCGAAGGTCTAGGCCATGATTTCTGCAAAAGACATCCTTGGAACGAGATGGCCTTTCCCACACACTGTTGTGTTGCGGCTTCCAGGGCGTTGCTGCCAGCCACGCAAACATGGAGCTCCAGAGATCGGCGGCTTTTGGCCTAGACCTTCCGGCACGACCTATTCTGATCGTTACGTTTCCCTTCTGGGATGGCCTAAAGGGTGTGTGCGAAACCCTGACCGATTAGTAGATGGGTCACTCTGCCCAAGAACTTCCCTCATTGCTCATATCCGTTCCTGAGGCAGATCGATGGAGATAAAACACACCCAGATTGGTAGAGGAGTGGGAGGAGCTCTTAGAAGGGTCAAGTGCAACTCCGTGCTTCCACTCAAGTTTGCATCTTGACCACAAAAGTCTTATGTCATGGGGTCAGTCTCATGGTGACAGATGAGTGATGCCTTAGGGATGAAGGGGTGAGGTCCAATGGTTGAAATCCGATAACTGCCGCTTGGCCTCAGGGTGGTTTGGCCTAATTGCCAGTGTCAAAATGGCTGCCCTACCACTCGGCGCAGTGTGGCGCAACGGCTAGAGAGTCCATGCAGCCGCCCTCTCCATCGGGGCTTTGTGGTTCAACAGCTGGAATCCACATGGCTGTCCTGTCTCTCATGCCTCTGTGGCCCGATGGCTACAGACAATATGGCTGCTCTCTCCCTCGGTGCTTTGTGGCCCAAGGGCCAGAGGCAATATAGCTGTCCTTCAGTGCAGGGCTGTTTGGCTGAGAGTTCAGAGACAAGATGGTTGCCCCTCCTCTTGGGGCTGTGCAGTCTAGTGGCACACTGGGGACATGGGCAGCCACCCAAGGATGGATGGCGGCCACGGCAGGGGGACCCTGGCCCTCGTTACTCCACCGGGTCCTAGCCCAGGGTCTTGTCCGTGGCCAATGTGTTTGCCATTGAGTCAGTGGGAATCCAACACTTGGCATGACAATAGCTAGTTCACCGAGGTTACTTGCTATGAGATGTCTCTAGGCCACGGGCTGGGGGTCTCTGGGCTCCTGGCGTGGGAAACTCCCAGAGAGTCTGATCTCCCTTGCATGTCTGCAGGTACCCGGGGACACGGCTGGGTCTCGGAGCCTTGGGGCTCTGCAGTCAGGGGCTTGAGCTGCTTCTGGACTGGAGCCTACAGTGTGTATCCTCCATTTTCGACAGTCTGCCTAGCCTGAGCTGAGCTGCTCCTTTCACACTGGTTCTCCAGTTGGAGCGTGTCTGGCGGGGCTGGGGAGGGGCTTGGCTTCCTCCGCCGAAACGATGGGGTTATGTGTGTCTGGGACAGCCCGGCACATGCTGCTCGGCCTCTTCTGTCTCCTCCTTCCCATGCAACAGCTGCTTTGCTGTCTCACAAGAGATGGGATCAGTTGGCTCCTGTTGGCCTCTCGATGTCTGGAAGAGGGAGAAAGGGCAGGAACACAAATGAGAAGAACAAAACCTTCAAGCAGGGTAGTTTTCCACAGCACAACCCCACCCCACTTCGCTAATGCTCATTGGCAACTTCCCTGAGAGCTGGCATTTCTTAAAGAGAGCACCCAACCCCATGCAACCTTCGCTATCCTGTGGGCTGGCAATGGTTAAAGGGAGTCTGGGAGAATTTCTCCTCTCTCCGCCTGGCTCTGATGCGTGAGGGAATCACATGCGAGAAGCTGTGTGAATGTAGGGCTTTATGCAGTGTTGTGAGATGTCCTACCTGGTTCCCAAAGGTGGGGTTGTCCTGCCTCTGCAGTAACGTCCTTCTAGTGAGAGAGATTTCAGAGATCAACTACAGGGTTCTACCCTGTACCAGTGTGTGGGAATGGGGCAGAAGTGGGACAATGGTGCACTCATGAAAGGAGTAGAGCTAAGGGGGTCCCCGTGCTGCAGTCACTAAAGCCCCAGTGTGCTACGTTCTGGCCGGGCCCCCGCCAGTCACGTCGCCGCGACAAGCACCGCACTGGGAGCCTGTGTCCCGGGGGCTGATCTTGCCTGTAGGCTCCACTCCCACACAGCTCCCATTGGCCGGGAATCTTTAATCCGGGCCTTGCCCTACTCCCCAGCCTGTTCCAATCCTGCTCTTGACTCCGGCTCCAACCCTTGGCTCCCCTCAGCTAGACCTCCACCTCTCTGACCACTAGGCCCTAGCGCCACTGCTCCAACCACTGGGCCCAACCAGCCGTGCTTTGGTTTCTGACACCATCGATATATAGGAGTCGTTCACCTCACTGCTTTTCATGTGTATGGCCCTGCCTTGGTCAGCGCTGGTTTTCATCTGCAGTTGTGCTGCCCAGTGACATGGCTTTCTTCGATCCCTTTGAACTTCTTCCAAGTCTTCTCTAGGTGCTACTAATCTACATAATTTTGTGTCATTTGCTGATATCCACCTCATTTTTCATCCCCATTTCATACGGTTTCAAACATAAAGGCCACACTGGGTCAGACCAAAGGTCCATCTAGCCCAGTATCCTGTCTTCCGACAGTGGCCAATGCCAGGTGCCCCAGAGGGAATGAAGGGACAGGCAATCATCTAGCGATCAATCCCCTGTCCCCCATTCCCAGCTTCTGGCAAACGGAGGCTCGGGACACCAAAAAGTTGAGAAGCGTCTGTTGTATTTACCATAGCAGAACAAAGAGCTCTTCAGTGTCGGTCCCGGTTCCCTAGTCGAATGCAAGACCCGGCATGAGATTTCCAAACTTCTGCAACCATTTATAATATCTGTTGAGGATGTACCACGTGGTCCTGTCTGATTTCAAAGGCACTTCATGAAAAGCTGAAACCAAGAGGAAACGGGTTGAAAACCCCATGGTGCTAATGTGACTGGTACCTAGGAAACCTCCACTTCCGATGGCCATTGCCCCCTGCTATTAGCTCCCCAAGATTCTAAGAGCACAAGAAGAACAACGCCGCTCCTCCCAAAATAGCCCTGGACAGAGAGGAGACCCCATTCTTGCATAACTTCCCCCTCTGCCGGCGCACGCGCGCCCATGCGCACACACAGAGGCACTTGTTCTTTGGATGGAATAGCAAAGTGACAGCAGCAGCCACGTTAAACCGTCCAACATTTAGGCCGAGATCCACAAACGGATTTAGGCTCCTAACATCTCCTGAAATTCTTTGTGGCCCTGTGCCTTCATTCCTGAAGAGCTCACAGGGAAAAGTGTTTCCCTTGTGCCCTCATGGGGTTTCCTAGGAGCTGATAACCAATCTCGGAGTGAAGGTCCCTGGCCTGCAATCACTCCATTCCAGGGAGGGCAGGTGATGAATCTTTCCCTACAGAGGGTAATCGTCATTAGCATCATCATCCTGAATAACAAGAGCCCTTTTCAATTCCGTCAGGCCTTCCTTTAGAGACTTTCTGACCTTGATGAAGACAGTCTCCCCACACAGCTCTAAGGCTTCGTCTACACTAGGAGCTAGGGATGGAATTCCCCTGCTCCCGTGCACAGATTGTGGGACCTCGATGAAAGCTCGCGTGACCATCCTTCTTCCTTCAATGCTGTCCTTAGACTGAGAGGGACACATTCAAAGCTGTGCTCAGGCCCTGTGCTGCACCCCTGTACTTCCCACAGAGGCACAAAAACACAGAGGTATTTCCTTATCTTCATACAGGCGGGAGATGCCATATTCATTCACTGTTTCAGACAACAAATCACAGTAATGGTGGATAGTATTTCCTAGACATACAATGGCTCTCATGGCTTTTCAGATCCTTCGCTGAAAACTCCTAATGATGCAGCCATTCCCCCAAGACAGCCCTTGGGAAATTCCATACATTCCTTACATCTGTTCACAAAGCACATTTGAGAAAGCATCAGACGCCCAGAAGTTACTGAGAGTCTGATTTCCAAAGTAGATTGAATTCACATCATGCTGGATTCCCCTAGCCACAGACAAAGAGTTGTTGTGGGCGGGGGAAGTTGGTGCAGTCAATGCAGTAAAGTTGCTCCCTTCATCTTGGAATACATGTTAATTTACACACACACACGCACACACACAGAGTTTTAGGATTCTGGTGCTGTCGGAGGGAACAGAGCAGCCGTCTAGAAAAGGCCTTTGAAGGAAGCATTTAAAAAAGATCAAGTAAATTTGCTCTGCTTACCAATGAATCGGGCTGCAGAATGTCTTATTGTTGTCTGTGAGCTTTCCAGGTACTGTAACCGTGGAACAGGAATTTGGGGATTTGGCTTTCGTTGTTCTGCATGTAGGAAGAAAGAAGGAAGAAATGCACAATATAGAAATGACATGTTCTTCTCACAGCGAATAGTCCAGGAAAGCCAAAGCATATAACCAGGCCATGGCAACTGCCAATATGAACCCATACACCAGAGCAGCACCTCTCTGAAGTTCCTATTGTGTTCTCCAGAAACTCAGCTTTCATTTGAGAAGACAAAAGTTTGGAGTTCGGAGAGTTGTGGAGAAAAATGTCAACAATGTGAACAGATTGTAACTCCTGCCGAAACGAGCCAGCAGAGAGCCTGGGAAGGAGTCCTGCAACCCAGCCGAAGTGGATGGGTACTCAGGGTGTGGGGTTAGAAAGGTCTCCCTCAAGTCCCCATTCAGCACTCTCAAGGCACAATGAATTCACCTACCAAGCGGATCCAGACACACTTCAAGAGCTGTGAGGAGCCATCCCAGGCCATGCTGCAGAAGAGCATCTTCAAATGAGCTCACCCGAGGAACATTCAGCGGAAGAGCATCAGTTTACATGGCTGCAAGAGAAGAGGAGACCAAGAGCATTCTCCCTGAGAGAGGGATAGTCTGGGGGACATGGAACCTTCCCTGTCCCTTGTTCTCCTGCTTTTCCTGCCAGTGGAGATTCCTGTAATTTGTTCTCCACAGGAGTGTGCTGAGGAGAGGAAAGGGAGAGTTGGCTGGAGAGAACCAGAGCTTTCCCGTCCTTGGGATGGTTTGTGGCGGTTCCCCAGGGTCCCACACTTTGAGGGCCCCACACCTCAGGGGGACGCAGTCCCTGGGCCATGCCGGGCCCAGCAGCAGTACTCCCGGCCCCGCTACGCTACGCCCTGACTCGCTGGCTCCCACTGTCGCTCGGGAGAGGAGGGGCTGGGGGCTTGCGGGAAGGGGAGGAATGGGGGTGGGGCGGGGAGCGGAGCAGGGCCAGGAAGAGGTGTGGTAGGGGTGGGGCCTGGGGTGGAATGTGGGGTTTGTCCGGGGCCCTGTGCCCTTCTATGGATGGCCCTGGAAAGAGTCACAAGAGATCTCCACAGCTCAGTCCTTCTGTGCAAACATACTGTAGGAGACCGTGAGTCAGCTTTGGGATCCCAAAGAGTCTGACCAAAGGAGTCCCCAGATCAGGCTTCCTTCCACATCCCAGTTGGCCCAAGGAAAGAGGGCAATGTCCAGTGAATGTTGGGAAGATAGGAGCTGGAGATGTTCTCTCTGGATCTCCAGGGAAGACAAGGCAGCTGCACCTACTTTCCAGAAGTCTGTGGGCATATATCAGCTCCCTGAGCCAAAGGGGCACGTACAGATCTATGCTCCTTTTCCTTTGCTGCCTCTTGTTGTGAGCCTTGGGATGCAGCAGCCCAAAGGCCTGAGGCCTGTCTTTGCAAAAGAGAGTCAGGACTCTTTCCCAGAAGAAGGCTTTTCTTCCAAATTGTGCTGTGAGGATGGATGAGGTACTAGGCTCCAGCATGGCGTGAAGCAGGGAGGAGAAGACTCCACTTGGGCAAGGGGCTCTGGCGATGAATGGAGTGGGGGCCCCAGGGGATACTGGCTCTTTGCTCTTAAGGCAATAATGACCGTGGCACTTACCAGTGTCACACTCTTATCCTGGTCTTCAAGATGCAGCATCAGCGGGAGCAAGCAGTTGATTTCCTGCTGCCCGAAGGGTTTGTCGGGGTCCTGCACCCTGCTCACCACGTTGCCAAGCAGTAAAATGGCAGCTGAGCGCACACTGCCCTTCTCCTGGCAATGACACACAGGGGGTGGGGATGCCCGGTTAAAGCCAGGCAGCATCAGAGCATAACACGACAGAGTCGTAATGCGCACGCTGCTCCGGTTCCCGCTGTGTGAACTAACTTGGCTGGCGGGAGCAGGGAGGCCACCAGGCCAGCGCCATAGACAGCTTGTGCAGAGCCTGAGACACTGTGCGGGACAGTGCAGCCCCAGGGTGTCCCGGAGGCAGTTTCTCTCTGGAGAGCACAGAATCCGAGAAGATGAGGGGAGAGGGCGGGAAGGCTTCTGGAGAGTGGTGTGGGGAAGGGGAGAAGCAGCTGCTGGAGCCTGGCAGGGAGTGGCTGCTCCAAAAGACAGCATTTCTTTTGCTCTTGGGTGCCCCTGAGAGCCGGGCCATTCCCAACCCACCTCTTTCCTGCTGAGAATCTCCACCTCTTTGGGGGCCTGTGTTCTCCAGACAGCTGGTCATCTGCCCAGTGCCAGGCCCCCTCTCCCCCAGGCCAGGCTGCAGCAGGGGCTGGGAGCATGGCGCTGAGGCCGAGAAGAGCTCTGACAGGGAGGTGGCTCAGGAGGAGATTCCCCACCCATGGCGGGGGCACTCCTTGGAGGCTCCATGGCAAGCTTGAGGAGCGGGAGGAAGGGGATGGGGAGAGAGAGACAAGGGCATCACAGACAGCTGGAGGGGGAGAATGGGCTTCTTCTGGGGGTTCCAAGCCTTACGACATCAATGAAGGGGCGAAGGCTGACAGCAATGTCCTGGGAGATGGAGCCAAGCTCCTCCCTGTTGAGGAGGTAGATGATGTCTGCAGCTACATGGCATGCCCTCCATCCCTATCACAAAACATGGCCATGATTTCTGGCAGCTGGACTTGTAACAATTGCGCCTGCAGGAATGAAGAAGACAGCTCACTACTATCCAGGATGACAGCCTGGAGCACATGCTGGACCATCCCACTCCCACCTATGAGAAACCATGGAGGGCACATGGGGCAGAACGGGGGCAGAAAGTCATTCTTCTGTCACTCTGTGCCAGCTGCTTTCTGAAACCTTTGTCTTTGCTCACCGTGCCTGCCCCATTGCATCACATCTGCAATCAGGGCTCAGCTCACGGGAGCAGGGAGCACGGCATGCCTTGATTTGCTCCGAAAGCACCTCTACCATTTGAGTGCTGTGTTTTAAACAACAAGGCTTGTGTGTGGATCTCACTCTCATTTCTGAGCTATTTGATGGACATTGGCTTCCTGGGTCCCCTGGGCAGTCCACGGCTCTCACCTTTTCTGGCTGGAGCACAATATTGCCAAGGCCTCGCAGACTGAGCCTCCATATGATAGGATTTGCAAATTTGGTCCATTCCATGAGCTGTGCCTGGAGGTCTGATTTGTCAGGATGGTGTCAATGGAAGGACCCTGGAGAAACTGGCAAGAGCCAAATCAGCATCAGGTTGAGGAGCAGAGGTCTTGTTGTGGGGGTCTGTTCCCTGGACAGTCATTTTACCAAATGGCCACTTACTCCTCTACAAAGTCTCTGGTATGTAGGCAGCCATTTGCTGCTGTTTCAGTTGGTTCATTCCCCAAAGTTAGACTAATGCACAAGTCACAAATAAGCCCCCAGGGAAAGGGGAATCTCCAGGCCTTATTGAGCGCCATGGAGAGAGCCGTGGGGCAGAAGAAAAGCAGAACCCCAGGAAAAGGTGAGAAGTATGGCCTTGGGGCACTGGAGGAACATCGCTTCTTGTCACACAATCCCATTTAGGCACATCCAGCCAGGAGCAATCTCATTGTCTCTCTCTCCCTCTCTTTGCCATGCCCCAAAACCATTCATGTGCGGAGAGGAGCTAGCTGGCAGTAGGGCTGCTAAGCTGCTGACAATGTAGCCTAGAGCTTACTGCCGTGAGCTGCTCTCCAGAAAGCCCACTTGTGCCTGTCAACTCATGAATCTCACCGTGGTGCAGAAAGCCAGGGCGATATTTCTCTGCTCCTCCTCCTTCTCACTCTGGACGATGGTGATTGCCTCTCTGAAAACTGCAGGGAGCTGAGGGTTCTCAAATCTGCACAAGACCTGGGACACACAGCATGGTCAGCAGTAGCTAGCCTCCCCAAGGATAGATCCAGTGTGATACCCTGTCTACTCTGCAGTTTCACTGAGTTTGGAACCAGTTAGGGACACTGTAGCTTCTTCAGGTGGTTGGTGGCATCACACACTATGGTTGAATACTTGATTCTTTACTGTGACAGGTAACAGGACTCAAGCAGGCATGTGGGGCCAGATCCTTAGTTGGTGTAAGCGAGCAAAGCTATATCAGTTTACGCTACCTGAGGTGTCTTCTGGCGCTCTGTCTTTCCCGTGTAGATGGAAGCCCCTAACTGTGCCTACAGAACCAGTTGAACTGCTCCCTCTTTCTCCTGTCTGCCTGTGATGCTGACATCCTGTGGTGCCTGGCCCCATGTGCTGCCGATGTGGCTCTCTCTGCGTTCTGGGACAGAGGCCCACAGATTTGCTCAGCAAGCACGGATAAAAGTGCTGACACTTTGGCAGGTGGCACATGTGGATGGATGCACAAACATGACTGCTGCCTGACTGTGTAGTGAAAGCAGTTGGTCTGTGGACGGAGTCAGATGAGCGAGTGAGACTCACAAGAACGCATGGCTCTCAACCCTTTTCCCTCAAGAGAGACCTGCTCCGAACTGAGTCTGGGCTAACTACAGCACCCGAACAACTGATGGCCATGAACAGACCCCATGTGTTTAGCCGAACAAATCTGTTCTTCCTTTTCCTTTCAGTCATTACCTTAGGGGGCTGAGGCAGCTGGATCCCTCCTCGGGGCTGGATGTCTGCCTAGCCATGTAGGTCCCTGGCAAGTGCAGATCCATCACGTACTGCACTTGCCTGACTCAGAGAATGAGCAGCTGGGGATACATTTGCAGGATGGCTTCTCGGTATCCCTGTAGGAAAAGGAGCTCATAAATGGTCTTCATTGCCTGGAGGGGGGAAAGAATTTCACTCAGCTCTCCCAATCTGCCACCTGCCCCCATTGCCATTCGCTATCGTCCTTTTGTCATGTCTCCTTTCCTCTCCAGCGTATTACAAAAGAGTATTGGCTTCTGAGAGGGGTGGAGACATTTGGAGGCTCCTGAACCTTCCTCCATTCTTGGAACGGAAACAGGATGGAAAGATGAGAAGAGTCTGGATGAGGTTATTCCCCATGATTTCTCTTTATGGTGCAGAGCCTGTGCTTTGGCTTTCCAGCCATGACTGGAAGGGCTGAAACCATCCTGAGGAGATCCGTTCTCCTAGGCCCAGTGTTTCTGGCCCAGTCAAAAGTACTGGTCTTCTCATGATTCCATGCTGGGAAGATTTCTAGCCACAGTTTACAGAGCCAGAAACCTGGATACTTCCAAGAGACACCCGCGCTGCATCTGCTCACTAAAGGGCCATCTGGAGCAGAAGACAACTGAGCCAGCATACCATCAGATAAACCACTTCAGATGTGTAACTTTGACCTGGGGGAAACTTTACTGACACCTCTTTGGTTTGATTGGAAGTGGCGAGGACACACAAAGGCCTGGTCTACCCTCCAGAGTTAGTGCAACGCAAGGCCGCTCGCCCTGCATCACCCTAACTATGGAATTTCCTTTCAGTCAGCAGAACTGCCCCTGGGTGCCAAATTCATAACTCCATCTCCACAAGTGGCAGAGAGTCCAGGTCGATGCAGTCAGGTCGATGCAGCGTCAGTGTAGACACCGCGTCGTTTACGTCAACTGGCTTTCAGGAGCCTTCCCACAATGCCCCAACCTGACCCTACAATCAAGACAAGCGCTTCTGGTGAGGACGGGCACTGCCGACACGAGCAGCAAAGTGTGGAAACACACCAGGGATGGAATTGCTGTGGCGACTGTATGCCGAGGTAAGGTGGGTCGGCTTCATTGTGTAGTGGAGCGCGCGTGCGCGCACACACACACACCACCCTCCCTTCACAAAGTGACTTCTCAAATCTCACTTACAGCCAGAGACACATTGCCGCTCTTCAGAAACAGAAGTCAGACCTTCCCTGCTTGGCCACCTCTTGCCTTCCCCAGGGAGAGGCTTGGAATGTAGGCAGGAAACGCATCTCTCAGAGGAGACACTAATTGGTGCAGGGAGGCTGAGGCAGGGCAAGTCCCTTCAGAGAACGTTGTATTTATTCTTTTCCCCTAATGGGTTATTGTTCCTGAAGCTAGCACCACTGTTTCCAAGACAGTGAGCATGTACTGACCACAGAGTGACCACCAGACTGTGCAAAATTCTGCTCTGTTATGCTAGGGTCAGTCCCAAGGAACTTGCCTGACCTCACTGGAGTTACTCTGACTATTTCAGGGTGTAACGAGACCCAGTGTTTGGTCAAGTGTCTCTTCGCAGCTCAATCCTACTGCAGTGTGGTGGACAGGGTCAGACACTGAATCAGAACATGCTCTGATAGAGGATTCAGGAGCTTGGAAGGGGAGATTGCACTGCTCAGTGTGACAGAGATGGAAGGAAACTAGTATTAAAATCCCCCTCCTCTCTTCACTCCATTCTTGCTGATCTAAGTACTGCTGGTCCCCTCAGGCATCTACAGAGGAAGACTGCAGATGGATACAAAAAACTTGCAGTCATTTGACTTCCAAGTTCGGTGAGGAAGGTTGGACATGGTGGTCAAGCGCTGGGGACATTGAGTACTAGGTTGGACAAATCAGGAGCAAATGGCCTGGATTTAAGGTCTTCAGGAAGCTTGACTGAAATTCTGTGCCAGTGCTGCCGAGATTCTATAGCTTCTGAGCGCAGCCCCGGAAAGCACTGTGGCTGTTCCAAGAAATTCAGACCTGAAAGGTTTACAAATCAAACACTCGAAATCTTAAAACCAACACTGTATTCCTCTGGTAACTGAATTGGGTAAGAAATTCAATTTCTTTCCTGCTGCTCTTCAATTTGCTCTGCAGTGTGACACAGTTTTGTCTTCCGTCACTGGAGAACTGCATTGCAGAAGATGCTGAGGAAAGCTGGACTTTTGACCTCTGGCTAGGGTCCAGCTGGGTTTCACGGCCCCTAGGCACATGGTGTTTCAAACCCCTCAGCTGGCTGACTCTCTGCAAAGTGATCAGCAATAACCAGCAGGACTGAGAGTTAACAATCTATTGAGATGGAAAGAGGCAGTCCCCCCTCTCAGAGCTATTATTGCTGGTTGTCTGCAGACTCAGACAGGCTGCACTGTGTTTACGCTCTGGTCATGTCTGTATGATTTTTTTCCCCCCACAACAATAAGGGCTGGAAATTTCTCTCTTGAGATATACCTCTGCTGCACAGCTCCATAAGGATGAGTGCATTTTGTCACCAATTGCTCAGCCATGGAATAACTGGGGATCTGACGGCAGGTAACAATCCTGTACTGGTCTCCAGGGGATAGACAGATGGGCCTCATGGACCTTTTCCATCTCTGCCTTCTCTCCTGCAAGAAGAAGCCGCCAGAACTCATGAGCCAGGGATGTTGAGTGAGCCCCAACGTCATTTATTGGCCCTTTACTGGGTCTGAGAGGAAGTGGCGTGACACATAGAAATCAGGACAATGCTGGAATTCTCCAGAAAACTGACATGTCTCTATCCCTGGGAGTGCAGGAGAAGGGGTTGGCTCCTTAGTGGCTGGGCCTGGCCATCTCCTCTTAGGAAGCATGGACAGCTCTCTGCACAGCAGGAAACTCCCTCCAACTGTGTGAGCCCCACGGACCCTTCCCGGCCTGTGGCTTGTCAGTAGGAGCAGGAAGAGAAATACTGTACTGAGGTGATAACAGAGCAGCTCCCTACCTGTGGGATGAGAGTGTGTGAGCCACACAGGTTAGAACCACGTCCTGGGGGTGGAAGCGAGCCAGCAAGGCCATGGCCCACAGAGCTGCTTTTCTGACTCTGGGATCACAGCTGTGGTCGAGCCAGATTAAGATACCTCCCACGACGTCTCCAACCTTGAAGAATGCCAGAAAATTCAGGGATGCATTTATCAATGAGTCGCTTCCTCCCAGGGAATGCCTCTTGGCAGCCCTGCAAGCCACCTCTGACCTCGGTTGCCCATCTTGGCTCCTCCATAATCTCAAGAAAGAGGCTTTGACAAGTCCAGGAACCCCACTCTTCCTGAGGTCTGGTTGAGCACCTTAAAGGTCAGAAAAACACACAAAAGCCTTCCCTAAAACCTTAGAGTGGGCCCAGCCCAAACTCCCCTGATGTCCCAGGGCCTGGGACATACGTTGGCCCACCATGTGTTATGTGGGCCACATCCAATCCTACCTCTTTGGCCCTGAGGATGTCCCATGGGGCATAGCTCTGTGCTGATTGGGCCACAGGTTGAGAACCACTGATCCAGACCCAGCTGGTTCTACTGATGCATCCCGGAGCCCATCGCAGAGATGGCAGGCAGGGCTAGTTCTATGGGGCTAGCCAGTTCCAGGCCCCAGCCCTCTATACTGTGGGATTTTAAAACCTGCCATAACAAATCTTAAAGCCGGGTCTCTAACCTCGGGTTCATGCTATGGCACTAAGAAGAGCAGTGTAGACATGTTGACTTGGGCTGGAACCGAGGCTCTGAAGCCACCCTCCTCCCCAGGCTTCAGAGATCAAGTTCCAGCCCACGCCCAGAAGAGTCTGCATTGCTGTTTTGGCCCCACAGTGCCAGCCCTGAGAGCCCAAGTCCATAGGGCCAGGCTTTCAGGTTCCTTCTGCAGAGCTTGCAACACAGGTAGACAGACCCTAAAGGGACAAGCCACCCCCTAGGACTCTTCCATGAGGAATTGGTCATTGCTCTTTCCTCTCTCGAACAAGGAGCAGGAGCTCCAAGGCGGGTGGCTGGATTCTGTTGACCTGTTCTGCTAGCAGGAGTTAGAGCCCTGCACAAATCAATCTGCTGATTGAGGGGCCATTTGTTAACTTCCCGCTGGGACCTGTTGGAAAGAAGGAACTCGGGCAGAGACAGGGATGACCTGCAGGAAACCCCAGGAACAGGCAGGTTGGGGATGAAGTTCAGGCTGAGGATTCTGTTAATTGATTAGTCTGAGTTTCCAGGAAAGCCAAAGCCCAGGAGGGGAATAAGTCTGCACTTCCGCGCCACGTGCAGGCGGTCATTGGAGAAGGGCTTGAATGTCACCTATTTCCAGGCCGAGTGATTAAAGGCAACGTTGAAAGAATATGAACCCTGATTCCTTTCTCGAGAAGTTGCGCAGGCTTGTGCAGTTCAAGGAGGTGTCTGGGCTTCAGATTCCCCATGTGTCAACTGGGCAGAATTCCTACCTCCCAGGAGGGCGGTGCAGAGTCCTTAATCAAGGGGAGTAAATGACGCTGAGAGCCTCCTATCCAGGGGATGTAGAAATGAAGACTGCCAGAAACCTCCCTAGGCCAATCTAATTCACGGGGGAGGCACTCAGATCCAGTGGGGATGGGCAAGAGGATGAAAGCTTGTGAGGGAGAGAGAGAGAGAAAAGTGTCAAGCCAAATTCTTCCTGATACTTCAGCGGGAAAAACAAGGCTTTGCGGCAGGTCTGAGGAAAGCATGTCTGGTCCTGGAGCCGAATGTGGAGGCCCATGGGCAGACTATGTAGGTGCTGCCTTGCCAGGGCTGGGGCTGTCGCACACCTTCAGTGTGGCTGGGCGGTCCTCAGGGAAGTGTCAGAGCTCCAGCGGGCAGAGAACACTTGAAAAATCTGATGCTGCCGATCCTCGCGGCCAAGCGATGAAGGGCAAGGGGCGGAGCCAACCTTCCAATCCCATGCCAGTGTCCCAGGAATGGTTTCCTAGGAGAGGAACTTCTCCCATCCCCCTCTCTGCGCAGCATCCCCCTGCCCCATTGCGGGAGTCTCTTACTCTCTCCATCTTGTCTCCGTGGAGACATACGATGGCCCTCAGCTCTTCTTTTGCTGCTCTAAATCTCTCCAGGGTGGGTGTTGTCAGACCCTTCACAGCTGTCGTCAGTTGGGCTTGGAGCGGGAGTGAGGAAGGGTGCTCCCTGGGGGTCTGCAAAGAGCAGGGACAAAGCCTGTTGGGACTGAGTATTTCTCTCAGGCAGCTGCCCTGGAACAGTCTGTCCCGGGGGGAGGCTGGCAGCACCGAGGGAGCCTGGAGACTCCGCCTGAGCCCTTTTCTTCAAAAGCCTCCCCAGGTACCAAGGTTCCCTTAGCCTTTCACCCGCTTTCTGGCCCCCTCTCCTGAGAAGAGACTGGAGCCTCTTGGGCAGTGCTGGGGTCCCAAGGGCCACCCCGTTTCCTCCCTCTCTAGCCCCTCCTCGTAGGATACCCCATTTTTGCTGAGAAAGCCTCAATGTCCTGCAAAGCCCATTCGAGTTGCTCCTTGAGTGTCGCCGAGGGGTCACTGGAGAACCTGCCCCATGTCCCATCCCAGCCCGAGCGCCTGAGGAGATTGGCTCCTCAACTCTGGCAGCCCACAGTGTCTGCGAGGAAGGGACTGAGAATAGGGCCCAAACGGAAACGCCCTCTTCCTTCCCCACCTCGCAGCCTGTGGGGCTGCCAGAAAACAGGCAGGAATCGCCGTCAGGACAGAAAGTAACTGAGACTGAAGGAGCAAGTTTGCCTGGCTGAGGAGAAGCCCGACCTGTGGGCCTCTGGGGCCAGAGCCCTGGAGGTGAGAACTCACTGGGCACACTGTTACTCCAGGGGGCCTGGTTCCAGTGTCACCTCAACCCAGGGCCTGGGGTGCTGGAGGCCTTTGCCCTGGTGTCTCAGGGTAGCCCCTGGGGATTACTGCAGCTGGCCTGCATGGCGCTGGATTAGCACCATCTGTCCTGGATGCCAGCATCTAAGGACGCAGTAGAGCACACCAGCGTGGCACACTCGCATACATACTCCAGCCCCCCGGAGTGTCAGAAGCTCCCAGAATTGCAGACTTTTGATGCGCTGCAGGGTGCTCTGTCCCTAACAGCAAGAGTTACAAAGGTGTGTAGGTGCCTTTCTAACTCAGATGGAGCCCAGATGTTGGCAAGCGAGAGGGAACCTGGGACCTCTGGAGCTTAGTGCAGGAGCCTCAACCACATGAGCGAAAAGCCAAGAGGCTGTTAGCTAAGGCTATAGAGCAGACTCCTTTTCTTTCTGTCTCTAAGTGGTCCTGGTGCCACGAGATGGGCCAAAACACCACAGCCAGGAGATATGTGGGTTACCCCTACAAGTGCTGGGATGGACCTTGTATGATTTTCATCTGTGTCTGTGTGCCATGGAAAATGCATCAGAATTAGGCACCTGAGTCAGGCACTTCTGCCAGTCCCACAAAGCACCTCTGTACTTCTTCAGGTGCCTAAACCCCTTTGTCAAAGCGGGCCTCGTTCAAGCAACCCAGATAAAGACTGCCTAGAGTTGATCACCCTAGACGAGTGTTTCTTTTCAGCCCCCTGAGCAAGGGGCAGGTAGTTCTGTAAGAGATATCAGCTCCGGGAGATATTCATACATACAGCAGGGGATGCTTTCCATGAGCACAGCCACACAGCGTCATTACCATCGTCATATGGGAGCTGCTTGTTAATGAGGGGCTGGGAGTGCGGTCTTCTTCCTGCTCTTCTAGGCATCCTTTCTTCCACTTCCCCTTCCACTCAGACGGCTACTTCTTCGTCCCTGGAACAGAAAGAAACATTCTTAACATTTTGCTTTTCCATGTCTTCTCCCTGGTTTACAGAGGATGGAAGTTGGGCCCAGAGCCCTGAAGCGAATTGCCCAGGGTCAGACTGAAGGTTGTTGGCAGAGCTCAGCAGAGAACTCCGACCTCCTGACTCCTAGCTGGGGGCTTTGACCACACGAGGCTTCCTCTTCCCTCGGGGCCAGTTTCTTTTCAATGGTGTCATCTACTCTTCCCCTCCCCTTGCACCCCTTTCCTGTCAGTGATGGGCACCAGGCCTCCTTTTGCATTGAACCCCCCAAGAAGGAATGACTCAGCTCTGGTTTTGTTCCCAGCTGTGACCTGCTGAGACCTCTGGAGCATTTTCCTGATGAAAGGGACCCGATCCAGGAGAAAAGAAATGATTTCCTCCAACATCCAGCCTTTCTCTTCTCCTTCTAGCCTGGAACAATGTTTGTACTCCCCACCCCAGAGTGCCAGATCCCCAGAGCGGGGTGACCTGGCATTGTCAGCTCTCCCTACCTCAGCGATGGACCTCTGCCACCCTCACCCAGGCGATCCGGCACTAAATGGATTCCAGAGTCTGAGGTACCCATCACTGTCCCATGAGAAGCCCCTGATGTCTCAGGCTTGTAGAGTGACTGGTGTGACTATTCCTCACATGCTCTTTGCAAACCATGTGGATTGAACCATCTCACCTGTAAGATCCACTTCGACTTTGTCTGTCATCTCCTGCAGCTTCACCTCCTCTGCCTCCACTTGGTTCTCAGCTGCTTTCTTCTTCAGGGACAAGTGCGTCCACCTTCTCCATTGCTCTCTGCCATCGCGTTGTGGGATTGGCAACAGACACAGAATCTTTTCATGCCTGACAGGATGGTCCATGAGCATTTTCTTCGGGGCTTTTCTGGCAAGGCCTGTTCTTGGGGGCTGAGGCCAGAGCATGCCTCAATGGCTGCAGGTTGGATGAGCACTTTGTGCACATGAATCTCTCTGTGCTCCCTAGATGTGAGTCTTTTGGAAAAAGGAACGAAGCCTGGAATAGAAAGGAGGAAATGGGTGTTTCTGTCTCTCTCTAAAGGAAGGGAATTAGTTTGCCCAGGATTCCCAGATCCACAAGAGTGGCCTTTTGAAGCCATCTGCTCCTTTAATAGCCAGGACTGGTTCCTACAACCAAGAACATAAGCCACACAAGACCGCCCATACTGTGTCAAACCAAAGGTCCATCTAGCCCAGTAGCCTGTATTCCGACAGTAGCTAGTGTGCCAGAGGGAATGAACAGGGAATCATCAAGTGATCCATTCCTGTCGCTCATTCCCGGCTCCTGGCAAACAGAGGCTAGGGACACCATCCCTACCCAACCTGGCTAATAGCCATTCATGGACCTCTTCTGCATGAATTTATCTAGTTCATTTTTGAACTCTGTTATAGTCTTGGTTTTCACAACATCCTCCGGCAAAGAGTCCAACAGGGTAACTGTGCATTGTGTGAAAAAATACTTTCTCTGGTTTGTTTGAAACCTGCTGCTTATTAGCCAAGACTTCATAGGGGGCACTAGGATGTGAACTAAGGACCACTTGATCTGCAGTCAAAAACTCTACTGCTGAGCTCTACCCCCATGATTAGACCCAGCTGAAGGTGAAGACGCATGGGACCATGGTGAAAGAGGTATTCTTCTGGGGAAGTTCTAGGGCCTATGTTATGCAGAAGGTCAGATTAGATGATCAGGGCTGGCCTTAGAGCCTTTGAAACTATGAGTTTATGAACCTAAATTTGTCTTTTACTGCTAGTGTGAACGTTGCTGCTCCTGTCCAAGAGGAGATGCTTTGTTTGAGGCAGAGAGGCACCAGGATCCCTGTTCCCCCTTTCTCATAACCTTTCTTGGACAGAGCACATCACAGGTTCTCCCCTTTTCTTCTCTAACAGGAAACCTCCATCCGCCATATCTGTAATTCCTCCCATCCTCGCACAGTCGCTGGCTACATTTCCTAGCCTGACTCTCACCCCATGGATCTCATGCCATGATGTAGGCTACCAGTTCATTTCATCCCCTTTCCTGGAAAGGAATTGCAGGGGGGAATTTACACATTGATTTTATATTGCCCAATGGCGGTATAGTAGAATTTGTAGAGTTTTGAGATCATCTCCATGAGATTATTTCTGAGAGAGCTATCAAGATTACAGCCAGGGATGCGAGTGGAGCAGAATCACTTTCAATATCTTAAGATTTATTTCTTCTGCATTATTTGAGCTCATTTATGTGTATTTCAATCATGTAAATTCTGAGATACATATTGTTTCAGTACACATACATTAGACAATCATTACATGAGACAAAAGATTTATATTCACAACTTGAAGGCAAGGAGTGCATTGGGGCCACTCCAAGGGAAATATTATTGTTGGAGATATCAATCTAAATTCTACACGAGTTTTATCATCTTCCCTTTCGGTTATATCCATGGAAATTCACCCCTACTAGTCTGCTGAAAGATAAAATCGTCTAAATCTGCCTCCAAGAGCCTGAAGGGCTGAAGCAGAAGGAGACCTGAGAGATGGCCACATTCAAATCAAAAGGGAATGTTGAGACCTGCCTGTTGCCACACCAGCCCCCACCCGTCCCTAGGAGAAGGAGGCACCGACCTGTCGTGTGCGATCTAATGAGCAGGAAAAGAATCTGGGAATTACCTTCTGTAAAAACTCATCCTTTTTTTTTTTTCCTCGAACAGCTGTGGAAATGGCTGATTCAAGAAGTTGTTGGCAGACGGATTGTCCGCGTCTCTCAGCAGCTCCTTGGTTCACCAGTTGTTGTCAACCAAGCAAGTTGGCAGACTGAAGGCAGGGCAAGAATGCTGACGCTGAACACTCTTTGCTGTTGGCATACATGACATCACAATAAACTTATGCATAAATACACACAGACACCCACAGAGAGACACGCACCCAGAAAAGTTAGTAACATGAACAGCACTGAGAGACTCACCCAAAATCTCTAGGAATTTTGATTTGGGGGAGGGGGATAATAAGCCGACTGCATGGGTGCTCCGGGCTTGGAGCACCCACAAGGAAAAATTAGTTGGTGCTTACCACCCACTGGCAGCTAATTTCTGTCCTCGCCTGCTGACGTGTGCATCTCGCCCTCCGGCGGCCCCACTGAGCAACTCCTCCCACTCCCTCCCAGCACTTTCTGCCCACTGCAAAACAGCTGTTTCACGGAATTCAGGATGCTCCGGGCGGATAGGGGAGGAGCAGGTGTTGGATTAAAAGTAATAATACATTCATTATTTCTGGGAAAATATGGTCCGGTACAGACCCTGGATTTGGCTTGTATTATTAGAAAGAAATATGGCCCCCTAGGTCTTGAAGGATATATATATATATATGAAGAGATAAAAGATATATACAAGTAAAAAGTACTATGGAGCTCATATTGACAAATTCTGAAGGATATAGGAGTCTGTCCAACTCCTGACCTTGAAGTATATATATAGGCAGAGGTAAATATTATTCAGCTACGGCTTCAGAATCCAGGTTGTGTCACTTGCTGAACTATGTCAGGGGTGATGAGAAAGTTTTGCAGAACCTAGGCGGTGTCCAGTGTGACTAGGGTGCGTCACAGTGACGAGCCCAGAATCTAGGCTGTGTCACTCGCTGACCTGTGTCAGGTCTGATGGGAAAATTTGATAAGCTGTGGTTTCAAAATCTAGGTTGTGTCACTCGCTGAACTGTCAGGTGTGACAGGAAAGTTTGAACAAGCTTTTGAAAAATGTTCAAGAAAAGGCAGGGTAAAATTTTGCGTGAAGGGGAAATAGAACTGGAGGTGGCCCCAACCTCATCTTTTGCTTAGGAGATCACCCCTTTTAAGCAAATCCTTCAAAAATGTGGGCACAGTCCTTGACTGAACAAGCCCTTGCTGATGTCTGCACCATTTCAGACCTATAGGATAGATTGGCTTAGTATATCCTCGTGTACAAACCCTCTAGTGCTGCCAAAAGAGTTGCAGCAGCAATTTGGCTATTGTGGGAGGCATATAATGATTCTTACCTCCGCTTAGCTTCCTGTAAAGAGAAAAAGGCATCTCTACAGGAAAAGCTAAACCAAACGGAAAAGGGAGCAGACAATTGGAAGGTGCTGTCTACGAATACACAGAGCCAGCGGAAATAGTAAAAGAGGCGCTCCGGGAATGCAGAGAAAGAGAAAAATTCCTGGCAGATCAGGCTGAAGCCTCTGAAAGAATTGCAAGAGAGAATCATGTGCTCCAAGGCAGGGTAAAGAAATTAACACTGGAGCAGGATAGAACACCCACAAATCATAACCACTGCGAGTCACTAATTAAGAGTCTGAGACAGAAATTGGGTTTTGCCACTAGACAGGTGGCAGCCATTACAGCGGATGAAGGGGGAGAAGGTCATATGTACGGCACCCCCTCTCAAAGAATTGAATACAGTGGGCCAGGAGAAATGTATCTGCTTCACTGGCAGTTCCATAGTAATCCAGGGCAAGAAAAGAATTAAATATGCTGCCATAAATTTAGAAGAAGAAGTAATCAAAGGATATTTGGATCACGGCTCAGCACAACACACCAAACTACATGCTGTATTATCAATTTTAAAACAGTATGAGAACTCCCCTAAGACTGTGTATATTATTGCTGACAGTAATTATTGTGTGAACGGGGCACAACACTGGATGTTTGACTTGCAAAGAAATTATTGGAAATCCTCAGATGGAAAAGAGAGAGCATGTGTAGAGCAGTGGAAATGGATTTATGCTTGGGTTACCACCCACCCTGATCAACTAAAGATCAGACATGTAAAGGCACACGGTACGGGCTCAGCAGCTGAGACTATTTGGAACAACCATGCCGATGCAATAGACAAAGATTATGAAGGAGTAGCGGTGGTAAGCAGAAAACAGGAACATAAGGCTCAGGATACTCTCCGCACCCCCGGGAGAATTGAAAGACAAGAGCTAGTGAGCATAGCTCACCAGTTTATGCATGAAGGAGTAGAAGGGATGCTGAAAAGGTTAAAGCAAGTAGCAGAATGGAAGTGCATGAGAGATGATGGAGAGACCTGGGTTAGGAATTGTGTACAATGTGCCAGGAATAAAGCTTGACCCCCAGACCAACCTCAGATGCTCCACCATCAAACGACTGGGCCCATGGCATAGAATCCAAATTGATTTAATTGATAAGTTGTCCAGAAATAAGGAAGGTATTTACTTGTGGTTATAGATTCATTTTCAGGGTAGGTTGAAGACTTCCCCACAAGGAACAACAGTGCTTGAACGGCTGCCAAGGAGCTGTTTTCAGAAGTGGTATGCAGATATGAAACTCTCGAGGTCATCGACTCTGATAATGGAGGGACATTTGTAGGGGAGTTGTACTCTGGGAATTACTCACAAATTCCACATACCCTACAGGCCTCAATCTTCTGGCTAAGTGGAAAGAATGAACCGCGCTATCAAAGAAGCACTGAGAAAGGTCGTAGATAACACTGGCAGAAATTGGCCTGAGAAGCTGCCATTCATAGCAGTGATAGGCTGAGGACTAAAATCCAGCTGTATCAAAATCTCTTTGGGCAAGGTATGAAATTGGTTATCGACCCAGAGCAAACTGTGGAACTGACAGAGGACAACCTAACTGGGACTCATGAGCACTGGCAGTGGCTGAAGCAGCTGCAGGAAGATAAAAGCACCCTAGAGGACAGGGTGAATTGAGCTAATGAACAAAAGAATGGATCAGCAAAAAGCTGGGGACTCTCAACTGTGGGAAGCAGGAGATCAGGTAATATATTTAAAATTGGGCAAAAGGGATCACACACTGGAGTCAAAGTGGAGTGGTCCCTACTCCATAGTTGGTCACCTCAGCCCTCTCATTTACCGCATTGATAAGGATGGTAAATTGAAGTGGGTTCACGTTTCACGGATTAAATTGTTTGCTTGAATTAATACTGTCACAATTATGTTTTAGGCACAATGCCCCGATGCTGACTGGATACCAGGCCCTGTGGCCGTGGTGTGTTTTTATTATCATTCTCACAGGATTCCTGAACACCGGATTGTGCTGCTAGTACTCCCCCTGCTGAGGGTGCGCGTTCTCCAGCCGGTCCAGATTGCACTTTCGGTTCTTCAGGAGAGCTGTGAGAAATGACATCGGAGAAGAGCCAAATGGCATTCCAGTCACCATGAGGAATGAAGCCACAGGTGGTTTGGTGGTCCTTGATTTGGATTAATTTACTCGCGTACGCAGTCACAGCAGAGGAGGCCCACTAGCAGTGCTACAATGACACCCATGTTCCAGGACCCCTGGGAGAAGGTTGAACGATCCTAGCTGTTACACTGTTAGGAAATGGCTCAGGATCAGAAAACACCCCATGGATTCCCATCCATGATCTGGACATCCAGATAAGGTGGCTTGATCTGAATACCAGCATTACTTTAAAACCCCTAGGCACTCATGTTTATGTGGGGGAGGGAGAATTGGGATTACAGGTAAACATCTCAGTCCCCACGGGGAGGGAAAGTAATTGGATGGTGGGGATACAAACTGAAGGCTATTTTGGAGACAACACCACAATTGCATACTAGCCCTTACTCCCCTAGATTTGGGATGGGTTTGTAAAATCAGGAACCTTGGTAACAGTTATTGTGGTATACTGCCCGCATACACACACACACACACACACACACGGGCATTCCCAGATGATTGTGCATGGAAGTGGGAAAAGGAGTATGTATTTATGAGAAATACACCAAGGTCCATGAAGAAACCTGCACTGTTCAAGGTCCAGACCACACTGATGAAAGTTTTAGTAAGCCCCCTTCTGGTAAACATAAAAATTAACATGGATTGGACAAGGTTAAATGTTTCTAACATAGAGCCCAAATGTATACCTTACTCCCTTTCCATTCTTTCAGCATGGATAAGAACACACCAGCATTCCCCTCTCACTAGGGCCGAAAGAGATCTTATGGATACAGTGCTGGGGAGTTTTGGTGTGGGAGCAGGACTCATGAATTCTGTGGATTTAAAAGCAATTAAAAATAAATTAAGCTCTGTGTCCCAGCTACAGGACAGCCTGATACAGAAACAGATACATGCTAATGTGGATCTAGTCCAAAAAGGTCTTGGTAATTTAAAAGCTAGATGGAGCCTATAGTAATGGCTTAGTGCTACCACCTGGCTGCTGCATAAGAAACAGGTAAAAATGCAAAACCATGCATAGCCATGGGATGTACTGAAATGCAGATACTTGCTTTGTCCACACTGGAACACGAAAAGTTTTGGGTAATATCAGGAAACACCAAGGTTTTAATACACTTGTTGAAGCAAAGAAAAAGGTCATTGTTTGATACTTGACAATATGAGTAGATGCAGTATGTTTCTAGCATGGTAAAACCAGACCTTTTAATTTGAGAAATTGTTGTCAGGTTTGCACATCAACAGTCTCTGGAAGCAAAGATATGGAAAGTTAGCCCACTCCCCATATTGCACATTGGATAGTTCTGGCTACCCCGGATCTCGAGCCAGTGGGCTGGGAGGGAGGGAAGCTATTGGACACGAGAGGTTATACCGAGTGGACTCCTCAAAAGTGGGTGTGCTTGTCCCTACCTGTTGCTCCAGAGCCCTGTACTAAAGACATTTCACTGGGATCGTGTATGTGGGTTGAATTAAACAATGAAACCAAAGTACTATATAATAAGCAACATGTATGTGTTAATTCCTGGGAGGAGGTGTTTTGGGAAGATGGAAGTGTTAGCAACCCACCAGTGGACAAATGTAAATGCAATGTAAATGCTGTGTTTACCAATAATCACACCTACTATTTGGCACAGCCAGAAAAGTCTCCGCTTACTGTAAGCGCTGATTTAGCTGAGTTCTCTGTCAATCTTGGCATTGAATGGCAGGAATTCACCAATCACCTGTTAAAAGGTAAAGAAGTAACACAGTTCCTAGAACAGACAAAAGGCAATGTGGGAAACCGAACAATCCAGGTTATGCATGCAAACGGGGACATGTTAAGAATTGCCACTGCAGAAAGACAGATAACAGTTTACATATTTTCTGGATGGTCTCCCACAACTACTGGCAAACTATCTGTAATGCGACATCCCCTACTAATTGTTTTGGTTTTGAATTGTATTTGTCTAACTGGGATGTTTGGAATGTGTGCAAGATGAGAGCCATGGGCCCAAATTGTCTCCCCGTACTTTCTATTAAACAGATTAAATAAGAAGTGACGCTAGTGATTAACAGGTTTCAGAGTAGCAGCCGTGTTAGTCTGTATTCGCAAAAAGAACAGGAGGACTTGTGGCACCTTAGAGACTAACAAATTTATTTGAGCATAAGCTTTCGTGAACTACAGCATCCGATGAAGTGAGCTGTAGCTCACGAAAGCTTATGCTCAAATAAATTTGTTAGTCTCTAAGGTGCCACAAGTATTTCTTTTTACTAGTGATTAATAATCTTACTGTCAAAAAGGGGGATTATGTTGAATTAAAAGTAATTAATACATTAATTATTTTCGGGAAAATATGGTCCAGTACAGACCCTGGATTTGGCTTGTATTATTAGAAAGAAATATGTCTCTCAGCCTGTTTTCTCAGCCTGCGGAGATTCTGCTAAATGAAGCAGGCCTGTTAGTTTGCAAGGTGTGTGCTAATTGAAGAAAAACATTCAGCAACAAAGAGTTTGTCCTAAAAGTGATATGATAATAACATGTTACAAATGTTTTTTCTGAATTCAGGAGCAAGATTTGTTGTTCCTCCACTTTTACATTCCTATCTTGCTTGTTTTCTTTTCATATGTGACCAGTGGCATGGATAGATTCACTGGAGTCTCTCATGCCCCAATGATTTGAAAATAGTTATGTTAAGTGAAATAGGGTGTGATTGTAAATGTATGTTCGAATGAGTACTAAAAGGTTGAAGTGCCAGCCTAACAAATAATAACTACCCAGGAACATTCGGCCAAAGAATGTGCAGGATGGAGATTACCAGATGACCCCGTAGGGCAAACCGGAAACACCCCCAACTACCCCAAGGACGGAGGGGCCAGAGAGCCGAAGAACAAGATAACAACAAGCTGTCACTGCTGTGCCATCTGCATGATGGACTATCATTTTAAACATGAGAACAGTGATTGAGTATCACTTCAAATGTGAAAACAGCATGACAAAGCAAACCCTATGGATTTGAGTGAGGATGAACTCCTATAAAGACAGACACTAAAAACTGAGAACTTTGAGTCTGGTATGGCAACCACCCTCCAGGAGCATTGGATGCGCATCTGACAAGACTTGGCTCCATCCTCGTGTCCAGGCCACCCGGCCAGTAACTTGGCACGAGCAACCTCCAGGCTGGTAACTATAACAACCTCGCAGGACTCTATGTATGAGTGAATGAATGTGTGAGAGAATGGAATGTTATAGCTGTAACTGATCGCTTACTTTAATTCTTTCTGTATTCACAATAAACATGGCATATCACCTTATCCCCTAAATAATATCCTGCTGGTTTTCATTTTCTAAGTATAACACGGGGACATGGCATACTTGGGGGAGGAGACGGGAAAGAGGCAGGGTGGGGATTTGGGGGAAGGGGTGGGATAGAAGCGGGGCGGGGGTGGAGCAGGGGCAGGAAGAGAATGGGCAGAGGTTTAGAGGAAGGGGTTGATTGGGGGGTGGGGCAGGAAAAGGTGGGTGGTGCTTGGGGGAAGGTGTGGAGTAGGGGGGGCCTGGGGCATAGCGGGAGTTGAGCGCCCACTGGCCAGAGGGGAAGTCGGTGCCGACTGAGGGGATGGACAAAGGACTGAGAGAATCATACAATTATAGAAGATTAGGGTTGGAAGAGACCTCAGGAGGGCATCTAGTCCGACCCCCTGCTCAAAGCAGGACCAACACCCACTAAATTATCCCAGCCAGGGCTTTGTCAAGCTGGGCCTTAAAAACCTCTAACGATGGAGGTAACCCTCCCTAGGTACTCCCTAGGTAACCCATTCCAGTGCTTCACCACCCTCCTAGTGAACCTAGATCTCCCCCATTGCAACTTGAGACCATTGCTTCTTGTTCTGTCTTTTACCACCACTGAGAAGAGCCGAGCTCCATCCTTTTTGGAACCCCCCTTCAGGTAGTTGAAGGCTGCTCTCAAATCTCCCCTCGCTCTTCTCTTCTGCAGACTAACTAATCCCAGTTCCCTCAGCCTCTCCTCATCCGTCATGTGCCCAGCCCCCTAATCATTTTTGTTGCCCTCTGCTGGACTCTCTCCAGTTTATCCACGTCCTTTCTGTAGGGGGGGGGACCGAAACGGCTCACAATACTCCAGATTTTCGCCTCACCAGTGCTGAAGAGAGGGGAAGAATCACTTCCCTCCATCTGCTGGCAATGCTCCTACTAATGCAGCCCAATATGCCGTTAACCTTCTTTGCAACAAGGGCACACTGCTGACTCATATCCAGCTTCTCATCCACTGTAATCCCCAGGTCCCTTTCTGCAGAACTGCCACTTAGCCAGTCAGTCCCCAGCCTGTAGTAGTGCATGGGATTCTTCCGTCTTAAGTGCAGGGAACAACAGGAGGAAAGTAAGTCAACCTAAGAGCGTCTCCCATCGACCCAGCCCAGTGTAGACACAGCAGTAAGTTCACCTAAGCTATGTCAAATCCAGCTCTGTTATTCACGTAGCTGGAGCAGTGTAACTTAGGACGTCTTACTGCGGTAGGATAGACACAGTCTGAGGCCTGAGTTTCCACTGCAGTCTGGATGCTCAAACACTGGCTTGGGAACACCAGTCAGCAAGCCCAGGCCACATAGAGACAGGCTCAGTGTGCAGTGTGGACAGACCCTCCGACAACCCCAGTACTGTCAAATGAGGAAAGCCTTCCTGTGTTTTGACTTGCTGGTAGAAGAACGGAGTGACATTGGAGCTTCTCAAGGTTCCTTCCCCACTCTGAACTCTAGGGTACAGATGTGGGGACCTGCATGAAAACCTCCTAAGCTTACTTTTACTAGCTAAGGTTAAAACTTCCCCATGGTACAAACTATTTTACTTTTTGCCCTTGGACTTTCACTGCCATTACTAAAGTCTAACCGAGATTATTATTAGGAAAGAGTCCGTTTGGAAATGTCTTTCCCCCCAAAATCCGCCCGAACGTTACACCCCCCTTTCTGGGGAAGGTTTGATAAAAATCCTCACCAATTTGCATAGGTGACCACAGACCCAAACCCTTGGATCTTAAGAACAATGAAAAAGCATTCAGTTTCTTAAAAGAAGAATTTTAATAGAAGAAAAAGTAAAAAGAATCACCTCTGTAAAATCAGGATGGTAGATACCTTACAGGGTAATGAGATTCAAACCATAGAGAATCCCTCTAGGCAAAACCTTAAGTTACAAAAAGACACAAAGACAGGAATATCCATTCCCTCCAGCACAGCTTATTTTCTCAGCCATTTAAAGAAATCAGACTCTAACGCATATCTAGCTAGATTACTTACTAAAGTTCTAAGACTCCATTCCTGGTCTATCCCCGGCAAAAGCAGCATACAGACAGACACAGACCCTTTGTTTCTCCCTCCCCCCAGGTTTTGAAAGTATCTTGTCTCCTTATTGGTCATTGTGGTCAGGTGCCAGCGAGGTTACCTTTAGCTTCTTAACCCTTTACAGGTAACAGGATTTTTCCTCTGGACGGAAGGGATTTTAAAGTGGTTTACCCTTCCCTTTATATTTATGACATGCCCCCCAAATCTCAGCTAGGGTGAAACGCTGGCTGTGATTTCTTCCTGGAGCTCTAGGAAAAACAGAGTTAATAAGACACATGCACCTCTAAATATATTACCAAGTACATAAAGACTAACAATATTTTCCACATCTCAAGGATGATTTTAACCAGTTGATTCTGGGAAACTTTCACGGGAGAGTGCATCAGCCACTTTGTTAGAAGCTCCTGAGATGTGCTGGATGTCAAAATCAAAATCTTGGAGAGCTAAACTCCACCAAATAAGTTTTTTGTTATTTCCCATGGCGGTATGAAGCCACCGTAGCGCAGCATGGTTGGTTTGCAGGTGGAAACGCCATCCACAAACATATGGGTGTAGCTTTTCCAGGGCGTAGACAATGGCGTAACATTCTTTTTCATTGACTGACCAGTTGCTTTCCTTCTCAGACAGCTTCTTGCTGAGAAACACTACATGGTGGAATTCTTGATCCGGTCCTTCCGGCATTAAAACTGCTCCCACACCACGCTCGGACGCATCTGTGGTTACTAGGAACGGTTTGTCAAAATCTGGGGCCCTTAGTACAGGGTCAGACATGAGTGTCGCTTTAAGCTGGTTAAAGGCCTTCTGACGCTCTTCGGTCAACTGAACGGCATTTGGCTGTTTCTTTTTGGTTAGGTCTGTCAGTGGGGCGGTGATTTGGCTGTATTGTGGTACAAATCATCTGTAATAACCTGCCAAGCCTAAGAAGGATTGAACCTGTTTCTTTGACCTTGGGACAGGTCCCTTTTGGAAAGCATCCACTTTGGCCTGTAGGGGGTTGATAGTTCCTTGACCCACCTGGTGTCCAAGGTAAGTCACTCTGTTTAGGCCTATTTGACACTTCTTAACCTTAACAGTTAGTCCTGCCTCCCTTATGCGCTCAAGGACTTTTTGTAGATGTTCTAGGTGTTCTGCCCAGGAATCTGAAAATATGGCCACATCATCAAGGTAGGCGACTGCATATTCTCCTAATCCTGCTAGGAGACCATCTACAAGTCTTTGGAAGGTGGCGGGTGCATTTCGCAGCCCGAAAGGGAGTACATTAAATTCATACAGCCTGAGATGTGTGGTGAAGGCTGAACTTTCCTTGGCGGATTCATCTAACAGTACCTGCCAGTACCCCTTGGTTAAGTCCAAGGTAGAGATGAACTGGGCCCTTCCCAGTTTCTCTAATCGTTCATCTGTGCGTGGCTTTGGATAGTTGTCTGGGCGAGTTACAGCATTTAGCTTACGGTAGTCCATGCAAAAACATATCTCCCCATCTGGTTTGGGAACTAGAACCACTGGAGATGCCCATGCACTTCCAGAGGGGCGGATTACACCCATCTGTAACATATCCTGGATCTCCCGGTCTATAGCAGTTTTAGCTTGAGGAGACACCCGGTAAGGTTGGACTTTAATTGGGTGAGCATTACCTGTGTCAATGGAGTGGTATGCCCGTTCAGTCAGTCCTGGGGTGGCTGAGAACGTCGGCACGTAGCTAGTGCACAGCTCCTTAATCTGCTATCGCTGCATATGCCCAAGGGTCATGGAGAGGTTCACCTCTTACACACCACCAGCACTTTTCCCTTCGTAGTAGACACCTTCAGGCCACTCAGCGTCGTCTCCTCCCTGGGCTGTAAACTGACAAACCTTTAATTCTCTGGAATAAAAGGGCTTTAGAGAATTAATATGGTATACCTTAGGCTTTTGGTCGGATGTGGGGAATGAGATAATTAACAGCTCCCAAGTGCTCCTGGACAGTGAATGGCCCTTCCCACGATGCTTCCATTTTATGGGCCTGGAGCACCTTTAAGACCATGACCTGGTCCCCTACTTCGAAGGAATGCTCTCTGGCATGTTTATCATACCAAGCTTTTTGCTCTTTTTGAGCATCCTGTAGGTTTTCTTTAGCAAGGGCTAGAGAGGTTTGGAGGGTGTTTTGTAGGTTGGTTACAAAGTCCAGAATGTTAGTTCCTGGAGAAGGTGTAAATCCCTCCCATTGCTGCTTCACCCAACTGTAATGGCCCCTTAACCTCACGGCCATGTACAAGTTCAAATGGGGAAAACCCTAAACTGGGATGTGGTACAGCTCTGTAGGCAAAGAGCAACTGCTGCAACACTAGGTCCCAATCATTGGACTAGTCATTTACGAATTTACGTATCATGGCCCCCAAAGTTCCATTAAACTTCTCCACTATGCCATTTGTTTGATGGTGGTAAGGAGTGGCAACCAAGTGATTTACCCCATGAGCTTCCCAAAGGCTTTCCATAGTTTCTGCCAGGAAATTAGTTCCTGCATCTGTGAGGATGTCGGTGGGCCAACCTACGGTGGCAAAAATGTCTGCTAGTGCCTGGCACACACTTTTAGCCCTGGTGTTGCTTAGAGCTATTGCTTCTGGCCATCGGGTGGCAAAATCCATGAAAGTCAGTATGTACTGCTTTCCTCTTCGTGTCTTTTTCGGAAAAGGACCCAGAATATCCACAGCTACTCTCTGAAATGGAACTTCAATGATGGGGAGTGGCTGGAGAGGGGCTTTGACCTGGTCTTGGGGTTTTCCCACTTTTTGGCATACCTCACAAGACCGGACATAGGTAGAAACATCCTTGCCCATTCCCTCCCAGTGGAATGACCCCCCCCAAACGGTCTTTGGTCCTGTTCACCCCAGCATGGGCACTAGGATGATCGTGGGCTAAGCTCAAGAGCTTAGCCCGGTACTTAGTTGGAACTACCACTTGTCTCTGAGGATGCCAGTCTTCCTGGTGTCCACCAGAAAGAGTTTCCTTGTATAAAAGTTCTCTTTCTACAACAAACCTGGATCGATTAGAAGAGCTGAGAGGCGGTGGGTTGCTCTGTGCCGCTGTCCAAGCTTTTTGGAGGCTTTCATCTGCTTCCTGTTCAGTCTGGAACTGTTCCCTTGGTGCTGGAGACATCAGTTCCTCATTGGATTGTAGACCTAGCCTTGGTCCCTCTGGAAGCGATGTAGGGGATGGGGCTGTTTCCATTGACTGTGAACCGCTCTCCGCTGGTGCACTATGTTAGGGTTCAGGCTCTGGCTGAGCCTCTTGTGTAGGGTTATGGGCTGCTGCCGCTTCAGGTTCGGTGTTGGGGTTGCAACCTCTGGTGTTGGGGTTGCAAGTACTGGATTCAGTGCTGGCAATGGGTCTGGTGCTAGTTGTTCCGCCGGTTCCGGTTCTGGGACTGGATCCGTCTGGGTCTCCGGGACTGGATCCACTACTGCTGTTGCAGACATTGGCCTGGGGTCCGGGTCCATCACCTCTGACCGGGTCCTGATAGAAGTTTCCGGAACAGAGCTAGGCATGACAGCTTGTTTAGCCTGGCTGCGGGTGACCATTCCCACCCTCTTGGCTCACTTCACATGATTGGCCAAGTCTTCCCCCATGGGAATGGGATAATCATCATAGACTGCGAAAGTCCACGTTCCTGACCAGCCCTTGTACTGGACAGGCAACTTGGCTGTAGGCAAATCGAAAGAGTTGGACTTGAAGGGTTGAATCGTCACTTGGATCTTTGGGTTGATTAAATTGGGGTCCACTAAGGAAGCATGGATAGCCGACACTTGTGCTCCGGTGTCCCTCCACGCGGTGACCTTCTTCCCGCCCACACTCACAGTTTCCCTCCGCTCCAAGGGTATCTGGGAGGTATCTGGGCCTGAGGACCTCTGGTGTGATTCCGGTGCAATGAACTGTAATCTGTTGGGGTTCTTGGGGCAGTTGGCCTTTACATGCCCCAGCTCGTTACATTTAAAACATCGTCCAGCTGACGGGTCACGAGGTGAGGGGGGTTGCTGGAGAACGGTGTGGTGGGACGATAAGGTGGCTGGAGGGTTCCTTTGGGGGTAGGTGGGGCCTTGGGCGGCCCCCGGCAATAGGGTGTGGTCTGAGATTGTCCCTTCTGGATTTCGCTCTAACTGCGACCAGTTTTTTTCTTCTCTGCCGCCTCCACCCATTTGGCTCCAATCTCCCCTGCCTCGATTACAGTTTTGGGCTTCCCATCTAGGATGTATCTTTCTATTTCCTCAGGAAAACCCTTTAAGAACTGCTCCATTTGCATTAGGAAGGGAAAATCTTCTGGAGATTCAACACTTGCTCCTGATATCCAGGCATCCCAATGTTTCACAATGTGGTAGGCATGTCGGGTAAATGACACGTCTGGTTTCCACCTTACAGCTCTGAACCGCCGACGGGAATGCTCGGGTGTTAGCCCCATTCTGACTCTTGCCTTGGTTTTAAACAGTTCATACTGGTTCATTTGTTCCTTAGGCATTTCAGCCGCCACCTCAGCTAAGGGTCCACTGAGCTGCGTCCTCAGCTATACCATGTATTGGTCTGTAGAGATGCTGTACCCAAGGCAGGCCCTTTCGAAGTTTTCTAAGAAGGCCTTGGTATCATCGCCTGCCTTGTAGGTGGGGAACTTTCTGGGATGGGAAGTGGTACCTGCAGAAGGATTGCTAGGGTTTGTTGGTATATTCTGCTGAGCGTTTGCCTTCTCCTCCTCCAGTGCATGCTTCCTCTCTTTTTCCTTCTCCTCCATTTCTTTGGCCCTTGCCTCCATTTCTTTGTCCCTGGCTTCCATTTCCTTCCTGTGGGCAGCCTCCCTTTCTTTTTCCCTTGCCTCCATTTCTTTCCATATGAGTTCTATCTATCTTTCATATCCCTTTTGTTTTTCCTCAGCCTCAAATCTGGCTAATTCCAGATTTTGTTGAACCTTGGAGTCTGTCATCCTTACCACTCTGTTTTTAACTAACTTTACACCCGAGAGTTAGAAAGAAAACCAAAAAAAACAAAAACTTGGCTTGTAAAATGTTGCTGTGCTGTATGGATACCCATGTTCTCTGATAGTGATTGTCAGCCTACAGAGAAATTCTTAAAAAAAAAAACCTAACACCTTTGTCTCCAGGCGAACAGGCAGAAAATCCCTCTAGTTGCTCTTAGGAAAAAAACAACTTCCCGTCTGTGAAAACTTGTGAATTTCCCTGCAGGAGGTTAACTACCCTGCCTTTAGGTAGAGAAAACTGCAGCTCACAAAAGACAATTCCCTTTTGTCTCTGCTCTGGCCCCAAAGCAGAGAAAAAAAACCCTCTAACTGCTTTCAGTTTAAAACCTGCTTTCCAACAGTCCAAAGGGAAAAAAAAAATCCTTTTCAAATCTCTGCTTCTCATTTAAAAAAATCTCAAATTGATCTCAAAATGATTTCAAGTTCATCCCACTGCTCTGCTGCCATGTCAAGGTTCCTTCCCCACTCTGAACTCTAGGGTACAGATGTGGGGACCTGCATGAAAACCTCCTAAGCTTACTTTTGCCAGCTTAGGTTAAAACTTCCCCAAGGTACAAACTATTTTACCTTTTTCCCTTGGACTTTTTTGCTGCCACCACCAAACGTCTAACCGGTATTATTATAAGGAAAGAGTCCATTTGGAAACGTCTTTCCCCCCACAAAATCCTCCCAAACGTTACCCCCCCCTTCAAGGGAAGGTTTGATAAAAATCATCACCAATTTGCATAGGTGACTACAGACCCAAACCCTTGGATCTTAAGAACAATGAAAAAGCAATCAGGTTCTTAAAAGAAGAATTTTAATAGAAGAAAAAGTAAAAGAATCACCTCTGTAAAATCAGGATGGTAAATACCTTACAGGGTAATGAGATTCAAAACATAGAGAATCCCTCTAGGCAAAACCTTAAGTTACAAAAAGACACAAAAACAGGAATATCCATTCCATTCAGCACAGCTTATTTTCTCAGCCATTTAAAGAAATCAGCCTCTAACGCATATCTAGCTAGATTACTTATTAAGTTCTAAGACTCCGTTCCTGTTCTGTGCCCGGCAAAAGCATCACAGAGAGAGAGAGAGAGAGAGAGAGAGGCTTTGCTTCTTCCTCCCCCCAGCTTTTGAAAGTATCTTGTCTCCTCATTGGTCATTTTGGTCAGGTGCCAGCGAGGTTATCCTAGCTTCTTAATCCTTTACAGGTGAGAGGGATTTTAAAGGTCTTTACCCTTCCCTTTATATTTATGACAGAGCTCACCGACCTTCATTGACCAACGCAGCGCTCCAGCACCTGAGCTCTCGGGCTCCCTGTTGAAAGAAAAGCTGAAGGAGCGACAAAGGTCAAAGAATGGTGCTCGTCTTTGGCCAAGGGCAGGGAGTCCCACCCTCAAAGCGAGAACATTTCTCTCTTTGTCTGTCTGTGTTGGGGCAGGAGCGATAACACGTCCTCCTGTATTTACTATTTCAGAGAGTAGTTTCTGACTGTCTTCTCAAAGACAGGGTGCGAAACAGGCCTCAAACCTGACTGAGTGGAAACAAGAACGATGCAGCTCGACTGAGCCAGCTGAGAATTGAGATGTGCCCCTTTGCTGGAGTGAGGGAATGACCTGTGAGGGGACCGGAAACCTGACCGGCCAATTCTTAACTTGCACTCTCTCCGCATCTTTCCTCTGAGTGCCGTCACGGTAGCTTCAATACTCCAGCACCGGACGCCCGCCAGCTCTGGGCCCGACAAGCTTTCCTTGGGATTGGATTCTGGAGAGCAGGGGGGCAGGGAAGCAACAGGTGCATGTGACTCCGTGGTGAGGTTTTCCTTGCAAGATGTGTGTGTGAGTCTGTGTGTGTCGGAAGCAATGAGTGTGGCTCTCTCACTGAACCCACAGAGGGTGACAGTGGTCAGAGCAAGACAGCAGAAGAATAAAGGGGCAACAAGAACGGCATCAGATTAGCAGACCTTTGCTTTAATTACTAGGCCAACTTGAGTGATGTGCTTGCTGTCATTTCACTGTTTCTAAGGTCTCTGAGTCCTGTAATCTTTCCCCAAGTTCGTTGCCTGGCTTGACACGGGAGGTCTGTACTACTGAAAAGAATTAAGTGACAGGGACAAAACACTTAAATCCCTCCTGCTGGGAGGAGCTGGGTTTGCTCTTCAAATTCTCTCGTTCGTAAACGTCCAGGTCTGGGAATGTCCCACAACAGCATTTCTAGTGGGAAGCTGGCTGCAGAACAATTAAACTGCAGAAAGCGCCTATGAAGGCGGGGTGGGAATTCAGTCTCTGTATTCTGTCAGTGTAGCTAGAGCAATGGGAAATCCCCTCCAGTCACTGCAGCAACTCTCTACTCCAAACTGCTACGGGAGCTTTTTAAGTACAGCCAGCTTAAGAGTGAGACCAGATCTACCTCCCGTTGGCACCTGGATGCTCCGGCCCTAGGACTACAGAAATGACAATGGTTCAAGGTTTCCATAGGTGGCAGGATTCAAACCTACGTGGGAGGGCCCCAAGGGACTTCTAGTCCATCCCCTTAACCACTCAGCCACAAGTACCTGATGGATGGTCCCTTCGCTTCACTATGATTCTCTTCTCACTGAATTATCACTTCAAATTGTTTCCTCAGAACAGCCTCCCGGGCACACCCACTGCTGTGCGGGGGTGTAAGTGTGTCCATTGTGTTCATTCCTGCTAGTTACACAGGGGTTTGATGTTGCTGCTTTGAATCCCCTGCCCCGGGATAAGGAGCAATTCAGGCCATCACTGAGCTGAGGGAGGGAGATGATTTTCTGACAGGGAGGGACGCCTCCTCCTAAAGGTGCTTGGCAGGCAGCCCTCCTTCACAGGTCCATCCCGACAACACTCAATTGAAAAGGGGCCCTCCCCAGCCCTCTTCAGCGCGGTGACAATGAGCGAGTGAGGGAGCGTGGGGGAGAGGGAGCGACGGAGGGGAGGGAGATGGTGTGAGCGGGCCAGGACCTCGGCGAAGGGGGGCGTAAGGGTGTTCAGTTTTGTTGGGTGCAAAAGTTGGCAACCCGAGATCCAGGGGCAACAACTCCAACCTCCAAAGAGGCTGGGCAGGGGCAGGACATCAGCTTGGAGGGGAGGGGTGGGTGGGGCAGTGACATCACAAAGGCCTTTTGCAGGAACTCAGCCCATTGGGCAAAGGTGGTGGGGAGGGGGTGACCTCGCAGAGAGACCCCGACATCAGCCGGGCAGGGCCGAGGTGCAGGGCCAGGGCAGTCTCTGAGACCCCCCTGGCTTTGCTGCCGCACGTCTCCTTCTCCAGGTCTCCCCTCGAGGCCGGGGAGAGAATTAGGATTCCCGTCTGTGAGCGTGAGGAGGAGCCTCTGTGGAGTTTTCTCCTTTCCTACCCCTGGTTGTGCCAGAAAACGAACTTCCCCTGGACAAGGTCAGAGGCTCCAAGAGGTTTGGAACCTGTGAGGTCTGATGCACCTGCTGCAGGCAGAATTCTCGGCACAGAAAACACTGGCTTAAGGGGGCAGAATTTGATTTCCTACCTAGGACTTTGACCCTTGGAATCACTGGGGACCTTGGGGTTTATCCTTTTTGATTTCCCTTTTCCTCTTTCCTCCTTCCTTTCTCCTCGTCTCTTGCTTCTTTTTTCCCTTTTCTCTGCTTCCCTCCCTCTACCAAGGAGCGGTGTGTGTGGAGTGTGGGCGAGGGAGTGGGGGTTGCTCTCATTGCGGGAGGTCCTCACAAAGGGGTGGGTCCGGATCTGAGAGTGATCCACTCTGATGGTGACCTGGGCCGTCCTTTGAGACATCTGGTGAGACCTCTCAGCCTCCCACCGCTCAGTGTCTCAATGCTGATTGGCCTAGCCGGGGGCTATCCACAGAGAGGAGATTCAGGTCCTTTTGGTCTCTTTTCAAATCAGGGAAATAAGACACAACCAATCCAAAGTATGGAATTCATATTGCTGCTTCGCTCCATTAATTGTCTCTTAGCAGTTCATGATTTCCTCCAGTGTTCTAGGTCTTCTAAAATACTTGCTGAATAATTCCTGTGAACAACTGTTGGTCTGTCGGTCACCTGAGAGCCGTTTATTCTCATCGGTCAATAAATGAAATTCAAGATGTGACGGATTGGTTGAAAGTCAGGAGCAGTGTTTCTTCTAGTTTGTTCTGTCCGTGTACGGAATGAATGTTGTTCTGTGCACCGATATGGAAGTGAGGGGTGACCCCTCACCTGTCTCTTGGTGCAGATCGCAAAATTCATTCTCCACATGGACGGTGTGTGGCAGGGTGAGGCCGAAGGTTTTGGAGTGTGGGAGGAAGCTCAGGTGGGGCAGAGGGTTGGGGTGTGGGCTATTGTGTGGGGCCAGGGATGAGGGGCTCAGGGCTAGGGCAGTCGGTTGTGGTGCAAGGGTGTGAGGGGTCCTGGTGAGGGTGCGGGCTCTGGGGTGGGGCTGGGGATGAGGGATTTAGGGTGCAGGTTGCCTCAAAAAGAGAGGACTCCCCCCAGCCCTCTCTCACCGTAGCAGCTCAGGGCCATGTAAGAGGCACCTCTCTCATGGCCACAGCAGCTCTGGTGGGGCCGGGTTGGGACTGGGGGAGGGGATGGGATTTCTTTTTCCTAAGTCAAAAGCGGGAAGGGAAGGGGTTATGCTTCATTTTTTACCTCATCAACTTCGGTTCCGTCTAATCTCCAAGATGCTATGGAAATAAGACACCGTGTCATGTGGTGAGCTCACAAGAGCAGAGGGTGTGAGAACTCCAGCAACTGAGAGGGCAAGGGATTTACCGTCAGATTGTTTCAAATGCTGCATTTGTCGGCTGACATTTAACATCAACGCTCAGCTAACATAGTGGAGAAAGGAATTCTCTGCTAAGGATTCAACGTGCCCCTTTGGCCAACTCCGCCCCTTCCCTGAAGGGAGTGTGCTCAGAACAACCCCTCCTCACCAGAACACACACAAACCCACAGCTGGGCACCCAGCACAAAGCAAGGGAGGGGCTTGCTTGGCTTGTTTTACTTTTTACTTTACAAAAGTTTTTTTCAAAAGCATTTCCTGCCTCTGTTCCCCATGGGAAGGAAGCAGATGGTTATGGGGAAGGGAACCTCAGTGTGGTGGAGCTGGGAATTTGGGGAGAGGCAGAGGGAGGGGAGTGGCTGAGGGGGTGAAGGGGCAGTTGTGGGGGAGGGAGACTAAAGGGGGTCAGATGGGGCAGCTGGGTGAGGAGTTTGGGGGGAAGGCTGAAGGACGGCAGTTGGGTGTAGGAGGGGAAGACTGAAAGGACAGCTGGGGAGGAGTCTGGGAGGCAGGGAGAAGGTTGAGGGTGGCGATGAGGGGAAGGGGACTGGGGCAGTTGGGGGAGGCTGAAGGGGGCTGAAGAGGTGATGGGGGGAAGGGGACATTTGGAGGGAGGCTGAAGGGGTGATGAGGTATAGGGGGCCAGGGGCAGTGAGACAGTTGCGGGGGGGCTGCTCATCCCCACGGGAGGGGAGGAGGAAGAGGAGCTGCCCTTGTATCAGAAGCTGTTTCTTTATTACAGCTTGGTACGTCACTGTTCCTGAGCAGAGTCCTGGGATCAAAAGATTCGACAGGGAACTAGAGAGATTCCTGGCGGCTCGGTCCATTGATGGCGATTAGCCAGGATGGGCACGGATGGTGTCCCTAACCTCTGTTTGTCAGAAGCTGGGGATGGGGCGACAAGGGATGGATCACGGCATGATTTCTGTCTGTTCATTCCCTCAGGGGCATACGGCACTGGCCACTGTCAGCAGACGGATACTGGGCTAGATGGACCTTTGGTCTGACCCCGTCTGGCCGTTCTTATGATCTAATGTTCTTATCACATGCTCAGTGACATCTGCAAGCTGCTGCCCTCACTCACCACCAGCATCTGCTCCCTGCAAGCAAAACAAATGGATACTTTTGTAAGTGTTCACCCAGTTTCAAAGAATTCCTGGCCAGTTTCCGTCTCTATAACATGTCTGCTTGGAGCCTCATCGGAGCTCAAAATCTGTCATATCTGCTGTTCTGATTGCTTGAATTGGTCTCCCTGTCCTGAAACCCCCTGGATTTCTGTTGTTCTGCATCTTTTCATGATTGATTTCTAACAATGTTATTTGGATGACACTGTCCAGTAGAGCAGGAACCCACCGGAGAGGTCGGAATTAGGAAACCCCGGTGATCCAATCCCCCTGGCCCGAGCTCTTTTATTATTTAGCCTCAGGGAACCAACTTCCACAGGAGCGCTGGAGAGAGCCCCACCACAGCACCATGCTTCACACACTGACCTGAAACATGGGGACCCTGGTTCAATCCTTCCTCCCTTGCAGACAATGGGGGGTGATGCTGGCAGCACCAGCTCATGCTCAGGCCTCCTTGAGCCACAGATCGAGTCCAAAGGCAGGCTTGCCTCGGTGGCAGGACAGAGCAGAGTACCCAAGGGGAGTGTCTGGGACTCCCTCTTCAGGCTGCTGCCGTGCCTGGGGAGTTGGCCCTTGGTGGGTAAAACCAAAATATCGAGCTCCCAATCCCCACGGGGTGTGTGCCCTGGTGTGTAACATTCTGCCCTGAGGTTGGTACTCACGCCCCGAGCTACGCTAGGCAGCTGGACACAGCCCAGGTGAGTGCTGTGAGAGAAGGGTCGGGCTCGGACACCTCCCCCTCGTCAGTCTCTCCCATTCAAGGGCTTGGCCTCATCTGGAGTACTGTGTCCAGTTTTGGGCCCCACCCTACAAGAAGGCTGTGGAAAAATTGGAAAACGTCCAGTGGAGGGCAACAAACATGATTAGGGGACTGGAACACATTATTTATGAGGAGAGGCTGAGGGAACTAGGATTGTTTAGTCTGCGGAAGAGAAGAGTGAGGGGGGATTTGATAGCTGCTTTCAACTACCTGAAAGGGGGTTCCAAAGAGGATGGATCTAGAGTGTTCTCAGTGGTAGCAGATGACAGAACGAGGAGTAATGGTCTCAAGTTGCAGTGGGGGAGGTTTAGGTTGGATATTAGGAAAAACTTTTCACTAGGAGGGTGGTGAAACACTGGAATGCGTTACCTAGGGAGGTGGTGGAATCTCCTTTCTTAGATATTTTTAAGGCCTGGCTTGACAAAGCCCTGGCTGGGATGATTTAGTTGGGGATTGGTCCTGCTTTGAGCAGGGGGTTGGACTAGATGACCTCCTGAGATCCCTTCCAACCCTGATATTCTATGATTCTATCAATATGGGGGTTACAGGGCACCTAGAGGAGTTGCATTTTATGTTTGCATTTTGCATAATGAAAGATAAGGGATAATCATGTATTATTAAATGGATTGATGTAGGATAGGATTTGACCATGTTCTGCCCGCCACCCTTTCTGAGAGCTGGAAGGAACGGCCTCGTGTGCCATTGGTAAAGAGGCATCAGCCAGATTCTGATGTCTGAAGCTGATTTCAGGCAGGAATAGACCAGAACAGTCCTGGTCACCTTTTGTTTTAGGATAAGGTTTCATTACGGTATTTGCTCTAAGGTCTTGTTTCTTATCTGCATTACAAATTAAGTTGTGTTTCTTCTCTGCATTGCAAACTAAGTTGCCCAAGGTTCTTTTGTAATCCCTTTAGAAACCATATCATCCTTTCTAAAATGTTATCCTGTCTGAAAGTCTCCGTCAAATTGTTTGGTGCGAGTGAGAAATGTGTGCATAGTTCAAAATAAAGGTGAAAAACCATCACAAATGTCCAGATGGTCAAGAAGACGTGAGAGACTTGGAAACAGCAGGAGACAATCAGAAAACATCCACCGTATCCGACGCGAAACATGTTAGCAGCACTGATGACCTCAAAGGCGAGGCAGGTACCCTGAATGCAAGACAACAAAGAAGAGCTCAGGATGGGAAGCCAACAAAACCAGCAAATGATAACAGCGGAAAACCCGGAGATTAACCCCATTTAAGGACTAACGATTACAGAATGACATTGCAAAATCCATAGACGAAAGTGGGAATTGACAAGTCTAAAGCTGGGGTGTTTTGCCATCAGACTCTGGGTTCAGCCCTGCAAAGCCTCGGAGCATCGGATCACGACCGACAGAGCCCAGCTCCTCGCTTGTGTTCAATCTAACTGGCCATTAGATTGAGAAGAGCTACAGCAAACTGGTAACTGTAAGACCATCTGCAGGACGTGTGTGTGTGTGTGTGTGTGGTTAAATGCGTATGCTTACAGTTGTATTTTCAATAAATGCGGCGTATTGCCTTTTCCCCTGAAAAGATCCCATGCACTTCTTACCAGCATAAGATGCTCCCCCAAGGAATAGAGTGTCACAAACACATCCCATGACTCTGCCCCCAACAACTGGAACTAGGACATGAATGTGGAAGAAACAAGAAGAATTGTGTTAATGGTTTATTTACAGTAACTGGAAAGCAGGAAAGTAAAAGGAGCTGAGAAGGAGCTTTCATAACAACAGAGTAGGGCAAGGAGACCCAGAGATTCTGAGAACAGTTTTCTTAATGGCACTAAAGTCACAGAAATGGCCAGGAAGTAACCCAGGGAATTAAGGAATTACCAGCTCACTTGAATAAATCTCTCTGTCCCGCTCACTGTCCCGTTCCTTCTCCTTTTGCTTTGCTGTTGTTTTAGGAGTAGCTTTTCTTTCTCTGCTTGAGAGCATGACTGGCTGTCAGTCGCCCCAACCTCTTATGGGAGCAGGTGCCGAGAACTAAAAAAGCTTTCAAAGACTGGGCTCTTTCCCTTTTGATTTTCCTTTGACTCTCTCTCGGCCTGTGTCCTTGCTGCCCTTTTGCTGCTGCTTCCAGGTGGTTGGTTTGAGGTCCATGGGGTCTGTGGTGTCCCGGTTTGGGTGGGTTATTGGAGGAGGGGGAGGACGAGTCTATGGCAACAGCTTGCGATTTGCCTTGCCTGCCTGGCTTGCGCTTTTGGCTTCACTTTTGGTTTTTGGTTTTTTCCTTCCACTATCATCAGTTCATCTCTTCACCACGTAATTGTCCGGAGCCTGGCTCAGAGCTGGAGGCAGGAGGACAGAGACAAGAGTGAGATTTCAGCATCTCCAGGTAGGGACCACAGCTCCAGGAGGCCCCAACAAACACTGTGGGGTTTTTAATTCACAGCTGTTGGTCGGTCTTGGGGAAACCCTGGCGCACCAGCGGGGGTGGGTGGGTTGGCAGGGGAGGGGGCCCAGCTGGGAGGTGGAAGGGTCTGTGTGGTGCAAGCTGTGGGAGGAGGAGAGGGGGGTTGTGGACAGGGGGCGATTGGGTTGTAGGGATGGAGACTGGGTCTGGGAGGGTTGTGGGGGAGGGAGAGGCTGTAGGGGACTTGGATCAGGGTCAATGGCATGGCTGGGCGGTTGGGTTGGGAGGAGAAGCACCATGGTCGCCCCCAGGGGCACACAGCATGGCTGTGGGGGGCTGTAGGGAGGGGAGGGGTCTGTGGGGTGGGGCGGCTGCAGCCTGGCTTGGGGCGAGGAGGACAGTCGGGGGGGACTGTGGAGGGGCTCGGCCACACTGGGGCCTGGGGGCTGGTAGGGAGGGGCAGTGGGGTGGCAGCCGGCCATGGTTGTGGGTCGCTCTTGGGGCATCTCAGGTGGGGGGCCCCAGCAGGGGACGGGGGGTCTGGCAGTGCCCCTGGGGAGAGAAGGGGAGACCTGCCCCCAGGGAGCTGCTCCCGGGGCAGCCTGTGCGGGGTGGGGGCCCAGGCTGCTCCCAGCGGGGGGCTGCGAGTCCCTGCCCCGGGCAGAGGGAAGCTGTTGCAGCTCCCCGGGTTTGGGGGGCAGCGACATGTGGGGACTGGGGAGGGCAGAAGGGGGGTGGGGGCTCTGAGCCGTTCCGCTTGGCCCTGAACTCCAGAGAGCCCCCAGCCCCACCCCTGCTGTCCCCCCCCACAGCCTCCACTCCCGGCGCCGCCGGCCCATGCTCCAGGCAATGTGGGCAGGGGGCAGGGAGCAGGGGAGTGGTGGGGTAGAGGGCAGGGGAGTCCGGGGGGGGTGGTCAGGGGCTGGGGGGTGGATGGGGTTGGGGCGGTGAGAGGTGGGGAACAGGAGGTTGAAAGGGGGCAGGAGTTCCCAGGGAGGTCAGGGAGAAGGGGCGGTTGGATGGGGCAGAGGGTCCGGGGGGCAGGCAGGAAGCAGAGGAGGGGGTGGATGGGACGGTGGGGGGCAGGCAGGGGTGGGAGTTCCAGGGTGGTCAGAGTACAGGGAGAAGGGGTGGTTGGATGGGGCAGGGGTCCTGGGGGGCAGGCAGGAAGGAGAGGGGGGGTTGGATTGGGTGGTGCGGGGCTGTTAGGGGTGGGGGGATCTGGGGCCCCTCAGGGAACAGAAGGGTTGGATAGGGCCGGAGGCCCGGGGCGGCCGTCCAGTGGCGAGAAGTGGGGGTCGGATGGGGGCGGGGGCCGGGCCATGCCTTGCTGTTTGAGGAGGCCCAGCCTCCCCTAACTGTCCCTCCATACAATTTCTGAAACCCGATCCGGCATCAGGCCAAAAGTTTCCTGCCCCTGGCTTAGGGCCTGATTTATGCAAAGACCCATTGGGAGTGTGTGAACATTGCCCCATTTCTGAAACTGGAAACAATCCCCTGCACAGGGCTGGGAAAACAGAGCAGAGCGCTGGAGCCTGAACCCCCTCGTCAGAGACTGCGATGAAATCCTCTCAGGCATTGGCATCCTGACAGCAGGAGTATCTGGCTGTGTCGACTCTCTCCTCCAGCCCTGAGCGACCAGCACCCCTAGCCAATGCCTGAGATGACGGGGCGTCCAGGATTTCCCAGTTTATGGATCTTGGGTAGCAGATAGAAGACCCCTGGTCGGGATTCCAGGGGCGGGTCTGTGCAGATTTGTTCTTGTGCTTTTTCAGGGAGTTTCTTGAGCAGATGGTGCAGTTTCTCTTGGTCACCCTGAGTGGGATCAGAGGGGAATGGGCTGGAGAATGTGGAGTTGGAGAGCTGCCGAGCAGCCTCTTGTTCATATTCCAACCTATTCATGAAGACGACAGCACCTCCTTTGTCAGCCTTTTTGATTGGGATGTCAGAGTTGTTCCTGAGGCTGTGGATGGTGTTGTGTTCTGCACGGCTGAGGTTATGGGCCAAGTGATGCTGCTTTTCGACCACTTCAGCCCGTGCTTGTCAGCTGAAGCACTCGAACTGAAGTCCAGTCTGCTGTTTCGACCTTCAGGCAGAATCCTTCTTTTTGTCGTGTTGGTCGGAAGGTCTCTGTGGATTAGTGTGTTGTTCAGAGGTGTGTTGGAAATATTCCTTCTGTCGGAGACGTGGAAAGTCGGATTCCAAGTAACCGCAGAACTGTATCATGTTGGTGGGGGTGGAGGGGCAGAAGGAGAGGCCACACAAGACACCCACTTCCTGGACACTACAGTGCTAATAAGCGATGGTCACATAAACACCACCCTCTCCTGGACCGCTATATTTACCTACATGCCTCCAGCTTTCATCCAGACCACATCACACGATCTGTTGTCTACAGCCAAGCTCTAAGATACAACCGCATTTGCTCCAATCCCTCAGACAGAGACAAACACCGACAGGATCTCTGTCAAGCATTTGTCAAGGTTCCTCCCCCACTCTGAACTCTAGGGTACAGATGTGGGGACCTGCATGAAAACCTCCTAAGCTTACTTTCACCAACTTAGGTTAAAACTTCCCCAAGGTACAAATTAATTTTATCCTTTGTCCCTGGATCTCCACTGCCACCACCAAACTCTAACTGGGTTTACTGGGAAACGTAGTTTGGACACATCTTTCCCCCCAAAATCCTGCCAACCCTTGCACCCCACTTCCTGGGAAAAGTTTGGTAAAAATCCTCACCAATTTGCATAGGTGACCACAGACCCAAACCCTTGGATCTGAGAACAATGAAAAAGCATTCAGTTTTCTTACAAGAAGACTTTTAATAGAAGTAAAGAAATCCCCTCTGTAAAATCAGGATGGTAGATACCTTACAGGGTAATGAAATTCAAAACATAGAGAATCCCTCTAGGCAAAACCTTAAGTTACAAAAAGGACACACAGACCGGAATAGTCATTCTATTCAGCACAGTTCCTTTCTCAGCCATTTAAAGAAATCATAATCTAACACATACCTAGCTAGATTACTTACTAAAAGTTCTAAGACTCCATTCTTGTTCTATCCCCAGCAAAAGCAGCATACAGACAGACACAGACCCTTTGTTTCTCTCCCTCCTCCCAGCTTTTGAAAGTATCTTGTCTCCTCATTGGTCATTTTGGTCAGGTGCCAGCGAGTTTACCTGTAGCTTCTTAACCCTTTACAGGTGAGAGGATTTTTCCTCTGGCCAGGAGGGATTTTAAAGGGGTTTACCCTTCCCTTTATATTTATGACAGCATTCTTCAAACTACAATACCCACCTGCTGAAAGGAACAATACCCAGAAGTCACCTACTCCAGGACAGGCCCAGCAAAGAAAGGAACAGAACGCCACCAGCCGTCACCTTCAGCCCCCAACTAAAAGATCTCCAGGGCAGGATCAAGGATCTACAATCTATTCTGAAGGACGATCCCTCACTCTCCCAGATCTTGGGAGACAGGCCAGTCCTCGCTTACAGACAGCCCCCCAACCTGAAGCAAATACTCACCAGCAACCACACAACAAAAACACTAACCCAGGAACCTATCCTTGCAACAAACCCCTTGCCAACTCTGTCCACATATCTAGTCTAGGGACACCATCCTAGGACCTAATCACATCAGCCACACCATCAAATGTGCCCAAATACATTTGTTAGTCTCTAAGATGCCAGAACTACTCTTCGTTTTGTTTTTGTTTTTTGCTGATACAGACTAACACGGCTCCCACTCTGAACTAAACGATTGCATCTCTCCCCACAATCGATCTAGAAGCACAAAGAACACCCTGGAGACCAGGCCTTTAAACGTTAGGAAACATCAGAGTTAAGGTGACGTGTACATACTTTGCGCAGTGCTGTTGTGCATGTGTGTTATGATACAGACTCACAAGTGTGGCCTTCGGGACAATTCCATGCCCCCCACAGCATCAATTTCCTCCAGACTCCCAAGGGAAGTGGTGCTTCCTCCATCCCTTGATGAGATGCCTTTCTCGAGTCTGCTTTGGTCCAAAACTCGCTACTGCGCCATACAGGAGGCCTGTGATGTTTAGGGGGGCCGGATGAGATGATCTAACAGTCTCTTCTGCCCTTCAAGTCTCCAAATCTCTGCAAAACCAAGTGCGGCACATTGAGCATCCTCTGATGGTTCCACGTGTGGCCTGCGTGAACCCTTGCACGACCACTGAATGTGTGGGGGTGACCCAGGGGGAGCAGCTCAAACACGCACAGGAGCCGGCTCGGGGCAGGACATGAGCCCTGCAGGGCAGGGGTGGGGGTGGCAGTGACATCACAAGGGCCTTTTGCAGCACTCAGCTGATTGGTGAAAGGCGGTTGGGAGGCGGTGACCTCACAGAGAGTCCACGACAACGGCCAGGGAGGACAGGCTGCAGGGCAGGGGGATCTCAGAGACCCCCGGGGCTTTGCTGCAGGGAGTCTCCTTCTTGAGGTGTCTCCTTGAGGACTGAGAGAGAATTCAGGGTCTCGTATGTGAGCGCAAGGTGGAGCCTCTCTGGAGTTTTCTCCTTTCCCTCTGCTCATTGAGCGAGAAGACAGACGTCCTTGTGGAGAAGGGAAGAGCCCTAGAGAGGTTTGGTATCTAGGCAGCCTGATCCACCCGGTGCTGGCCAAATTCTCGGCATGGAAAACAGGAGGTTAAGGTGGGACAATTTTCCCCCAGCTAGGCCTTTGTCCCTTCGAGTCCTTGGGGTTTGTCTTTTTTGGTTTCCCTTTTCCTGCTTCCCTCCCTCCACTGGCGAGGAGGGGGCTGCTCTGTCGCCCTCATGGTGGGAGGCCTCCCAAAGAGATGGGACAGGAAGCGTGCTCTGAGAGTGATCCTCACTGGTGACCTGAGCCATCCCTGGGCCATCTGGGGAACCCTCAGCCCACCGCCAGAGTCTCCACGCTGATTGGCTGAGCAGGGGGTCTCGTGGCAGGGAGGAGACTCAGGACTTTGTTGTTCTCCTTTAAGGCCCAGCAAATAAGCCAGAACCAATCATCTGCTTGGTGAATTGTTCTCCTTCTTGCTGCTGATTGTCTCTGAGCCGTTCCTGGTTCTCGCTGGTGTTCTCCTGCTTCTAAAACACTTGCTGCAGAATCAGTGTGAATGGTTGTTGGTCTGTAGCTCATTGCAGGTCCCTTTATTCTGGTCATTCAGCATGTGAAACTCCAGACTGATGGTTCGTTTGAAAGTCAGGACACCCGGGTCCTGTTCCCAAGTCTATCCTGACAGGTTGTGTGATGGAAGACAAGGCCCTTCGCCTTTCTCAGCCTTCGTTTCTCTCTCTGTCAGCTGGGGAGAAGAATCGTCTCACACCTGCCTCCCGGTGGGGGGCGGCTGGGGAGCTGTGGGGACCTGTTTGAGAGTGTCACTCGGAGCAGTGTATCGTAGGAGGTGTCCTATCGGGTTGAGTCATTCCAGAGGATGATGTCGGGCAGCAGAAGCCTGTTTTCCCAACCTGGTGTGACGCAGCTTTGCATGTGAACCGAACCAAGGGCGCACACAGGTCTAGAAGCCGGCGATTTCTCCTTTGGCCGCTAGATGGCGCTGCAGGCTCCCACTTCCCCCTTCTCCTGGTCAGCGCAATGGGGGTTAGTCTCCCCAAAAAGAACGCCTGCTTGAACCCTTGTACTACCACTGAGTGTGTGGGTCTGTGTGCGGGGGTGACACTCCGCAGAAAGAACGCCTTCCAGCCCTCAAAACTGGCCAGGAATTCTTGGAAACTTGGTTAACACTTATCAAAGTATCTGTTTGCGTTACGCTGAGGGGGTTTGGGGGGAGGGTGTAAACTATTTCCCTGAATCAAGTTTCCACTGGCAGCTCAGTCCACCATGTCAGCGAGAGAAGAGCTGCGGTCCCTGGGCATTGGGCCCCCCGGGGCCTTGAACACCACAGCCCTGGGGAGGGGGTGCTGAGAGGGACCATCCAGGGAGGAACACAAGTCCTTCGACTATCCACCACACCCTCTTTTGGAACGGCTGCTGATGGCTCACCCCATCTGTGGGAACTGTTATCCCCTCTGCCACCCTCTATCTGGGGGTTTTCTCTTCTGCACCTATTTGGCTGAGCAGCCCCCTGTCTGACCCCCTGATCCGCTCCCAGTTTTGTCCCTCTGCCCAGCCCTCCCCTCCAATTTCCCCCGTTCAGTGGGATTTTCCTTGCCTTTGGTTGCAGGGAGCAGATGCTGGTGGTGAGTGGGGGCAGCAAGTTGCAGATGTCACTGAGCAGGTGATAAGAACAGAAGAGCAAAGAACGGCCAGACGGGGTCAGACCAAAGGTCCATCTAGCCCAGTGTCCGTCTGCCGACAGTGGCCAGTGCCAGGTGCCCCAGAGGGAATGAACAGACAGGAATCATGCCGGGATCCATCCCTTGTCACCCCATCCCCAGTTTCTGACAAACAGAGGTTAGGGACACCATCCCTGCCCATCCTGGCTAATCGCCATCGATGGACCGAGCCACCAGGAATCTCTCTAGTTCCCTGTCGAACCTTTTGATCCCAGGACCCTGCTCAGGAACAGGGAAGTACCAAGTTCTAATAAAGAAACAGCTTCTGATACCAGGGCAGCTCCTCTTCCTCTTCCCCTCCCGTGGGGATGAGCAGCCCCCACAACTGTCTCTCTGCCCCAGGCCTCCTTCTCCTCATCACCCCTTCAGCCTCCTTCCAAATATCCCCGTCCTCCCATCACCTCTTCAGCCCCCCATCACTCCCTTCAGCCTCCCCCATCTGCCCCAGTCTCCCTCCCCTCATCACCCCCGCAACCTTCCCGCCCTTCCCAGGCTCCTCCCTAGATGCCCTTTCAGTCTTCCCCCCCTACAACCAACTGCTCTCCTTCAGCCTTCCCCCCGAACCCCTCACCCAGCTGCCCCACCTGACCCCCTTTAGCCTCCCTCCCATGCAACTGCCCCTTCACCCCCTCCCCCACTCCCCTCCCTCTGCCTCTCCCCAAATCCCAGCTCCACCATGCTGAGGTTCCCTTCCCCACAACCATCCGCTTCCTTCCCATGGGGAACAGGGGCAGGAAATGCTTTTTGAAAAACCTGCTGCCAAATAAAAAGTAAAACAAACCAAGCAAGCCCCTCCCTTGCTTTGTGTGTGTGTGTGTGTGGTGGGGGGGGGTTGTTCTGAGCACACTCCGTTCAGGGAAGGGGTGGAGTTGGCCAAAGAGGCACGTTGAATCCTTAGCAGAGAATTCCTTTCTCCACGATGTTAGCTGAGCGTTGCTGTTAAATGTCAGCTGATGAATGCAGCATTTGAAACAATCTGACGGTAAATCCCTTGCCCTCTCAGTTGCTGGAGTTCTCACACCCTCTGCTCTTGGGAGGTCACCACGTGATGTGGTTTCTTATTACCATAGCGTACTATAGATGGTGTCTTATTACCACACCATACCATAGATTAGACAGGACCTCAGTTTACATGGTAAAAAATGAAGCTTAACTCCTTCCCTTCCCCCATTTGACTTAGGAAAAATAAATCCTGTCCTCTCACGCTGCCCCAAACCAGCCCCACAGGAGGTGCTGCGGCCAGGAGAGAGGTGCCTCGCCCCTGGCCCTGAGCTGCTGTGGTAAGAGAGGGCTCTGGTGGGGGTGAGTTCTCTCTCCCTGGGGCAACCTGCACCCCAAACCCTTCATCCTCAACCCCAACCTGAAGACCACACCCCCAGACGGAGCCCTAACGCCGTCCCCCCGCCGCACCCCAACCCTCTGCCCCATCACCATCTCCAGAGGGGATCACTCTCAGATCCACACCCCCCTCTTTGGGAGGACCCCCCCACAATGAGAGCAACCCTCCCCCCTTCGCCCACACTCCACACACACCCCTCCCTGGTAGAGGGAGGGAAGCAGGGAAAAGGGGAAAAAGAAGCAAGAGAAGAGGAGAAAAGAGGAAAAGGGAAACCAAAAAGGATAAACCCCAAGGTCCCCAGTGATTCCAAGGGTCAAAGTCCGAGGTAGGGTCATGTTTACGACAGGGGGCTAAAGTGTTGGGGAAGGGGGTGGCAGGTTGACCCATCTCACGTCGCACTTCCCACACGGACACGCATAACACGTCGAAGGCGCGGACGCACACACGTCACACATGATGACACAAACGGCACACAACAAAACACACAAAAATAACACACGACACAGACACACACACAACACAACACTCACCGGCTGTGGGCGTCCTCGCTGGGGACGGGGCTCGCGGGGATGAAGGCTGGGGACGGGCCAGAGTCTCCTGAGCAGAGTGACTCTGTTGGGGGCCTTTAGAAAAGGGGCTTTTTGGTTGTGATGCTCAAGGTGCAATGGGAGGAGAGTGGAGGGCGGATCCCCGCCGTGTGGGAGAGGCAAACAGAGGAGCCGACGAGACGTTGCTGACTGAGATGGTAACTTACTTGTTTTTTTCCCCTTGTGCTGGGTTTAGTACCAAGGAAAAAGAAGTCAAGCCTCAGAGTCTACTGCCCTCATGCGACGGAAAGTGAGTGAGAGCAGCGAGCCTGTGACCGTTGGTGATGCCAGGCAAGAGCCCCCCACCTGGGAGCCGAGCAATCGCCAGTCTCGGTGAGGTAAGTGTCTGGTTTGGTGAGGACTCTACTCACACCCCACCTGAGTCCGGGTAGGGAAGCCCCATAAATTAGAGTTCGGTTTATAAGAAAAGTTTCCTGATCAGCTGTGGTTACGAGGGAGAAAAGGTCCCATTTTCAGAGGCTGCTCGTTTCTCTGGTCAGGAACGGTGTCTTCTCCGCAGCTGAAGGTTGGATGCAAGAGGATGACTCCAGGTGGTGAGCTGCTTGCCCTGCTCTCATGTTTCTCTGTCTTCTCTCGTGTGTTTGCCAACTCTCTCTTTCTCTTCTCTCCTCTGCTCTCCTGGTGCCGTCTCCCTTTGTAGGACACGGGTAGGTGTGCATTCCCACAGGTGAGGTCTCGGGAGCCATGGAGAAGTCGGAGCGGACGAAAATCATGCAGGGCAGTAGAAAGGCTGCTGAAAGTACCTGAAGAGACAAAGGAAATGAGAAGGGGGAAGTCCAGACGAAGACAGGAGTCTAGTCTGTAAAGAGAAACAACGGGAATTCTAAGCTACAGAAACTCTTCAAGTTGCCGAAAGACATTTAGGATGGGAAATTACTTCTTGAATCCAGTCTCTTTAAGATCTTAGGCTTAGTATGTGTGTGTATTTGTATTTGCTTAGTAATCTGCCTTCTTCTGTTTGCTATCCCTTATAATCACTGAAAATCTGCCTTTTCTAGTGAAACTATTTTTTGTTTATTATTATTATTATTATTAAACTCAGTTTGTGCAACGGATGCTCCGGGAGGAAATGATTTGTGTGTTACTCCAAGTGGCCACCCAGTGTCACTGTTGGTCCAGGAAGGAAATGATTTGTGCATTACCCAGAGTGGCCACCGAGTGTCACTGTTGCTCCACGAGAGAAATTGTTGGTGCTTTACCCTGAGTGGTGTGAAGGAAAAGTTAGCATGTGTGACTCCATTTTGGTTTGGGGCCCACCATTGTCTAAAAGGAAGCACATCATGCACCAGGAGGAGTGTTTCTTAGATACTGTATTCCTGTGAAAATCCTCCGCCCCTCCCCCGCCGCCCTTGTCTCCAGCCTGTTTTATCTCCCGGTTTCTGTTCTTTGTCTGTTTCTAACTCCCTGCCTCCTGGCCTTGCTGTGGGCCTCCCATCCTGATAAGAAAAGTTCCTGGTGCATTGCTTTAGGACCATGTAATGTAGCTGAAGTCATGGTTTAGCACGGGGAATGTCCCTAGCCGGGATAGGTGGTAGATAAGGGAAGGGTTTGTCTATTGGCTAAGGTTTCTGGTGCTCGAGGGCAACGTGCCTTGCTAAAAGGTCTATAATCTTTGTATAACCTGCCTGCGGGGTCCCCTCCTGATGAGCAGGGGGGCACCACGCTCGCGCGTAATAAACTGAGTATTTCTGGGAACCCTGCCGTTGTGGACTTCCTTCGTGTGCCTCAGCCTAGACTCGAACTGTGCGGGACCCATCGGGTATAATTTGCAGCAGATTGTGTGCGTGACCTGTCAGGTATAATTCGCAACAGTGGCCACCCACTGTCACTGTTGCTCTGTGAGGGAAATGGTTTGTGCATGACCTGAATTTGCCACACACATCACTGTTGCTCGGGGGGCGGAGGGGGATTGTTTGTGTGTTACTCCTGAGTGGCCACGTTGTGTCACTCTTCCTCCATGAGGGGAATGCTTTGTGCATTACCCTGTGTGGCCACCCAAGACAACACACACATCACACACAAAACATCACACACACAAAACACGACAGACGACACTGACACACACAAACAACATGACACACAAATAAAATGACACACAAAACAGCACACAACACGACACACAAAAATCACATACAACACCGACACATGCACACACACACACGAGACGAGGCACAAAATGGCAGTAAACGTGACCCAGAAATCACAGACGACACCGACACCCACACACAATACGACACACAACACCTCACATGACACACAAAACGGCACACGTGACACACACACACAACACGATGCACAAAACATCGCTCACAAAATATCACACACACACACACAACATGACACAGACACAGACAACACGACACAAGACACACAAAACGGCACACGACACGAGACACAAAAATCTCACACAACACATGACACCGACACACACAACATGCACACAAAATGGCACACAACACGGCACACACCGTCACATGCACACAACACGGCATACAACATGGCACACACACACTCAACATGGACCACAACACGCACACATAAACACGTCTCACACACACAAAACGACACACAAGTCACACACACAACACGTCACACGACACATGCAACACGACACACACAACACATCACACAGCAGAAGGTTTCATCGAGGAGGAGGATGTCCCGGGGTCCCCGGGCGATGCTCTGGGACTGCTCCCCAGGAAGCCAGGCAGGACTCTGGGGAAGTCTCCTCTCGGGGAGCAGCCTGTCTGCAGGACACACAGCTCCCCCGGCTCCACCTTCCTGGCTCTGACCTCGCAGCCTTCAGCCTCCTCTGCCCCTCCCTGCGCTTCCCACAGCCAGTCCGCCCAGGCGGGGTCCTGGGGGAGCCAGAGGGTCCTGCCCCCCAACTCCGCAGTCAGACGGGACTCTCAGCCAGCCAGGAAAACAGGTTTATTAGACGACAGGGACATGGTCTAACACAGAGCTTGTAGGTGCAGAGAACAGGACCCCTCAGCCGGGTCCATTTTGGGGGGCAGTGAGCCAGACAACCCCGTCTGCCCTTCACTCCATGTCTCCAGCCAGCCCCCAACTGAAACTCCCCCCAGCCCCTCCTCCTCTGGGCTTTGTCCCTGTCCCCGGCCAGGAGGGCACCCGATTCCTTTGTTCCCTTCAGCTCTCACCTCACAGGGGGGAAGGACCCAGGGCATCAGGTGCCAGGAAAGAGGGTGTCGGCCATTCTCTGTGTCCAGACCCCTGCACACACCTGCCCTCCACAGCTCTGCAACGATCATACACCCTTACCCCACCCCCTAGATCCTTAAGAACTGCATAGGGGAAACTGAGGCACCCCCACACGATTCAGAGGAAACATGAAGTCCCACTTCATCACAGATGACTCCAGGAGGTGAGTTGCTTGCTATCCTACCATGTTTTTCTCTCTCTCTCCTCTAGTATGTTGGCCATCACACACACTCTGTCTCTGTCTCTCTCTCCTCTCCTGGTGCCAACGATGACCAGGCCCCGGGTGCCTGGGCCCCAGTGCCCCGCCTGTGCTCCATCTCTTCCTGTATCTGCCTCGCCCCTTCTCCCAGCCCACACTGTCCACCGCTGCCTGGATGATTTCCCCCTCTCCTCCACTGCACCCCCCTCTGTGGGGTCCCTGCCACTCACCGTCTGCCTCCTCTCCTCCACCCCCTCCCCCGCTTCCCCACGGGTCACTCTGGGGGACGGTTTTTTTCACCATCTTCATGCATGATCTGGAGGATGGGATGGATTGCACCCTCAGCAAGTTCGCAGATGACACTAAGCTGGGCGGAGAGGGAGATACGCTGGAGGGTCGGGATAGGGTTCAGAGTGACCCAGACCAATTAGAGGATTGGGCCAAAAGAAATCTAATGAGGTTCAGCAAGGACAAGAGCTGAGCCCTGCACTGAGGAGAGAAGAATCTCATGCACTGCCCCAAGTATACCATGTCCCCGCCCCGAACCGACCCTCCCGGAGCATCCTCAATTCCATGAAACAGCTGTTCTGTGGTGGGCAGGAAGTGGTGGGAAGGAGAGTGGGGAGTTGCTCAGTGGGGGTGTGTCTCTCTGGGTGGGGTCTGTGTGTGTTTATGCACAAGCTGATTGTGGTGTCACGGATGCCAACAGCAAAGAGTGTTCGGCGTCAGCATTCTTGCCCTGCCGTCAGTCTGACAACTGGCTTGGTTGACAACGACTGGTGACCCAAGGCGCTGCTGAGAGACGCGGACCATCCCTCTGTCAACAACTTCTTGAATCAGCTATGCCCACAGGTGTTTGAGGAACAAAAGGATGAGTTTTTACAGACGGTAATTCCCAGATTCTTTCCCTGCTCATTAGATCGCACACGACAGGTCGTTGCCTCCTTCTCCTCGGGACGGGTGGGGGCTGGTGTGGCAACAAGCAGGTCTCAGCGTTCCCTTTTGATTTGAAAGTGGCCATCTCTCAGGTCTCCTCCTGCTTCAGCCTGTCAGGTTCTTTGGAGGCAGATTTAGGTGATTTTATCTTTCAGCAGACTAGTCGGGGGCAATTTCCAGGGATCGAACCAAAAGGGAAGATAACAAAACTCGTGTAGAATTTAGATTGAGATCTCCATCAATAATCTTTCCCTTGGAGTTGCCCCTAATGTACTCCCTGCCTTCAAATTGGGAATAGAAACCCTTTGTCTCCTGTCATGACTGCCAAAGAAATGTGTATTGAGAGAATATCGATCTCAGAATTTACAGGATTGAAATGCACATAAATGAGCTCAAATAATGCAGAAGAAATGAATCTTAAGATATTGAAAGTGATACAGCTCCACTCCCATCCCCTGGCTGTCATCTTTGTAGTTCTCTCAGAAAGAATCTCCTGGCGATAGATCTCAAAACTCTCTACAAATTCTACTCTACCCCCTTGGGCTAGAGAAAAGAGATGTGTCGATCCCCCGCTCCCCCCTCCGGCAATTCCTTTCCAGGAAAGGGGTTTCAATCAACTGTCGCCTACATTTGTCATGGGTCTCGCTGTGATTTCTTTGTCCTTGTTTTGGAGGCCTAACTTCTGACTGGATGTTGGAAATAATATGGGTCATTCTTCATTTCAAGTTGACTGATTCTTTCCCCCATGCTAATACATTCCAGATTTTCAAATAGTTGAGAAGAAGTCCACATATTTGCAGCTGCTAATTCATCCTTCCAGACCCTCAAACCCTTGAGATGACAATCTTTTCTTCCTTTTCCTGGCTTCTCTGGGAACAGAGCTTTCTTGGTTTGCAGCTTGGCCCGATCTGTTCCCAGAGTCCCAACATTCTGTGCACAAAGGAGTGGGGTTAAGAAGGAAGCATTTTTGCAACTAGGCCCAGGCAATGACCAAAGAACATAGAAACTGACCTTTTGCTCTTTCTATCCCTAGCCTCTGTTTGCCAGGTGCCAGGAATGAGCAACAGGAATGGATCGCTTGATGATTCCCTGTTCATTCCTTCTGGGGCACTCAGCACTGGCTACTGTCAGAAGACAGCGTACTGGGCTCAATGGACCTTTGGTTTGACCCAGTCTGGGCGGTCTTGTGTTGCATATCTTCTTGGTTGCAGCAACCAGTCCTGGCTATTAAAGGAGCAGATGGCTTCAAAAGACCACTCTCGTGGATCTGGGAATCCTGGGCAAACTAATTCCCTTCCTTTCGAGAAGGACAGAAAAACCCATTTCCTCCTTCTTTCTATTCCAGGCTTCGTTCCTTTTTCCAAAGACTCGCCTCTCGGGAGCACAGAGAGATCCATGTGCACAAAGTGCTCGTCCAACCTGCAGCCATTGAGGCATGCTTTGGCCTCAGCCCCCAAGAACAGGCCTTGCCAGAGAAGCCCCAGGGAAGAAAATGCTCATGGACCATCATGAAAAGACTCTGTGTCTGTTGCCAATCCCACAGCTCGATGGCAGAGAGCAGTGAGGAGAGAACAGCTTCCTCTCCAAGAAGGTGGACACACTTGTCCCTGAAGAAGAAAGCAGCGGAGACCCAGGTGGAGGCAGAGGAGGTAAAGCTGCAGGAGATGACAGACAAAGTCAAAGTGGATCTTATAGGTGAGATGGTTGAATCCACATGGTTCACGAAGAGCATGTGAGGAACACTCACACCAGTCACTCGACAAGCCTTCGACATCAGGGCCATCTCATGGGACAGTGATGGGTACCTCCAGCTCTGGAATCCGTTTAGAGGTTGGCAGAGGTCCATGGATGAGGTGGGGAGAGCTGACAATGTCAGGTCACCCCCCTCTGGGGATCTGGCACTGTGGGGTGGGGACTACTAACATTGTTCCAGGCTGGAAGGAGAAGAGAGAGGCTGGACGTTGGAGGAAATCCTTTCTTTTCTCCTGGATTGGGTCCCTTTCCTCAGGAAAATGCTCCAGAGGTCTCAGCAGGTCACAGCTGGGAACCGTCCCAGAGCTGAGTCATTCCTTCTTGGGGGGTTGAATGCAAAAGGAGGCCAGGTGCCCATCACTGACAGGAAAGGGGTACAAGGGGAGGGGAAGAGTAGACGACCCCATTGAAAAGAAACTGGCCCCGAGGGAAGAGGAAGCCTCGTGTGGTCAAAGCCCCCAGCTAGGAGTCAGGAGAGTGGAGTTCTCTGCTGAGCTCTGCCAACAACCTTCAGCCTGACCCTGGGCAATTCGCTTCAGGGCTCTGGGCCCAACTTCCATCCTCTGTAAACCAAATGTTAAGAATGTTTCTTTCTGCTGCAGGGACGAAGAAGGAGCCGTCTGACATGAAGGGGAAGTGGGAAAAAGGAAGCCCAGAAGAGCAGGAAGAAGAGCGCACTCCCAGCCCCTCATTAACAAGCAGCTCCCATATGACGATGGTAATGATGCTGTGTGGCCGTGCTCATGGAAAGCATCCCTTGCTGTGTGTAGGAATATCTCCCAGGGGCTGAAAAGAAACACTCATCAAGGGTGATCAACTCCAGCCAGCCTTTATCTGGGTCGCTTGAATGAGGCCCGCTTTGACAAAGGGGTTTAGGCACCTAAAGAAGTCCAGAGGCGCTTTGTGGGACTGGCAGAAGTGCCTGACTCAGGTGCCCGATTCTGATGCACTTTCCATGGCACACAGGCACGGCTGAAAATCAGACCAGGCCCATCCCTGCCCTGGTCGGGGGAACCCACATATCTCCTGGCTGTGGGGTTCTGGCCCATCTCGTGGCACCAGGACCACTTTGAGACACAGAGAAAAGGAGTCTGCTCTAGAGCCTTAGCTAACAGCCTCTTGGCTTTTTGCTCCTGTGGTCGAGGCTCCTGCACTAAGCTCCAGAGGTCCCAGGTTCCCTCTTGCCTGCCAACATCTGGGCTCTGTCCGAGTTACAAAAGCCTCTACACACCTTTGTAACTCTTCCTCTTCGGGACAGAGCACCCTGCAGCACATACAAAAGGCTGCAATTCTGGGAGCTTCTGACCCGCCGGGGGTCTGGAGTATGGAGGCGAGTGTGCCACTCCGCCGTGCTCTACTGCATCCTAGGATATCAGGGTTGGAAGGGACCTCAAGAGGTCATCCAGTCCACCCCCTTGCTCAAAGCAGGACCAAACCCCAATTTTTACCCTAGATCTCAAAATGGTCCCCTCAAGGATTGAACTCACTACCCCGGGTTTAGCGAATGCTCAAACCACTGCGCTACCCCTCAGCTGTTGGCAACCAGGACAGACGGTGCTAATCCAGCGACATGCAGGCCAGCTGCAGTAATCCCCAGGGGGTGCCCTGAGACACCAGGGCAAAGGCCTCCAGCACCCCAGGCCCTGGGTTGAGGTGACCCTGGAACCAGGCCCCCTGGAGTAACAGTGTGCCCAGTGAGTTCTCACCCCCAGGGCTCTGGCCCCAGAGGCCCACGCTTTGGGCTTCTCTTCAGCCAGGCAAACTTGCTTCTTCAGTCTCAGTTACTTTCTGTCCTGACGGCAATTCCTGCCTGTTTTCTGGCAGCCCCACAGGCTGCGAGGTGGGGAAGGAAGAGGGCATTTCCGTTTGGGCCCTATTCTCAGTCCCTTCCTCGCAGACACTGTGGGCTGTCAGAGTTGCTGAGCCAATCTCCTCAGGTGCTCGGGGTGGGATGGGACATGGGGCAGGTTCTCCAGTGACCCCTCGGCGACACTCAAGGAGCAACTCGAATGGGCTTTGCAGGACTTTCTCAGCAAAAGCGGGGTTTCCTGCGAGGAGGGGCTAGCGAGGGAGGAAACGGCGTGGCCCTTGGGGTCCCAGCACTGCCTGAGAGGCTCCCGTCTCTTCTCAGGGGAGGGGGCCAGAGCGGGGACAAAAGGCTGAGGAAACCTTAGCACCTGGGGAGGCTTTTGAAGAAAAGGGCTCAGCCGGAGTCTCCACGCTCCCTCGGCACTGCCAGCCTCCCCCGGGGACAGACTGTTCCAGGGCAGCTGACCGAGGGAAATACTCAATCCCAACAAGCTTTGACCCTGTTCTTTGCAGACCCCCAGGGAGCACCCTTCCTCAGCCCCGCTCCATGCCCTGCTGATGGCAGCCGTGAAGGGTCTGACAACACCCACCCTGCAGAGATTTAGAGCCGCAGAGGAAGAGCTGAGGGCCATCGTATCTCTCCACGGAGACAAGATGGAGAGAGTAAGAGACTCCCGCAATGGGGCAGGGGGATGCTGCGCAGAGAGGGGGATGGGAGAAGTTCCTCTCCTCGGAAACCATCCCTGGGACACTGGCATGGGATTGGAAAGTTGGCTCAGACCCTTGTCATTCATTGCTTGGCCACGGGGATAGGCGACATTCAAGTCCTTCTCCAAAGACCGCCTGCACGTGGCGCGGAAGTGCAGACTTAGTCCCTTCCTGGGCTTTGGCTTTCCTGGAAACTCTGAGACTAATCAATGAACAGAATCCTCAGCCTGAACTTCCTCCCCAACCTGTCTGTTCCTAGGGTTTCCTGCAGGTCATCCCTGTCTCTGCCCGAGTTCCTTCTTTCCAACAGGTCCCAGCGGGAAGTTAACAAATGGCCCCTTAATCAGCAGATTGATTTGTGCAGGGCTCTAACTCCTGCTAGCAGAACAGGTCAACAGAATCCAGCCACCCGCCTTGAAGCTCCTGCTCTTTGTTCGAGAGAGGAAAGAGCAATGACCAATTCCTCACGGAAGAGTCCTAGGGGGTGGCTTGTCCCTTTAGGGTCTGTCTCCCTGTGTTGCAAACTCTGCAGCAGGAGCCTGAAAGCCTGGCCCTATGGACTTGGGCTCCCAGGGCTGGCACGGAGGGGCCAAAACAGCAATGCAGACTCTTCTGGGCTGGGGCTGGAACTTGATCTCTGAAGCCTGGGGAGGAGGGTGGCTTCAGAGCCTGGGCTCCAGCCCAAGTCATCTTGTCTGCACTGCTCTTCTAAGTGCCATAGAATGAACCCGAGGTTAGAGACCCGGCTTCAAGATTTGTCGTGGAAGATTTTAAAATCCCACAGTATGGAGGTTCTCCTTAGGGCTGGGACCGGGAGCTGGCTAGCCCCACCCAACTAGCCCTGCCTCCCATCTCTGCCATGGGCTCTGGGATACATCGGTAGAACCAGCTGGGTCTGGAGCAGTGCTTCTCAACCTGTGGCCGGTCAGCACAGAGCTGCGCCCCTTCGGGACATCCTCCGGGACAAACAGGTCGGACTGGATGTGCCCCACAATGGAACCTAGGTTGAGAACCACTGGTCTGGAGGAACGGATTGTGCAAGAAAGAGCTAAAAAGGAAGTTGCAGAGATGGAGGAAAGGCTCCTGGAGGGAAGCCCTTGAGAGCGGGGCTGAGAGCTGTTTGCTATGGCAGGGAAGGCCCTGGGATATCAGGGGAGTTAGGACTGTGCCCACTCTAAGATTTTGTGCGTGTTTTTGAGCTTGAAGGTGCTAAGCCAGACCTCAGGGAGACTGGGGTTCCTGGACTTGTCAAAGGCTCTTAGGGAGCAGCCAAGATGGGCAACCGAGGTCAGAGGAGGCTTGCAGGGCTGCCAGGAGGGCTTTCCTGGGAGGAGGCCACTCATTGATAAATCCATCCGTCAACTTTCTGGCATTCTTCCAGGTTGGAGACGTCGTGGGAGGGATCTTAATCTGGCTCGACAACAGCTGTGATCCCAGAGCCAGAAGAGCAGTGCTCAGGGCCATGGCCTTGCTGGCTCGCTCCCACCCCCAGGACGTGGTTCTAACCTGTGTGGCTCACACGCTCTCATCGCACAGGTAGGGAGCTGCTTTCTTATCTCCTCAGTCCAGTAGTTCTCTTCCTGCTCCTACTGACAGGCCAGAGGCCGGGAGGGGTCCGTGGGGCTCACACAGTTGGAGGGAGTTTCCTGCTGTGCAGAGAGCTGTCCACGCTTCCTAAGAGGAGATGGCCAGGCCCAGCCACTGAGGAGCCAACCCCTCCTCCTACACTCCCCGGGATGGAGACATGCCACTTTTCTGGAGAATTCCAGCATTGTCCTGATTTCTATGGGTCACCCCACTTCCTCTCAGATCCAGCACAGGGCCAATCAATGATTTGGGGGCTCACTCAACATCCCTGGCTCATGAGGTCTGGCTGCTCCTTACTGTAGGAGAGAAGGCAGAGACGGAAAAGGCCCATGAGGCCCATCTGTTTATCCCCTGGAGACCAGTGCAGGATTCTTACCTGTCGTCAGACCCCCCAGTTGTTCCATGGCTGAGGAATTGATGACAAAATGCACTCATCTTTGTGGAGCTGTGGGGCAGAGGTCAAACTCTTAAGACAGACATTTCCAGCCCTTATTGATGCAAAAGAAAATAAAATCAAATCAACAAAAAAATCATCCCCACATGACCAGAGCCTAAATGCAGTGCAGCGAGCAGACAGCCAGCATTAATAGCTCTGAGAGGGGGGAGTGCCTCTTTCCACCTCAATAGATTGTTAACTTTCAGTCCTGCTGGTTATTGCTGATCACTTGGAAGGGTCAGCCAGCTGAGGGGTTTGTAACACAACCCCCATGTGCCTCGGGGCCATGAAACCCAGCTGAACCCTAGCCAGAGATCAAAAGTCCAGCTTTCCTTGGCATCTTCTCCAATGCAGTTCTGCACTGACCTGAGCGAAATTTGTGTCACGCTGCAGAGCAAATTGAAGAGCGGCAGGAAAGAAATGGAACTTCTTACCCAATTCAGTTATCAGAGGAATACAGTGTTGGTTTTCAGATTTCTTTGAGTGTTTGATTTGTAAGCTTTTCTGAATTTCAGAATCAGGTCTGAATTTCTTGGAACAGCCACAGTGCTTTCCAGGGGCTGTGCTCAGAAGTTACAGAAACTCGGCAGCATTGGCACAGAAGTTCAGTCAAGCTTCCGGAAGACCTTGCTTCCAGGCCATTTGCTCTTGAGTTGTCCAACCTAGTTCTCAATGTCCTAGGGCTTGACCACCACGTCCGACCTTCCTCACCAAACTTGGAAGTCAAATGTCTGGAAGTCTTTTGGATCTATCTGCAGTCTTCCTCTGCAGATGCCTGCGGGGACCAGCAGGACTTAGATCCGCAAGAATGGAGGAGGGGGATTTCAGTCCTACTTTCCTTCCATCTCTGTCACATTGGGCTTTACAGTCTCCTTTTCCAAGCTCTTGAATCTTCTCAGATCAGGGCATGTGCTGACTCACTCTCTGACCCTGTTCACCACACTGCAGTAGAAATGAGCTGCTAAGAGACACTTGGCCAAACGCTGGCTCTCCGTTATAGCCCCAAACAGCCAGAGTAACTCCAATGATGTCAGGCAAGTTTCTCGGGACTGACCCAAGTGTAACAGAGCAGAATTTTGCACAGTCTGCGGGTCACAGTTTGGTGGTCATTCTGTGGTCAGTACATGCTCACTGTCTTGGAAAGAGTGGGTTAGCTTTAGAAACAAGAACCCATTAGGGGAAAGGAATAAATACAACTTTCTCTGAAGGGACTTGCCCTGCCTTAGCCTCCCTGCACCAGTGGCCGTCTCCTCTGGTATTCCAAGCCTCTCCCTGGGGAGGGCAAGAGATGGCCAAGCAGGAAAGCTCTGACGTGTGTTTCTGAATTTGCAGATGTGCCATTGAGTTGTGGAAGGCCTTGGGTGAAGAACCACAGCTCACCAGGGAGGTGCTGCAGCAGCTGCTGGACAAGCTCCAGCAGAGACGCCGAGAGGAGAAGAGCAGCCATGTGTCTCTGGCTGTAAGTGAGATTTGAGATGTCACCTTGAGAACCCGCCACCACAGGGAAGATGGTGCATCTGTGTGTGTGTGCGAGTTTCACCTCTTCTTACCTTCAGGCCATGGCTCCACCACACATTGAAGCCGACCTAAATGGGCAGACAGCCACCACAGCGATTCCATCCCTGGTGTGTGTCCGCACTTTGCTGCTCGTGTCGGCAGTGCCCGTCCTCACCAGAAGGGCTTGTCTTGATTGTAGGGTCAGGGTGGGGCATTGTGGGAAGGCTCCTGAAAGCCAGCTGAGGAAAGTGACGCGGTGTCTGGCCTGACGCTTCATCGACCTGACTGCATCGACCTGGACTCACTGCCCTGTGTGGAAGTGGAGTGACGAATTTGGCACCGAGGGGCAGTTCTGACGACGGGAAGGAAATTCCATCCTTAGGAGGATGCAGAGTGCGTGGCCTTGCGTTGACCTCACTCTGGAGTGTAGACCAGGTCTTAGTGTATCCTCGCCACTTCCAATCAAACCAAAGAGGGGTCAGTAAAGTTTCCCCCAGGTCAAAGTTACACATCTGAAGCGGTTTATCTGCTGGTACCCTGGCTCAGTTGTCTCCTGCTCCAGATGGCCCTTTAGTGAGCAGGTGCAGTTCAGGTGTCTCTTGGAAGTCTCCAGGTTTCTGGCTCTGTAAACTGTGGCTAGAAATCTTCCCAACATGGCATCCTGAGAAGTCCAGTACTTTTGACTGGGCCAGAAACACTGGGCCTAGGAGAACGGATCTCCTCAGGATGGTTTCAGCCCTTCCAGTCATGGCTGGAAAGCCAAAGCACAAGCTCTGCACCAGAAAGAGAAATAATGGGGAATAACGTCATCCAGACTCTTCTCATCTTTCCATCCTGCTTCCGTTCCAGGAATGGGGGAAGGTTCAGGAGCCTCCAAATGTCCCCACCCCTCTCAGAAGCCAATACTGTTTTGTAATATGCTGGAGAGGAAAGGAGACATGACAAAGAGACAATAGTGAATGGCAATGGGGACAGGTGGCAGATTGGGAGAGCTGAGTGAAATTCTTTCCCCCCTCCAGGCAATGAAGACCATTTATGAGCTCCTTTTCCTACGGGGATACCGAGAAGCCATCCTGCAAATGTATCCCCAGCTGCTCATTCTCTGCGTCAGGCAAGTGCAGTACGTGATGGATCTGCACTTGCCAGGGACCTACGTGGCCAGGCAGACATCCAGCCCCGAGGAGGGATGCAGCTGCCTCAGTCTCCTAAGGTAATGACTGAAAGGAAAAGGAAGAACAGATTTGTTGGGCTAAACACATGGGGGCTGTTCACGGCCATCAGTTGTTCGGGTGCTGTCATTAGCCCAGGCTCAGTTGGGAGCAGGTCTCTCTTGAGGGAAAAGGGTTGAGAGCCGTGCATTCTTGTGAATCACACTCGCTCATCTGACGCCGTCCACAGGCCAGCTGCTTTCCCTACACACTCAGGCAGCAGCCATGTTTGTGCATCCATCCACGTCTGCCACCCGCCAAAGGGTCAGTGCTTTCATCAGTGCCTGCTGAGCAAATCCGTGGGCCTCTCTCCTCGAACACGGACAGAGCCACACCGGCAGCACATGGGGACAGGCACCGCAGGACGTCAGCCTCACAGGCAGACAGGAGGAAGAGGGACCAGTTCATCTGGTTCTGTGGGCACAGTTAGGGGCTTCCATCTGCACGGGAAAGAGAGAGCGCCAGAAGACACCTCAGGTGGTGTAAACTGATGGAGCTTTGCTCGATTCCACCAACAAAGGGTCTGGACCCACATGCCCGCTTGAGTCCTGTTACCTGTCACAGTAAAGAATCAAGTATTCAACCATCGTGAGTGATGACACCAACCATTTGAAGAAGCTACAATGTCCCTAACTGGTTCCAAAGTCAGTGAAACTGCAGTGTAGACAGGGTATCACACTGGATCGATCCTTGGGGAGGCTAGCTACTGCTGAGCATGCTGGGTGTCTCAGGACTTGTGCAGATTTGCCATGCTTGGGGCTGATCTCATTGCTTGACACTCTGTTTATTTGTTTGTTTGTCTTTAGCACCTCAGTGGAGGCTGTGAAGACGCTTTTCTCCATGCCCGGCTACTGGAAGGAATTTGCCAGCATCCAGTTTCATCGGGGTTGGGACATGATAGCCTCTCGATATCACTAGTTGCAGGGGGTTGGCCTGATTGCAAGATAGGAGCTCAACGTTTCCTCTTCTTTGGGTCTCTCTTGGGAATGGGATTTGCGTGTGAAATAGTCCTCAGTTCCAGGCTGCCAGCTCAGCCCAGCAACTGGAGCTGAACGCTCTCTCCCCCTTGAGAATCAAAAGGGACTTTCTCTTCCATGTTCCAGAGCCATGATCGAGTTTGAGAACCCTCAGCTCCCTGCAGTTTTCAGAGAGGCAATCACCATCGTCCAGAGTGGGAAGGAGGAGGAGCAGAGAACTATCGCCCTGGCTTTCTGCACTGAGGTGAGATTCATGAGTTGACAGGCATAACTTGGCTTTCTGGAGAGCAGCTCAGGACAGTAAGCTCTAGGCTACATTGTCAGCAGCTTACCAGCCCTACCGCCAGCTAGCTCCTCTCCGCACATGGATGGATGTGGGGCATGGCAAAGAGAGGGAGGGAGAGACAGGGTGAGATTGCTCCTGGCTGGATGTGCCCAGATGGGGTTATGGGACAAGAAGCCATGTTTCTCCAGTGCCCCAAGGCCATGCTTCTCTCCTCACCTTTTCCTGGGGTTCTGCTTTTCTTCTGCCCCACGGCTCTCTCCATGGCACTCAATGAGGTCTGGAGATTCCCCTTTCCCTGGGGGCTTATTTGTGACTTCTGCATTAGTCTAACTTTGGGGAAGGAACCAACTGAAACAGCAGCAATTGCCTCCCTACTCACCAGAGACTTTGCATAGGAGGAAGTGGCCCTTTGGTAAAGACGACTGTCCAGGGAACAGACCCCACAATAAGACCTCTGCTCCTCAACCTGATCTTCATTTGGCTCTTGCCAGTTTCTCCAGAGTCCTTCCATTGACACGATCCTGACAAGATCAGCCCTCCAGGCACAGGTCATGGAATGGACCAAAGATGCAAATTCCATCATCCGGAGGCTCAGTCTGCGAGGCCTTGGCAGTATTGTGTTCCAGCCAGAAAAGGTGAGAGCCGGGGATTGCCCAGGGGATCGAGGAAGCCAATGTCCATCAAATAGCTCAGAAATGAGAGGGAGAGCCACACACAAGCCTTCTTGTTTAAAACACAGCCCTCAAATGGTGGAGGTGCTTTCGGAACAAATCAAGGCATGCCATGCTCCCTGCTCCCGTGAGCTGAGCCCTGATTGCAGATGGAATGCAATGGGGGAGGCGGGGTGAGCAAAGACAAAGGTGACAGTGAGCAACTGGCACAGAGTGACAGGAGAATGACTTTCTGCCCCGTTAGGGGGCTGTGCCCTCCGTGGTTTCTCGTTGGTGGCAGTGGTCCAGCATGTGCTCCAGGCTGTCACCTGGCATAGTAATGAGCTGCCTTCTTCATTCCGGCAGGTGCAATTCTTACGGGCCCAGCTGCCAGCAATCCTGGCCATGTTTTATGACAGGGATGGAAGGCGTGTCATGGAGGCCATGCATAAAGCTGCAGACATCATCTACCTCCTCAACAGGGAAGGGCTTGGCTCCATCTCCCAGGACATTGCTGTCAGCCTTCGCCCCTTCATTGATGATGTAAGGCTTGGAACCCGCAGAAGAAGCCCATTCCCCCGCTCCAGCTGTCTGTGATGCCCTTGTCTCTCTCTCCCCATCCCCTTCCTCCCGCCCCTCAGGCCTGCCATGGAGCCTCCAAGGAGTGCCCCCGCCATGGGTGGGGAATCTCCTGCTGAGCCACCTCCCTGTCAGAGCTCTTCTCTCCAAAGCTCAGCCTCAGTGCCATGCTCCCAGCCCCTGCTGCAGCCTGGCCTGGGGGGGAGGGGGCCTGGCACTGGGCAGATGACCAGCTGTCTGGAGAACACAGGCCCCCAAAGAGGTGGAGATTCTCAGCAGGAAAAAGGTGGGTCGGGAATGGCCCGGCTCTCAGGGGCACCCAAGAGCCAAAGAAATGCTGTCTTTTGGAGCAGCCAGTCCCCGCCAGGCTCCAGCAGCTGCTTCTCCCCCTCCCCACACCAGTCTCCAGCAGCCTTCCTGCCCTCTCCCCTCATCTTCTCGGGTTCTAGGATTCTGTGCTCTCCCGACAGAAACTGCCTCTGGGACACCCTGGGCTGCACTGTCCCGCACAGGGTCTCAGGCACTGCACAAGATGTCCATGGCGCTGGCCTGGTGGCCTCCCTGCTCCCGCCAGCCCAGGTAGTTCACACAGGGGGAACCGGAGCAGCGTGCGCATTACCACTCAGTGGCGTTCTGCTCTGATGCTGCCTGGCTTTAACCGGGGGTCCCCACCCCTGTGTGTCATTGCCAGGAGAAGGGCAATGTGCGCTCAGCTGCCATTGTACTGCTTGGCAACGTGGTGAGCAGGGTGCAGGACCCCGACAAACCCTTCGTGCAGCAGGAAATCATCCACTGCTTGCTCCCCCTGCTGCTGCATCTTGAAGACCAGGAGGAGAGTGTGAAACTGGTAAGTGCCACGGTCATTATTGCCTAAAGAGGAAAGAGCCAGTATCTCCTGGGGCCCCCACTCCAATCATCGCCAGAGCCCCTTGCCCAAGCAGAGTCTTCTCCTCCCTGCTTCACTCCATGCTGGAGCCAAGTGCCTCATCCATCCTCACAGCACACAGCACAATTGGAAAGAAAAGCCTTCTTCTGGGAAAGAGGTGGGGCATAGCGTAGCGGAGCCGGGAGTACTGCTGCTGGCCCCGGCACGGCCCAGGGCCTGCGTCCCCCTGAAGTGCAGGGCCCCCCAAAGCACGGGGCCCTGGGCAACCACCCCAAACCATCCAAAGGACAGGACGGCTCTGGCTTTCTCCAGCCAACTCTCCCTTTCCTCTCCTCAGCACACTCCTGTGGAGAACAAATGACAGGAATCTCCACTGGCAGGAAAAGCAGGAGAACAAGGGACGGGGAAGGTTCCATGTCCCCCAGACTATCCCCCTCTCAGGGAGAACCCTCTTGGTCTCCTCTTCTCTTGCAGTCATGTAAACTGACGCTCTTCCGCTGCGCAGTGTTCCTCAGGTGGGCTCATTTGAAGACACTCTCCCGCAGCTTGGCCTGGGATGGCTCCTCACAGCTCTTGAAATGTGTCTGGATCTGCTTGGTAGGTGAATTGCTTGTGCCTTGAGAGGGGTGAATGGGGACTTGAGGAAGACCTTTCTAACTCCACACCCTGAGTACCCATCCGCTTCGGTCGGGCTGCAGGACTCCGTTCCAGGCTCTCTGCTGGCTCATTTCGGCAGGACTTACAATCCATTCACATTGTTGACATTTTTCTCCACAATTCTCCGACCTTCAAACTTTTGTCTTTTCAAATGAAAGCTGAGGTTCTGGAGAACACAATAGGAACTTCAGAGGAGTGCTGCTCTGGTGTATGGGTTCATATTGGTGGTTGCCACGGCCTGGCTATATGCTTTGGCTTTCCTGGACTATTCGCTGTGGGAAGAACATGTCATTTGTATATTGTGCATTTCTTCCTTCTTTCTTCCTAGATGCAGAACAACGAGAGCCACATCCCCAAATTCCTGTTCCAGGCCTTACAGTACCTGGAAAGCTCACAGACAACAATAAGACATTCAGCAGCCCGATTCATTGGTAAGCAGAGCAAATGCACTTGATCTTTTCTCAATGCTTCCTTCAGAGCCCTTTTCTGGACGGCTGCTCTGTTCCCTCCAACAGCACCAGAATCCTAAAACGGGGTGTGTGTGTGAGTGTGTGTGTGTGAATTAACATGTATTCCAAGATGAAGGGAGTAACTTAGCTGAATCGACTGCACCAACTTCCCCCGCCCACAACAATTCTTTGGCTGCGCCTAGGGGAAACCAGCAGGATGTGAATTCAATCTCCTTTGGAAATCAGCCTCTCAGTAACTTCTGGGCATCTGATGATTTCTCGAATATGCTTTGTGAACAGATGTAAGGAATGTCTGGAATTTCCCAAAGGTGTCTTGGGAGAATGACTGCATCATTAGCAGTTTTCAGGAAAGGATCTCAAAAGCCATGAGAGCCATTGTATTCATTGTTTGTCTAGGAAATACTATCCACCATTACTGTGATTTGTTGTCTGAAACAGTGAATGAAGATGGCAGCTCCCGCCTGTATGAAGGTAAGGAAATACCTCTGTGTGTTTGGGGTGCAGCACAGGGCCTGAACACAGCTTTGAATGTGTCCCTCTCAGTCTAAGGACAGCGTTGAAGGAAGAAGGATGGTCACGTGAGCTTTCATCGTGGTCCCACAATCTGTGTACGGGAGCAGGGGAATTCCATCCCGAGCTCCTAGTGTAGACATAGCCTTAGAGCTGTGTGGGGAGACTGTCTTCATCAAGGTCAGAAAGTCTCTAAAGGAAGGCCTGACCGAATTGAAAAGGGCTGTTGGTATTAAGGATGATGATGATGATGATGACGATTCCCCTTTGTAGGGAAAGATTCATCACCTGCCCTCCCTGGAATGGAGTGATTGCAGGCCAGGGACCTTCACTCCGAGATTGGTTATCAGCTCCTAGGAAATCCCATGAGGGCACATGGGTAACCCTTTTCCCTGTGAGCTCTTCAGGAATGAAGGCACAGGGCCACAAAGGATTTCAGATGTTAGGAGCCTAAATCCCTTTGTGGATCTCAGCCTAAATGTTGGATGGTTTAACGTGGCTGCCGCTGTCATTTTTCTGTTCCATCCAAAGAACAAGTGCCCCCAACCATCTGTGTGTACGGGTGTGTGGAGGAGTGTCTGCCAGCAGAGGGGGAAGTTAGGCAAGAATGGGGTCTCCTCTCTGTCCAGGGCTATTTTGGGAGGAGCGGCGTTGTTGTTCTTGTGCCCTTAGACTCTTGGGGAGCTAATAGCAGGGGGCAATGGCCATCGGAAGTGGAGGTTTCCTAGGTACCAGTCACATCAGCATCACGGGGTTTTCAACCCATTTCCTCTTGGTTTCAGCTTTTCACGAAGTGCCTTTGAAATCAGACAGGACCACGTGGTACATCCTCAACAGATATTATAAATGGTTGCAGAAGCTTGGAAATCTCGTGTCGGGTTCTGCATTTGACTAGGGAACCAGGACCGACACAGACGAGCTCTTTGTCCTCCTATGGTAAATACAACAGACGCTTCTCAACTTTTTGGTGTCCCTGGCCTCTGTTTGCCAGAAGCTGGGAATGGGGGACAGGGGACTGATCACTAGATGATTGCCTGTCCCTTCATTCCCTCTGGGGCACCTGGCATTGGCCACTGTCGGAAGACAGGATACTGGGCTAGATGGACCTTTGCTGTGGCCTTTTTTATGTCCTTATGTTTGGAACCGGGGCTGAACAACGAGGTGGATATCAGCAGATGACCCAAAATTATGTCGATTAGTCGGGCCTAGAGAAGACTTGGCAGAAGTTCAAAGGGATCGAAGAAAGCCATGTCACTGGGCAGCACCATGGCAGATGAAAACCAGCGCTGACCAAGGCAGGGCCATACACATGGAAAGCAGTGAGGTGAACGACTCCTCCATAGCGCTGGTGTCAGAGGCCAAAGCACGGCTGGTTGGGCCCAGTGGTTGGAGCAGTGGCTCTGGGGCCTCGTGCTCAGAGTGGTGGAGGCCGAGCCGAGGGGAGCCAAGGGTTGGAGCCGGAGTCAGGAGTCAAGAGCAGGATTGGAACAGGCTGGGGAATAGGGCAAGGGCCGGATTAACGATCCCCGGCCAATGGGAGCTGCGGGGAGGCAGAGCCTACAGGCAAGATCAGCCCCCGGGACAGAGGTTCCCGGTGTGTTGCTCGTCATGGTGACGTGGCTGGTGGGGATGAGGAACGGCTGCATGCGGAGCCTCCTCACCCCCACCCCAGCCAGGCAGAGCCGGCCCGGCCGCAGCGCAGCACGCAGGGGTTTAGTGGCTGCAGCCTGGGCCCCCCTTAGCCCTACTCCTTTCCTGAGTGCACCATTGCCCCACTTCTGCCCCATTCCCACACACTGGTACAGGGCACAACCCTGGAGCTGATCTCTGAAATCTCTCTCACAAGAAGGAAGTCACTGCAAAGGCAGGACAACCCCACCTTTGGGCACCATGGAGGACATCTCATCCCACTGCACAGAGCCCTACATTCACACAGCTTCTCGCATGTGGTTCCCTCACTCATCAGAGCCAGGTGGAGAGAGGAGAAATTCTCCCAGGTTCCCTTTTACCATTGCCAGCCCACAGGGTAGCGGAGGTTGCAGGGGGTTGGGTGCTCTCTTTAAGAAATGCCAGCTCTCAGGGCAGTTGCCAATGAGCATCAGCAAAGTGGGGTGGGGTTGTGCTGTGGAAAACTACCCTGCTTGAAGGTTTTGTTCTTCTCATTTGGGTTCCTGCCCTTTCTCCCTCTTCCAGACATCGAGAGGCCAACAGGAGCCAGTTGAGCCCACCACTGATCCCATCTCTTGTGAGATGGCAAAGCAGCTTTGCATGGGAAGGAGGAGACAGAAGAGGCCGAGCAGCATGTGCCGGGCTGTCCCAGCCACCCAGAACCCCATAGTCTAGGTGGGGAAAGCCAAGCCCCGCCCCAGCCCTGCCGGACATGCTCCAACAGGAGCACCAGAGTGTAAGGGAGCAGCTCAGCTCACGCTAGGCGGACCGCTGAAAATGGAGGATGCACACTGTAGGCTCCAGTCCAGAAGCAGCTCAAGCCCCTGACTGCAGAGCTCTGAGGCGCAGAGACCCAGCCACGTCCCCGGGGGCCTGCAGAGATGCAAGGGAGATTGGAGGCTCTGGGAGTTTCCCACGCCGGGAACCCAGAGAACCCCAGCCCATGGCCTAGAGACATCTCCAAGGAAGTAACCTGGGTGAACTAGCCATTGTCATCCGCAGTGCTGGATCCCCACTGACTCAATGGCAAACACATTGGTCATTGACGAGGCCCTGGGCGAGGAGCCGGTGGAGTAAGGAGGGCCTGGGTCCACCTGCCCTGGCTGCCATCCATCCTTTGGTGGCTGCCCACGTCCCCACTGACCCACTAGACTGCACAGCCCCAAGAGGAGGGGCAACCATCTTGCCTCTGAACTCTCAGCCAAACAGCCCTGCACTGAAGGGCAGCTATACTGACTCCAGCCATTGGGCCACACAGCATTGAGGGAGAGAGTAGCCATATTGTCCGTTGCTATCGGGCCACACGGGCGTAAGAGACAGGATAGACATATGGACTCTGAGCGTTGAGCCACACAGCCCCGATGGAGAGGGCGGCCGCACGGACTCTGGTCGCTGGGCCACGCAGCCCCGACGGAGAGGGCGGCCGCACGGACTCTGCTCGCTGGGCCACACAGCCCCAACGGAGAGGGCGGCCGCACGGACTCTGGTCGCTGGGCCACACAGCCCCTACGGAGACGGCGGCCGCACAGACTCTGGTCGCTGGGCCACACAGCCCCGATGGAGAGGACGGCCGCACGGACTCTGGTCCCTGGGCCACACAGCCCCAACGGAGAGGAAGGCCGCACGGACTCTGGGTGTTGGGACACACACAATGCGTGGGAGGGCAGCCATTTTGACACTGGGCATTTCGCCAAACTACCCTGAGGCTTAGGGAAGTTATTTGATGTCATCCATGGGACCTAGCCCCTTCACTCCTCAGACATTGCTATCTGTCACCATGAGACTGACCCCATGACAGAAGACTTTTGGGGTCAAGATGCAAACAGGAGTAGAAGCAAGGAGTGGCATGTGACCCCTCTAAGAGATCCTCCCACTCCTTCACCAATCTGGGGGTGTTTTATCTCCATCCACCTGCCTCAGGAATGGATTTGAGCAATTGGGGAATGTTCTGGGGCAGAGTGATCCATCTGGAAGTGGGTCACGTGACCCTGCAAGAGCTCCTCTGACTTGGGGTGGGCCTCAGCCCCTTAGGACCCACCAGAGAGAGGATTTCACCGAACAGGGTAAGTGCCCTGGTGGGGTGACCTGCCCGCAAGAGGGGTCCATCACCCCTCCATGAAATCCCCGCACCGTCCTCTGCTAATCAGTCAGGGTTTCTCACACACGCTTTAGGCCATCCCAGAAGGGAAACATAATGATCAGAATAGGCAGTGCCCGAAGGTCTAGTCCAGAAGCCGCCGATCTCTGGAGCTCCATGTTTGCGTGGCTGGCAGCATCGTCCGGGAAGTCGCAACACAACACTGCTGGGAAGAGCCTGTCTCGTTCCAAGGATGTCTTTTGAAGAAACCGTGGCCTAGACCTTCGGGCTATACCTGTTCTGGATTGGTACACATTTCTCTTCTGAGATGGCCTAAGGTGGGAGTGAAACCCTCGCCAACTGCTAGAGGGTGGTGTGGGGACGTTTTAGAGGGACTACAGGATCCTGTTGCGGGTAGGTCACTCCACTGCAGCACTTCCCTTCTTTGGTCAAATCCCCTCTCGGGGTGGTCCTACAGGGCTGACGCCCACTTCAATTGGTAGAGGACACAGGGAGGAGTTCTCAGAGGGGATATACAACCTCCCTCTGCGTGGGTCACCCTGCCCCGCAACGTTCTCTGATTGGTCAAATCCAGTCTCCGGGTGTGTAAAATGCTGGTTGCCCCTGCCAAATTTTCCTAAAAGAAGGGAAGAAAGGCATGTACCTTTTGGGTTATCTGTCAGGTGGCCATCTTGGACTTGGGAAAAGAAGCTGGTGACCTTTAGCCATTGGCTATATTAGTTTGGGTTGGGAAGCACACTCCCACGCACGGATTGAATCCGCGTAGATAGGGTCTAACATCCAGGCAGAGACGACGCAAAGAGGGATAGGGAGGGTTTTTAGTTAGGTCTACTCACCCATTCCTGTGTCCATCATGGAGTCCCTCCCTGGCGTCCAATGTCAAGAGAGCAGCAGCCGTCCATCGCTGTCCCTGCAAGAGAAGGGAGAGAGAACATCAACATGACCTCCTGGGTGTAATTGTTTGCGAGACTGGAGCACTTCCAGAGTTCAAGTTTTGTTAATCCACCCCTTCTCTAGCCTAGCCTAGTCCTTTTCCCTCTCGTAAATAAAGTCTTTTTTGTGTGCTTACCACTGCCTGGCGTTATTTTCTTGTGCTAAGGCAAGCTCTGACAGACTGGCTTTACAGAGGGGACCATGTGGGAACAATTTACTGTAAGATTCCCTGCATCTTCTGAATGGGGTTTGGGTTCTGCCCTTTTGAAAGGAAGGAAAAATCCTTCCAGGTGATCCTACGAGGCTGAAACCCACTGGGATTATTTAGTAATCTGTCCTCTTCACTACCATGTTTGTGACCCTCTGTGTCATAGGGAAGTAGCCCATGGCTCATTATGCATCTTTTGATTTAAAATGGACACGTGTGGTGTACAGACGAAGAAGGACAACTTTTCATGTCCAGTGTGCACAGAAATGGGATGGACACTTCAAGGATTGAATACAATGCTTTGATCTTCCATCTGTTCATTAAAGAAAGACAAAGGTGCAGATTTGGGAGGCTCGGCACTGACTTCCCCAGGATCATTCCTCTCCGCGTAATTCCCATGATAAATCTCCTCTCAAGGAAGAGCCTGAGGAAGTGTGATCAGGGGAACTACCCAGAGCACCAGATAAATCAGGGCCCTGAGCTGAGAAAAAACAAGCTTCAGCCAGTTCACATTAATTCAGCTGTCCTCAGCACAGACACCCCTGAAGCACCCGAGGATTACTTGAAAGGCTTTGAGAGGCTTGGCTCTGCAGAGCGAGAGATGAAGCCTATTACTGCAGGGAAATCAATGACAGAGCACGGTCCACACCAGCACTTAGGTCGGTGTAACTTGTCTCACTCGGGGGGTAGCTTCTTCACACCCCTGAGCGACATACGTTCTACCGACACAAGGGGGAGTGTAGACGCAGCCTTAGCAGAGAAGCGATTTAGAAAACAGGTTCTGTTTTGGAGGAAATGCAGGAACCCCGGGTTTGTAATAACCCAAAGGAGAGTCCGACCCCACCAGTCACCTTCCCCACTTTGCACTTGGCCCTGGGATAGTTGTTTTCTCTCAGCCTGTGCCCACTATCATGCCATGTGAAGGGGAAGGAGCCATGCACCTGTCTAGGGTGCTTCTGACATCCGAGAGGGGAGAAAGGAAAAAAGAGGCTCAGTCCCACATGCTACTCACACAGGGGGTGGGAACTTTTGTGGTCATTTCAATAGACTCAAGGGGCTCCAAAAGAGTCAAAGGTGCTCACGTGTCCCTGTCCCTGTCCAACATTAAAGAGGTGAAACAAGGCTGGCAGTTTGGGCTGCTGGACAGAACAAGCCTTCAGGCTGAAAAGCCAACAACCTTTCTCTCCATTTCAGCAAAAAACAACATTCAACAAACCCCCACAAAAACAGGCACCTGAAAATGTCCTGCCCCCGACTTCACCTTTCCAAGGTCTTCTCCGCACTCTCTCCCGCCCCGAGTGAGAATCCGACCCCTTGACCAACACACCACAGTGAGACCCGAATGCAGCTCTCCCTCTGCAGGCAGGATGGTGGAGAAAAACACAGGTGAAAAAACCCTCCCGGCTCAGCTGCGCAGGGAGCCTTGGCAAGGACGTGGTGGAAAGGTGACGCCGGGATCTCTCGCACGGGAAAGGAGACTCGTGCCCGAGTCCAACCAACCCTTTGGGAACTCGAAGGAAGCCGCATCCCACAGGCGTTTCCACAGCCCAGCCCCCAGCCACACACCCAGGCCGGAGGGGCCGGGACACGGGAAGGGGCAGCAGCAAACGCCCCGGCGGGAGGGCTGGGGCGGGAGCTGCAGCCAGGCCCCTGGACCCGCAGGGAGACGCAGACCCTGACAGCAACCAGCCACGTTTGCCCACGTGTGTGTGTGAGACACGTTTGTGTGTGTGTGATGTCTTGTGTGTGTGCTGTGTGTCGTGCAGAGTCTTGTGTTCAGTGTGTGTGTGATGTGTTGTGTTTTGTGGTGTGTGTGTGTGTTGTGTGTGTAGTGTTGTGTGTTGTGTGTCATCTAGAGTGTTGTGTGTGGTGAGTGTTGTGTTGTGTGTGATGTGTTGTGTGTGTGTTGAGTTGTGTGCCGTTTTGTGTGTCATGTTGAGTGTGTGTTGTGTGGTAGTGGTGTCATGTGGTGTGTGTCACACGCAGAGATACAACACATCGCATGTCACATGCACAACACGTCGCGTGTAGCATGCACACACAACACGTCGCACATCACATACACAACAAGTCGCGCATTACACATCACAAACACAAAACATCGCACCTCACATGCACACACACAACACGTCGCCTGTCGCACAATGCACATTGCACATTGCATGGACACACACAACACTTCGCATGTCACAGTCACAACACGTCGCATCGAATGTCATACACACAGCACATCGCACTTCACACACACAACACATTGCGCATCACACGCATGCACAGCACGTCACACTCACAAACACGTCTCACACATGCACAACATGACACACATCACGTCACACAGATGGAAACACTACACACAACATGTCACACACATAAACACACACAACACAACACACAACACGTTACACACACAGCAGAACACACAAAATGGCACACAACACAACACAGGCACACAACCTGACAAACAACACATCACAGACACCCACACAGACAAACACACACGCGACACACAACACACAACACATCACACACATTCAACACAACACTCTAGACAACAAACAACACACGCAACGCGTCACACACACGTGTCACACACACAAACACACAGAAGACGACACACAACATGACACACGCACTGCATACACCATGTCACACAAAACATGATAGCACACACACAACACCACGCACACACTGAATATGACACACAAAACGGCCCACAACACAATACACACACACAACATCATACACAACACATCACACACACACACACCACAAAGACACACACACAACATGTCACACACAGCACAACGCATGTCACACAGACACAAAACAGTACACGCAACATGTCACACACACAATAAAACACACATGTCACACAGAGACACAAAGACAACATGACACACAACACGTCTCACATACACACACTACGTCACACAGAACACATCACATGACACCAAAAAAAACACCACACATACACTCAACACGTCACACAACATGACACACATGTCACACAGACACAAAGAAACACAACACAGATGTCACACACACACACAACACTACAGAAAATACGTCTCACACACACCCCACACACCACTTCATGTCACCACAAACACCACCACACACCCAATCCACACAACCCTCTAGACGACACACAACACACACACAACATGACACACAAGACGTTACACACACACAACCCATCACACACACACATATCACGACGCACAGAACACGAGACACAAAACGGCTCACACACACAAACACAGACAACACGACTGTCAAAGGAAAAATGAGTTAGCCGGTCTCTCACCTATTTAGGTGTCAGATTCTACTCTAGGATCCCACGAACTTCTCAACTCTGAGTCCAGTTTCTACAAGCGTCCTGTATTAGGCCACCGAAATACAGCCCGAGCTGGGTGCCTCCGGAGAGGGACCCTGCCCCCCAGACACTGCACGCGTGTGTACCTCGACGGTTGGTAACACCGCCCTCGCCCACCTCCAAAGTCCGACCCCCTCATCTGAGTCGGGGTCTCTGCTCCTCCCGACCGGGCAGTTCTGTGGCTGAGTGGACAGGCCGTTGCGGGTGCCAGACGCCCCCTGAGGACGATGAGTTCTTCTTTTTGCCTTTCTCCCTTAGCTCCGGGGATAACGGGCGGCCCCGCCTGGTTTGGCAGCTGCTTCTCCAGCCTTCCTCGCAGGTCAGCTCGACCTCGGCCGAAGGCTTCAACCACTTTACTCACGTATGCGGCGTTAGTAACTCCTGCGAAGTCACAAGAGCAAACTTCTGAAACAAACATTGATACAAAATAGCATGTAAGCCCTTTCTTATCACAACGACACACACAGAAACACGTCGCACGTCCCACACAACACGTCGCAGGTGGCAGGTTGCACGGATACACACAACACGTCGCACGCACGCATGCACGCATTGCACATTGCACGAAACACACACAAAAACACGCCACACAAACACACACACAACGCAACACACCACACAAACACAACATGTCACACACGCACAAAAACATCTCATGCACACACACACGACACACAACCCATCGCACACACACACACATAACACGACACACACAACATGACACACAATATGTCACACACACAAAAACACACAACATGACACACAAGATGTCACACAGACAGACACAAACACACACAGCATGACACACAACATGACACACACAGAACACTACACAAAACACATCACACACACACGCCACGTCATATGACACTACAAACACAACACCACACACACAAATCACACAACTCTAGATGACACAAAACAAGACACACAACACGTCATACACACACAACACGACACACACACAAAAATGTCTCACACACACAACATGACACACAACCCATCTCACACACACATAACACAACATGACACACACACAACACAACACCAACAGAAACAAATTGCATGTCCCACACAACATGTCACAGGTTGCATGTTGCACGGATACACACAACACACTGCACCCACACATGCAAGAAAGTCACACAACAACACACGTCACATGCACAAACACACAGAATGTGACACACAACACAACACACAAGACGTCACACACACAAACACGTCTCTCAGACACACACAGCACGACAAAGAACCTGTCTCACACAGACACAGGCACACACAACACGAAACACAACACGTAACACACACAACGTGACACACAACACGTCACACATACAACGCATCACATGTTGCACGTCACATGGACACACACAACACATCACATGCCGCACATTGCACAGACACTTTGCACATCACACGTTGGAAGTTGCACGTCACGCCTGCGCACACAACACATTGCGTGTCACACGTAACACACACGACATGTTGAATGTCGGACACACAACACGTCGCATGCACACTCAGCACATCACATGTCACGCTTTGCTCACCGCACGTCGAACACACAACACGTCGCGTGTCGCACGTCACACACAAAAACGTCGAACGTCGCACACACAACATGTTGCACATTGCATGTCGCGGATCGCACAGACAACACGTCACATGTCGCACAAACACACACAACGCGTCACACACACAACACGTCACACACACACAAACAGGTCTCACACACAACATGAAACACATGTGACACAAAACACAACACACAGACAGATACAAACACACACGACACACATACACCACGTCACACACCTTCATCGATTGGTCTCGTTAAGAGTTGCTATGGCGACCCCTATTTTCTCGTCTTCTCTGTATCGCTATATCTATATCTTCCTGCTGTATTTTCCCCTGCATGCATCTGATGAAGTGGGCTTTAGCCCATGAAAGCTTATGCTCAGATAAATTGGTTAGTCTCTAAGGTGCCACAAGTCCTCCTCATTCGCTTTTCCTGACTGATTGTGCTGGGGGCTCTGCCTGGCTCCAGCGCTCCGGTCCCTCAGCTACCAAGGCCACCTGGGAACCCCGATCGATTCCAGCTTCAAGGAGTGCTGAGATCCATCTGTCTCTTTCTGTGCCTCTGTCTCTCTCTCGGAATAGCCTCCTGACCCTGCCTCCTGTGATCAGTTATAGTTTGCTAGCCCCCCACCCCACCTCCATGGGTGTTTTTGGCTTCTCCATTCACTCTGCAGCAACACTCCTTGTACCCAAGCTAAAGATCCCTGCAGCCCCAAAAATCCTCGGGGGTTTGCTCAGCAAGTGGGTTACTAGCAGAATGGTTGTGGGGTGAAGGCGGGGACAGGGAGGTGCTGAACCTGGGGGCAGAGGAGGGTGGCAGATTAAGGTGTTGCTCAGCCCAGCCCACTGTTCGATCCAGCCCACTGAGTCCCAGGATACATCAGGGGTCAGCTTGCGAGTGCTGATGACCCAGTCCTCTCTGACATGCTATGTTCATGTGTGTGTGCCTGTGTGTCTGTTCATGTTCATCACATTTGGGGGCTGGAAGACCCCAGCCCTGGGGAACCGAGGTCCTGCAGGGTAGCTCCATTGGGAGGGAACTTGCAGAAGGAAGGAGTAGCGATCCACAGGAAAACACAAGTGACACAAGCAGCACATTGACAGAATTGCAGAATCCCCCCCACCAGAAGAGTAACCCTAACAAATGGGGGAACCCCAAAGTAAAGGGCAATTCTGGTAACAGCTCATTTGGGGCTTGTTTGGAAGGGGGATTGACATCATTCTTGTGACAAGGCACCTGCTATGGCCAAAAACACTTTAGCCCTGTGCGCCCTTCCAGACAAGTCTTATGTCCCAAATACTTTGGGTCTTCCGGGATAAGTCCCCGAATAATCAAGGATCTTGACCAAAAAGGTCGTCACATCTAAAAAGGAAGAAAGATTGTCGTTGTGGAGACCATGAAACAAGCCCTGCAACTTTTGGACACGTATCCCGACAGTCCACAGGGTGCACATCAAGGAACGTTCAAAGTGAGACGGGCGTTCTTTTTGGGGGGACTAACCCCTATTGTGCTGACCAGGAGAAGGGGGAAGTGGGAGCCTGCAGCGCCATCTAGCGGCCAAAGGAGAAATCGCCGGCTTCTGGACCTGTGTGCGCCCTTGGTTCGGTTCACATGGAAAGCTGTGTCACGCCAGGTTGGGGAAACGGGGTTCTGCTGCCCGACATCATCCTCTGGAATGACTTAACCTGATAGGACACCTCCTGCGATACACTGCTCCGAGTGACGCTCTCAAACAGGTCCCCACAGCTCCCCAGCCGCCCCCCACCGGGAGGCAGGTGTGAGAGGATTGTTCTCCCCAACGGACAGAGGGAGAAGCGAAGGCTGAGAAAGGCGAAGGGCCTTGTCTTCCATCACACAACCTGTCGGGATAGAGTTGGGAACAGGACCCGGGTGTCCTGACTTTCAGACGAACCATCAGTCTGGAGTTTCACACACTGAATGATCAGAATAAAGTCACCTGCAATGAGCTACAGACCAACAACCCCAATGACTCGAAGGGACAAAGGTCTAGCTGGGGGAAAATTGTCCCACCTTAACCTCCTGTTTTCCGTGCCGAGAATTTGGCCAGCACCGGGCGGATCAGGCTGCCTCGGTACCAAACCTCTCTGGGGCTCTTCCCTTCTCCACAGGGACGTCTGTCTTCTCGCTCAATGAGCAGTGGGAAAGGAGAAAACTCCAGAGAGGCTCCACCTCGTGCTCACATACGAGACCCTGAATTCTCTCTCAGTCCTCAAGGAGACACCTCAAGAAGGAGACTCCCTGCAGCAAAGCCCCGGGGGTCTCTGAGATCCCCCTGCCCTGCAGCCTGTCCTCCCTGGCCGTTGTCGTGGACTCTCTGTGAGGTCACCGCCTCCCAACCTCCTTTCACCAATCAGCTGAGTGCTGCAAAAGGCCCTTGTGATGTCACGGCCACCCCCACCCCTGCCCTACAGGGCTCATGTCCTGCCCCGAGCCGGCTCCTCTGCGTGTTTGAGCTGCTCCCCCTGGGTCACCCCCACACACTCAGTGGTCGTGCAAGGGTTCACGCAGGCCACACGTGGAACCACCAGAGGATGCTCAATGTGCCGCACTCGGTTTTGCAGAGATTTGGAGACTTGAAGGCCAGAAGAGACTCTTAGATCATCTCATCTGGCCCCCCTACACATCACAAGCCTCCTGCATGGCGCAGTAGCGAGTTTTGCACCAAAGCAGACTCGAGAAAGGCATCTCATCAAGGGATGGAGGAAGCACCACTTCCCTTGGGAGTCTGGAGGAAATTGATGCTTTGGGGGGCAGAGAATTGACCCCAAGGCCACACTTGTGAGTCTGTATCATAACACACATGCACAACAGCACTGCGAAGGAAGTATGTACACGTCACCTTAACTCTGATGTTTCCTAAAGTTTAAAAGCCTGGTCTCCAGGGTGTTCTTTGTGCTTCTAGATCTATTGTGGGGAGAGATGCAATCATTTAGTTGAGAGTGGGAGCCGTGTTAGTCTGTATCCCCAAAAAACAAAACAAAACGAGGAGTACTTGTGGCACCTTAGAGACTAACAAACGTATTTGGGCATAAACTTTCGTGGGCTAAAACCCACTTCACTGGATGCATCCACTGGAAAATACAGTCGGAAGACACATATACACAGAGAACATGAAAGAATGGGGGTTGCCATACCAACTCTAACAGACGAATCAGTTAAGGTGGGCTATTCTCAGCAGGAGGAAAAAAACCTTTTGTAGTGAAAATCAGGATGGCACATTTCAGAGTTGACAGGAAGGTGTGAGTAACAGCAGTGGGGAAACTTAGCCTGGGGAAATAGTTTTTACTTTGTGTAATAACTCACCCACTCCCAGTCTTTATTCAAGCCTAATTTAACTGTATCCAGTTTGAAAATTAATTTCAATTCTGCAATTTCTGGTTGGAGTCTCTTTTTGAAGTATTTTTATTGGAGAATTGTGACTTTTAGATCTGAAATTGAGTGACCAGGGAAGTTGAAGTGTTCTCCGACTGGTTTTTGAATGTTATAATTCTTGAGGTCTGATTTGTGTCCATTTATTCTTTTGCATAGAGATTGACCCAATGGTTTGGCCAATGTAGATGGCAGAGGGGCATTGCTGGCACATGATGGCAAACATCACATTGGTAGATGCGCAGGAGAACGAGCCCATGATGGTGTGGCTGATGTGATTAGGTCCTATGATGGTGTCCCTAGAATCATAGAATCATAGATCCATAGAATATCAGGGTTGGAAGGGACCTCTGGAGGTCATCTAGTCCAACCCCCTGCTCAAAGCAGGACCGATCCCCAACTAAATCATCCCAGGCAGGGCTTTGTCAAGCCTGACCTTAAAAACTTCTAAGGAAGGAGATTCCACCACCTCCCTAGGTAACGCATTCCAGTGTTTCACCACCCTCCTAGTGAAAAAAGATTTTCCTAATATCCAACCTAAACCTCCCCCACTGCAATTTGAGACCATTACTCCTTGTTCTGTCATCCGCTACCACAGAGAACAGTCTAGATCCATTCTCTTTGGAACCCTCTTTCAGGTAGTTGAAAGCAGCTATCAAATCCCCCCCTCAGTCTTCTCTTCCGCAGACTAAACAATCACAGTTCCCTCAGCCTTTCCTCATAAGTCATATATTCCAGTCCCCTAATCATTTTTGTTGCCCTCCGCTGGACTCTTTCCAATTTTTCCACATCCTTCTTGTAGTGTGGGGCCCAAAACTGGACACAATACTCCAGATGAGGCCTCACCAATGTCGAATAGAAGGGAACGATCACGTCCCTCGATCTGCTGGCAATGCCCGTACTTATACATCCCAAAATGCCATTGGCCTTCTTGGCAACAAGGGCACACTGTTGACTCAGATCCAGCTTCTCGTCCACTGTAACCCCTAGGTTTTTTCTGCAGAACTGCTGCCTAGCCATTCGGTCTCTAGTCTGTAGCGGTGCATGGGATTCTTCCATACTAAGTGCAGGACTCTGCACTTGTCCTTGTTGAACCTCATCAGATTTCTTTTGAACCAATCCTCTAATTTGTCTAGGTCCCTCTGTATCCTATCCCTACCCTCCAGGGTATCTACCGATCCTCCCAGTTTAGTGTCATCTGCAAATTTGCTGAGGGTGCAATCCACGCCATCCTCCAGATCATTAATGAAGATATTGAACAAAACTGGCACCAGGACCGACCCTTGGGGCCCTCCGCTAGATACCGGCTGCCAACTAGACATGGAGCCATAATAGAAAGTATGGAATAATGATAGAATAGAAAGTAACATCAAATACTCTCTTAGGAATATAATAAACTGTAAATCATCATTCACAACAAAGAAGTTTTTCGACAATATGCTGTGTGACCCTGGGAGGGAGTCAGTTCCTCCTCTCCCTGGCTGCAGAGTCAAGAGTCACCCCAGTTGTCCCACCTTTGTCTCTCTCCAGCGTGTGATGCTCCTTTCCTTTGATGCCAGCTCCTCTTTCCAACAGAGAGAAAGAAAAGTAGCACAGAGAGAAAATGCATCTTCTGTTCTGGTGCTGCCTCTCGCTGGCAGCCTCACTGCGGAGAAACACAAGCCAGCCCATATTCTGATCAGCCACTCTGGAAAAATCACACCAGCACTAGGCTGTTTGGGGCATAGCTTTTAGCTGCCTCTTTGGTCGCAGGATCACAGCAGTGCTGCAAAATAAGCATTCTTGGCCAGCTAAGCCAGATTCTTCTTAGACAGAAAGAAAAAGGAGAGAGACTGGAAGGAGAAGAAATAATATAGAGCAGGAAAAGGACGCATTGGTGGGGGCAGACATCACATTTCAGGTGGTGTTCAGGAGTCAGACAGAGCTGGTGGACGTGGCATTGCCTTCTGGGTCCCTCTCTCTGGCCTGGTCTGGTCAGGACATCTCTCAGGATTAGGATGAAGAAGGCCTGGGCTTCCAGGGGAGGGAGGAGTGGCAGCCATGATGGTGAAGCTCACTCCTTCCCCTTCTTTCAGCCAGAATAGCAGAACCCTGCATCTCTTCAAATATATTCCCGCCAAAATCTTTTTTTAAGAACCCCAAAATGGAGTGAGGGGTGGAATAGCCCGTCCGCTCATTATTTTGTCCACCATTTCGGCCTAATTTCTGACAAATTTTGTTTCACTGATTTCTGATCGCACACTTCTCTTGTTTACCAGGCATGATCTTAATACAGTCTTTGAGTTCTATCAGGAGGCATTTTTGTTTGGACTAATTCAGTCTGTCTCCCTCCCCTTTTCACCCTTTCCCCTCCACATTCATTGTTATAGCTTATTGTGACATTTTGTGAGCTTTCACTCCTGTCTCACAGTTGAGCTCATAATTGGGGTAAATTTGCAGGACCAATTACTACAACAACACCCAAAAACAGAGACACAAAGCTGGCTCAGGGTCTAACTGATCACCATATTTGCGTTCAGGAAGGACTTTTCCCCTGGGTCAGATTGGCAGAGCCAAGGATATTTTTGGTTTTTGGTGGGTTTTTTCCCTTTCTTCTGCAGCATGGGGCATAGGTCACTTGCAGGTTGGAACTAGTGTAAATGGTGGAGTCTTTGTGACCTGAACTCATTAAAATCATGATCTGATGACTTCAGTGACTCAGCCAGAGGTTCTGGGTCTGTTACAGGGGTGGGTGGGCGAGGTTCTGTGGCCTGTGATGTGCAGGAGGTCAGACTAGATGATCCTGACGGTCCCTTCTGGCCGTAAAGTCTATGAGTTTAAGGCAGAGCAGCACAACTCTTCCCCTCCTTGTCTTGGCTGGCTCTTTGTACACTGGCTGCTGGAGATGTAAACAGTGAAGTGACAAAATTTGCAGATGTTAAAAAATTACTCAAGAGAGTTAAGTCCAAAGCTCCCTGCAAAGAATTACAAAGGGATCTCACAAAACGGGCTGACTGGGCAACAAAATGTCAGATGAAATTCGGTGTTGATAAATGCAAAGTAATGCACATTGGAAAGCAGAATCCTAACTACACATACAAAATGATGGAGTTTGTATTAGCTGTTACGCCTCGGGAAAAAGATCGTGGAGTCATTGTGGATAGTTCTCTGAAAACATCCACTCAATGTGTAGCAGCAGCCAAAAAAGTGAACAGAATCATTGGGAAAGGGATTGGTAATAAGACAGAAAATATTATACTGCCACTATATAAATCTCTGGTACGCCCGCACCTTTAATACTGTGTGCAGATCTGGTCAGCCCATCTCAAAAAATATATTAGACTGGGAAAAGGACAACAAAAAATGACTAGGGATGCGGCACAGCTTTCCTAGGAGGAGAGATGAATAAGGCTGGGATTGTTCAGTTTAGAGAAGAGATGAGGACGCGGGGAGGGGATAGAATTCTATAAAATCATCAGTGGTTTGGAGACAGCGATTAAGGAAGGGTTATTTACCCTTTCACACACCACAAGAACCAGGGGTTACCGGGTAAAATTATTAGGCAGTAGGTTTAACCCAAACAAAAGGAAGCACTTCTTCGAACAATACGGAGGCAACCTGTGGAATTTGTTGCCAGGGGATGTTGTGAAGGCCAAAAATAGACCTGGGTTCAAAAGAGAACTAGATAAGTTCCTGGAGGACAGGTCCATCAATGGCCAGGATGGTCAGGAATTCAACCCCATGCTCTGGGTGTCCCTAAACCTCTGACTGCCAGAAGCTGGGACTTGACAGGGGATGGATCACTTGACAATTAGCCTGTTCCGTTCATTCCCTCTAAAGCCTCTGGCACTGACCACTGTTGGAAGACAGGACAATGGACTAGCTGGACCACTGATCTGGCCATTCCTGTGTTCTCAGGCCCCAGATCACACACTGACGCTTCCCTACAGGGTCCCCTAGCCTTCAAGCAGGACCAGGAGCCCCCTCACACTTAAGACAATAGCTTGTCATCTGAACACAGTCTCCAGCACCCCACAGTCAGCACTGCGTGACATGAGCCTCTGCGTGACAACAACGGGTTCCAACTGGCTCAGGCCAGATCCTCTGAAAGGTGCAGTTCACCGCTGCTAGGGGCTGTAACATCTTGTATTCTCTGTGGATTGACTCATAGGGGGACTTTTAACTCACACCGCCAGTGGGTTACACATCTAGTTGCAAAGAATCAAATCTAGTTCAACATGTTCTTAATTCTGATTCACTGTCAGCAGGAAGGAAGGTCTCTGCACCGCTCCGTATTTTCTAATCTCTGCGGTTTGCCCTTTCGTGAGTTGAGCAGAGTTACATTATTATGGGTGATGTTAAAAGAGAACTGGAGGCCCCGTTGTGCTGGACCGTGCAGAGACACATGGCACAAGGCCTGAAGGGCTAAATAGATAAGACAAAGGGTGGGAGGAAGGAAGTATCATTCTTCTTCGAGCAGTGTCCTGTGGGTACTTCACTGAACGTGTATTTGTGCCTCCTATGCCTCAGATCGGAGATTTTAGGTAGCAGCGTCCATTCAGCCCCCACAGATGCTGTCCCTGTCTCGGGCCCTGCATTAGAGCTATAGAGCGTTGTACGGGCAAACTGCCCTCAGCTCCTTCTCAACCACCTTGACCTGAGACAGGGCCTCAGCAGCCTCCGAGTTGAGAATACCTCATCTATATTTTACTTTCTGTTTTGAGTGATTAGTGTTCGTTCATTGCATTTCAGTCAGTTACTGTTCATGCTCCCCTTCTGTTTCCTTTTTTCAAAAAAAAAAAAAGGAACAATAAAATAATCCCCCCTCTTTATTTTGTTATAAGACTAGCGAACTCCCTGTCCTTAGTTCTTTCTTGCCTCCTCCCTCTGGGGAAGTGAAACCTGGACAGGGTATGCCTGGCTCTTCCAGGTTTAAGTGTTGTTTCTCCTGCTGAGAACCAGTTCCAGTCAGTGATGTGCATTCCCACTGCATTTGCTGTCTTGGAGAGTCACACATGCCTTAAGAGTGTACTTTCTGCCTGAAATTAAAAGCTAGGAATAACCTTTAACTAAAACTATGACTACTAATGATGGAAAGTTCAGTCGGATCAGCCTCTGACCCTGGCCCTGGGACACACACCCCCGTACAAGAGTCCCCAAAGTGGCCGATTCCATCTACTTCCTCGGCTCAACGCACTATGGCAGCTTGGAAGAGGAAATTTTTGGATTCCTCTCAAAAAGCCACAAAAAATCAGGCTACAAGTCATTGGGTAGAGACTCTACCACAAAGAAATGATCCCTAACAAGATCAACCACCCTGGTACTGACTGATCTACAACAGGGTACCCACGAGACGACTGGCTCCTCAGCTACTGGTACCACCAGTAAGCCTAAAAACCCAAGGGGCACAGGCTATGGGAGTTTGGTACCATTGGGGGGAAAGGGGTGGTAGAGAGAGAACCAGCTCCTCTAGCTCATCTCCGATAGAGTGCTCTAGGGCCTCGATACCAAGTACTTCGGCTCTTCAGAAGACCAGAACAACACTACCGGCCATTTATGAGAGTGCAAAAGACTCCCACTACTGTCAGCTCCTTCTACATGAGCCACGTCTGCTCAGCTTACCTCAGCGGTGTCACCTGCTATTCTGGTATCACAGGAATTTCATTTGCCTAAAGACTTGCTGGTTTCAGAGATGCCTGAGTCGCCCCGGTTCAGCACCGACACATTCTTGGTACTGACCACATCTCAGTGCCCAGACACACATGCAGTACCAATGGAGTCTCCCACAGCATCCATGACAGCTCCACCTCTTCCCAGTGACGAGGAGGAGGAGGAGGATGACAGATTCTCCTCAGTCTCCTTGGAAGGCTCTCTGTCCCACTACCAGGGAGCGAATCACCCAGAAACCTCTGCAGAACCAGCTTACCACCATGAGAGACATGACCCACACAGTTGGTATGGACACGCTTGGGTGCACCCATCAATGCCCTTTGCACCACCCCAGTGGCCATACTGGCCTATAGACCCCAATTCTTGAGGGCCCTAGTGTTGCTCATCAGGATAGGAGAAGGTAATCTCCTACTGCTTCTCTGTCTAGGTCTCCTGATCCACAGGAGGAGAACAGGCAGTGAGATGAGACAAAGGGATTACTCTAGTGAGTAACATCTCTTCATCCTCTCCTGATGAAGCTGTTATGCCTCCCCCACCAACTCTGGCAAATGACTTCAAACCATTTCAAGACTTCATCAAGAGAGAAGTGGATTCTCTACAAATTCCACTGGAAGAAGTCACGGTGTTGCAACTCAAGCTGTTCGACATCCTACACCCTTCATTATCAGCCTGTATTGCACTCACTATTAACAAGGTATAGCTGGACCCAGCAAGGACTATGTGGCACAGTACATCCCACATGCAAGAGAGCGGATAAAAACATTATGTTCCCTCTAAAGACTCGGATTTTTTATTTTCCCACCCATTCCCAAAATCCCTTGTAATCGATGCTGTAAATGAACATGGCAGACAGCACCATGCTAAATCAACACCCTATGACAGAACTTAAAACAACTTGAAAATCATATTCTTAGGTGACCCTGCAATTTAAGATTGCTAATTACCAAGCTCTTATGGCAAAATACAAACATATCAATTATTCTACATTAAACACCGTCATTGACCATCTCCCATTAGTTTCAGGTGATCACTAGTGAAGGTCAGCTTCTTGCCAGGACATTGTTGCAGGCCCCTCTCTAAACACCGCTGATACAGCTGCCTGCTTCATCTCAACAGCAGTGGGCATGCGGAGCTTCCTGGCTTCACCTTTCTGGCTTTCCAAGGAAAGTCCAGTCTACTGTGGAGGACCTTCCATTTGAAGGATCCAAATTATCTGAAGAGAAAATGGATGAATCCCTCCACATGCTAAAAGACTCTAGAGCCACTTTGCATTCACTGAGAATTTATGCACCTGCACAAAAAAGAAGATATAATAAATCACAGATGACACAGAGATCCCGGCCTGATCAATTTTTTCCTCCCCAGAGGCATTATGAACCCCAACAGAAAACACAATGAATACAAAAGTGAAGATCAACTCCCCCACAGTCATCAACATCACAGCCATCTACATCTATGCACAATTTTTGATATGTTGTTTGAGGACCCGAGTTACCACCCCCATTTTAATTTGCTGCAAAAACACAAACATCACCACTACTTTGGCAACTGCCTTACTCTTTTTCATCAAAACTGGGACCAAGTGGGTTTTGGAGATCATCTCCACAGGATATTTGATCCATTTTACCTCCCTCACTCCTGCCTACCACTCCCCCCCACCCCCCCGACCCTCCTCAGGAACCCTTCTCATGAGCAGCTTTTACATCAGGAAACAAGCTATCTTCTGAACCTAGGTGCTATAGATCCAGTTCCTACTCAACACAGTGGGAAGGGCTTCAACTCCAAGTACTTCCAGATGCTGAAAAAGAATGGTGATTGGAGACACATTCTGGATCTAAGATCACTCAACAGATTGTAAAGATACAACACTTCAAGAAGGTGACTTTGGCAGCAATAATCCCATCTCTGGACCATGGGGACTGGTTCTCGACCGTTGACCTACAAGATGCTTACTTCCGTATCGCGATCCACAGAAGGTGTCTAGTATTCACTCTGGGACAAGACCACTTTCATTGTCTGCACCCAGAGTGTTCTCAAAGGCCCTTTCTATGGTTGTGGTGCTCCTTCACAAACAAAGAGTAATAATATTCCTGTATCTGGATGATTGCCTGCTCAAGGCATGCTCCTTTGATGATTCCTTGACGCCCCCACAAAAGACTGTGGACCTATTCCTCCAACTGGCTCTAAAAGTAGACATCCAAAAGACCATATTAACTCCAGTATAACATCTGGAATTTATAGGGGCCTACCTAGATGGAGCAGAGGCCAAAGCCTTCCTCCCCTTATGCAGGTTCAACACCTGAGACAACTTAATCTCAACAGGACAGGCCAACCCTCAAACCTTGGTCAGAAATAGTCTTCAACTACCGGGACACATGGTGGCAGGCACCTTTGTAATAAATCACGTGAGACTCCACATGTACGGGCTTCAGTGGTGGTTCAGCACATATCAAGCACACACAGTATAAACAAACTTCTATTGATGCCCGCAACAGTCAAAAACTCCCTCAACTGGTGGAAAGACCCTCACAATGTCTGCTCAGGACTTCCCTTCACTCAACCACCCCCAACGTTAATAATAACAACAGATGCATACCTACTGGGATGGGGAGCTCTCCTGGACACAAACATTAGTCAAGGCAAATGGTTCCCCTTCGAATCCACATTGCATATCTACTTACTGGAACTCAGAGCAGTCAGGAAACTTGTTCACATTTCCTCCCACTGCCTGGGGCAAGCATATAAAGATTATGGTAGAGAACACTGCATGTATGTTTTCCATAAATCACTAGGGAAGAGCAGGCTCACCTTCCCTTTGTACCAAGGCAGTGAAACTCTGGACCTGGTGCATTCACCACCCCATAGAACGGCTTCCGTATGAGGAGAGATTAATAAGACTGGGACTTTTCAGCTTGGTAAAGAGGTGACTAAGGAGGGATATGATAGAGGTCTTTGGGGCACCTGCCATTGGCCACTGTTGGAGGACAGGATACTGGGCTTGATGGACCTTTGGTCTGACCCAGTCTGGCCGTTCTTATGTTCTTATTTGTGGCAAGGTTTACTCATGCCCTGAGACATCTTCTTGTTGTCGTCTTACGATGGAAGGCAGTGATGGCAGCGAGATGCACTTCCATGCGGTGTAGCGATAACCCTGACATTTTCAGTTCTAGGATGCAATCTACCACAAGTGGTAGTGGAGAGGATGTAGGGGTGACATGTTTCCAGTCACACCAGAGCTGGAATCTCTTCCACTATTGAGTAGACATGGTCTTTACATACTCAGAGCAGGTCATTTCTAAGCGTTGGAAACATTGAGTTGGAGAACCTGTAGATTGGGGTGATGGACCTTGCCAGTATCCTGAGAGGGGAGATGAGGAACAGGCTGGTGAGTGATTGGCATGCAAATCGCCAGTTGAGTACGGTATGGGAATCATGTTTGTCATGGCCACAAGGGATCTATAAGTATAACCCTGGCCCTTTCTTTTCTTTCCTCAAGCAAGACCTTTGACATTAGAGGAATTGGAGGGAAGGCATAGAGGAGACCTGTGTTCCAATGTAGGAGAAAGGCATCTCCGAGAGAGTGATGACTCAGGACAGCTCCGGAGCAGAACTGGGAGCACTTCTTGTTTCTGGCTGTGGGGAATAAGTCTATCTTTGGGACTCCCCAACATAGAAATATGCTGTGGAGAATGGAAAGGTCTATTTCTCATTTGTGATCCTGGGAAAAGTTCCTGCTGAGAGCGTCCGCAGGAGTGTTCTGTGTGCCCAAGAGGTGAGCTGCTGAGATGGTGGTGTGAACATAAGAGCATAAGAACAGCCATACTGGGTCAGACCAAAGGTCCATCTAGCCCAGTATCCTGCCTTCTGACAGTGGCCAATGGCAGGTGCCCCAAAGGGAATGAACAGACAGGTTATCCTCAAGTGATCCATGCCCTGTCACCCAATCCCAGCTTCTGGCAAACAGAGGCTTGGGACATCATTCCTACCCATCCTGGCTAATAGCTATTGTTGGACCTAGCCACCATGAATCTATCTAGCTCCCTTTTGAACCCCGTTATAGTCTTGGCCTTCACAACACCCTCTGGTAAGGCGTGCCGGAGGTTGACAGTGCGTTGCATGAAAAAATACTTTCTTGTGTTTGTCTTAAACCTGCTACCTATTAATTTCAGTTGGTGGCCCCTTGTTCTTGTATTATGAGAAGGAGTAAATAACACTTCCCTTATTTACTTTCTCTATACCACTCATGATTTCATAGCCCTCTATCATATCCCCCCTTAGTCGCCTCATTTCCAAGCTGAAAAGTCCCAGTCTTATTAATCTCTCCTCATACGGAAGCTGTTCTATACCCCTAATCATTTTTGTTGCCCTTTTCTGAACCTTTTCCAATTCCAATGTATCTTTTTTGAGGTGGGGCGACCACATCTGCACGCAGTATTCAAGATGTGGACGTACCATGGATTTATATAGAGGTGATATGATATTTTCTGTCATATTATCGATCCCGTTCTTGATGATTCCCAACATTCTATTTGCTTCTGTGACGACCGCTGCACATTGAGTGGATGTTTTCAGAGAACGCTCCACAATGACTCCAAGATCTCTTTCTTGAGTGGCAACAGCTAATTTAGACCCCATCATTGTACATGTATAGTTAGGATTATGTTTACTTTTCATTTATCAACATTAAATTTAATCTGCCATTTTGTTGCCCAGTCATCCAGTTTTGTGAGATCCTTTTGTAGCTCTTTGCAGTCTTCACAATCAGATATTCTACACTGTCATGAGACCTCAACCACGTCCTTCGGTTTCTTACAAGACTTCCCTTCGAACCCATGGCCTCCTGCTCTCTTCTACACCTCTCTGTGAAAACTACAATCCTAGTGGCCATTATGTCTGCACGGAGAGTGGGAGAGATAGGGACTCTATTGGTATACCCCGTTTACAGTTGTTTTCAAAGATAAGGTTACATTATGACTGTACCCCACGTTCCTACTGAAAATATCTTCACACTTCCACATAAACCGGTTTATCCATCTCCCCACTTTCTTTCCAAAACCACACCAGGATAAAAGGGAGGTGACACTACACACTCTCAATGTCAGGAGAGTCCTTTTATTTGGTGAGGATTAAGCTCTTCAGAAAATCTCGCAGACTACTTCTCTCCATTGCAGACAGATCTAAGGGGGCCTCAATCACTAAACAAAGACTCTCGAGATGGATATCAGACTGCGTTACCCCTTGCTATCACACTTATGGCATTCCACCTTCCTGTACGGTTCAAACTCACCCCAGGAGATCTCTCTCCACTTACACAGCCTTACTCAAGAATGTTCTGATCACAGACATGTGCAGAGCAGAAACGTGGACATCTGCTCACACATTTGCTGAACATCATGCAGTCACCCACATCTCAGCAGAGGCCCCTTAGAAGTGTGTGAGGGGCCCACAGGCACCTGAACTGTGGCTGCACCCCACATGCCATGCCCCGCCTGAGGCCCCGCCCCTTTCTCCCTGTGCTCACGCCACCCATTGCCCCCAAGGCCCTGACCTCACACTACCTCTTCTCCCCAAGCCCCTGACCTTGCACCAACCCTTCCCCCAAACCCCAGCATCACTCCCTCTTCCCCCCAAGACCCCGCCTGCTGCTCACTCCCCTCCCCACTGTCACTTGCCTTTACAGCTGGCAAAAAGTGGGGGGAGGGCCTGACCCCTTGATCCCCCCAGTTCCGGCACCCCTGCATCCTCTGCTATATTTTATTCCAGTGTCTGATGCTCAGGACTAGACTCGACTCTGAAACCCCACCCCTCCGTCACGGGTACGGCTGCCGAGTCGCCGAGACACCCACAGAGACACCGCTGCCAGAAGGAGAAAGGGTCCCTCACCTGGTGCCGTACCTGTCGCTCTCTGAGATGTGTCCTTGTGGGTGCTCCGCTACTTGCCCTCCTTCCCCTCTGCTCTGGAGCTCTGACCTATGAGCTCTGTGGTGGAGAAGGAACTGGGGGCAGTTTGTCTGCACAGCGCTAGATTGACCGAATGCGGAGCACGAGATGGGGAGAGCGGATGTGTGGGCCGAACAGAAACGGCTACCTGAAATCTCCGATGTGAGGCGCCGGGCTGTGAATACACAGAGCATGGAGTAACACACACCTCGAAGAACTGCAGTTACCGCACACGGCGAGGAACCCTTTCTTATCCCGCTTTACACTCAGGGAACTGAGGCCCAGAGAGCTCAGGGCCCCAGTTCAGCTAGCTACAGGCTTAACTTTACCTGTGTGAATAATCCCGTTATTATAAGTCAGTCTCTCGCTGTCAGGCATTTTGTCCAGCCCTCAAATAATTTTTGTGGCTCTTTTCTGCATCCTTTCCAGTTTTTCAACGTCTTTTTCCAAATCAGGTCAGCCAGTTGTTCCGACAGCCCCACGGCCAGCTGCACTGACTGCCACCCACTGCTGGAATGGCCCAGGGCAGCTGGCCCCGGGGACCACCTGACCAGCAGCCGGTGGGGCTGGCCCCAGAGAGCGCCTGAGCAGTGGTCCCTCGGGCGGCTGAAGCAGCTGCTGCTCAGTGGCCCCTGGCAGCTGGTGCCAATGGCCCTGCTCCCCCTCCAGCAGCAGCCCCGCTGAGATTTACTTAGGGGGACTTATGGTATAAATCATGAACTGGTCACAGGTGGGGAATCTTTTGTTTATTGCCCTTGACCTGTCCACAACTTTCTCTAAAAATACCCGTGACTGAACTGTAACCTTAGTCCTGGTACAGCGGTGACTGAGTGAGGGTCTAAGGTCTGTGATGTACAGGAGGTCAGACTACAATCCTTCTGGCCCTGAACTCTGTGAATCTATGATGTTCTGTAAAATGGCAGCTCTTTGCTAGTATGAGAGGGGACCATTGCCCCCCGGAATCTCACCTCTTTCACTCTTCTTTCTTTAGAAAACCTGCAATCTGAACTGGAGAAAGAGAGAGGTAAGTTCCTGGGATAAGTTCCCTGAAATAACAGTAGGAATAACCCAGCTAATGCAACAAGATGAAACCTCGCCTCTTTCTTCCTTTTCTCTTCCAGAGATTCTGCGCGCTGAGCTGGAGAACGAGAGAGGTGAATGTCTGGGCTCTCCGGAGGCTTGAACAAGTTTCTCTCACTGTACATAGTCAGACAGACTTTGGCTTTTGTCTCTGCACTATCTGTTAGGAGAGGCTCTGGGAATCAAATGGACGGGGAGCTCTGACTAATCATAGAGTGGGGTAAATGCTTCATAGATAAGGTTGCTGCTCAGTTTCCATCATAAGCCTGATTTCAGCCCCTTCCTTTAAAATCTGCACACAGGGGAATGTCCATATCCAAAACTGGTGGGTCTGCCTGGGCCCACGTACCTTTTTGCTACTGAATTTAAAGGAATGGAAGGGTGGGGGGGATTCTGATGCCCTGGAAACAGGGGCTCAGCGCAGTCCCAAAGTCTCCTAGCACTCTCTGACACTTTGAGGCACAAACTCAGTGAGAAGGAGCAGTTCATGTTGCTGGGCCCATGAGCTGAGATCCAGTGTCCAGGGCCAAGGGTTAGCTCATGAAACCCTTACTTCCATGGTACCAGGGCCTGGCCCCTCTCCAAGCTGCCTGGCACATGGGGAGTGTGGACACTACACCACAGGTGAGCCAAGCTAGGGCAGGGCCATAGGAGCCCAGCGAGGGTCAGATGCCAAGAAGGGGGGTGTAATCAACAGTGCCCAAAGCCACTAAGAGCTCTATGAGGATGGAGCTCAGGCCAGGAGACCTGGGCGGAAAGAGGGCAGCAGAGAGCACAGTGGAGAGGGCAAAGTGGTCCTTTAAAGACACAGTCCCTAACCCAGGAGCTGTTGTAGAACTGAATGCATACCTATGTCTCTCTGTTTGCAGAGAAATCCCTGGCCGAACTTGGTAAGTGCCATGTGTCCCCTTTCCCCCACCCCAGATGACATTGTGTCCTTTGCCGGCAGTCCGTGCTCCGGGGAGTGCTCACCTCTTGGTGTGTTTGATTTCAGGCTGGAGTAAAGTCAGCAAAAATGCAGGTACGTGAAGCTGGTATTTTAATGTCAGACCCCCTGCACCACTCTGTTGCCCAGCAGATGCACACATGCCAGAAGTCACAGGGAAAGAGCAGTATGGTCAATGAAAATGCCAGATTCGTCCCCAGTTTACTTGCATAAAACAAATGCTCACACTTAAGGATGGAGTCCCGAGCTCTCCAGTGTAACTGCAATAACTCAGAGTGCTCCTAAGGCCGGGAACTTACCTGCTGTCAATTCAGGGGGGTAGGTGCTTGCAGCCGTTGGTAATTATGGTTCAGAGTTGGGGTTTTACTGGACACATATGGTGAATTCTCATGTGTTGTGTTGTTATTAATTAACTTCATGAACTAGAAGGGTTCTAGGAAACTGTGTAAATTACCTTAACTGGCTGCGGGTAATTGTCTTAATGCTTTTTGGACTCTGGTGAAATCTCTGTTTTTACGGAGTTGTCAATCAGTAGCCCTTTGGCTAATTCAGTTCAAATATGGTAGAGAAATTCTACCTCAGACCTGGACCAAATCTACCAAATTTGAGTCTGATACGACTTTGTGGGTATTAGAATAGAGGGCTCCCAACTCAGGTGTAGATTGGAAACTCAGTTGCTGTCTTAGTTGTGGAGACGTGGTAGCAGCTCCAGAGCACAGATTTTGTGGTAGGCGACTACTGAGTTCTTTTAATGGTTGAAATGATGTCCGTGTGTGTAACACCTGAGCTCGTTCCTTATTGGGGCCTCTGTAGAGGTTACAGACAGGCCCAATGGGAGCTAGAGGCATCTCCAGCTCTTCCAGGGGAACTATTTGCCCCTATTGCCTGGGAGGAGAGCTGCAGTGAAATGCAGAGAAGCAGATCCCTGGGAGTTAGAGGCGGGAAATCAGAGAGTGTCCTAGCCAAGACAGAACTGGTGGGAGGATGGGAAACAGCCTCGATGGGCATAGGCACCAACTTCTGCTGGTGCCAGTGGGTGCTCGACCCCTCCTCTACCCCCAGCCCTGCCCTGACTCCACCCCTGTCCCGCCCCCATTCCAACCCCTTCCCCAAAGTCCCCGCCTCAACTCCGCCCCCTCCCTGCCCCTATTGGACTCCTTCCCCAAATCCCCTCCCCGCCTCCGCCTCCTCCCCTGAGTGCGCCACATTCCCGCTCCTCCCCCTCCCTCCCAGAGCTTGTTACGCCGTGAAACAGCTGTTTTGTGGCTGCAAGCACTGGGAGCTAGGGGAAGCAGGGACACAGCGTGCTCAGGGGAGTAGGCAGAGCTTAGGTGAGGTGAGGTGGAGGGGGGAGCTTGGCTGCCGGTGGGTGCAGAGCACCCACTAACTTTTCCCCGTGCGTGCTCCAGCCCTGTAGCACCCACGGAGTCAGCACCTATGCAGATGGGCTGCGCTCTGCCCCTGATGCTCTGCCCCATCTCTGCAGCGATGGTGAGTCTGGATCCGGACACGGCTCATCCCAGCCTCAAGGTCTCTAAGAATCGGCGATCTGTGAAATGGAGGGGCCTGCAGCAGGACATGCCTGACAACCCTGAGAGATTTGACAGTGAAACCTGCGTGCTGGGCTCGGAAGGGTTTGCCTCGGGGAAACGCTACTGGGAGGTAGCGGTTGGAGGTGGTAGGACCTGGGCTGTGGGGCTGGCCAAAGAATCTGTCAGGAGGAAGGGCTGGATCAGCTTTTCTCCTGAGGAGAGGATCTGGGCCGTGGATCAGTGTGGGAGCCATTACCGGGCTCGCACCTCCCCAGAGACCCTCCTGCCCCTGACTGGGAGCCCTGGGAAGATCGGAGTGTATCTGGACTATGAGCGGGGCCTGGTGTCATTTTATCATCCTGGTATGGAGGCCCCAATCTACACTTTCACCAGCTCTTTCACTGGGCAGCTCCACCCTTTCTTCTGGGTCTACTCCCCAATCACACTGTGTCCCTGAGATATGGCATTGTGGGGATAGCACCTCTCACTGGTCAAAGACGTTTTTTGTTCTGTTGTTTTCCGAAATGGACTAATTTTTCATTTTTAAATATTTTCCATTATTTTTTTATTCTTCTCAAAACTTGGAATTTTCCAGAATGAATATTTTCAGTTTTGAAAATCCTACCGTTTGACTAAGCTGAGGGCTCAAAATTGGCAAAGCAGAAGAAATCCTGATATTATGGTGATGAGTGTGGTGGAAGAAGCTACATAGAATAGAACAGAACCCAATAAACAATACATCATAGGACCCCTCCACCCAAATAAAAGGTTTAAGTTGAAAATTTTGTAATAATGAAAAAAAAAAAACCCTCAAGAAAATCCAAATGTTTTCACAAAAAAATCTCTTTTTGTAAACCGGCCAAATTTCCTCAAGATATTTTTTGAATGAAAACTTTTGTTCAGCTCTAATTAACTCCTGTAATTGCACATAATCAATGAACGTTTCCTGATTCTTTGTACTGTAATTTATCAACTGACCATCATTGATGAGTGGAAGGGGTAAGAACATGTGTCAAACCCTGTCCCAAAACATCACATTGTCCAAACTGGATAAAAGGCTCCAAGAACGCAGATTCCTAACCAGTAACCGTGTTCTGTGACATTATTGGTGAAAGAAATGGAGTCAGAGGAATGGAGGGAGCTCCAGTTCTCTGGATGAGTGTTGATCATGGGGTTCACAGCATCCAGGAAGGCTTAACCTAAACCCAAAATGACAGGTATGTCCTACACCAGCTACATGTAGAGTTTTAGGCCAGAAGGGACCATGAGATCATCCAGTCAGACCTCCTCTATATCACAGGCCACCAGCACACTCAGCACGCTCACATCAAGCCCAACATCGAAGATTAAATCAAACTATTGCAGCCCACAGGAGACTAGACTCTTACATGCCAAAGCCATGGAGGCCCACCCAGCCTGAGCGGAACAAAGCATGGGGGCAAAAACTAGATCAGTCTCATAATACTTCCCCAGACTCATAATACTGCACTTGAGGGGCCGCTAGCCTTCGCCACCCCCACCCACCTCGGTTCCAGTGTCTCTGGTGTCTAAACAGGATTTTCTTAAATCAAAACAGCCGCCTTCTCCCATCTCCTGCTGCAGGATGAAAGGAAAGCAGTGCTTTCTTATGTTAGCTGCAGGATCTGATGATGTCCTCTATTAATTGGATGATTTAAGGAGCTGATGACCCAAACCAACATCATTGTTAACCCACCGACTTATGGAGTCAGTCTCAGTTGTGCCCTGGATTTGATCATTGTTTTCACAGGTTCACAGATTCCAAGGCCAGAAGGGACTGTTGTGATCAGCTTGTCTGGACTCCTGTGTAACACAGGCCAGGGACCTGCCCCACAAGAATTCCTGCTCGAACTAGAGCAGATATTTTTTTTAAAAAATCATCCACTCTTGATTTAAAAATGGTCAGTGATGGAAAATCCACCACAACCCTGGGTAAATGGGGCCAATAGTAAATTACCCTCACTATTAAACATGTTTGAGGGGGATAGCCATGTTAGTCTGTTTCAGCAAAAACAATGAGGAATCCTGTGGCGCCTTAAAGACTAACAAATTTATTTGGGCATAAGCTTTCATGGGCTGGAACCCACTTCATCAGATGCATGAAGTGGAAACTTCAAGTGGACAAAAAGAAAAGGAGTACTTGTGGCACCTTAGAGACTAACCAATTTATTTGAGCATAATTGAGCTACAGCTCACTTCATCGGATGCATACTGTGGATACTACAGAAGACATTATATACACAGAGACCATGAAATAATACCTCCTCCCACCCCACTCTCCTGCTGGTAATAGCTTCTCTAAAGTGATCACTCTCCTTACAATGTGTATGATAATCAAGGTGGAGCATTTCCAGCACAAATCCAGGTTTTCTCACCTCCCCCCCCTTTTTTTTTTTCCAAAAACCACACACACAAACTCACTCTCCTGCTGGTAATAGTTCATCCAAAGTGACCACTCTCCCTACAATGTGCATGATAATCAAAGTGGGCCATTTCCAGCACAAATCCAGGTTTTCTCACCCCCGCCCCCCCCACACACACAAAAACTCACTCTCCTGCTGGTAATAGCTCATCCAAACTGACCACTCTCCTTACAATGTGTATGATAATCAAGGTGGGCCATTTCCAGCATAAATCCAAGTTTAACCAGAACGTCTTTGTGGGGGGGCGGGGGGGGCGGTAGGAAAAAACAAGGGGAAATAGGCTACCTTGCATAATGACTTAGCCACTCCCAGTCTCCCAGTCCCACATACCACACAACAGAACCACTAACCCAGGAACCTATCCTTGCAACAAAGCCCGTTGCCAACTGTGCCCACATATCTATTCAGGGGACACCATCACAGGGCCTAATCACATCAGCCACACTATCAGAGGCTTGTTCACCTGCACATCCACCAATCTGATATATGCCATCATGTGCCAGCAATGCCCCTCTGCCATGTACATTGGTCAAACTGGACAGTCTCTACGTAAAAGAATAAATGGACACAAATCAGATGTCAAGAATTATAACATTCATAAACCAGTCGGAGAACACTTCAATCTCTCTGGTCACGTGATTACAGACATGAAGGTCGCTATCTTAAAACAAAAAAACTTCAAATCCAGACTCCAGCGAGAAACTGCTGAATTGGAATTAATTTGCAAATTGGATACTATTAATTTAGGCTTAAATAGAGACTGGGAGTGGCTAAGTCATTATGCCAGGTAGCCTATTTCCCCTTGTTTTTTCCTACCGCCCCCCCCCAATGTTCTGGTTAAACTTGGATTTATGCTGGAAATGGCCCACCTTGATTATCATGCACATTGTAGGGAGAGTGATCACTTTGGATGAACTATTACCAACCGGAGAGTGAGTTTGTGTGTGTATGGGGGTGGGGGGGGGTGAGAAAACCTGGATTTGTGCTGGAAATGGCCCACCTTGATTATCATACACATTGTAAGGAGAGTGGTCACTTTGGATAAGCTATTACCAGCAGGAGAGTGGGGTGGGAGGAGGTATTGTTTCATGGTCTCTGTGTATATAATGTCTTCTGCAGTTTCCACAGTATGCATCCGATGAAGTGGGCTGTAGCTCACGAAAGCTTATGCTGAAATAAAGTGGTTAGTCTCTAAGGTGCCACAAGTACTCCTTTTCTTTTTGCGAATACAGACTAACACGGCTGTTACTCTGAAACCATTCAAGTGGGCAGATATATATACACATGGACACACAGGTACAAGGCCTGTCATGTACCCCTGGGAGATGGCAGGTTCCAGGGCTGCTACCAGCAGGTCAGGCTCCAGTACTAGAGCTGGCCTGGCTACAGAGCCTCCGGCTCAGAGAGACACCACAGAGGCGCCTGCCACAAGATCCTTTAATGCTCGGCGCGGCATGGCGGAGGTTAGCTTATATAAGGTCTGTTACACACAGCACCGCCTAGTGGCTGAACTGTGTAGTACACTTCACCATGCCATTACAAGCCCGGACACTGGACGGGTTCACTCAGAGAGCCCAGAGAGGGGCCAGAGGTGCAGGTAACCCTGTAACCAGGACAGGTTCCCTCCCAGATCTGCCCCTTCACCATGGCCATGTGCTCTAATACCACCTGGCCACAAGCAGCCCCTACCCCCAGGACTGTGCAGCCTCTCCTGGGCACCAGTCCAGTGCAGCCAATCCAACCCATCTCCAAGTACAGCTGGACAAACTCTGGAGGGTGTGTGTGTGTGTGTAATTCCCACCCTTGTATTGCTCCCCACGGTGAATGCTGTGGAAAGGGTCTCGGTAAAGGTTGGACAGCTTTGGTCAAGCCCTTGCATGTTATTATCAGTCCATTACTGGTATTGTTTGTTTACAGCACAGCAGTGCCTAGAGGCCCCAGTCAGGATCGGGGCCCTGTGGTGCTAGGAGCTGCACAGACAAAGAGCACAGACAGGTCCCTGCCTCCGGAGCACTCAGTCTGACCAGAGAGCTGTATCACGCAGCGGGAATGTTCTGTACTATTTACATGACCCCTATATGTTGCATTGATACCAGTGGGAGACAGAGGATTGTTTGCGCTCAGGGCAGGCTAAGAGACATGTTACCTAGCTGAGACTAAATGGGTCATTGGGAAAAGACTGAGTAAGGCAAGCCCCAGTGTGAAGACAATGGCAAAGCCCATCACCAAGACATTGTTGCCTAGCAACCAATGACCCAGAGGAGATGGATTTCCCCACTTCACAACAGGGAAGCTGAGCAACATCCCTCAGCTCGAGAACAAAGATGGGAAAGGTGTGAGGTGGGGGATCAAAGCTCGTTGCTGGAAGGAGTTGGGCTTTCCCCTGGAGTCTGACCAAGAAGGTCAGACTGAGAGACAGACAGAACTTGAACAATGGGGTTCACTACAACTTGGCTGGGCTCTGGGCTAGCCAGAATTGACCTGAACGGTGCTTTAACCTTCAGTTCTCTGTGCCAACCTAAGGATGTCCTATGCTGAGTCCAGTTGTTAATAGACCCGACTGTTTTGACAACATGATGTGAGTGTCACTGCAAACGCTTGCTGAGGTGCATTAATCCCTGAGGAGCGGACAAGTCTCTACCAGGACGTAGTCTATCACAGTAGGACTTGCTGAACAGAAATCCCGCTGTGACCCAGCAGTGCTAAAGGTCCAGTCGAAGGAGGCAGTGAAGCAGTGTTGCTTATCCTGCAGGCCGAGTGGGCCCCCTGTGGGGGTCTGGTAGACTGACAGGGTTCCTCCTAGAGCCTGTTCCAAAGCTGGGGGTGTAGAACTGATCCCGTGGATCCAGGACAGTTGGTGGCAGAGGTGGGATGCTGAATGCACCAGTAGTATTTTGTAATAAGTGACTTGCAGCAGTAAAACAAGGGTAGTCAAAGGAAACAACAAAAAAATGGCATATAACCTAGGCCCTCGTTCGGCACAGGTTAGGCCACCTCCCTAGGAAGAGCATGACAAACCCTGTCCAGGGAGAGGGCTAAGCCTTCTGGAGACAGATGAAAGGGCCAAGAAACAGGTTCCAGACCCAGGGGGGTTTTCCAGTGAGGCCTGAGAGCAACAGGGGCGGCAGCAGGATGCCCCCAAGAGCCAGTTCCCCGTCCAGCAAGGTGCCCTCGTGATTCCGGTCCCCTTTGATAGATTAGAAGAGGTGGGAGCTGCAGCTGAAGGTGAAGGAGCTGGCAGAGCATGAGGAGAAGCAGGAAAAGCATGAACTACAGCTAGAGAAGTGGAGGGGCAAGAGGACCCACAGAGGGGAAAGTGGGGAAAGACCCTGGGATGCCAAGTCCACAGAGAGCCTAGATCCTAAATGGTTGCTCCAGATAAGGAGGGGGGATATGGATGCCTACCTCATAGCCTTTGAGAAGGCATGTGATTTGAACCTGGTTGATCGTGCAGACAACTCTGGAGTCTCACTACTTTACTTGGCCCTAAAGGTACAGAGGCATACAGCCGAATGGATGGAGTTGATAGTGGTGGCTATGAACGGTTCAAAAAGGCTTTACTGATTAAGTGTGACTTGGCACCTGGGGTATAGGAAAAGGTCTTGGGGTGTGCAGAAGACCCCGGGTGTGACATATATAGAAGCCACCATTCTGAGGGGAGAGTATCTCCACAAATGAGGTAAGGGTGCAGGTGTCACTACCCTGGAGGATTTGTATAATTGGGCTGGTTTGGAACAACTCTATGAGCTCTGTCCCCATTAGCTTAAAAGATGGTTAGTGGACAAGAAGCCTCAGGCTCTGCGTAGTGCAGGCGGGTTGGCAGAAGAGTTTGTGGACAGTCGCTCTGGGTATCGAGAGAGACTCAAAGGGGACTGGGAAAGGGAACGATGGGGGCACCCCAGAAGAGGGACTCAGAAAAACCCAAAGTGGGGGGAGCGGCTGATGCGGGGAGACCTCATCCAAGGGCTCTCAGAGACCTCACCTGTAATGTCTGCAGAAAACCAGGGCCTAAGTGGGCGAAATGCTCAACGTGTTAACTCGGTGAGAGCCCAGCCAGAGGGAATGCCACCTCCTTGTGCCTCTGGGGCTGACAGGCGACCTGTAGCTCAACCTCAGAGCGTGAACTACCTGACTGAACATTTGGAGGAAAGCAGACTCCCAGCCAACTCCTCAGGACAGTGACGGAGGGGCTCCCAGGCAAGGCACCGGTATACATGTGCTATTGTATGCTCTTGGGCTCACACACAGCTGACCTCTCGTGGGAGCTGAAGGGTGGATAATGGGAAGACATTCGGGGTGGAAAGATTCTGGGACAGAGAGACCCCTTGTCACACCCTGAGTGGTGCAACCTCATCAAGGGCTGGCCTGAAGGGCTGTGTAACATGCCTTTTGGGGCCGAGGGGAGCTCTCGTGTCAGGACTCCACCCCTGCAGCTCCGGGCTGAGCGCTGCACAGGTCTCCAGGAACCTACACTTCAACCTCCCCATGTCCGGTTCCCACAGCCATTCCTCCCAGCTCTGCAGCACTCTCCTGCCCCTCCAGCCCATGCTAGTCGGCCAAGCCCAGATATGGCACTCCACCCAGGGAAGCCACTCCAGGAAAATGTCATGCAGAGGTAACTGCCCAATTTCCTCCTCCTCCTCCTTCAGCCATACATCCAGGGCATCACTGGGGGTGTCTCCCAACCCGTCCAAAGCTGTCTGGCTGTGTGACTGCCGTGACACGTGGAGCAGCCTGTTTGTATCAATAACTGTGGGGATCGCACCACTCAGGGGTGTTTCCTTCATGCTGCCTGGCAGCTACCTAAGTTCCCTCTAAGCCGCGCGGCTGTGCAGCAGGCTATCAAGGCCGTGCAGGCGGGGAGAGGTGCCTCTCCCTTGGCCCTGGGCTGCTGCACAGAGAGAGGGCTGGGGGGACTCCTCACTCCCCGCTGCAGCCTGTACCTCTCATCCCTTGCTCCACCCCAGAGCCTGCACCCCTAGCAGGAGCCCTCACTCCCCGCACCCCAACCCTCTGCCCCAGTCCTGAGCCCCCTCTTGCACCCCAAACCCCTCAGCCCCAACCCCACCCCAGACCCCACCCCCCCAGCTGGAGTCCTCTCCCCCAGCACTCCAACAATCTGCCCCAGTCCTGAGCCCCCTCCTTATGTGGGCTTCATCCACACAACACAGATACTACCTGAATGCCCCTGAGGATGTCACATGAGCCACAGCTGTGTGCTGATTGGGCTGCAAGTGGCCCACAGGCCATGGGTTCAGAACCACTGAGCTAAACCTTCCAGATCTAGGAATGCATGATACCTGCAGGGAATAAACAGCAGAGCCCTGCTAGACCCTGTAATTTGAAAGAAACATGTCAAGAGACTTCCCTGAAGGTCCCATCTCACCCCATGAAGGCCCATTCTCACATTCTTCCCCTCTGCAAATGAATAAATCTGAGAAAACTCAGACCCATGTTATTCCTCCTCCTTCACAGCAGGAAAGTCACAAATAAACCGTCACCCCAAGGCCAAGCTCAGGACATTGCATTTCAAACCTCATCGAGACCATTACTGCTCCTGAATGTATCCATTTTATTAAATAACGTGCTATAATGTAGAAATAAAAAGTTGGACCCTACCCCTATGCTGGATAGACAAACTGGGGACTGGGTCAAGAGAAATCTGATGAGGTTCAACAAGGACAAGTGCAGAGTCCTGCACTTAGGACGGAAGAATCCCATGCACCGCTACAGGCTGGGGACCGACTGGCTAAGCAGCAGTTCTGCAGAAAAGGACCTGGGGTTACAGTGGACGAGAAGTACATGTTAGCCTGTACATGAAGGCTAACAGCAAGAAGGCTAACGGCCTATTGGGCTGCATTTGTAGGGGCATTGCCAGCAGATCGAGGGAAATGATTCTTCCCCGCTATTTGGCACTGTTGAGGCTACACCTGGAGTACTGTGTCCAGTTTTGGTCCCCCCACTACAGAAAGGATGTGGACAAATTGGAGAGAGTCCAACAGAGGGCAATGAAAATGATTAGGGGGCTGGAGCACATGATTTATGAGGAGAGGCTGAGGGAACTGGGCTTATTTAGTCTGCAGAAGAGAAGAGTGAGGGGGGATTTGAAAGCAGCCTTCAACGACCTGAAGAGGATGGAGCTCGCCTGTTCTCAGTGGTGGCAGATGACAGAACAAGGAGCAATGGTCTCCAGTTGCAGTGGGGGAGGTCGAGGTTGGATGTTAGGAAACACTATTTCACTAAGAGGGTGGTGAAGCACTGGGATGGGTTCCCTCGGGAGGTGGTGGAATCTCCCTCCTTCGAGGTGTTTCAGGCCCGGCTTGACCAAGCCCTGGCTGGGATGATTTAGTTGGGCTTGGTCCTGCTTCGAGCAGGGGGTTGGAGTCTAAGTTCCCTCTCAGCCGCGCGCTCGCACACCAGCGATGAAGGGCCACGCAGCAGGGGCCTGGAGAGGAGAGGGGTAGATGGGAGGGGAGCCAGCTGGGGATGAAGGGCTGCCACAGGCCTCTCTCCTGGCCCCGGAGCTCCCTCTTGCCAGCACCCAGCAAGGGAGAGAGGCCCCTTCGCCTCAGAGTACCGTGCTGCTGGTGGGGAGAGGGTTTGGGGGAGTCCTCTGGCCTGAGCCCCCGTGCAGCCTCTTTGGCCCAGGGCTATTCGAGTTTGTGGGCCCGCAGGCTCCAGGCTGTGGTGAAAAATGCAGGGTTCAGAGAGCAGGAGGGGCTGCAGGTTGAGGCAGGGGGTGGGTGTGGAAGGTGGTGAGGGGGCCGACTCGGGGTGCGGGCTCTGGGGCAGGCCTGGGGATGAGAGGTTTGGAATGTGGGAGGGGGCTCAGGGCAGGAGGTTGGGGTAGGGGTGGGGTCTGGGAGGGAGTTAGTGTGAGGGAGGGGGCTCAGGGGAGGAGGTTGGGATAGGGCTGGGGTCTGGGAGGGAGTTAGGATGTGGGAGGGGGCTCAAGGCAGGAGGTTGGGGTGGGGGTGGGGGTCTGGGAGGGAGTTAGTGTGAGGGAGGGGGCTCAGGGCAGGAGGTTGGGGTAGGGGTGGGGGTCTGGGAGGGAGTTAGGGAGCAGGAGGGGGCTCAGGCCAGGAGGTTGGGATAGGGGTGGGGTCTGGGAGGGAGTTAGGATGTGGGAGGGGGCTCAGGGGAGGAGGTTGGGGTGGGGGTGCAGGGTCTGGGAGGGAGTTAGGATGTGGGAGGGGGCTCAGGGCAGGAGGTTGGGGTGAGAGTGGGGGTCTGGGAGAGAGTTAGGGTGCAGGAGGGGGCTCAGGCCAGGAGGTTGGGGTAGGGGTGGGGTCTGGGAGGGAGTTAGGATGTGGGAGGGGGCTCAGGGCAGGAGGTTGGGGTGGGGGTATGGGGTTTGAAAGGGAGTTAGGGTGCGGGAGGGGGCTCAGGGCAGGAGGTTGGGGTGGGGGTCTGGGAGAGAGTTAGGGTGCAGGAGGGGGCTCAGGGCAGGAGGTTGGGGTGGGGGTCTGGGGTTTGAAAGGGAGTTAGGGTGCAGGAGGGGGCTCAGGGCTGGGGCTTGAGGTGCGGGGTGCTTGCCTGGGGCAGCTCCCATTTGGGGGCGCACTGGGGTTGAGGCAGGCTCCTTGCCTGCCCTGGCCCTGCGCTGCTCCTCCCGGAGTGACCCTGCAGCTGCTGGCACGGCACGGATGTCCCTGGCTGCGGCCCCGGGGGGGGGGAAGGTTGCTCCTTGCGCTGTCCTGCGTCTGCCTGCAGGCACCGCCCCCAGAGCTCCCATTGGCTGCGGTTCCCGGCCAATGGGAGCTGTGGGGGTGGAGCCTGCAGGCGAGGGCAGCGGGCGGGCGGAGCTTCCAGGCACTCACAGCTCCAGCTCCAGCCCAGCATGGTGGGGGAGGGACAGCAGTGCACGAAGCCACCTCCCTGCTCCCCGCTAGGAAGGGCCGGATGCAGGGACGTTAGTGGCCGCAGCCCAGGGTCCCGGGCTAAGGGGGCCCCACCAAAAGATCTGCACTTCTGGCAGCCTGGAGATCTTTTTGCGGAGTCCCCCTTAGCCCAGGCTGCAGCCCCTAGAGCCCCTGCATTAATCCTGCCCTGTCTGCACCCCAAACTCCTCATCCCCAGCCCCATCCCAGAGCCCGCAGCCCCCACACCTCCCAGCCACTGGGTCTCATGATTTATAAAATTGCTATATGCAAAAATCCAAATATTGAAAATTAATTCCCGGATCCTGCAGACACTTAAACAGACACAGAACTTTACTCATAGAAAGTGGTTTAAAGTTCAGTGAGCATTTGCAGCATCAGGGACTCAGTGTATTTTCATTAAGAACTTGTCATGTAGTGGCATAAAATCTGTCACTTCAACAGTAAAACAATAAAAAGTTATTTAAACTCTCAGTAATTTACAATAGCAATTTTTTTATACCGGCCAAAGTTTGCAAAAAGTGGAGCCCAAAATTAGGCTCTTCAGCCTGCCTTTAGCCACCTAAGGGAGGGGTTTTCAAGCACACTTAGGGCACAAGTCCTATGGACTTCAAACTGCAAAACCTAATGGTTGAAGCATTTCAGCTCTTTACTTGTGGAAGTACAGTGTCCTGGCCAGAAATCCTCTCGCTCTTCCACGTCGCTTTTCACTAGTAGATCTCAAAGCTCTTGACCAAGGAGGCGCAGAGCACAGGCTTCTTGATTTTCAATTCTGTGTCTGTATAGTCTCATACTAGGGGATATTAATGAGTCCTTGGGCTTGTCTTTTTCAGCACAGATGAGCATTTTAAGTGTGAAACTTCTTAGTAGAAAAATATCGACATAAAATCTGAAATCTTATTAACACTTAGGAAACAAAAAAAAAACCAAACAAGTAGAAAACATCCACTTTGACAATTTAAGACCATAAAATGGAAGAGAAGAACTAGCAATATGTAGATAAGAAATTTGATTTAAATTTAAAAAAAAAACCCTATATTTAAATGTCATAATTTAAATAAAAAATTTAGTTGTGATTTTTAGCCACCCTAAGAAGGGGAGCTCCCAAAGGGTGCTGATGAAAATGTGGACAGGTAGGAGAAACACCAAAACAAAACCAAGACTTGCTGTTTGAAAACACAAGAACATAAGAACGTAAGAATGGCCATATTGGGTCAGACCAAAGGTCCATCCAGCCTAGTATCCTGTCTACCGACAGTGGCCAATGCCAGGTGCCCCAGAGGGAGTGAACCTAACAGGTAATGATCAAGTGATCTCTCTCCTGCCATCCAGCTCCACTCTCTGACAAACGGAGGATAGGGACACCGTTCCTCACCCATCCTGGCTAATAGCCATTAATGGACTTAACCTCCATGAATTTATCCAGTTCTCTTTTAAACCCTGTTACAGTCCTAGCCTTCACAACCTCCTCAGGCAAGGAGTTCCACAGGTTGACTGTGCGCTGAGTGAAGAAGAACTTCCTTTTATTTGTTTTAAACCTGCTGCCCCTTAATTTCATTTGGTGGCCCCTAGATCTTATATTATGGGAACAAGTACATAACTTTTCCTTTTTCACCTATTCCACACCACTCATGATTTTATAGACCTCTATCATATCCCCCCTTAGTCTCCTCTTTTCCAAGACAAAAAGTCCTAGCCTCTTTAATCTCTCCTCATATGGGACCAGTTCCAAACTCCTAATCATTTTAGTTGTCCTTTTCTGAACCTTTTCTAATGCTAGCATATCTTTTTGAGATGAGGGGACCATATCTGTACGCAGTATTCAAGATGTGGGTGTACCATGGATTTATGTAAGGGCAATAAGATATTCTCCGTCTTATTCTCTATCCCTTTTTTAATGATTCCTAACATCCCGTTTGCTTTTTTGACTGCCGCTGCACACTGCGTGGACGTCTTCAGAGAACTATCCACGATGTCTCCAAGATCTTTCTCCTGATTAGTTGTAGCTAAATTAGCCCCCCATCATATTGTAGGTATAGTTGGGGTTATTTTTTCCAATGTGCATTACTTTACATTTATCCACATTACATTTCATTTGCCATTTTGTTGCCCAATCACTTAGTTTTGTGAGATCTTTTTGAAGTTCATCACAGTCTGCTTTGGTCTTAACTATCTTGAGCAGTTTAGTATCACCTGCAAACTTTGCCACCTCACTGTTTACCCCTTTCTCCAGATCGTTTATGAATAAGTTGAATAGGATTGGTCCTAGGACTGACCCTTGGGGAACATCACTGGTTACCCCTCTCCATTCTGGAAATTTACCATTTATTCCTACCCTTTGTTCCCTGTCTTTTAACCAGTTCTCAATCCATGAAAGGGTCTTCCCTCTTATCCCGTGACAACTTAATTTACGTAAGAGCCTTTGGTGAGGCTTCAGAGTGATAGCCGTGTTAGTTTGTTTCAACAGAAAGAACAAGGAGGACTTGTGGCACCTTAGAGACTAACCAATTTATTTCAGCATAAGCTTTCATGGGCTACTTCATCAGATGCATGCAGGGGAAAATACAGCAGGAAGATATATAGATATATATACACAGAGAACATGAGAAAATGGGGGTTGCCATTCTAATTCTTAACGAGACCAATCGATTAACGTATCACAACAAAAGTGTTTTTTTCTCCTATTGCTAACAGCCCACCTTAATCGATTGGTCTCGTTAAGAGTTGGTAGGGCAACCCCCATTTTCTTGTCTTCTCTGTATCGATATATCTATATACATATCTTCCTGCTGTATTTTCCCCTGCATGCATCTGATGAAGTGGGCTTTAGCCCATGAAAGCTTATGCTCAGATAAATTGGTTTGTCTCTAAGGTGCCACAAGTCCTCCTCATTAGCCTTTCCTGACTGATTGTGCTGGGGGCTCTGCTTGGCTCCAGCGCTCCAGTCCCTCAGCTACCAAGGCCACCTGGGAACCCTGATCGATTCCAGCTTCAGGAGTGCTGAGATCCATCTGTCTCTTTCTGTGCCTCTGTCTCTCTCTAGGTATGGCCTCCTGACCCTGCCTCCTGTGATCATTTATAGTTTGCTAGCCCCCCACCCCACCTTGTTAGGATATAGATATTCAGGCCTGTCTGTAAGGGCCTATACTCTAAGAATGTAGGTGTATTCTTATCACTTGGCTAGTTATAGAGGTACAAAAAGAGAATCAAAATCACTGTCTGCCGGTGTAAGGGCCTTTTCTTACTGTGACAGTCTGAGGCCCTGTGCTTAGGCTAAGGCCTTTGGCTAAGCAGCAGAGGCAGCCATAAGCTAGGAAGCGACCGGTCACCTCCTCACATTCCAAACTAGTCACACTGAATGAAGGTGCTATTGGGCTGTTAGGAATACAGTCCTGTCCTGATAATGCCTATCACCTCCAGAGAAAGGGAAGTGCCTAGAAAATGTCAAAGGAAACAGCATCCTGTCTGGCAAGAACTCACTTATCAATACTGGGATGTGAAATCCTCACTTCTGTATTGTTTTGTCATTATAGTTCCCACTTTGCTGTTGTTTGTCTGCATAATCTCTGTCTGGTTCTGTGATTGTTCCTGTCTGCTGTATAATTAATTTTGCTGGGTGTAAACTAATTAAGGTGGTGGGATATAATTGGTTACATAATCATGTACCAATATGTTAGGATTGGTTAGTTAAATTTCAGGAGAATGATTGGTTAAGGTATAGCTAAGCAGAACTCAAGTTTTACTATATAATCTGTAGTCAATGAGGAAGTGAGGGGGCGTGGGTTTGTGGGGGTGGGGGAGATGGGAACAGGGAATGGGGGTAAGGAAATTGGAACCATGTTTTGCAAAAGGGGGAAATGGGAACAGGGAATGGGAGTAAGGAAATTGGAACCATGTTTTGCTAAAGGGGGAAATGGGAACAGGGAATGGGAGTAAGGAAATTGGAATCATGTTTTGCTAAGGGCAGGAACGGGATCAGGGACACAGGTGTAAGGCTCTGTGGTGTCAGAGCTGGGAAGGAGGATACTAAGGAAGGAAACTGGAATCATGCTTGCTGGAAGTTCACCCCAATAAACATCAAATTGTTTGCACCTTTGGACTTCGGGTATTGTTGCTCTCTGTTCATGCGAGAAGGACCAGGGAAGTAAGTGGGTGAAGGAATAAGCCCCCCACCCCACCTCCATGGGTGTTTTTGGCTTCTCCATTCACTCGGCAGCAACGCTCCTTGTACCCAAGCTAAAGATCCCTGCAGCTCCAAAAATCCTTGGGGGTTTGCTCATCAAGTGGGATACGAGCAGAATGGTTGTGGGGTGAAGGTGGGGATAGGGAGGTGCTGAACCTGGGGGCAGAGGAGGGTGGCAGATTAAGGTGTTGCTCACCACAGCCCGCTGAGTCCAAGGACATATGAGGGGACCAGCATTAAATTGCTGTTCGATCCAGCCCACTGAGTCCCGGGACACATCAGGGGTCAGCTTGCGAGTGCTGATGACCCAGTCCTCTCTGACATGCTATCTTCATGTGTGTGTGCCTGTGTGTCTGTTTGGGATAGCTCAGTGGTTTGAGCACTGGCCTGCTAAACCTAGGGTTGTGAGTTCAATCCTTGAGTGGGCCATTTAGGGATCTGGGGCAAAAATTGGGGATTGGTCCTGCTTCAAGCAGGGGGTTGGACTAGATGACCTCCTGAGGTCCCTTCCAACCCTAACCCTCTATTCATGTTCATCACATTTGGGGGCTGGAAGACCCCAGCCCTGGGGAACCGAAGTCCTGCAGGGTAGCTCCATTGGGAGGGAACTTGCAGAAGGAAGGAGTAGCGCTCCATAGGAAAACACAAGTGACAAAAGCAGCACATTGACAGAATTGCAGAATCTCCCCCCCACCCAGAAGAGTAACCCTAACAAATGGGCGTACCCCAAGGTAAAGGGCAATTCTGGTAACAGCTCATTTGGGGCTTCTTTCGAAGGGGGATTGACTTCATTCTTGGGACAAGTCACCTGTTATGGCCAAAAACAATTTAGCCTTCTGTGCCTTTCCAGACAAGTCTTATGTCCCAAATACTTTGGGTCTTACTTTCTTAACCCTTTACAGGTGAAAGGGTTTTTCCTCTGGCCAGGAGGGATTTCAAGGTGGTTAGCCTTCCCTTTATATTTATGACAGTCCACAGGATGCACATCAAGGAACATTCAAAGCGAGACGGGCGTTCTTTTTGGGGAGACTAACCCCCATTGTGCAGACCAGGAGAAGGGGGAAGTGGGAGCCTGCAGCGCCATCTAGTGGCCAAAGGAGAAATCGCCGGCTTCTGGACCTGTGTGCGCCCTTGGTTCGGTTCACATGCAAAGCTGTGTCACGCCAGGTTGGGAAAACGGGGTTCTGCTGCACGACATCATCCTCTGGAATGACTCAACCTGACAGGACACCTCCTTCGATACACTGCTCCGAGTGACGCTCTCAAACAGGTCTCCACAGCTCTCCAGCCGCCCCCCACCGGGAGGCAGGTGTGAGAGGATTGTTCTCCCCAACTGACAGAGGGAGAAACGAAGGCTGAGAAAGGCGAAGGGCCTTGTCTTCCATCACACAACCTGTCGGGATAGAGTTGGGAACAGGACCCGGGTGTCCTGACTTTCAAACGAACCATCATTCTATGACGAGATAACTGGCTCTGTGGATGAGGGGAAAGCAGTGGACGTGTTGTTCCTTGACTTTAGCAAAGCTTTGGACACAGTCTCCCACAGTATTCTTGCCAGCAAGTTAAAGAAGTATGGGCTGGATGAATGGACTATAAGGTGGATAGAAAGCTGGCTAGATTGTCGGGCTCAACGGGTAGTGATCAATGGCTCCATGTCTAGTTGGAAGCTGGTATCTAGTGGAGTGCCCCAAGGGTTGGTCCTGGGGCCACTTTTGTTCAATATCTTCATTAATGATCTGGAGGATGGCGTGGATTGCACCCTCAGCAAGTTTGCAGATGACACTAAACTGGGAGGAGAGGTAGATACGCTGGAGGGTAGGGATAGGATACAGAGGGCCCTGGACAAATTAGAGGATTGGGCCAAAAGAAATCTGATGAGGTTCAACAAGGACAAGTGCAGAGTCCTGAACTTAGGATGGAAGAATCCCATGCTACAGACTAGGGACTGAATGGCTAGGCAGCAGTTCTTCAGAAAAGGACCTAGGGGTTACAGTGGACAAGAAGCTGGATATGAGTCAACAGTGTGCCCTTGTTGCCAAGAAGGCCAATGGCATTTTGGGATGTATAAGTAGGGGCATTGTCAGCAGATCGAGGGACGTGATCGTTCCCCTCTATTTGACATTGGTGAGGCCTCATCTGGAGTACTGTGTCCAATTTTGGGCCCCACACTACAAGAAGGATGTGGAAAAATTGGAAAGAGTCCAGCGGAGGGCAACAAAAATGATTAGGGGACTGGAACACATGAGTTATGAGGAGAGGCTGAAGGAACTGGGATTGTTTAGTCTGCAGAAGAGAAGAATGAGGGGGGATTTGATAGCTGCTTTCAACTACCTCCTGAGGACCCTTCCAACCGTGATGTTTTATGATTCTATGATCAGTCTGGAGTTTCACACACTGAATGATCAGAATAAAGGGACCTGCAATGAGCTACAGACCAACAACCATTCACACTGATTCTTCAGCAAGTGTTTTAGAAGCACGAGAACACCAGCGAGAACCAGGAACGGTTCAGAGACAATCAGCAGCGAGAAGGAGAACAATTCACCAAGCAGATGATTGGTTCTGGCTTATTTACTGGGCCTTAAACGAGAACAACAAAGTCCTGGGTCTCCTCCCTGCCAGGAGACCCCCTGCTCAGCCAATCAGCGTGGAGACTCTGGCGGTGGGCTGAGGGTTCCCCAGATGGCCCAGGGATGGCTCAGGTCACCGGTGAGGATCACTCTCAGAGCACGCTTCCTGTCCCATCTCTTTGGGAGGCCTCCCACCATGAGGGCGACAGAGCAGCCCCCTCCTTGCCAGTGGAGGGAGGGAAGCAGGAAAAGGGAAACCAAAAAAGACAAACCCCAAAGACTCGAAGGGACAAAGGCCTAGCTGGGGGGAAATTATCCCACCTTAACCTCCTGTTTTCCGTGCCGAGAATTTGGCCAGCACCAGGTGGATCAGGCTGCCTCGGTACCAAACCTCTCTGGGGCTCTTCCCTTCTCCACAGGGACGTCTGTCTTCTCGCTCAATGAGCAGTGGGAAAGGAGAAAACTCCAGAGAGGCTCCACCTCGCGCTCACATACGAGACCTTGTATTCTCTCTCAGTCCTCAAGGAGACACCTCAAGAAGGAGACTCCCTGCAGCAAAGCCCCGGGGGTCTCTGAGATCCCCCTGCCCTGCAGCCTGTCCTCCCTGGCCGTTGTCGTGGACTCTCTGTGAGGTCACCGCCTATCCACCTCCTTTCACCAATCAGCTGAGTGCTGCAAAAGGCCCTTGTGATGTCACTGCCACCCCCACCCCTGCCCTGCAGGGCTCATGTCCTGCCCTGAGCCGGCTCCTGTGCGTGTTTGAGCTGCTCCCCCTGGGTCACCCCCACACACTCAGTGTTCGTGCAAGGGTTCACGCAGGTCACACATGGAACCATCAGAGGATGCTCAATGTGCCGCACTCGGTTTTGCAGAGATTTGGAGACTTGAAGGCCAGAAGAGACTCTTAGATCATCTCATCTGGCCCCCCTGCACATCACAGGCCTCCTGTATGGCGCAGTCGCGAGTTGTCATAAATATAAAGGGAAGGGTAAACCCCTTTAAAATCCCTCCTGGCCAGAGGAAAAATCCTCTCACCTGTAAAGGGTTAAGAAGCTAAAGGTAACCTCGCTGGCACCTTACCAAAATGACCAATGAGGAGACAAGATACTTTCAAAAGCTGGGAGGAGGGAGAAAAACAAAGGGTCTGTGTCTGTCTGTGTGATGCTTTTGCCAGAGACAGAACAGGAATGGAGTCTTAGAACTTAGTAAGTAATCTAGCTAGGTAGGTGTTAGATTATGATTTCTTTAAATGGCTGAGAAAATAGCTGTGCTGAATAGAATGACTATTCCTGTCTGTGTGTCTTTTTTGTAATTTAAGGTTTTGCCTAGAGGGATTCTCTATGTTTGAATCGAATTACCCTGTAAGATATCTACCATCCTGATTTTACAGAGGTGATTCTTTTTACTTCTATTAAAAGTCTTCTTGTAAGAAAACGGAATGCTTTTTCATTGTTCTAAGATCCAAGGATTTGGGTCTGTGGTCACCAATGCAAATTGGTGAGGATTTTTACCAAACCTTCCCCAGGAAGTGTGGTGCAAGGGTTGGGAGGATTTGGGGGAGAAAGACGTGTCCAAACTATGTTTTCTCAGGAACCCAGATAAAGTTTGGTGGTGGCAGTGGAAGTTCAGGGGAAAAATGGTAAAATAGTTTGTACCCTGGGGAAGTTTTAACCTAAGCTGGTAAAAGTAAGCTTAGGAGGTTTTCATGCAGGTCCCCACATCTGTACCCTAGAATTCAGAGTGGGGAAGAAACCCTGACAGGAGTGTGGGAGGGGGCTGGGGCAGGGTGTTGAGGGATGCGGGGCGGCTTACCTCGGGATGGGGGGCTCCCCAGCTCCCACCGGCATAGCCCTGCAGCTCCTAGGTGGCAGAGGGGTCGGGGGGGGGTGTCGCCACACCACTCTGCCCGTGCCTGCAGGCCCTGCCCCCCGCAGCTCCCATTGGCTGAGGTTCCTGGCCAATGGGAACTGTGCCCACCCCCCAGGACCAGCAGGGGTCCCACTCCTAGGCTGCGCACTGCAGCCCCCTCCCGCAGCACCAGTGGGGTCCCGGGCCTCCTCCCCCAGCACCTGGGATGCCCCCAATCTGCCCCTAGTAGTACACACTTAGTAGATTACAAGCTTTCTAATGATATGTTACATGGGGCATTTAGCATAAAGCATATTCCAGGCATGTTATATTCCTGTCATAAGCATATTTTCATAAAGCATATGAGTGCAACGTCACAACGGCCTCACAGAGAGTAAAGTTACCATGAGCTTTGGGTTTAGGGAACCCCGGGGAGCAGACCAGGCTCCCTGCAGTGCAGGAATCACTTCATGGGGCGAGGGGTGCTGCGTGGAGTTTACAACATGGGCACTGTGGTCACTGTTGCAGGGAATGGGGTATTGCGGGACAGCTGCTGGAGGATGGTTAGGGTAGATGTAGGCCAATGCCATCTGGAGAGGTGGTTTTACTGCATCACCGTAAGGGAGCAATTACATTGGCCAAAGAGAAATTTGAGTGCAGACCTGGGCACAGCGAGGTGAATGCAAGGCAATGTATGCCAGCCGAACTGTGGTGTTGACAGGCCTAAGGGGCCTGGTTGCTTGAGGCACAGCTAGCCATGCCATGGTGTAGGGGCCACTACCAGCTGTTCTGCCCACACTACCCTTGGGGAGGAGAGGCCTGGCCCGTCCCTCCTCTCCTCTCTGCTCCCTCAGGACCGGCAGGAAACCCAGCCAGACCCAATGGGAGACGAGGGCAATAGAGCAATGACTGCAGCCCTAGGAGAGCCTGGCAAAGAGCAGCCACCAGGGGCTGTCGCCAAGGGACCCACCAAGGGATGTCCCTGTATGGTGACAAACCCCAGAACTGCAGGGCAAATCTTGCCTTGCCGAGAGGCCCTGTCTCTCCCCCTTTCCCCCCTCCCCACACATGTCCCAGCCCCAGGCTCTGCATGGGCTGGACCTGGTCCCAGAGGAGTCAGTTATGGGGCCTCCGCGGCCAGATGGTCTATGTCCTTATCCCATTGCTGGGCCAAGCCAGCATATCTCCCCCTGCCACCCTGCCCTCCCCACAACTGCTCCTGGCTGGGCTAGCTGCTGCTGCTTCCTTGGCACCCCAGGGGCACCGTCAGCCTGGCCTTGAGAGATACCCAAGTTCTGGAAACTCCAGTGACAGCTCCTGAGTCTAGCTGGGACCAGGAGCCAGCCAGGAGAGCTTGGGGCCAGCTGCCCCCAGTCTGCAGAGTGGGGCTGGCCATGTCCTGGACTCCCCTGGTCTGAGGTGCTGGCCCCAAGGGCATCACAGTTACTTTGGTAAATGCACCCTGCTGCCCCGGTGAGAGAATTTTGGGAGAAGGAGGTGATTTTGTGGGGCCCCCTCTAGGGCTTTGGGTGCCTCCCCCAGCCATGTGCTGCAGGAGTAGCAGAGACCAGTGGCTGGTGCCAGGGCCTGTGCAGAGCAGCCAGCTCTGATGGAGCGGGGAGGTGGCCTCTGCCTTCTCTGCGCCCATTTAACAGAACACTGAGGCACGGTGGGGGTCGGCCAAATCCTGTAGGGGATGAGGATGTGAGTGCTTGAAATGTCAGTGTTAGCCTCCAGGGCCTGGGTCCCCACAACAGGCCCAATGGCCTCAAGGATCAAACCTGGGGCCTCAAAAGAGGCAGCTCATTATGATTTTAAGGGGAGCTGAAAGGGTTGGGGTCTGCTCTGGGCCCTGCCTTAACGGGGAAGGGGGGCACTGAGTGCCCTGTATGGGCCACCCCACAGCCATAGGCCGATTAAGGTTTCCTGGGGCCCTGGGCCAGAACAAGTGTGGGGCCCTTCCCCACCCCTTTTAACTGTGGTCCTGCCCCCATTCTGCCTCCCTGCCCTTGGCCCCACCCCTTTCTGCCCCTTCCCTAGGGCCCTGCCCCTGTTCCAGACGGCCTCCCCACACCCTCGCTTCCCCCATATTGGAGAAGCTGAGGCCGTGGCAGGCAGCAAGAGGTTTTCCAGTCCCGGGGCTGCAGCACGGGGCAGGCTCAGGGGGCACTAGGGGCTTCTCCAGCCCTCCCCCCACAGCTTCTGCCAGGGAGTGGGATCAGAATGTGGGGGCTTTCCTTGCCCTGCCTGCCTGGCAACCCCTGGGCACAGGCTCAGTGGCTAATCTGCCATTGCCCCCGGCACTTCACCCTGGGTTGGGGATGAGACCTGCCCCCGGAGGTACCCGCTCTGCTGGTTCAGCCCTGGCGGGTTTGGACTGGGAGCGGGATCTCTGGACAGCTGCTTGCCATGAGGGGTGTTACTGTCTTTGTGTGAAATCAGCTGTCGGGGGGGCTCAGCCCTGCAGGATGGGCACTTGTGTCCCAGAAGCCAGCACGATGAGCGGCACCAACAGGGTCCCAAAGCAAAGGGGTGAATGTGCCCCTGAGACTGAGCTCCCCTCTCCGGGGCTGCCCCGGCAGGCCACTGGATGAAGATAGAGGCTCGAGGGCAGGATAGCCCTGCCCTTGCCCTGCCAGCGCTGCCGGCCCTCGGGGCTCAGGGGATTGGCTCAGGGCTGATAAGCCACTAAAGACACACCCCACCCCTCAGTTCCTGCAGTTTTGTTTCACTAGTGTTGGGGACCCTGGGGCATGGCCACTAGGTAACTCGAGGGGATGGAAGACCACGAGTGTCGATGAAGCCCCCTCGCACTAGGCCCAGGTGTCCTTGGGACCTTTTTGCAGTTGCAAATAAACTTCTGTTCTCCACCCCGTTGTGATTATTGGGTGACGCACACCGGGTAACGAACCAACCCCAGCTCTGTTTAGCCTTTCGGCACTGGGTGCCGGCAACACTGTCCAACATTAAACAGGTGAAACAAGGCTGGCAATTTGGGCTGCTGGACAGAACAAGCCTTCAGGCTGAAAAGCCAACAACCTTTCTCTCCATTTCAGCAAAAAACAACATTCAACAAACCCCCACAAAAACAGGCACCTGAAAAGTCCTGCCCCCGACTTCACCTTTCCAAGGTCTTCTCCGCACTCTCTCCCGCCCCGAGTGAGAATCCGACCCCTTGACCAACACACCACAGTGAGACCCGAATGCAGCTCTCCCTCTGCAGGCAGGATGGTGGAGAAAAACACAGGTGAAAAACCCTCCCGGCTCAGCTGCGCACGGAGCCTTGGCAAGGACGTGGTGGAAAGGTGACGCCGGGATCTCTCGCACGGGAAAGGAGACTTGTGCCCGACCCCAACCAACCCTTTGGGGACTCGAAGGAAGCCGCATCCCACAGGCGTTTCCACAGCCCAGCCACCAGCCACACACCCAGGCCGGAGGGGCTGGGACACGGGAAGGGGCAGCAGCAAACGCCCCCGGGGGGAGGGCTGGGGCGGGAGCTGCAGCCAGGCCCCTGGACCCGCAGGGAGACGCAGACCCTGACAGCAACCAGCCACGTTTGCCCACGTGTGTGTGTGAGACACGTTTGTGTGTGTGTGATATCTTGTGTGTGTGCTGTGTGTTGTGCAGAGTCTTGTGTTCAGTGTGTGTGTGCTGTGTTGTGTTTCATGTTGTGTGTGTGTGTGTGTGGTGTGGTGTGTGTGTGTAGTGTTGTGTGACGTGTTGTGTGTTGTGTTGTGTGTGTTGAGTTGTGTGCCGTTTTGTGTGTCATGTTGAGTGTGTGTTGTGTGGTTGTGGTGTCACGAGATGTGTTGTGTGTGATGTGGTGTGTGTCGCACACACAGACACAACACATTGTACGCCGCACGAACAACACGTCACATGTAGCACGTCTCACACATACGTCGCACATCACACGCACAGCATGCTGTGTGTAGCACGCACACACACAAAACATTGCACGTCGCACGCACACACACAACACGTCGCCTGTTGCACGATGCACATCGCACATAGCACGGACACACACAACACATTGCACGTCGCACGCACAGCACCTCGCACCTCACACTCACAAACACATCTCACACACTCACAACACGACACACACCACATCACACACAGAAAAAACTACACACATGTCACACATACAGAAACACACACAACACGACACACAGACAGCACAACACACAAAACAGCACACAACATAACACAGGCACACAACCTGACAGACAACAGATCACAGACACACACACACACACAACACACAACACGTCACACACACACACACACAACACGTCACACAACGCGTCTCACACACACAACACGTCACACACACACCAACACACACAAGACAACACACAACATGACACACACTTCACACAAAACACGTAACATGACACCACACACACAACACCATACACACACTGAACATGACACAAAACGGCCCACAATACAACACAAACACACATCACACATCACACACACACACCACAAAGACACACACACAGTATGTCACACACACACAACACTACACAACACACGTCTCACACACCCGTACCCCCACACCACGTCACATGTCACCACAAACACACAACCACACACAATCCATACAACATTCTAGACCACACACAACACACACATGACACACAACCCGTCACACACATACACATAACATGACACACACAACATGAGACAAGTACACACAAAAACATTTCACACACACAACACGACACACAACCCGTCTCACACACACACATAACACAACATGACACACACACAATACAACACACACAGAAACAAAACACATGTCCCACACAACACGTCGCACGTTGCACGGATACACAGAACACATCGCATGCACACATGTATGCAAGTTGCACGACACACACACAGAAACACGTCACACAAACACACATGTGACACACAACATGACACACAACACATCACACACACAAACACCTCTCTCACACACACACACAAGACGACACAGAACCCGTCTCACACAGGCACACACAACACAACATGTAACACACAACATGACACACAACACGTCACACATACAACACATCGCAGGTCGCACATCGTACGGACACACACAACACATCGCACGTCACATGTTGCACGTCACACCTGCACACACAACACATCGCTCATCGCATGTCACACACACAACACGTCGAATGTCGGACACACAACACGTCGCACGTACACTCAGCACGGCACACGTCGCGCATTGCACGCCACACTTTGAACACACAACACGTCGCGTGTCGCACGTTACACACAAAAATGTTGCATGTCGCACACACATGTTGCACGTCGCACATCGCACACACAACACGTTGCACGTCGCACAAACAAACACACAATGCGTCACAAACACAACACATCACACACAAACAGGTCTCTCACACTCGCACAACATGAAACACAACACATCACACACACACAACACAACACACAACACGTCACACAGACACAAACACACACAACACGACATACAACATGTCAGACACACACCCCCACACACCACATGACACCACAAACACACCACACACACACACCACGTCACACACACACAAACACACAACACAGCACACAGATAGGCACAAACACATACAACATGACACACAACACGACACACCCAAGACTATGCAAAACACATCACACACACACACACACCCCATGTCACATGACACCACAAACACAACATCACACACACACTCAACAGAGCAAACAAGAAGACGCACATGTGAAGTGTGAGGTGCGATGTCTTCTGTCTGCGTGTGCGACGTGCAACATGCAACGTGCAACGTGAGGCGTGTTGTGTGTGTGTGACGTGCCATGTTTTGTGTGTGTGATGTGCGACGCAGGACGCGTTGTGTGTGTGACGTGCGATGTGCTCCGGGTGGGGTCTGTGTGTGTTTCTGCACAAGCTGATTGCGATGTCCCGGAGGCCAACAGCAAAGAGGGTTCGGCGTCAGCTTTCTTGCCCTGCCGTCCGTCTGCCACCGGGCTGGGGGGACAGCGGCTGGGGACCCCAGGAGCTGCTGAGAGACGCGGAGGATCCCTCGGAAGGGAGAAGACGACGGGAGAATCAGACTCTTCCAGCAACGAGCCACATTTGCCAAGTGCTGACGCTGTCAGGCCTCCGCATTTTGGGCCAGAAACCAACCGCCAAATCGAGCTGGAAAATTGAACCACTTGCAAATGGCCCTTCTAGCGTCTCACCAGACCGTCGGCGACCGTCTGGGGGTGAGCTGTGGGCTCCCGAGAGGTAGAATCCAGGGCCTGCCTCTTCGCTTCCCACGGCCAGGTATTTTCAGCCCAAACAATGAGGGGAAGAACAGGGAGATGAAAAGCCAAAGAAAGTTTCAAGAGTTCTCCTTCCTGGCTGAGCTGGGGGCGCTGTCCAGGTCACGGATGGTCATTCTGGGGAGGGATGTGGCTCTGGTCCACTTTGCAGGCGGTTGATCTGGGGAAGGACGTGGGTCTCAGATATCTGGAGGATTGGCCCAGAGCCCAGTCTTGTGGGGGCACAGCTGGTGGTCCTCATCCGCGTCTGTCTGCCTCTCTTCTGCCAGAGAAGGCAAGCCAGGCCAGTACGAATAATGATGCTGTCAATAAAATGGAATCAAGTTGTGGATGTTTTTTCTCTGAAAAAATATATTCACACTTTTCAATCGGCCCCTGGTAGTTCCGATGAGAAATGTGAAGGATGAGATCTTGGAACAGATCCCTCTTCGTGGGAGCAACAGCTGGCTGGGTTTTGGCAGCTTAGGCTTTTCTTCCCTGGTTTTACCCACTGTGGTTCCTTTTGCATGGATTTCATGTACCTGTGTGTAAGTTTTTGCCCAAAGGCACACAGCTGTACAGGTTTTATCTACAATCTTTACAAGTTGAAGTTGCAGATGGAGGGGGCTCCCAGCAATGGCAGCCTTAAGGGGGTGGGCGGCTAGAAGCTGGGGGACTGGATCGGGACCCCCCAACACTGACTGCTCTCTCTGCCCTGCAGTTTTAGTCCGCCCAGATTAGCCTGATTATCACAACAAAATTTTGTTTCTCCTGCTGCTAAGAGCCCACCTTCATCGATTGGTCTCGTTAAGAGTTGCTATGGCAACCCCCATTTTCTCGTCTTCTCTGTATCGATATATCTATATCTTCCTGCTGTATTTTCCCCTGCATGCATCTGATGAAGTGGGCTTTAGCCCATGAAAGCTTATGCTCAGATAAATTGGTTAGTCTCTAAGGTGCCACAAGTCCTCCTCATTAGCTTTTCCTGACTGATTGTGCTGGGGGCTCTGCCTGGCTCCAGCGCTCCGGTCCCTCAGCTACCAAGGCCACCTGGGAACCCTGATCAATTCCAGCTTCAAGGAGTGCTGAGATCCATCTGTCTCTTTCTGTGCCTCTGTCTCTCTCTAGGAATAGCCTCCTGACCCTGCCTCCTGTGATCAGTTATAGTTTGCTAGCCCCCCACCCCACCTCCATGGGTGTTTTTGGCTTCTCCATTCACTCTGCAGCAATGCTTCTTGTACCCAAGCTAAAGATCCCTGCAGCCCCAAAAATCCTCGGGGGTTTGCTCAGCAAGTGGGTTACGAGCAGAATGGTTGTGGGGTGAAGATGGGGATAGGGAGGTGCTGAACCTGGGGCCAGAGGAGGGTGGCAGATTAAGGTGTTGCTCAGCCCAGCCTGCTGAGTCCAAGGACATTAGAGGGGACCAGCATTAAATTGCTGTTCGATCCAGGCAGCTGTGTCCCGGGACACATCAGGGGTCAGCTTGCGAGTGCTGATGACCCAGTCCTCTCTGACATGCTATGTTCATGTGTGTGTGCCTCTGTGTCTGTTCATGTTCATCACATCTGGGGGCTGGAAGACCCCAGCCCTGGGGAACCGAGGTCCTGCAGGGTAGCTCCATTGGGAGGGAACTTGCAGAAGGAAGGAGTAGCGCTCCATAGGAAAACACAAGTGACAAAAGCAGCACATTGACAGAATTGCAGAATCTCCCCCCACCAGAAGAGTAATCCTAACAAATGGGCGTACCCCAAGGTAAAGGGCAATTCTGGTAACAGCTCATTTGAGGCTTGTTTGGAAGGGGGATGGACGTCATTCTTGCGACAAGGCACCTGCTATGGCCAAAAACAATTTAGCCCTGTGCGCCCTTCCAGACAAGTCTTATGTCCCAAATACTTTGGGTCTTCTGGGATAAGTCCCAGAATAATCAAGGATCTTGACCAAAAAGGTTGTCTTGTCTAAAAAGGAAGAAAGATTGTCGTTGTGTAGACCATGAAACAAGCCCTGCAACTTTTGGACACGTATCCCGACAGTCCACAGGGTGCACATCAAGGAACGTTCAAAGCGAGACGGGCGTTCTTTTTGGGGAGACTAACCCCCATTGTGCTGACCAGGAGAAGGGGGAAGTGGGAGTCTGCAGCGCCATCTAGCGGCCAAAGGAGAAATCGCCGGCTTCTGGACCCGTGTGCGCCCTTGGTTCAGTTCACATGCAAAGCTGTGTCACGCCAGGTTGGGAAAACGGGCTTCTGCTGCACGACATCATCCTCTGGAATGACTCAACCCGATAGGACACCTCCTACGATACACTGCTCCGAGTGACACTCTCAAACAGCTCCCCACAGCTCCCCAGCCTCCCCCCACCGGGAGGCAGGTGTGAGAGGATTGTTCTCCCCACTGACAGAGGGAGAAGCGAAGGCTGAGAAAGGCGAAGGGCCTTGTCTTCCATCACACAACCTGTCGGGATAGAGTTGGGAACAGGACCCGGGTGTCCTGACTCTCAAACGAACCATCAGTCTGGAGTTTCACACACTGAATGATCAGAATAAAGGGACCTGCAATAAGCTACAGACCAACAACCATTCACACTGATTCTTCAGCAAGTGTTTTAGAAGCACGAGAACACCAGCGAGAACCAGGAACGGCTCAGAGACAATCAGCAGCGAGAAGGAGAACGATTCACCAAGCAGATGATTGGTTCTGGCTTATTTGCTGGGCCTTAAAGGAGAACAACAAAGTCCTGAGTCTCCTCCCTGCCACGACACCCTCTGCTCAGCCAATCAGCGTGGAGACTCTGGCGGTGGGCTGAGGGTTCCCCAGATGGCCCAGGGATGGCTCAGGTCACCGGTGAGGATCACTCTCAGAGCACGCTTCCTGTCCCAACTCTTTGGGAGGCCTCCCACCATGAGGGCGACAGAGCAGCCCCCTCCTCGCCAGTGGAGGGAGGGCAGCAGGAAAAGGGAAACCAAAAAAGACAAACCCCAAGGACTCGAAGGGACAAAGGCCTAGCTGGGGGAAAATTATCCCACCTTAACCTCCTGTTTTCCATGCCGAGAATTTGGCCAGCACTGGGCGGATCAGGCTGCCTCGGTACCAAACCTCTCTGGGGCTCTTCCCTTCTCCACAGGGACGTCTGTCTTCTCGCTCAATGAGCAGTGGGAAAGGAGAAAACTCCAGAGAGGCTCCACCTCGCGCTCACATACGAGACCCTGAATTCTCTCTCAGTCCTCAAGGAGACACCTCAAGAAGGAGACTCCCTGCAGCAAAACTTGCTGAGGGTGCAATCCATCCCATCCTCCAGATCATGCACGATCATGGTGAAGATGGTGAAGAAAACCGGCCCCCAGAGTGACCCGTGGGGAAGCGGAGGACGGGGTGGAGGAGAGGAGGCAGACGGTGAGTGGCAGGGACCCCACACTGGGGGGTGCAGTGGAGGAGAGGGGGAAATCATCCAGGCAGCGGTGGGCAGTGTGGGCTGGGAGAAGGGGCGAGGCAGATACAGGAAGAGATGGAGCACAGGCGGGGAACTGGGGCTCAGGCACCTGGGGCCTGGTCATCCTTGGCACCAGGAGAGGAGAGGAGAGAGAGAGAGAGAGAGTTGGCGAACACACGAGAGAAGGCAGAGAAACATGAGAGCAAGGCAAGCCACTCACCACCTGGAGTCATCCTCTTGGATCCAACCTTCTGCTGCGGAGGAGACACCATTCTTGACCAGAGAAATGAGCAGCTTCTGAAAATGGGGATGTTTTCTCCCTCGTAACCAGAGCTGATCAGGAACCTTTTCTTACAAACTGAACCCTAATTTACAGGGCTTTTCTACCTGGACTCAGGTGGGGCGTGAAGAGAGCCCTCACCAAACCAGACACTTATCTCACCGAGACTGGCGGTTGCTCAGCTCCCAGATGAAGGGCTTTTGCCTGGCATCAACAATGGTCACAGGCTCGCTGCTCTCACTCACGTTCCATCGCATGAGGGCAGTAGACTCTGAGGCTTGACTTCTTTTTCCTTCGTACTAAACCCAGCAGAAGGGGGGGGAAACAAAAAATATTAGCATCTCCGTCTGCAGTGTCGCGTTGTCTCTTCATTTCACATCTCCCGTATCCCACGGCTCCGCCCTCAACCCATCTCCCGTTCCTACTTTACAACTGCAAGTAGAAGGGGTCCATTGTAATGGCACCCAAAATCGTCACTTTGCTCAGGAGACTCTGGTCCCTTCCTCATCCTTAATCCCAGAGCCTCGTACTCAACAAGGAAGCCCACGGCCTGTGAAGAGTACGACAGGGAGTAGAGATGAGGAATTGAAAGCACTGACCGCTTACTCACAGCCAGTTATGCGGGAGGCAGAAAGCTGACGACTCTTCATGTCTGCTTAGAAGGATGTCCAAGCTGCTCAGGTCCACTCCTGCCATATTCTCATCCAGCTAGGGCTCCTGGACAATTCCTCTGCGAAAGCAGCTGCAAAAGCGAAGCATGAGCCATCACTACACAAAGCTCGATTGGTGCTGGAAATCTTGCCCTCAGCCCTGCCTCACTCTTTCATCCCATCCACATCGGCCCCACTAGACGAACAGAGACGGAGTTAACACCGACAGTCACCGCTCCACTCTCGCACCCACTGCCCTGCATGATTTTTGTCCCCTCCTACTGCTTCTTGGCTTCCGAGACATAGCCTGTGGGGATGCATGCCTAGCGTGCCTGCCCGTGTCCTGTGAAGGGAGACAGCACAGGGAAAGGCAAGGACAGAGAGAGAGAGACAGAGACAGAGACAGAGACAGAGTGTGTGTGATGGCCAACATACTAGAGGAGAGACAGAGAAACACATGGTAGGATAGCAAGCAACTCACCTCCTGGAGTCATCTGTGATGAAGTGGGACTTCATGTTTCCTCTGAATTGTGTGGGGGCGCCTCAGTTTCCCCTATGCAGTTCTTAAGGATCTAGGGGGTGGGGTAAGGGTGTATGATCCTTGCAGAGCTCTGGAGGGCAGGTGTGTGCAGGGGCCTGGACACAGAGAATGGCCGACACCCTCTTTCCTGGCACCTGATGCCCTGGTCCCTTCCCCCCTGCAAGGTGAGAGCTAAAGGGTTGGAGAACAAAGGAATCGGGTGACCTCTTGGCCGGGGACAGGGACAAAGCCCAGAGGAGGAGGGGCTGGGGGACTTTCAGTTGGGGGCTGGCTGGAGACATGGAGTGAAGGGCAGACGGGGTTGTCTGGCTCACTGCCTCCCAAAATGGACCTGGCTGAGGGGTCCTGTTCTCTGCACCTACAAGCTCTGTGTTAGACCATGTCCCTGTGGTCTAATAAACCTCTGTTTTCCTGGCTGGCTGAGAGTCCCGTCTGACTGCGGTGTTGGGGGGCAGGACCCTCTGGCTTCCCCAGGACCCCACCTGGGCGGACTGGCTGTGGGAAGCGCAGGGAGGGGCAGAGGAGGCTGAAGGCTCCGAGGTCAGAGCCAGGAAGGTGGAGCCGGGGGAGCTGTGTGTCCTGCAGACAGGCTGCTCCCCAAGAGGAGACTTCCCCAGAGTCCTGCCTGGCTTCCTGGGGAGCAGTCCCAGAGCATCGCCTGCATGCAGGTTATACAGAGATTATAGACCTTTTAGCAAAGCACGTTGCCCTCGTGCACCGGAAACCTTAGCCAATAGACAAACCCTTCCCTTAGCTACCACCTATCCCAGCTAGGTACATTCCCCGTGCTAGACCATGACTTCAGCTACATTACATGGTCCTTCAGCAATGCACCAGTAACTTTTCTTATCAGGATGGGAGGCCCACATCAAGGCCAGCAGGCAGGGAGTTAGGAACAGACAAAGAACAGAAACCGGGAGATAAAACAGGCTGGAGACAAGGGCTGGGGGGCGGAGGATTTTCACAGGAATGCAGTATCTAAGAAACACTCCTCCTGGTGCATGATATGCTTGCTTTTAGACAATGGTGGGCCCCAAACCAAAATGGAGTCACATATGCTAACTTTTCCTTCACACCACTCAGGGTAATGCACCAATTTCCCTCGTGGAGCAACAGTGACACCGGGTGGCTAATCCAGGTATTGCACAAAGCATTTTCCTCATGGAGCAACAGTGACACTCGGTGGCCACTCAGGGTAATGCACAAATCATTTCCCTCCTGGACCAACAGTGACAGTGGGTGGCCAATTCAGGTCATGCTCAAATCATTTCCCTTATGGACCAACAGTGACACCGGGCGGCCCCTTGGAGTAACACACAAATCATTTACTCACGGAGAACAAGCTGCACAAACTGAGTTTAATAATAATAATAATAAACAAAAAATAGTTTCACTAGAAAAGGCAGATTTTCAGTGATTATAAGGGGTAGCAAACAGAAGAAGGCAGATTGCTAAGCAAATACAAATACACACACATACTAAGCCTAAGATCTTCAAGAGACTGGATTCAAGAAGTAATTTCCCATCCTAAATGTCTTTTGGCAACTTGAAGAGTTTCTGTAGCTTAGAATTCCCGTTGTTTCTCTGTACAGACTAGACTCCTGTCTTAGTCTGGACTCCCCCCTTCTCATTTCCTTTGTCTCTTCAGGTACTTTCAGCAGGCTTTCTACTGCCCTGCATGATTTTCGTCCGCTCCGACTTCTCCATGGCTCCCGAGACCTCACCTGTGGGAAGGCACACCTACCCGTGTCCTGCAAAGGGAGACGGCACCAGGAGAGCAGAGGAGAGAGAGCGAGTTGGCGAACACACGAGAAGACGGCGAGTGCGGACGAGGAACTGGAAGCGCCGACCTGGCAGCCGGGTCTGCAGCGGGCAGAGAGCGGAGGCCTGGTCCCGCCTCCTTGGAAAGAGGCCCCAGCGGCTCAGGCCCCTCCTGCCGCGTTCCCCTCCGGCGAGAGCTCCGGCACCATTCCTGGCCAGAGCCGCTGCGAGAGCCGAGCCGGAGCCCTCGCTCCCCAGCGCTCGACGGGGGCTGGGAATCTCGCCCTCGGCCCTGCCGCCCTCTTCCCTCCCGCCCACACCGGCCCCACGCGCCGCCCAGAGCCCGACTTCCCCCGACCGTCCCCGCTCCGCTCTCGCCCCCGCGGGGGGTCGTCTCCGGGGCTGGGATTTCGGTGTCGTGTCCTCTGCCCTCTTGTGTGTCGTGTGACGTGTCGTATGTCGTGTCGTGGGCGTGTGAGACATCGTGTGTGTCGGTGTGTGTGGGCGTGTGTGTGTGTGGTGTGAGGGCGTGGGCGTGTGTTGTGTTGTGTGTTGTGTTGTGTTTTGTGTGTGTGTGGGCGTGTCATGTCATGTGTGGTGTGTGTGTGGGCATATGTCGTGCCATGTGTTGTGTATGTGGTCATGTGTCATGTGTGTGTGGGCGTGTGTTGTTCATGTGTTGTGTGTGTGGGCATGTGTTCTGCGTGCATTGTTTGGGCATGTGTAGGTGTGTGTTGTGTGGGCGTGTGTGGGCGTGTGGTGTGCGGGTGTATGTGAGAGAAGTTGTGTGTGTGTGTGTGTGTGTGAGACGTCGTGTGTCTTGTGTGTGTGTGTCAGTCGTCATCTGTGGTGTGTGTCGGTGTCGTGTGTGTTGGTATTGTGTGTGTCAGTGTCGTGTGTAAGACGTCGTGTGTGTGAGTTGGTGTTGTGTGTGTCAATGTCGTGTGTGTCGTGTGTGTGTCGGTTTCATGCGTGTCAGTATCGTGTGTCGGCATGTGTGTGGTCTGTGTCTTTCGGGGTGTGTGTGTGAGACGTCGTGTGTCGGTGTGTGTGTGTGTGTGAGACGTGGTTGTGTGTGTGTTGTCTTGAGTGTTTTGTTCAGTGTGTGTCGTGTTGTGCACATGCGACGTGCAGTGTACTCGTGACGTGCTGTTTACGTGCGACGCGCGATGAGCAACGTGCCTGCGACGCGCAGTGTGTTGTCTGTGCGACATGTGACGTCCTGTCTACAACGTGCGACAGGCTGTGTGCGATGTGTTGTGTGTATAACATGCAACGTGGGGTCTACAACCTGCGACGTGCGATGCACGAGCAACGCTCGACGTGCTGTGTGCTACGTGTTGTGTGTGTGACATGTAAAGTGTGACGTGTTGTGTGTGACGTGCGACGTGCTGTGTGTGCGACGTGCTGTGTGTTCCATGTGCAACGTGTCAGTGTCGTGTGAGTGACATGTGTGTGACGTGATACTTGCGACATGCAACAAACTGTGTGTGCGATGTGTGTGTGTGACATACGTGCAACATGCTGTGTGTCGTTGAGTGTGTGTGAGACATGTTGTGAGTCGTGTTGTGGGTTGTGTTGTGGGTTGTGTTGAGTGTGAGACATGTGTATCGTGTTGAGTGTGTGAGTGTGACATGTTGTGGGTCGTGTTGTGTTGAGTGTGTGTGTGTGTGTGACATGTTGTGGGTCATGTGTGTGATGTTTTGTGTGTGATGCTTTCCATGTCGTGTTGTGTGTGTGTCTGTGTCATTTTTGTGTGTCGTGTTGTGGTGCCATTTTGTGTCATCGTGTGTGTGTGACGTGTGTGCGTCCGTGCGTTCGACGTATTGTGCGTGTCCGTGTGGGAAGTGCGAAGTGGGAGGGGTCAACTTGCCGCCCCCTTCCCCAACACTTTAGCCCCCTGTCGTAAACATGACCCTACCCCCTCCCCAGGGTGCTACTGACACTAAAACGACCTAAAAGACCCCCGACTTATCACTATTGGCTGCACCCCATCGCCACCCGCACTTCTATGCTGCTGCTGGCCAAACCCTCCCCCCAAAATCTAAACCCCACCCCCTACCCAGAACCCAACTGGAACCCTGACCCCATAACCTGCCCCCCAACTCGAAACCCCTGAACCAAAACTGTAGCCCAACCCTCACCCCAACCCGAACCTCCAGCTCTGAACCCAGCCCCTCGAAGCCTGACACCGCTTTAAGCCAGAGCCCAGTTCCCCATTCCCACCCTGGGCAACAACAGTGCAAACCACCCTCCTGCCCCCCGCCCAGGGATCCTGCTTCTTACCACCCCTTCTTTGGAAATGAACCTTTTCTTCACTTGCATCCCACAAACCTTCATTCTCCTTTGAGGGGTTATTTAGTGACAGGGGTCCACACAAGGCAACTCTTTGCTATCACAGCGTAACAGGACACAGAGACGTGAAAACAGAGCAAACAACATTCCACGAGTTTTCAGGAGGTTTAAACACCCAATACAGTTGAACATTGAACAGTCGCTTTGATCTCTACTAACACACACATCCGTTGGCCTGAATACACTCTGACACAAGCTGCTCTGCCAGCGTCACACCTTGTACAAACATTACTGCAACAGCGTGTAGGGCAGCGTGACCCCCGGGGGTCTGTGAGCTGGTTTCAGGGCGTCCGCAGGACCCCGCAGCTTGGCCTCCCGCCTGTTCCACCCACCGCCTGTGCTTCCCCGGAGGGATCTCCAGACTGTCAATGCTGCCCGGAGCTTCCCTTCCCTGCCAGGCCTGAGCAACCAGCGCTTGTAACCAGGCCTCTCACAGCCTCCCCGCGGGGAGCGTATGGACACAAACCGGCTGGAGAGCAGTTAGGGCAGGAATCCCTGGAGACTTCAGCGGATGAGGAAAAAGAAAAGGAGTACTTGTGGCACCTTAGAGACTAACCAATTTATTTGAGCACGAGCTTTCGTGAGCCACAGCTCACTTCATCAGATGCATACGGTGGAAACTGCAGCAGACTTTATATATACACAGAGAATATGAAACAATACCTCCTCCCACCCCACTGTCCTGCTGGTAATAGCTTATCTAAAGTAATCTTCAGGTTAGGCCATTTCCAGCACAAATCCAGGTTTTCTCACCCTCCACCCCCCCACACAAATTCACTCTCCTGCTGGTGATAGCCCATCCAAAGTGACAACTCTTTACACAATGTGCATGATAATGAAGTTAGGCCATTTCCTGCACAAATCCAGGTTCTCTCACTCCCTCACCCCCCTCCAAAAACCCACCCCCATACACACACAAACTCACTCTCCTGCTGGTAATAGCTCATCCAAACTGACCACTCTCCAAGTTTAAATCCAAGTTAAACCAGAACATCTGGGGGGAGGGGGGGAGGAAAACACAAGAGGAAATAGGCTACCTTGCATAATGACTTAGCCATTCCCAGTCTCTATTGAAGCCTAAATTAATAGTATCCAATTTGCAAATGAATTCCAATACAGCAGTTTCTCGCTGGAGTCTGGATTTGAAGTTTTTTTGTTTTAAGATAGCGACCTTCATGTCTGTGATTGCGAGACCAGAGAGATTGAAGTGTTCTCCGACTGGTTTATGAATGTTATAATTCTTGACATCTGATTTGTGTCCATTTATTCTTTTACGTAGAGACTGTCCAGTTTGACCAATGTACATGGCAGAGGGGCATTGCTGGCACATGATGGCATAAATCACATTGGTGGATGTGCAGGTGAACGAGCCTCTGATAGTGTGGCTGATGTTATTAGGCCCTGTGATGGTGTCCCCTGAATAGATATGTGGGCACAGCTGGCAACGGGCTTTGTTGCAAGGATAAGTTCCTGGGTTAGTGGTTCTGTTGTGTGGTATGTGGTTGTTGGTGAGTATTTGCTTCAGGTTGCGGGGCTGTCTGTAGGCAAGGACTGGCCTGTCTCCCAAGATTTGTGAGAGTGTTGGGTCATCCTTTAGGATAGGTTGTAGATCCTTAATAATGCGTTGGAGGGGTTTTAGTTGGGGGCTGAAGGTGACGGCTAGTGGCGTTCTGTTATTTTCTTTGTTAGGCCTGTCCTGTAGTAGGTAACTTCTGGGAACTCTTCTGGCTCTGAGGGTGACACACCCCACAGGAGCTGAATTTCCCACTCGGGTCTAAGTCGTGCCGTGTGGATGGGGCAGCGCGGTTGGGAGGCTCTGTTTGCTGCGGTGGATCCACTGGGGGTTGATGTCGTGGAGGTCGAGTGAAGACCCACTAAATTGACAGCAGAGCGCTCTCCGGTCGCCTTTGGGACTACGCCGGGAACGGAAGGAGGAAGGGAAGTCGACCGAAGAGCGTCTCCCCTCGACCCAGCCCAGTGTAGACACAGCAGTAAGTCAACCGAAGCGACGTCAAATCCAGCTCTGTTATTCATGCAGCAGGAGCAGCGTAACTTAGGATGACTTCCTGCGGTAGGATAGAGTCATAAATAGAAAGGGAAGGCTAACCACCTTTAAATCCTCCTGGCCAGAGGAAAAATCCTCTCACCTGTAAAGGGTTAAGAAGCTAGGACAACCTCGCTGGCACCTGACCAAAATGACCATGAGGAGATAAGATACTTTCAAAAGCTGGGGGGAGGGAGAAACAAAGAGTCTGGGTCTGTCTGTGTGATGCTTTTCCCGGGGACAGAACAGGAATGGCGTCTTAGAACTTAGTAAGTAATCAAGCTAGATATGCGTTAGATTCTGATTCCTTTAAATGGGTGAGAAACTAAGCTGTGCTGAATGGAATGGATAGTCCTGTTTTTGTGTCTTTTTGTAACTTAAGGTTTTGCCTAGAGGAATTCTCTATGTTTTGAATCTAATTACCCTGTAAGGTATTTACCATCCTGAGTTTACAGAAGTGATTCTTTTTACTTTTTCTACTATTGAAATTCTTCTTTTAAGAAACTGAATGCTTTTTTGTTGTTCTTAAGATCCAAGGGTCTGGGTCTGTGGTCACCTATGCAAATTGGTGAGGATTTTTACCAAACCTTCCCCAGGAAAGGGGGTGCGATGTTTTGGTGAGGATTTTTGGGGGTCTAACCCGGTTAGACTTTTGGTGGTAGCAGCGAAAGTCCAAGGGCAAAAGGTAAAATAGTTTGTACCTTGGGGAAGTTTTAACCTAAGCTGGTAAAAGTAAGCTTAGGAGGTTTTCATGCAGGCCCCCACATCTGTACCCTAGCGTTCAGAGTGGGGAAGGAACCTTGACAGATAGACACAGTGTCAGGCCTGAGTTTCCCCTGCAGTCTGGATGCTCAAACATCGGCTTGGCAACACAAGTCAGCAAGCCCAGGCCACATAGAGACAGGCTCAGTGTGTAGCGTGGACAGACCCTCAGACAACCCCAGTATTGTCAAATGAGGAAATCCTGCCTGTGTTTTGACTTGCTGGTAGAAGAGCCGAGTGACGTTGGAGCTCACCGAGCTTCACTGACCAACGCAGCGCTCCAGCACCTGAGCTCTCGGGCTCCCTGCTGAAAGAAAAGCTGAAGGAGCGACCAAGGTCAAAGAGAGGTGCTCGTCTTTGGCCCAGGGCAGGGAGTCCCACCCTCAAAGCGAGAACATTTCTCTCTTTGTCCGTCTGAGTTGGGGCAGGAGCGATAACACGTTTTCCTGTATTGGCTATTTCAGAGAGTAGTTTCTGACTGTCTTCTCAAAGACAGGGTGCGAAACAGGCCTCAAACCTGACTGAGTGGAAACAAGAATGATGCAGCTCGACTGAGCCAGCTGAGAATTGAGATGTGCCCCTCTCCGAGATGCTTGCTCATCCAGCTTGGTCTACAACTCCTGCCTATGAATTTTCCCCCCTTTCTTGGGATGCAGGCTTCTGATAGCTTCTGCAGCTTTGATTTAAAGTCATCCCAGGCCTCCTCTACCTTTAGATCCCTAAAGTTTTTCAGTCCAATCTACTTGCCTAACTCATTTCCTTCATTTTTCAGTCAGCCCTTTTGAAATGAAAAACCCTAGTTGCAGATTTATTTTTTGTTGATCCTTCCGTTCAGTTTGAACTGAATTAGCTCATGATCGCTCGAACCAAGATTGTCCCCTCCAACCATTTCTTCTAGAAGGTCCTCACTTCTCACCCAAACCAAATCTAGAATGGCACCCCCTCTTGTCGGATCAGCAACTACTTGATGAAGGAATCCATCTAACAGCATCTAGGAACCTCTGAGCCCGATTATTATTACTAGCACTCGTCCTCCAGTCTAGATCTGGGAGGTTAACGTCTCCCATGATCACGCAGTTTCCATGAGTATTTCCTTCATTAAAAACATTAAAGAGGGCTCGATCCACATCCACATGAGATCCCGGCGGTCTCTAGCACACTCCAAGCACTATCCCAGGGGAGGCTCGAGTCCTTTTCTTCCCAGTCGTATTTGGGACATAAGCCTTGTCTGGAAGGGCGCACGGGGCGAAAGTGTTTTTGGCCATAGCAGGTTCGTTGTCGCAAGAATGACGTCCATCCCCCTTCAAAACGTGTTTTGTGTAATGTTGTGTGTGTGATGTGTTGTGTGTCATGTTATGTGTGTTTGTGTCTGTCTGTGTAACGTGTTATGTGTCGTGTTGTGTGTGTTTGTGTGTGTGTGTGAGACGTGTTGTGTGTCGTGTTGTGTAACGTGTTGAGTGTGTGTGTGTGTGTGTGTGTGTGTGTGGTAAGGTGTTTGTGGTGTCATGTGATGTGTTGTTTGTGACATGGTGTGTGTGTGATGTGTTGTGTGTCGCGTTGTGTGTGTGCTTGTCCGACGTGCGACGTATTGTGTGTTTGATTCGCAATGTGCGACGTGCTGTGTGCGCGTGCGACGTGCGACATGTTGTGTGTGCGACATTCGACGTGTTGTGTGTGTGACATGCGACGCGCGACGTGCCATGTGCGAAGTGTTTGTGCAGCTTGAGGCATGCGATGTGTTGTGTGTGTCCATGCAACGTGTGACATGCGATGTGTTGTATGTGTAACGTGTTGTATGTCATGTTGTGTGTGTTATGTGTTGTGTTTCATGTTATGTTTGTCGTATTGTATGTGTTCTGTGTCATGTTGTGTGTGAGAGAAACGTTTTTGTGTGACATGTTGTGTGTATGTGACGTGTTTTGTGTCTTGTTGTCTCTCGCATTGTGTGTTTTTGTGTGTGTCATGTGTTTCTGTGTGTGTGTCGTGCGATGTGTTGTGTGTATCCGTGCAACATGCGACGTGTTGTGTGGGACATTAAATGTGTTTCTGTGTGTGTCGTGGTGTGTGTCGTGTTCTGTTTGTCATGTTTTGTGTGTGTGTGAGACATTTTGTGTGTGTGTCGTTTTGTGTGTGTGTGACATGTGTGTCATTTTGTGTGTCATCTAGAGTTGTGTAGATTGTGTGTATGGTATTGTGTTTGTAGTGTCATATGACATGGTGTGTGTGTGAGAGATGTGTTTTGTGTAGTGTTCTGTGTGAGTGACAAGTTCTGTGTCGTGTGTGTTTGTGTCTGTCTGTGCGATGTGTTGTGTGTCGTGTTGTGTGTGTTTGTGTGTGTGTGACGTGTTGTGTGTGTCGTGATATGTGTGTGTATGTGTGAGATGGGTTATGTGTCTTGTGTGTGTGTGCATGAGACATTGTGTGTGTGATGTGTTGTGTGTGTGTTTGTGTGTGTGACAGGTTTTTGTGTGTGTCGTGCGGCGAGCAATGTGCGACATGCTTACATGAGTGTGTGTGACAATGTGCAACATGTTTTGTGGGACGTGTGATGTGTTTCTGTGTGTGGTGTGTTGTGTGTGTTTCTGTGTGAGTCGTTTTCTGTGTCGTGTTGTGTGTGCCGTGATATGTGTGTGTGATGTCTTGTGTGTGGTTTTGTGTGTCATCTAGAGTGTTGTGTGGATTGTGTGTGTGGTATTGTGTTTGTGGTGACATGTGACGTGGTGTGTGTGTGAGACGTGTTTTGTGTAGTGTTGTGTGTGTGACATTGTGTGTCGTGTTTGTGTCTGTCTGTGTGATGTGTTGTGTCATGTTGTGTGCCATGTTGAGTGTGTGTGTGGTGTTGTGTTTTTGGTGTCATGTGATGTGTTGTGCGTGACGTGGTGTGTGTCATGTGTGTGTTTGTGTGACATATTCTGTGTTGTGTGTGTGACGTGTGTATTGTTTTGTGTCTGTGTGACATGGCGTGTGTCGTGTTGTGTGGTGTGAGATGTGTTTTTGAGTGTGACGTGCAACGTGCTGTGCGTGCAACGGGCAACGTGTTGTGTGTGTCCGTGCTATGTGCAATGTGCATCATGCGACATGCGACATGTTGTGTATGTGCCTGTGACATGCAATGTTTTGTGTGTGATGTGCAACACGTGACATCTTGTGTGTGTTACGTGCGACGTGTTGTGTGTCCGTGCTACACGCGACGTGTTGTGCATGACATACGACGTGCTGTGTGTGCGCGTGTGACACGCGTGGGACATGTGTGAAGTGCAACTTGCTGGGAGTGATATGATGTGTGACGTTTTGTGTGTATGTGTGCAACATGCAACGTGTTGTGTGTGTCTGATGTGCGACGTGTTGTGTGTCTATGTCCAATGTGTGACAAGCGACGTGCGACGTGTTGTGTGTGTGGCGTGTGGCGTGCGGCGTACGATGTGTTGTTTCTGTACGTGCGACACACACCATGTCACACACAAAATGTCTCATGACACACAACACGACACACAACCCATCACACACACACAACACACCACTCACCACACAGACACACACACAACACGTCACACAACACTCTAGATGACACACACAACACGTCACAAAACACCACACACACACCACACCACACACAACACGAAACACAACACATCACACACACACGGAACACAACACTCTGGACGACACACAGCACACACACAACACGTCGCACACACACAAACGCGTCTCACACACACGTGTTGTGTGTCATGCTGTGTGTTTGTGTGATGTTGTGTGTGTGAGATGTGCGATGAGCAATGTACTGTGTGTGTGACGTGCTATGTCAGCATGCGAAGTGCTGTGCGTGTGAGGTGAGATGTGTTGTCTCTGATCGTGCGACACGCACCACACACACAGCACACAACACAAAACAAACACACAACATTGCACACAACACATCACACACACAACACACCACACAGACACACACACACAACACAACACACAACACGTCCCACACACACTGAATACAACACTCTAGATGACAGACAACACATGCACAACACATCACACGCACACAAACACGTCTCACACACACAAGTGTTGTGTGTCATGCTGTGTGTGTGTGTGATGCACAGCACTTTGTGTGTGTGATGTGCGACGTGCGACGTGTTGTGTGTGTGAGACGTGCGACGTGTGACGTGAGATGTGTGGTGTGCGTGACTGTGACGTGCGACATGCGACATGCTGTGTGTGCGTGCGAATTGTGATGTGCGGTGTACGGCATGCGTCGTGCGTCGTGTTGTGTGCGACGTGTGACCTTTGTGTGTGAGGTGCGACGTGTGACATGTTCTGTGTGTGTGTGTCTGTGTGGTGTGTTGTGTGATCTGTTGTCTGTCGTCTTGTGTGTGTTGTGTGCCATTTTGTGTGTCCTGTTAAGTGTGTGTGTTGTGTTGTGTCTGTGGTGTCATGTGACGTGTTTTGTGTGATGTGGTGTGTGTAGTGTTTTGTGTCTGTGAGATGGGTTGTGTGTCATGTTTTGTGTGTGTGTGAGACACGTTTGTGTGTGTGACGTGCGACGTGTTGTGTGCGTGCGATGTGCGAGGAGTTGTGGGTGTGACATTTGACGTTTTGTGTGTGTGACATGCGACGTGTTGTGTGTCTGGGCCCGTCCCCTCAGTTGGAGTCTCAAGTCTTCAGTGTCCTTCTTGCTGGCAGTGTCGGCTGGGGGAGGAGAAAGGCCAAGCGTGGGCCCCAGGTTTGGGTTTGGGATTTGCCCCCTCAGCCCGTGTGCTTGGGAAGCCCCAAGTCCAGGCGTGCCTGGGGGGGGGGGGGCGCAAGCATGGGGGGGCATTGCTCAATCTCCCAGCCCGGTGCAGCAATTCCCTTGCTGTGGCCTCAGGCAGGGAATCACTGAGTGGGAGCTTCCTTGCTGGGCAACGGCTGTGGATGGGCTGTTTCACACCCCGCCCGGGGGTTGCTGACCTTCCTTGCTGGTATCTCCTAACCTTTCCCCGGATACATGGCAACCATGCCGTGCAAGGTAACAACACAATTCAATCCAAGGTGAGGAATATGGGGGTTACAGGGCACCTAGAGGAGGAGGATTTGATGTTTGCATTTTGCATAATGAAAGAGGAGGGATAATCATGTATTAAATGGATTGATGCAGGATAGGATTTGACCATGTTCTGCCAGCCACCCTTTCTGAGAGCAGGAAGGAACGGCCTCGTGGGCCATTGGTAAAGGTGCATCAGCCAGATTCTGATGTCTGTGAAAAGGCCTCACAAATGTCCAGATGGTCAGGAAGACGTGAGAGACTTGGAAACAGCAGGAGACAATCAGAAAACATCCACCGTATCCGGCGCTAAACATGTTAGCAGCATTGATGACTTCAAAGGCGAGGCAGGCACCCTGAATGCAAGACAAAGAAGATCTAAGGATGGGAAGCCAACAAAACCACCAAACAATAACAGTGGAAAACCCGGAGATTAATCCCACTTGAGGACTAACGATTACAGAATGACACTGCAAAATCCATAGACGAAAGTTGGAATTTACAAGTCTAAAGCTGGGGTGTTTTGCCATAAGACTCTGGGTTCAGTCCTGCAAAGCCTCAGAGCATGGGTTTGCGACCGACGGAGCTCAGCTCCTCGCTTGTGTTCAGTCTAACTGGCCGTTAGATTGACAAGAGCTACAGCAAACTGGTAACTGTAAGACCATCTGCAGGACGTGTGTGTGTGTGTGTGATTAAATGCGTATGCTAAGAGTTGTATTTTCAAGAAATGCGGCGTATTGCCTTTTCCCCTGAAAAGATCCCGTGTGCTTCTTCTAAGCATAAGACGCTCCCCCAAGGTGTAGAGTGTCACAAACACATCTCATGACTCTCCCCCAACAACTGGAACTAGGACATGAATGTGGAAGAAACAAGAAGAATTGTGTTAATGGTTTATTTACAGTAAGTGGAAAGCAGGAAAGTAAAAGGAGCTGAGAAGGAGCTTTCATAACCACAGCGTAGGGCAAGGGGACCCAGAGATTTTGAGAACAGTTTTCATAATGGCACTAAAGTCACAGAAGTGGCCAGGAAGTAACCCAGGGAATTAAGGAATTACCATCTCAGTTGAAGAAAAGGAGGACTTGTGGCACCTTAGAGACTAGCAAATTTCTTTGAGCATAAGCTTTCGTGAGCTACAGCTCACTTCATTGGATGCATTCAGTGGAAAATACAGTGGGGAGATTTCTATACATAGGGAACATGAAACAATGGGTGTTACCATACACATGGTAACAAGAGTGATCACTTAAGGTGAGCTATTACCAGCAGGAGAACGGGGGGTGGGGGGGAGGGGGGGAACCTTTTGTAGTGATAATCAAGGTGGGCCATTTCCAGCAGTTGACAAGAAAGTCTGAGGAACAGTGGGGGGTGGGGGTGGGGGGGGAATAAACATGGGGAAATAGTTTTACTTTGTGTAACGACCCTTCCACTCCCAGTCTTTATTCAAACATCATTTAATTGTATCCAGTTTGCAAATTAATTCCAATTCAGCAGTCTCTGGTTGGAGTCTGTTTTTGAAGATTTTTAGTTAAAGATTTGCAACTTTTAGGTCTGTAATCGAGTGACCAAAGAGATTGAAGTGTTCTCCGACTGGTTTATGAATGTTATAATTCTTGACATCTGATTTGTGTCCATTGATTCTTTTACGTAGAAAATGTCTAGTTTGACCAATGTACATGGCAGACGGGCGTTGCTGGCACATGATGGCATATATCACATTGGTGGATGTGCAGGTGAACGAGCCTCTGATAGTGTGGCTGATGTTATTAGAACCTGTGATGGTGTCCCCTGAATAGATATGTTGATACAGTTGGCAACGGGCTTTGTTGCAAGGATAGGTTCCTGGGTTAGTGGTTCTGTTGTGTGGTGTGTGGTTGCTGGTGAGTATTTGCTTCAGGTTGGGGGGCTGTCTGTAAGCAAGGGCTGGCTTGTCTCGCAAGATCTGTGAGAGTGATGGGCCGTCGTTCAGGATAGGTTGTAGATCCTTGATGATGCGTTGGAGAGGTTTTAGTTGGGGGCTGAAGGTGATGGCTAGTGGCGTTCTGTTATTTTCTTTGTTGGGCCTGTCCTGTAGTAGGTGACTTCTGGGTACCCTTCTGGCTCTGTCAATCTGTTTCTTCACTTCAGCAGGTGGGGATTGTAGTTGTAAGAATGCTTGATAGAGATCCTGGAGGTGTTTGTCTGTGTCTGAGGGGTTGGAGCAAATGTGGTTGTATCGCAGAGCTCGGCTGTAGACAAGGGATCGTGTGGTGAGCCTCCAGCTTTCATCCAGACCACACCACACAATCCATTGTCTGCAGCTGAGCTCTACGGTACAACCGCATTTGCTCCAACCCCTCGGACAGAGACAAACACCTACAGGATCTCTATCAAGCGATCTTAAAACTACCTGCTGAAGGGAAAAATACCCAAAAGTCACCTACTCCAGGACAGGCCCAACAAAGAAAGGAACAGAACGCCACCAGCCGTCACCTTTAGCCCCCAACTGAAACCTCTCCAGCGCAGCATCAAGGATCTGCAACCTATTCTGAAGGATGACCCCTCACTCTCACAGATCTTGGGAGACAGGCCAGCCCTCACTTACAGATAGCCCCCCAACCTGAAGCAAATACTCACCAGCAACCACACCACAAAAACACGAACCCAGGAACCGATCCTTCCAACAAACCCGTTGCCAACTCTGTCCACATTTCTATTCTGGAGATCTGGAGTACTGTGTCCAGTTTTGGGCCCACACTACAAGAAGGAGGTGGAAAAATTGGAAAGAGTCCAGTGGAGGGCAACAAAAATGATGAGGGGACTGGAACACATGACTTATGAGAAGAGGCTGAGGGAACTGGAATTGTTTCATCTGCAGAAGAGAAGAATGAGGGGGGATTTGATAGCTGCTTTCAACTACCTGAAAGGTGGTTCCAAAGAGGATGGATCTAGACTGTTCTCAGTGGTAGCTGATGACAGAACAAGGAGTAATGGTCTCATATTACAGTGGGGGAGGTTTAGGTTGGATATTAGGAAAAACTTTTTCACTAGGAGGGTGGTGAAACACTGGAATGCATTCCCTAGGAGGTGGTGGAATCTCCTTCCTTAGAAGTTTTTAAGGTCTGGCTTGACAAAGCCCTGGCTAGGATGATTTAGTTGAGGATTGGTCCTGCTTTAAGCAGGGGAGTTGTTGGGGACACTGGGGCATGGCCACTAGGTAAGTCGAGGGATAGAAGACCATGAGTGTCGATGAACGATGAAGCCTCCTCGCACTAGGCCCAGGTGTCCTTGCCCCCGCCTCCCCGCCTGGAGGCACTTGCAGCAGCTCTGCGTACTAGGCCCAAGTGTCCTTGGCCCCCCAGCCTGGAGGCACTCGCAGCAGTTATGCTGAGGATCTGCAACAATATGTTGCAGAGTCAGACTGCCTGAAACTAAACAAGGCCAAACAGGGCAGATATGGAAGAACAATGCTGAATAAAGAAGCTTTATGTATAGTTTAACAAATGATACAGAGAACAAGGGAACTAGCTGGGAACTGGATTGGCTGGCTATATGGATACTTAGGGCAGCTTGCTATTGGATAAGTATGCTGGGAAAAAGGATGTATAAAAGCCTGCCGGCAACAGCTTTTGGCGTCCCTGGGTGGGTGACGAGGCTGCTATTTAGCCTTGCCTGTACCCCTCCTGGAGGTCGAGGACTGCGGCGAGAACCGACACCCAGCGCGCACTGGTGAGTTCATCGGGGGCCTCAGAGGAGATGCGATTTGATCGACCCCAGAGGGCACAACAGTGCAACACACTCATATAGTGGAGAAGTAGTTGTGGACGACGGTGAGGAACCGGTCCCTTGGACATGGGAGAGGAGCAGCTGCAGACGACAGTGAGGAACCGGTCCCTTGGATAAGGTAGGAACCTTTTGAAATCCGGATTGTATGCTCTGTTGGAACCTGGGGACGCCCAGAGTTACCCTGTAGGTATGGGACAGGGACAAAGCTCGGGGGTTAGGGGACGGTGTACGCCCCTAGAGTGCATTCTAGCAAACTGGAAGTTATTTGGTGCGGATCCGATGACTAAGAGCCAATTAAAATGATTCTGTACAGTTGACTGGCCTCAATATCAACTAGAGGACCAGGAGTGGTGGCCACCAGGAGGGTCAGTTAATTACAACACGATCCTCCAATTAGTTTTGTTTTGTCAGTAAATAAATAAATAAAATAAATATTTGTATGCACAAGCGTTTATGGCTTTAAGAAGTAGAACAGAGCTGTAATTCTGCAGAGCTGTAATTTGACTCCGACTGGTTCGGTAGTAGCTAATGTTAGTCCCCAGACCCCCACCCCCACTGTAATGGCAGCGCTGGTATCCCCTTCGGCCCCCACACCCCCACCTTATAAGGGTAGGATGCCTCGGGTTACAGAGATTGCCCCCTCGGTGGGACTCTATCCTTTGATTACTGAGACTGTTGTGGCTTGCCCAGGGGCAGACGGACGTCAGGCTACCACTATGCAAGTTTACACCCATGTGCCATTCAATCCAATAGACTTAGCAGCTTGTAAAACACAGGCTGGGGAATTCTCAACGAACCCAAGCAGGTTTATTTCAGTCTTTGAGGGGTGCCTCGGTAGTCACAAGCCGGATTGAGACAACTGTAATATCCTCCGAAGAACTCTGTTGTCTAAGGTAAAGGAATCAGGTTACAGCTAAGGCAAGGGGAGCATCAGCGTTCAAGTGAAAAAAAAAAAAAAAGAAAGGAAGCTATCTGTCAAGTTCCTACCCCAAGTAATCGTAAGCGGCTCAGGGCATTTCTGGGTATGGTAGGCTTTTGCAGAATATGGATCCCAGAGTTTGGACTGTGGGTTAAACCCCTGTACGACTGTGTAAAAGTAGCAGATCATGACCCCTTTGATTGAACCCCAGAGGCTGACAGGGCATTTAAAATCCTGAAAAGGAAGTTGATGGAAGCCCCGGCTGTGGGCCTGCCGGATCTCTCTAAGCCGTTTCTGTTGTATGTACATGAACGAAAGGGGGTGGCCCTAGGAGTGCTCACACAGCTATTAGGAGCATGGAGATGTCCCGTGGCTTATTTTTCTAAGCAACTGGATCAGGTTGCAAAGGATTGGCCGGCATGTTTATGGGCGGTCGCAGCTACTGCCCTAGTGCTTGAGGAAGCCGAGAAGCTAACATTGGGAGGGGTTATGCAAATCTTTACTCCCCATATGGTCCAAGCCCTATTGGATGCAAAGGGAGGGCTTTGGCTCACCCAGGCTTGGATTGCTCGGTACCAGGCTAGGCTGTTAGAGAACCCTGAAGTCACCTTACAGCCTTGCCCCTCCCTTAACACAGCCACCCTCTTGCCAGAAACAGAGAAACAGAAACATGACTGTTTAGAAATCATAGATGCCCAGTACTCCAGCCGTCCGGATTTAAAGGATGTACCCCTCCCAAATGCAGATTATGAGTGGTACACTGTAAGGCCCATCAAAGGGAGGATCAAGATGTGGCCAGAGGTAACGCCCGGGCAGATAGAGAGGCTAAGCATGCTGCCACCCTGCCATCCCCTCAGGCTGAGAACGCCCATATGCTGCCCTTATCCCATCAGGAGGGGAGCTTCCAGCCCCTCAGTACTCTGGGGAGGAGAGACAGCGAACTAAAAAACTCGGTCTCCGGGAAAAGGAGGGATGGCTCCATTCCCCGGAAGGGAAGGTCCTCCTACCAAAGGGCCTGATCCGGCCAGTGCTGCAGACACTACATCAAACCACTCATGCTGGCAGGGAGGCACTTATCCAGCTAATGGGAAAATACTTTATCACTTCCGGACTCCGACCCCTGGCTGCCCAGGTACAAGCGTACTGCTTAGTCTGCCAAAAGAATAACCCCCGACCGGGACATCCTGTGCCACCAGCTGCCCTAGAACCCACTCCGGGCCCCGGACAAGTGTGGCAAATAGACTTTACTGAGTTTCCCCGGACCCCAGGGTTCAAATATCTCCTTGTCATAGTGGATCGGTTCAGCGGATGGCCAGAAGCCTTCCCCTGCCGTAACTGCACTGCCAGAACAGTGGCCCTCAAGTTTGTTAAGGAGATCATTCCTCGCTTTGGACTCCCCCCGTGGGTGGAATCTGACAACGGGACACACTTCACGTCAAAAATCATTCAAAGCATCTCACATGCCTTACAGATCCCCTGGAAACTCCATACGCCCTGGAGACCGCAAGCCAGTGGGGTAGTGGAGCGGACCAATCAGACCCTTAAATGGCATCTCTCAAAAGTGTGCCAAGAAGCCTCACTGCGATGGCCTGATGCTTTGCCCCTCATCCTACTCCATATCCGCGTTCTCCCAAAGGGTAGATTAGGGCTTAGTCCCTTTGAAATTACGTTTGGAAGGGCATGGCCTATGAATGGCACCGCGGTTCTGTTAGGGGAATGGGAGTTGGGTAATGTTTTTTTTGTTACAGTATATGTGTTCCCTGTCTGCTGTTCTCTTGTCTCTTCACAAGTATACCAAGGATTCCCAGCCTCTACCCTTGGACTCTCCCGTCCACTCCTTACAGCCCAGTGACTCCGTGCTTGTTCGTACCTGGAAAGACAAGCCTTTCCAGGAAAAGTGGAAAGGACCCTATGCCGTCCTGTTGATCTCCCATACAGCGGCAAAGATCGAGGGACACGAGAACCGGATCCATCACTCTCGTCTGAAGGCAGTACCCACCCCCTCGTCAGCAGAACAGTGGACCGTCCAACCTGCTGACTCCTCATCTAGTGACGATCTCGGGCTAAAGCTACTGTTTAAAAGACACAAATAGCGGGCACCTTAATGCTAAAATGGGCCCACCCAGGTCCTGGAGACCCTGGGTTGGGAAGACTCTGGTGATAATTAATTGGGTAACATTGTTATTCTCTGTATTGGTATTTCCAAACTGTGCATATTGGGAGCATAACTCCTTTGTTTCGCTTGCACACCATGTTGCTACTTTAACAAACCAAACTGATTGCTGGGTATGTGCTCCGACGCCCCTGTCCCCCAAAACGGGAATGTCCCTTGAGATGCTGCCCTTGACCCTAGCAGAATTAGCCGCCACCAAAGAGCAGGAAAGAATGGACTCGCCGTTCTGGAACAAGACCTCTTTACAGCAAGCCACCTATTAGGACCAGGAGTATTCAGTTGCAGTACTCACTGAGGGAGTGTTATGTTTTACCCGAAACCAATCTGATCACTATGGGCGTCCTGTGGGAAAAAGCTCCTCTGTTATTACACAGTGGGCTGATGGGTATTAGATAAAGACCAAAAGGGGAGGCCAGCAGTGTGGGTGTAATGGTTCCTCCCCTTTTAGGGAAACTCTTACAAATAATCTTACCACAAAAGAAAGGTTTGGAAATGTAACTTGCCATCCAGTTAATATCTCCAATGTAGCAAGCCAATGGTGGGTTTGTAGTGGTCCCTTTGTCGAGTGTAATTTGAACGGCACAATTAGAAACGCCCCCACTTGTACCCAATCAGGAGGATGGGATGCCCCCTTAGGGGCATATAAACTGTTTGGAAAAGCAGCCAAAGCAGCCTTAAATATCCCAGGAATCCCCTTAAGAAACAGTCTTTACTGGGCCCTACAGAGTCACTATTTTGTATGTGGCCGAAAGGCTTACAAGGTGCTGCCAGCCAACTGGACAGGTAGCTGTTATAAAGCTCGTGGAGTTCCTCATCTTTCCATAACTGCCACGCTGCCCAAAGGAAAGATTAGAAATGCCCGAGACACCACTGTTGAGTCACGAGAAAAGACCCTGCGGTGACTGACTACGGCATTGGAGGGCACTATGAAGAATCCCCTCACAACCGAGAAGCTGGTAGGGTGCTCTGTACTGGGAATAGCGCCACTGTTTACCGGGCCAGCCATGGCAGGCATAGGCCGCTATACTGTAAGGCTGCAAATGGTACTTGAGAAGGTGGCCTTAGAGTTAGAGGACTCAGTTAGCGATTTAGGGTCAGCAGTAAAAACATTAAATAAAGAGGTACAGCAGCTCAGGACGTTTTCCCTCCAAAACAGGCTGGCTTTGGACTATCTCTTGGCATCCCAAGGGGGGGTTTGTGCCCTTGTCGGGCCCCGATGTTGTGTATATGTCAATGATAGCAGTTATGAGATCTATGAAAAGGTGGTACAGGCTGAGGCCCATGCCCGAGCCAGAGCACAGGTTGCCTATACTGCCCCCGAGAGCGATTGGTTGCAAACCTTGTTTTCAGGCTGGGGTTTGTCGTCTTGGCTTGGTGGTTTATTTAGCCTGTTATTGAGACTTCTCTTTCCTGTATTGCTTGTATTACTGGTATTATGCTGTGCAGTCTCATGTGTCAGGGCCCTTTTGCAAAAGTTAATAAGTCCTTCTCTTCAGGGCTATCACAAAGTGCTTATGCAAAGTCCTATTGTAAAGAAATAAGTAGCCCAAGTGAGAAAACTCAGAGCCAAGGCTGTTGAGTGTTCTCAAAGGGGGGAGCTGTTGGGGACACTGGGGCATGGCCACTAGGTAACTCGAGGGGATGGAAGACCACGAGTGTCGATGAAACCCCTCGCACTAGGCCCAGGTGTCCTTGGGATCTTTTTGCAGCTGCAAATAATCTTTTCTGCTTCTCCACCCCATTGTGATTATTGGGTGAAGCACACCGGGTAGCAAACCAACACCAGCTGTTGTTTAACCTCTCGGCACTGGGTGCCGGCAACACTGTCCAACATTAAAGAGGTGAAACAAGGCTGGCAGTTTGGGCTGCTGGACAGAACAAGCCTTCAGGCTGAAAAGCCAACAACCTTTCTCTCCATTTCAGCAAAAAACAACATTCAACAAACCCCCACAAAAACAGGCACCTGAAAAGTCCTGCCCCCGACTTCACCTTTCCAAGGTCTTCTCCGCACTCTCTCCCGCCCCGAGTGAGAATCCGACACCTTGACCAACACACCACAGTGAGACCCGAATGCAGCTCTCCCTCTGCAGGCAGGATGGTGGAGAAAAACACAGGTGAAAAACCCTCCCGGCTCAGCTGCGCACGGAGCCTTGGCAAGGACGTGGTGGTTCGGTGACGCCGGGATCTCTCGCACGGGAAAGGAGACTCGTGCCCGACCCCAACCAACCCTTTGGGAACTCGAAGGAAGCCGCATCGCACAGGCGTTTCCACAGCCCAGCCCCCAGCCACACACCCAGGCCGGAGGGGTCGGGACACGGGAAGGGGCAGCAGCCAACGCCCCCGGGGGGAGGGCTGGGGCGGGAGCTGCAGCCAGGCCCCTGGACCCGCAGGGAGACGCAGACCCTGACAGCAACCAGCCACGTTTGCCCACGTGTGTGTGTGCGACACGTCTGTGTGTGTGTGATGTCTTGTGTGTGTGCTGTGTGTCGTGCAGAGTCTTGTGTTCAGTGTGTGTGTGATGTGTTGTGTTTCGTGTTGTGTGTGTGTGTGTGGTGTGGTGTGTGTGTGTAGTGTTGTGTGACGTGTTGTGTGTTGTGTTGTGTGTTGAGTTGTGTGCCGTTTTGTGTGTCATGTTGAGTTTGTGTTGAGTTGTGTGCCGTTTTGTATGTCATGTTGAGTGTGTGTTGTGTGGTTGTGGTGTCATGAGACGTGTTGTATGTGATGTGGTGTGTGTCGCACACACAGACAACACATTGTACGCCGCACACACAACATGTCACGTGTAGCACGTCTTACACACACGTCCCACATCACACGCACAGCATGCTGCATGTAGCACGCAAACACACAAAACATTGCACGTCACACGCACACACACAACACGTCGCCTGTTGCATGATGCACATCGCACACAGCACGGTCACACACAACACCTTGCGCGTCGCACGCACAGCACCTCGCACCTCACACTCACAAACACTTCTCACACACGCACAACACGACACACACCACATCACACAGACAGAAAAAACTACACACATGTCACACATACAGAAAGACACACAACACGACACACAGCACATCACACACACACAACACGTCACACAACGCGTCTCACACACACACAACACGTCACACAACACGTCACACACACACCAACACACACAAGACTACACACAACATGACACACGCTTCACACAAAACACGTAACATGACACCACACACACAACACCATACACACACTGAACATGACACACAACGGCCCACAATACAACACAAACACACATCACACACAACACATCACACACACACACACCACACCACAAAGACACACACACACAGTACGTCACACACACACACACAACACTACACAACACACGTCTCACACACCCACACCCACACACCTCGTCACATGTCACCACAAACACCCAACCACACACAATCCATACAACACTCTAGACCACACACAACACACACACGACACACAACCCATCACACACACACATATAACACAACATGACACACACACAATACAACACACACAGAAACAAATCGTATGTCCCACACAACACGTCGCACGTTGCACAGATACACAGAACACATCGCATGCACACATGTATGCAAGTCGCACGACACACACACAGAAAGACGTCACACACAAACACATGTGACACACAACATGACACACAACACATCACAAACACAAACACTTCTCTCACACACACACAAGATGACACAGAACCCATCTCACACAGACACACACAACACGACATGTAACACACAACATGACACACAACACGTCACATACAACACATGGCACGTCGCACATCGTACGGACACACACAACACATCGCACGTCACATGTTGCACGTCACACCTGCACACATAACACATCGCGCATCGCATGTCACACACACAACACGTTGAATGTCGGACACACAACGCGTCACACGTCGCATGCACACTCAGCACGGCACACGTCGCACATTGCACGCAACACTTCGAACACACAACACGTCGCGTGTCGCACGTTACACACAAAAAAGTTGCATGTCGCACACACATGTTGCATGTCGCACATCGCACACACAACACGTCGCACATCGCACAAACACACAATGCGTCACAAACACAACACATCACACACACAAACAGGTCTCTCACACGCACAACATGAAACACAACACATCACACACACACAACCCAACACACAACACGTCACACAGACACAAACACACACAACATGACATAAAACATGTCAGACACACACCCCCACACGCCACATGACACCACAAACACACCACACACACACACCACGTCACACACACAAACACACAACACGACACACAACACATCACATAGATAGGCACAAACACATACAACATGACACAAAACACGACATACCCAAGACTACACAAAACACATCACACACACACACACACACACACCCCATGTCACATGACACCACAAACACAACATCACACACTCAACACAGCAAACAAGAAGATGCACATGTGAAGTGTGAGGTGCGATGTCTTCTGTTTCCGTGTGAGACGTGCAAAATGCAACGTGCAACGTGAGGCATGTTGTGTGTGTGTGACGTGCAATGTTTTGTGTGTGTGATGTGCGACGCAGGACGTGTTGTGTGTGTGACGTGCGATGTGCTCTGGGTGGGGTCTGTGTGTGTTTCTGCACAAGCTGATTGCGATGTCCCAGAGGCCAACAGCAAAGAGGGTTCGGCGTCAGCTTTCTTGCCCTGCCGTCCGTCTGCCACCGGGCTGGGGGGACAGCGGCTGGGGACCCCAGGAGCTGCTGAGAGACGCGGAGGATCCCTCGGAAGGGAGAAGACGACGGGAGAATCAGACTCTTCCAGCAACGAGCCACATTTGCCCAGTGCTGACGCTCTCAGGCCTCCGCATTTTGCGCCAGAAACCAACCGCCAAATCGAGCTGGAAAATTGAACCACTTGCAAATGGCCCTTCTAGCGTCTCACCAGACCGTCGGCGACCGTCTGGGGGTGAGCTGTGGGCTCCCGAGAGGTAGAATCCAGGGCCTGCCTCTTCGCTTCCCACGGCCAGGTATTTTCAGCCCCCAACAATGGGGGGAAGAACAGGGAGATGAAAAGCCAAAGAAAGTTTCAAGAGTTCTCCTTCCTGGCTGAGCTGGCTGCGCTGTCCAGGTCACGGATGGTCATTCTGGGGAGGGATGTGGCTCTGGTCCACTTTGAAGGGGCTTGATCTGGGGAAGGATGTGGGTCTCAGATATCTGGAGGATTGGACCAGAGCCCAGTCTTGTGGGGGCACAGCTGGTGGTCCTCATCCACGTCTGTCTGCCTCTCTTCTGCCAGAGAAGGCAAGCCAGGCCAGTACGAATAATGATGCTGTCAGTAAAATGGAATCAAGCTGTGGATGGTTTTTCTTTGAAAAACTATTTTCACACTTTTCAATCGGCCCCTGGTAGTTCCTAGGAGAAATGTGAAGGATGAGATATTGGAACAGTTCCCTCTTCGTGGGAGCAACAGCTGGCTGGGGTTTTGGCTGCTCAGGCTTTTGTTCCCTGGTTTTACCCACTGTGGTTTCTTTTGCATGGATTTCATGTACCTGTGTGTAAGTTTTTGCCCAAAGGCACACAGCTGTACAGGTTTTATCTACAATCTTTACAAGTTGAAGTTGCAGATGGAGGGGGCTCCCAGCAATGGCAGCCTTAAGGGGGTGGGCGGCTAGAAGCTGGGGGACTGGATCAGGACCCCCCAACACTTACTGCTTTCTCTGCCCTGCAGTTTTAGTCCCCCCACATTAGCCTGATTATCACAACAAAATTTTGTTTCTCCTGCTGCTAACAGCCCACCTTCATCGACTAGTCTCTTTAAGAGTTGCTATGGAAACCCCCATTTTCTCGTCTTCTCTGTATCGCTATATATATATCTTCCTGCTGTATTTTCCCCTGCATGCATCTGATGAAGTGGGCTTTAGCCCATGAAAGCTTATGCTCAGATAAATTGGTTCGTCTCTAAGGTGCACAAGTCCTCCTCATTCGCTTTTCCTGACTGATTGTGCTGGGGGCTCTGCCTGGCTCCAGCGCTCCGGTCCCTCAGCTACCAAGGCCACCTGGGGTCCCTGATCGATTCCAGCTTCAAGGAGTGCTGAGATCCATCTGTCTCTTTCTGTGCCTCTGTCTCTCTCTAGGAATAGCCTCCTGACCCTGCCTCCTGTGATCAGTTATAGTTTGCTAGCCCCCCACCCCACCTCCACGGGTGTTTTTGGCTTCTCCATTCACTCTGCAGCAACGCTCCTTGTACCCAAGCTAAAGATCCCTGCAGCCCCAAAAATCCTCGGGGGTTTGCTCAGCAAGTGGGTTACTAGCAGAATGGTTGTGGGGTGAAGGTGGGGAGAGGGAGGTGCTGAACCTGGGGGCAGAGGAAGGTGGCAGATGAAGGTGTTGCTCAGCCCAGCCCGCCGCGTCCAAGGACATATGAGGGGACCAGCATTAAATTGCTGTTCGATCCAGCCCACTGAGTCCCGGGACACATCAGGGCTCAGCTTGCGAGTGGTGATGACCCAGTCCTCTCTGACATGCTATGTTCATGTGTGTGTGCCTGTGTGTCTGTTCATGTTCATCACATTTGGGGGCTGGAAGACCCCAGCCCTGGGGAACTGAGGTCCTGCAGGGTAGCTCCATTGGGAGGGAACTTGCAGAAGGAAGGAGTAGCGATCCATAGGAAAACACAAGTGACAAAAGCAGCACATTGACAGAATTGCAAAATCTCCCCCCACCAGAAGAGTAATCCTAACAAATGGGCGTACCCCAAAGGTAAAGGGCAATTCTGGTAACAGCTCATTTGGGGCTTCTTTGGAAGGGGGATGGACGTCATTCTTGCGACAAGGCACCTGCTATGGCCAAAAACAATTTCGCCCTGTGTGCCCTTCCAGACAAGTCTTATGTCCCAAATACTTTGGGTCTTCCGGGATAAGTCCCTGAATAATCAAGGAGCTTGACCAAAAAGGTTGTCGCGTCTAAAAAGGAAGAAAGATTGTCGTTGTGTAGACCATGAAACAAGCCCTGCAACTTTTGGACACATATCCCGACAGTCCACAGGGTGCACATCAAGGAACGTTCAAAGCGAGACGGGCGTTCTTTTTGGGGGGACTGACCCCCATTGCGCTGACCAGGAGAAGGGGGAAGTGGGAGTCTGCAGCGCCATCTAACGGCCAAAGGAGAAATCGCCGGCTTCTGGACCTGTGTGCACCCTTGGTTCGGTTCACATGGAAAGCTGTGTCACGCCAGGTTGGGAAAACGGGGTTCTGCTGCCCGACATCATCCTCTGGAATGACTCAACCCGATAGGACACCTCCTGCGATACACTGCTCTGAGTGATGCTCTCAAACAGGTCCCCACAGCTCCCCAGCCTCCCCCCTCCGGGAGGCAGGTGTGAGAGGATTGTTCTCCCCAGCTGACAGAGGGAGAAACGAAGGCTGAGAAAGGCGAAGGGTCTCGTCTTCCATCATACAACTTGTCGGGATAGAGCTGGGAACAGGACCCGGGTGTCCTGACTTTCAAACGAACCATCAGTCTGGAGTTTCACACACTGAAGGATCAGAATACAGGGACCTGCAATGAGCTACAGACCAACAACCATTCACACTGATTCTTCAGCGAGTGTTTTAGAAGCACGAGAACACCAGCGAGAACCAGAAAAGGCTCAGAGACAATCAGCAGCAAGGGGGAGAACAATTCACCAAACAGATGGTTGGTTCTGGCTTATTTACTGGGTCTTAAACGAGAACAACAAAGTCCTGAATCTCCTCCCTGCCATGAGACCCCCTGCTCAGCCAATCAGCGTTGAGACTCTGGCGGTGGGCTGAGGGTTCCCCAGATGGCCCAGGGATGGCTCAGGTCACCGGTGAGGATCACTCTCAGAGCACGCTTCCTGTCCCATCTCTTTGGGAGGCCTCCCACCATGAGGGCTAAAGAGCAGCCCCCTCCTCGCCAGTGGAGGGAGGGAAGCAGGAAAAGGGAAACCAAAAAGGACAAACCCCAAGGACTCGAAGGGACAAAGGCCTAGCTGGGGGAAAATTGTCCCACCTTAACCTCCTGTTTTCCGTGCCGAGAATTTGGCCAGCACCGGACGGATCAGGCTGCCTTGGTACCAAACCTCTCTGGGGCTCTTCCCTTCTCCACAGGGACGTCTGTCTTCTCGCTCAATGAGCAGTGGGAAAGGAGAAAACTCCAGAGAGGCTCCACCTCGCGCTCACATACGAGACCCTGAATTCTCTCTCAGTCCTCAAGGAGACACCTCCAGAAGGAGACTCCCTGCAGCAAAGCCCCGGGGGTCTCTGAGATCCCCCTGCCCTGCAGCCTGTCCTCCCTGGCCGTTGTCGTGGACTCTCTGTGAGGTCACTGCCTCCCAACCTCCTTTCACCAATCAGCTGAGTGCTGCAAAAGGCCCTTGTGATGTCACTGCCACCCCCACCCCTGCCCTGCAGGGCTCATGTCCTGCCCCGAGCCGGCTCCTGTGCGTGTTTGAGCTGCTCCCCCTGGGTCACCCCCACACACTCAGTGGTCGTGCAAGGGTTCACGCAGGCCACACGTGGAACCATCAGAGGATGCTCAATGTGCCGCACTCGGTTTTGCAGAGGTTTGGAGACTTGAAGGCCAGAAGAGACTGTTAGATCATCTCATCTGGCCCCCTACACATCACAGGCCTCCTGCATGGCGCAGTAGCGAGTTTTCGACCAAAGCAGACTCGAGAAAGGCATCTCATCAAGGGATGGATGAAGCCCCACTTCCCTTGGGAGTCTGGAGGAAATTGATGCTGTGGGGGGCAGGGAATTGACCCCAAGGCCACACTTGTGAGTCTGTATCATAACACACATGCACAACAGCACTGCGCGAAGTATGTACACGTCACCTTAACTCTTATGTTTCCTAATGTTTAAAGGCCTGCTCTCCAGGGTGTTCTTTGTGCTTCTAGATTGATTTTGGGGAGAGATGCAATCATTTAGTTCAGAGTGGGAGCCGTGTTAGTCTGTATCAGCAAAAAACCAAAACAAAAGAAGGAGTAGTTCTGGCACCTTAGAGACTAACAAATGTATTTGGGCAAATTTGATGGTGTGGCTGATGTGATTAGGTCCGAGGATGGTGTCCCTAGACTAGATATGTGGACAGAGTTGGCAATGGGTTTGTTGCAAGGATAGGTTTCTGGGTTAGTGTTTTTGTTGTGTGGTTGCTGGTGAGTATTTGCTTCAGGTTGGGGGGCTGTCTCTAAGCGAGGACTGGCCTGTCTTCCAAGATCTGTGAGATTGAGGGATCGTCCTTCAGAATACATTGTAGATCCTTGATCCTGCCCTGGAGATCTTTTAGTTGGGTGCTGAAGCTGATGGCTGGTGGCGTTCTGTTCCTTTCTTTGTTGGGCCTGTCCTGGAGTAGGTGACTTCTGGGTATTCTTCCTTTCAGCAGGTGGGGATTGTAGTTTGAAGAATGCTTGAAGAGATCCTGGAGATGTTTTTCTCTGTCTGAGGGATTGGAGTAAATGCGGTTGTATCTTAGAGCTTGGCTGTAGACAACGGATCGTGTGATGTGGTCTGGATGAAAGCTGGAGGCATATAAGTAAATATAGTGGTCCAGGATAGGGTGGTGTTTATGTGACCATCGCTTATTAACACTGTAGTGTCCAGGAAGTGGGTGTCTTGTGTGGCCTCTCCTTCTGCCCCTCCACCCCCACCAACATGATACAGTTCTGCGGTGACCTGGAATGCGACTTTCCACGTCTCCAACAGAAGGAATATTTCCAACACACCTCTGAACAACACACTAATCCACAGAGACCTTCCTACCAACACGACAAAAAGAAGGATTCTGCCTGAAGGTCGAAACAGCAGACTGGACTTCAACTCGAGTGCTTCAGCCAACATGCACTGGCTGAAGTGGTCGAAAAGCAGCACCACTTGGCCCATAACCTCAGCCGTGCAGAACACAACACCGTCCATGGCCTCAGGAACAACTCTGACATCCGAATCAAAAAGGCTGACAAAGGAGGTGCTGTCGTCTTCATGAATAGGTTGGAATATGAACAAGAGGCTGCTCGGCAGGTCTCCAACTCCACATTCTCCAGCCCATTCCCCTCTGATCCCACTCAGGGTGACCAAGAGAAACTGCACCATCTGCTCAAGAAACTCCCTGAAAAAACACAAGAACAAATCTGCACAGACCCGCCCCTGGAACCCCGACCAGGGGTCTTCTATCTGCTACCCAAGATCCATAAACCGGGAAATCCTGGATGCCCCGTCATCTCAGGCATTGGCTCGGGGTGCTGGTCGCGCAGGGCCTGAGGAGAGAGTCGACACAGCCAGATACTCCTACTGTCAGGATGCCAATGCCTGAGAGGATTTCATCGCGGTCTCTGACGAGGGGGTTCAGGCTCCAGCGCTCTGCTCTGTTTTCCCAGCCCTGTGCAGGGGGTTGTTTCCAGTTTCAGAAATGGGGCAATGTTGACACACTCCAAATGGGTCTTTGCATAAATCAGGCCCTAAGCCAGGGGCAGGCAAACTTTTGGCTTGATGCCAGATCGGGTTTCAGAAATTGTACGGAGGGACAGTTAGGGGAGGCTGGGCCTCCTCAAAGAGGAAGGCATGGCCCAGCCCCCGCCCCCATCCGATCCCCGCTTCTCGCCTCCTGACGGCCGCCCCGGACCTCCGGCCCCATCCAACCCCTCTGTTCCCTGAGGGGCTCCAGATCCCCCTGCCCCTAACAGCCCCACACTGCCCCATCCAACCCCCCCCTCCTTCCTGTCTGCCACCCGGACCTTCTGCCCCATCCAACCAGCCCTTCTCCCTGACCGCCCCGGGACCTCCTGCCGCCATTCAACCCCCTGTTCCCCGCCCTCTCACCACCCCGACCCCATCCACCCCCCAGCCCCTGACCCCACCCGAACTCCCCTGCCCTCTACCCCACCCCTCCCCTGCTCCCTGCCCCCTGACCGCGCTGCCTGGAGCCCCAGGACCAGCCGCCGGGCCGCACCGCACAGAGCCCCGGGGTCGGCCAGGCTCGTTGCCCCGCTGCCCGGAGCATGGGCCGGCGGCGCTGGGAGCGGAGGCTGCGGGGGGGGAACGGCAGGGGCGCGGCCTGGGGCTCTCCAGAACGGCTCAGAGCCCCCGGCCCCCCTTCTGCCCCCCCGCTCCCCACATGTTGCAGCCACCCCACCCAGCTGAGACACCCCACCCCACAGACCCCTCCCCTCCCTACAGCCCCCCACAGCCATGCTGTGTCCCCCTGGGGGCTGCCATGGTGCTGCCCCTCCCGACCCAACCCAACCCAACAGCCGCAGCCATGCCATTGACCCAAGTCTCCGATCCAGGTCCCCTATAGCCTCTCCCTCCCCCACATCCCTCCCAGACCCAGTCCCCAACCCGACAACCCAATCGCCCCCTGTCCACAACCCGCCTTTCCTCCTCCCACAGCACCAATCCATCCCCTACCCTCCCACAGCTCCCACCACACAGACCCCTCCACCTCCCAGCTGGGCCCCCTCCCCGCCCCCTGCCACCCCACCCACCCTATCAGACACCCCCCCCACCCCCGCTGGTGCACCAGGGTTTCCCCAAGAGCCACCAACAGCTGTGAATGGTGTGGGGGAGAAGGTGTTGGTATTTGGTTGTGTATTGTATTATGTGTATGTGTCGAGGCTTGTGGGGGCTTTGTGCTGGGGGAGAAGCTGAGCCCTGATTCGGGGCCGGGGCTTCTCTGACTTGGGATCCTATGAAGGGAGCCAGCCAGTCAGGCCGTGGCACAGGAGCCAGCAAACAGGGCTGTAAACAGGGGAGTCTGAGGGGGAGTTTGTCTTGTGGTGCTTGTTTGGGGTTTGTTGTTGCTGTGGGGGGTGGGTGTTTCCCAGGTGAACAGGATTTAGGTGGGAAGGCAATGACAGACGCAGAGGTAGCAGTGGGAGTGACTCATGTCGTGGAAGACACAATGGAGATGACTGGCTGTGGAAGCTGCCGTATGTCCATGATCCTGGAGGGGGGACCTGGTAAGAGTTTTGTCTGCATGAAATGCCGTCTGCTCGAGCTGATGGAGGAGAAGATCTGAGGTTTGGAGATGCAGGTGGAAAGTCTGGTTGAGTTTAGAAAGGGGTTTGAGCAAAGACATGAGGTATCTGAAGGGAAAAGCTCTCACTTGCAGATGGAAGCAGGACTGAGGAATTCTGAGGGGAGACTGCTGGGTGAGGGAAGTGGTCAGTGGAAGCATGTGACTACAAGAACCAGGCAGAGGAAAAGACAGGCTAGTGAAGGAGAAATAGAGCTCAGGAATAGGTTTTGAGAGTTGGAAAATGAAGAAGGGGCTCAGCAGGTAGTCACTGAAGGTGGAGGGGCAAGAAGGAAGAGAAGAGCGGCTAGTCCTATAGGAAAAGGGGAAGAGTCAATGGAGACTACACCAAATATGAGCCCCAGGAGGATACAGGATGGGTTGAAGAGGATTACAAGGGAGAATAGGAATGGAAATAACTTGCAGCCAGAGGGAAGAGGGGATAGACTACAGAATAGCATCGTCACCAGGGAAAGGCAGGGCTAAGTGACTGGGAACTCTTTACTGAGAAGACTAGACAGGCCTGTAACCAGAGCTGATCCACAGAATAGAAGGGTGTGCTGTCTTCCAGGTGCTAAGATATGGGATGTAGATCTGAGGTTGAAAAGGATCCTAAAGGGAACGGGAAAGAATCCCCTAATTATCCTTCATGTGGGAACAAATGATACAGCTAGATTCTCGCTGGAAAGTATTAAGGGAGACTGTGCTTGGCTGGGGAAGACGCTTAAGGAAATTGAGGCTGAGGTGATCTGTGGTGGGATTTTGCCTGTTCCTGGAGAAGGTCAACAAAGGCATGACAAGATTATGACTATCAACAGATGGCTCAGGCAGTGGTGCTAGAAGGAGGGCTTTGGGATGAATGGCCACTGGGAGGCATTCCTGGACAGAGGACAGTTCTCTCGGGATGGACTTCATCTGAGTAGGGAAGGAAATAGACTTCTAGGATGGAGGCTGGCACAACTAATTAAGAAAGCTTTAAACTAGGAATCTGGGGGAGATGGTTGGTTGGGGGATGTCCAGGTAATCTCCATGCCGGATTTTAGCCTTGAGAGGGAAGAAAAGAAAGTAAGAAAGGATACAGCCGTGGGCAGGAGAATGCTTTAAGGAGGAAGGGCAGTGTGGATACCAGTCTAATAGGTTCTGCTGGCTGTAGAATGACCGTGCCTCATTGGGTAAAGAAAGTGACAGAGGCCAAACAGCAAAAATGAAGATGCGATATGCCTAGGTAACAAAATGGAGGAACTAGAGGTACTGGTGCAGGAAGTGAAACCAGATATTCTCGGGATAACAGAAACAGGGTGGAATAGTCGTCATGACTGGACTACGGGTATTGAAGGGTATGTGCTGTTTAGGAAAGACTGAAATAAAGGTAAAGGTGGTGGAGTAGCATTGTCTATCAATGAGGAGGTAGAATGTAAAGCAATAAGAAGCGATGGAAAGGATAAGACAGAGTCCGTCTGGGCAAAAATGACATTGGGGAAGAAAACTACTCAAGCCTCCCCTGGGATAGTGCTTGGAGTGTGCTAGAGACAGCTGGGATCTAATGTGGATATGGATCGAGCCCTCTTTAATGTTTTTAATGAAGTAAATACGAATGGAAACTGCGTGATCATGGGAGACGTTAACCTCCCAGATCTAGACTGGAGGACGAGTGCTAGTAATAATAATCGGGCTCAGATGTTCCTAGGTGCTGTTAGATGGATTCCTTCATCAAGTAGTTGCTGAACCAACAAGAGGGGGTGCCATTCTAGATTTGGTTTTGGTGAGAAGTGAGGACCTCCGAGAAGAAATGGTTGTAGGGGACAATCTTGGTTCGAGCGATCATGAGCTAATTCAGTTCAAACTGAACAGAAGGATCAACAAAAAATAAATCTGCAACTAGGGTTTTTCATTTCAAAAGGGCTGACTTTCAAAAATTAAGGAAATGAGTTAGGCAAGTGGATTGGACTGAAGAACTTTAGGGATCTAAAGGCAGAGGAGGCCTAGGATTACTTTAAATCAAAGCTGCAGAAGCTTTCAGAAGCCTGCATCCAAAGAAAGGGGGGAAAATTCATAGGTAGGAGTTGTAGACCAAGATGGATGAGCAAGCATCTCGGAGAGGTGATTAAGAAAAAGGAGAAAGCATACAGGGAGTAGAAGATGGGAGGGATCAGCAAGGAAAGCTACCTTCTTGAGGTCAGAACATGAAGGGATAAAGTGAGAAGGACCTTGCAAAGAGAATTAAAACCAATCGTAAAAGGTTCTATAGCCATGTAAATCAGAAGAAAACCAAGAAAGAAGAAGTGGGACCGCTAAGCACTGAGGTTGGAGTGGAGGTCAAGGATAATCTAGGCATGGCCCAATATCGAAACAAATACTTTTCCTCAGTCTTTAATAAGGCTAATGAGGATCTTAGGGATAATGGTAGCATGACAAATGGGAAGGAGGAGATGGAGTTAAATATTACCATATCTGAGGTTGAAGCGAAACTCGAACAGCTTAATGGGACTAAATCGGGGGTCCCAGATAATCTTCATCCAAGAATATTAAAGGAACTGGCACATGAAATTGCAAGCCCATTAGCAAGAATTTTTAATGAATTTGTAAACTCAGGGGTTGTACCGTACGATTGGAGAATTGCTGACATAGTTGCTATTTTTAAGAAAGGGGAAAAAAAGGTGATACGGATAACTACAGGCCTGTTAGTTCGACATCTGTAGTATGCAAGGTCTTAGAAAAAAAATTGAAGGAGAAAATAGTTAAGGACATTGAGGTCAATGGTAAATGGGACAAAATACAAGATGGTTTTACAAAAGGAAGATCATGCAAAACCATCCTGATCTCCTTCTTTGAGAAAGTAACAGATTTTTTAGACAAAGGAAACACAGTGGATCTAATTGACCTAGATTTCAGGAAGGCGTTTGAAACGGTGCCACATGGGGAATTATTAGTTAAATTGGAAAAGATGGGGATCAATATGAAAATTGAAAGATGGATAGGGAAATGGTTAACAGGGAGATTATAGCGGGTCCTGCTGAACGGTGAACTGTCAGGCTGGAGGGAGGTTATCAGTGGAGTTCCTCAGGAATCAATCTTTGGGACCAATCTTATTTCAACTTTTTATTGCTGATCTCGGCACAAAAAGTGGGAGGGTGATAATCAAGTTTGCTGATGATACAAAGCTGGGAGGTATTGCTAATTTAGAGAGAGACCGGGATATCGGACAGGAAGATTTGGATGACCTTGTAAACTGGAGTAATAGTAATAGGATGAAATTGAATCATGAGAAGTGTAAGATCATGCATTTAGGGCTTAATAACAAGGATTTTAGTTATAAGATGGGGACACATCAATTAGAAGTAACGGAGGAGGAGAAGGACCTTGCAGTATTTGTTGATCATAGGATGAATATGAGCCGCCAATGTGATATGGCCGTGAAAAAAGCTAATGCGGTCTTGGGATGCATTAGGCGAGGTATTTCCAGGTATTTCCAGTCAAGATAAGGAGGTTTTAGTACCGTTCTACAAGGCACTGGTGAGACCTCACCTGGAATACTGTGTGCAGTTCTGGTCTCCCAGGTTGAATTCAAACTGGAAGAGGTACAGAGAAGGACTACTAGGATGATCCGAGGAATGGAAAACCTGTCTTATGAAAGGAGACTCAAGGAGCTTGGCTTGTTTAGCCTAACTAAAAGAAGGCTGAGGGGAGATAGGATTGCTCTCTATAAATATGTCAGAGGGATAAATACCGGAGAGGGAGAGGAATTAAAATTTAAGCTCAGTACCAATGTGGACACAAGAACAAATAGATATAAACTGGTCACTGGGAACTTTAGACTTGAAATTAGACGAAGGTTTCTAACCGTCAGAGGAGTGAAGTTTTGGAATAGCCTTCCAAGGGAAGCAGTGCGGGCAAAAGACCTATCTGGCTTTAAGATTAAACTCGATAAGTTTATGGAGGAGATGGGATGATGGGATAACATGATTTTGGCAATTAATTGATCTGTAAATATTCATGGTTAATAGGCCCAATGACCTCTGATGGGATGTTAGATGGGCTGGGATCTGAGTTACCACAGAGAATTCTTTCCTCGGTATCTGGCTGGTGAATCTTGCCCAAATGCTCAGGGTTTAGCTGTTGCCATAATTGGGGTCGGGAAGGAATTTTCCTGCAGGGCAGATTGGAAGAGGCCCTGGACATTTTTTGCCTTCCTCTGTAGCATGGGTCATGGGTCACTTGCTGGAGGATTCTCTGCTCCTTGAGGTCTTCAAACCCTGATTTGAGGACTTCAATGGCTCAGACATAGGTGAGAGGTTTTTCGCAGGAGTGAGATTCTGTGGCTTGGGTTGTGCAGGAGGTCAGACTAGATGATCATGATGGTCCCTTCTAACCTTAATATCTATGAATCTATGAATTAAAAACCCCACAGTGTTGGTTGGGGCTTCCTGGAGCCGTGATCCCTACCTGGAGATGCTGAAATCTCTCTTGTCTGTCTCCTCCTGTCTCCAGCTCCGAGCCAGGCACTTGTCAGTTACGTGGTGAACTGATGATAGTGGAAGGAAAAAATCAAAACCCAAAAGTGAAGCCAAAAGCGCAAGCCGGGCAGGCAAGGCAAATCGCAAGCTGTTGCCATAGACTAGTCCTCCCCCTCCTCCAATAACCCACCCAAACCAGTACACCACAGACCCCAGGAACCGCAAACCGACCACCTGGAAGCAGCAGCAAAAGGGCAGCAAGGACACAGGCTGACAGAGAGTGGAAGGAAAACCAAAAGTGAAAGAGCCCAGTCTTTGAAAGCTCTTTAAGTTCTCTGCACATGCTCCCAGAAGAGGATGGGGCAACCGACAGCCAATCATGCTCTTGGGCAGGGGAAAAAAAAGCTACTCCTGGCCCAACACCAAAGCAAAAGGAGAAGGAACGGACAGTGAGCGGGACAGAGAGATTTATTCAAGTGAGCTGGTAATTCTTTAATTCCCTGGGTTACTTCCTGGCCATTTCTGTGACTTTAGTGCCATTAAGAAAAGTGTTCTCAAAATCTCTGGGTCTCCTTGCCATATGTTGTGCTTATGAAAGATCCTTCTCAGCTCCTTTTACTTTCCTGCTTTCCAGTTACTGTAAATAAACCATTTACACAATTCTTCTTGTTTCTTCCACATTCATGTCCCAGTTCCAGTTGTTGGGGGTAGAGTCATGAGATGTGTTTGTGACACTCTACACCCTGGGGGAGCGACTTATGCTGATAAGAAGCACATGGGATCTTTTCAGGGGAAAAGGCAATATGCCGCTTTTATTGAAAATACAAGTGTAAGCATACGCATTTAATCACACAGACACCCACACACACGTCCTGCAGATGGTTTTACAGTTACCAGTTTGCTGTAGCTCTTGTCAATCTAATATTAGACTGAACACAAGCGAGGAGCTGGGCTCCGTCGGTCGTGATCCGATGCTCCAAGGCTTTACAGGACTGAACCCAGAGTCTTATGGCAAAACACCCCAGCTTTAGACTTGTCAATTCCCACTTTCGTCTGTGGATTTTGCAATGTCATTCTGTAATCGTTAGTCCTTAAATGGGGTTAATCTCCGGGTTTTCCGCTGTTATCGTTTGGTGGTTTTGTTGGCTTCCCAGCGTTAGCTCTGCTTTGTCTTGCATTCAGGGTGTCTGCCTCGCTGCTGAGGTCATCAGTGCTGCTAACATGTTTAGCGTCGGATACGGTGGATGTTTTCTGATTGTCTCCTGCTGTTTCCAAGTCTCTCACGTCTTCTTGACCATCTGGACATTTGTGAGGCCTTTTCACAGACATCAGAATCTGGCTGATGCACCTTTACCAATGGCCCACGAGGCCGTTCCTTCCTGCTCTCAGAAAGGGTGGCTGGCAGAACATGGTCAAATCCTATCCTGCATCAATCCATTTAATACATGATTATCCCTCCTCTTTCATTATGCAAAATGGAAACATCAAATCCTCCTCCTCTAGGTGCCCTGTAACCCCCATATTCCTCATCTTGTATTGAATTGTGATGTTACCTTGCATGGCATGGTTTACATGTATCAGGGGAAAGGTTAGGAGATACCAGCAAGGAAGGTCAGCAACCCCCGGGTGGGGTGTGATACAACCCATCCAGAGCCATTGCCCAGCAAGGAAGCTTCCATTTTATGATTCCCCTGCCTGAGGCCACAGCAAGGGAATTGCTCCACCTTGCTGGGAGATTGAGCAATGCCCCGCCCCCACCCCAGACATGCCTGGACTGGGGCTTCCCAAGCACACGGGCTGAGGGTGCAAAAACCAAACCCAAACCTGGGGCCCACGCTTGGCCTTTCTCCTTCCCCCACCGACACTGCCAGCAAGAAGGACACTGAAGACTTGAGACTGCAACTGAGGGGACTGGCCCAGATTTCAAGGTAGAAATCTGGGTGCTCTGGACTGCAAAATCCAGGAGGGGGAGAAAAACGGCTTCATCTTGTTGTTGCCCAGTCTAGGAGGGTTGGGAGTTCACACTGTGCGCTTAGGTGTTTATTTCCTTTGGTAACTAACTCGGATTTTTTGCCTTTCACTTAATACCACTGAAAATCTCTATTTTGTTGCCTGTAAACTTGTTGACCTGTTTAACTTGAGCAGTGAGTTTCCCTGAAGTGGATGGTAAATTCCTCAGTTATCAAAGGCTGGCATAGAGCCACTTTCCATTGCTGAAGTGGGGAAGCAATTCATACGATAGAGAGCCTACTCCTGAAATACAGGGCTGGGAGCTGGGGGGATCCGGCTGGTGCCTCCCTGTGTGACTCAGGAGTGGCTCGGGGAGCATTCATGCGATCAAGCTGGGTGATAACAGCACCTGGCGGGGGTGCTGCTGGTCACTAGCAGGGCATTGGGAGAGACAGCCCAGGCTGGAGAGGGTTCGGGGGCGCAGCGGTCCCTTGGTCCCAGGCTGCACCTCAGGGGGATCCCATCACAGTGTCCCCCTCCAGCACCCACAGGAATAGCGAGCCTCGAGGTGGAGCATTTGGGCTTTGCTGAGAGGTGTCACTTTCCAGTCTGTGCTCTGTCTCTTCTCCTGGACACACCCCTGTCAATCAGGAATTGCTCAGCTGTGCTCTGCAGAGAGCTGACTGGTGACACAGGGCGCAGCCCAGGATGGGACGGAGGTGTGGCAATGCTCAGCATCACAGGCCATGGGTTTAGACAGCTAGAAAATCACAGGAACAACACAGATCCACACAGCGGAGTTAGGTGCCGAAACTCCCCGTACAGCGCATGGGCCACACAGGCACCATACAATACAACTCCCAAAATCCAGCTCACAGGGCAGGGAGCCAGCCAAGCCCTTGAATGGGAGAGACTGACGAGGGGGAGGTGTCCTAGCCCGACCCTTCTCTCACAGCACTCACCTGGGCTGTGTCCAGCTGCCTAGCGTAGCTCGGGGCGTGAGTACCAACCTCAGGCAGAGTGTTACACACCAGGGCACACCCCATGGGGATTGGGAGCTCGATAGTTTGCTTTCACCCACCAAGAGCCAACTCCCCAGGCACGGCAACAGCCTGAAGAGGGAGTCCCAGACACTCCCCTTGGGCCCTCTGCTCTGTCCTGCCACCGAGGCAAGCCTGCCTTTGGGCTCGATCTGTGGCTCAGGGAGGACTGAGCAGGAGCTGGTGCTGCCAGCATCACCCCCCACTGTCTGCAAGGGAGGAAGGATTGAACCAGGGTCCCATGTTTCAGGTCAGTGTGTGAAGCACGGTGCTGTGGTGGGGCTCTCTCCAGCGCTCCTGTGGAAGTTGGTTCCCTGAGGCTAAATAATGAAAGAGCTCGGGCCAGGGGGATTGGATCACCGGGGTTTCCTAATTCCGACTCTCCGGTGGGTTCCTGCTCTACTGGACAGTGTCATCCAAATAACATTGTTAGAAATCAATCTTGCAATGATGCGGAACGACAGCAAGCCAGGGGGTTTCAGGACAGGGAGACCAATTCAGGCAATCAGAACAGCAGATAGGACAAATTTTGAGCTCCTATGAGGCTCCAAGCAGACATGTTATAGAGACGGAAACTCGCCAGGAATTCTTGGAAACTGGGTAAACACTTATAAAAGTATTCATTTGCGTTATGATGAGGGGGTTTGGCGGGAGGGTGTAAACTATTTCCCTGAATCAAGTTTCCACTGGCAGCTCAATCAGAGGCCAGACCAACCTGCTTGTTCCAATAAGAACAATTACTTAGGTGCACCATTTCTTATTGGAACCCTCAGTGAAGTCCTGTCTGAAATATTCCTTGATGTAAAGCCACCCCCCTTGTTGATTTTAATTCCCTGTAAGCCAACCCTGTAAGCCATGTCATCAGTTGCCCCCCCCTCCGTCAGAGCAACGGCAGACAATTGTTTCGTGCCTTTTTTCTGTGCGGACGCCATACCAAGGCAAGCCTGGAGGCCGCTCAGCTCACTTTGGCAATTAAGAGCACATTAAACACCACACGCCTTTTCCAGCAGTATATGCAGCACCAGAACCTGGCAACATGATACTGGGCGAGGAGGCGACGTCAGCGCGGTCACGTGAGTGATCAGGACATGGACACAGATTTCTCTCAAAGCACGGGCCCTGGCAATGTGGGCATCATGGTGCTAATGGGGCAGGTTCATGCGGTGGAATGCCATTTCTGGGCCTGGGAAACAAGCACAGACTGGTGGGACCGCATAGTGTTGCAGGTCTGGGACGATTCCCAGTGGCTGCGAAACTTTCGCATGCGTAAGGGCACTTTCATGGAACTTTGTGACTTGCTTTCCCCTGCCCTGAAGCGCATGAATACCAAGAAGAGAGCAGCCCTCACAGTTGAGAAGCAAGTGGCAATAGCCCTGTGGAAGCTTGCACCGCCAGACAGCTACCGGTCAGTCGGGAATCAATTTGGAGTGGGCAAATCTACTGTGGGGGCTGCTGTGATGCAAGTAGCCCACGCAATCAAAGATCTGCTGATATCAAGGGTAGTGACTCTGGGAAATGTGCAGGTCATAGTGGATGGCTTTGCTGCAATGGGATTCCCTAACTGTGGTGGGGCCATAGACGGAACCTGTATCACTATCTTGGCACCGGAGCACCAAGCCGGCGAATACATAAACCACAAGGGGTACTTTTCAATAGTGCTGCAAGCACTGGTGGATCACAACGGACATTTCACCAACATCAACGTGGGATGGCCGGGAAAGGTACACGACGCTTGCATCTTCAGGAACTCTGGTCTGTTTCAAAAGCTGCAGGAAGGGACTTTTATTCCCAGACCAGCAAATAACTGTTGGGGATGACTACCAAGGTAGCCGAGGAGGGGTGGTGGAGGAGGGAAGGAAAATGCCACACAGCACTTTAAAAGTTTACAACTTTAAATTTATTGAATGCCAGCCTTCTGTTTTTGGGCAATCCTCTGTGGTGGAGTGGCTGGTTGGCTGGAGGCCCCCCCACCACGTTCTTGGGCGTCTGGGTGTGGAGGCTATGGAACTTGGGGAGGAGGGTGGTTGGTTACACAGGGGCTGTAGCGGCGGTCTGTGCTTCAGCTGCATTTGCTGCAGTTCAACCATACACTGGAGCATACTGGTTTGATCCTCCAGCAGCCTCAGCATTGAATCCTGCCTCCTCTCTTCACGCTGCCGCCACATTTGAGCTTCAGCCCTGTCTTCAGCCCCCCACTTACTCTCTTCAGCCCACCACTTACTCTCTTCAGCCCACCATCTCTCCTCCCAGTCATTCTGTGCTTTCCTGCACTCTGACATTATTTGCCTCCACGCATTCGTCTGTGCTCTGTCTGTGTGGGAGGACAGCATGAGCTCAGAGAACATTTCATCACAAGTGCGTTTTTTTTTTTCTTTCTCATCTTCACTAGCCTCAGGGAAGGAGAAGATCCTGTGATCATTGAAACACATGCAGCTGGTGGAGAAAAAAAAAGGGACAGTGGTATTTAAAAAGAAACATTTTATAAAACAATGGCTACACTCTTTCAGGGTAAACCTTGCTGTTAACTTTTCATACATAGCACATGTGCTTTCGTTACAAGGTCGCATTTTGCCTCCCCCCACCTCATCATCTTCTTTGTCCCCAAAACCTGCTTCCGTGTTGCCTCCATCTCCATTGAAGGAGTCAAACAACATGGCTGGGGTAGTGGTGCCTGAACCCCCTAAAATGGCATGCAGCTCATCATAGAAGCAGCATGTTTGGGGCTCTGACCCGGAGCGGCCGTTCACCTCTCTGGTTTTCTGGTAGGCTTGACTCAGCTCCTTAAGTTTCACGCGGCACTGCTTCGGGTCCCTGTTATGGCCTCTGTCCTTCATGCCCTGGGAGATTTTGACAAAGGTTTTGGCATTTCGAAAACTGGAACGGAGATCTGATAGCACGGATTCCTCTCCCCACACAGCGATCAGATCCCGTACCTCCCATTCGGTCCATGCTGGAGCTCTTTTGCGATTCTGGGACTCCATCATGGTCACCTCTGCTGATGAGCTCTGCATGGTCACCTGCAGCTTGCCATGCTGGCCAAACAGGAAATGAGATTCAAAAGTTCACAGTTCTTTTCCTAGAGTTGAGAGTGCTGTCCAGAGCGGTCACAATGGAGCACTCTGGGATAGCTCCCGAAGCCCAATACCGCCGAATTGTGTCCACAGTACCACAAATTCGACCTGGCAAGGCTGATTTAAGCGCTAATCCACTTGTCAGGGGTGAAGTAAGGAAATCGATTTTAAGAGCCCTTTAAGTCGAAAAAAAGGGCTTCATCGTGTGGACGGGTGCAGGTTTACATCAATTTAACGCTGCTAAATTCGACCTAAATTCCTAGTGTAGACCAGGGCTAATTCTAATTCGGAGGAACAAACAGGGGGAAAGGGGCAGAGATACAGAGTCAAGGAGTGAAATGGAGAAAATACAGGAAGAATTTCCAATAGTCCCAGATGCGTGTCTCAGTTTCCCCACCTAACTCCCTTCTCGGTACCTTTGATTTTCCTCAGCGTCTCCTTTAGAGCACTGGTTTGTTGGCACCAAGAACCAAGTCTGATTTCCAGGTCAGCAGACATGTCCTCCAGTTGCTAGAACTTCTCTTCTTCACATCTAGAAAGAAACCATTTTTTCCCCATTCATCATTATTTCTTTGATTGCCGTATTTTACTCTGAATTTCTTCCCAGTGAGAAACACTGAATTGAGGGGCTGGGAGAAGGAATTTCTGTGCATCCAGCCACAGAATAGCTCCAGATCCAGCAATGGCTGGGCAAGCTTCCCCGAGGTGTCCCGTCAATGTGCTTCAGCCCCGATTGACTGAGAGCAGCTTTGGGGACCGGACGGGAGTTCAGTCCCTGTGGGCAATTCACTCCTCAGCCTCCATGCTTTGATCACTAGATTCCAAGGTTCCTGCTGGTCTTTGTTCTGTGGACATCTGCCCACTTGCAACTGGCCTGAGATCAACTTCCCACAAACCAGCTCTTTCCTTCCCAGTCTCTGAATGGCCATCGCATCATACAGACTTCTCTTCACTCCTGCCTTGGGCAGAAGAGATCCCCAGTGCCCTGGAGGTGACAGGCCCGGACTGTATCCCCAGCGTCCCGCGGGGGGCATCGTCCCTGCCCTAAGGCTGTGGCTGCACTGGGGAGCTTACAGTGGCCTCGCAGCACCCATGCCGCTGCCCCGCTGGAAGCTCTCTAGGGTAGCCGCTGGAAGCCTACGGGAGGGAGCTCTTCACCCCCAGCCAGCAGCCATAGCCATGTTGGCAGGAGAAACTCTCCCAGCGACATAGCACTGTCCACACCAGCACTTAGGTCGGTGTAACTTGTCTCACTTGGGGGGTGGCTTCTTCACACCCCTGAGCGACATACGTTCTACTGACACAAGGGGGAGTGTAGACGCAGCCTTAGCAGAGAAGCGATTTAGAAAACAGGTTTTGTTTTGGAGGAAAGGCAGGAACCCTGGGTTTGTAATAACCCAAAGGAGAGTCCGACCCCACCAGTCACTTTCCCCACTTTGCACTTGGCCCTGGGATAGTTGTTTTCTCTCAGCCTGTGCCCACTATCATGCCATGTGAAGGGGAAGGAGCCATGCACCTGTCTAGGGTGCTTCTGACATCCGAGAGGGGAGAAAGGAAAAAAGATGCTCTGTCCCACATGCTACTCACATAGGGGGTGGGAACTTTTGTGGTCATTTCAATAGACTCACGGGGCTCCAAAAGAGTCAAAGGTGCTCACGTGACCCTGTCCCTGTCCAACATTAAAGAGGTGAAACAAGGCTGGCAATTTGGGCTGCTGGACAGAACAAGCCTTCAGGCCGAAAAGCCAACAACCTTTCTCTCCATTTCAGCAAAAAACAACATTCAAGAAACCCCCACAAAAACAGGCACCTGAAAAAGTCCTGCCCCCGACTTCACCTTTCCAAGGTCATCTCCGCACTCTCTCCCGCCCCGAGTGAGAATCCGACCCCTTGACCAACACACCACAGTGAGACCCGAATGCAGCTCTCCCTCTGCAGGCAGGATGGTGGAGAAAAACACAGGTGAAAAACCCTCCCGGCTCAGCTGCGCAGGGAGCCTTGGCAAGGACGTGGTGGAAAGGTGACGCCGGGATCTCTCGCACGGGAAAGGAGACTCGTGCCCGACCCCAACCAACCCTTTGGGAACTCGAAGGAAGCCGCATCCCACAGGCGTTTCCACAGCCCAGCCACCAGCCACACACCCAGGCCGGAGGGGCCGGGACACGGGAAGGGGCAGCAGCAAACGCCCCCGGGGGGAGGGCTGGGGCGGGAGCTGCAGCCAGGCCCCTGGACCCGCAGGGAGACGCAGACCCTGACAGCAACCAGCCACGTTTGCCCACGTGTGTGTGTGAGACACGTTTGTGTGTGTGTGATGTCTTGTGTGTGTGCTGTGTGTCGTGCAGAGTCTTGTGTTCAGTGTGTGTGTGATGTGTTGTGTTTTGTGGTGTCTCATGTGTGTGTAGTGTTGTGTGTCATGTTGTGTGTCATCTAGAGTGTTGTGTGACGTGTTGAGTGTCATGTTCTGTGTGTGTCTGTGTGGGGAGTGGTGTGTTGTGCATGTGTGTGTTGTGTTGTGTGCATGTGTTGAGTTTTGTGCCGTTTTGTGTGTCATGTTGAATGTGTTGTGTGTGGTTGTGGTGTCCTGAGACGCGTTGTGTGTGACATGGTGTGTGTCGCACGCACAGACACAACCCATCACATGGCGCACACAGAACATGTCGCATGTCACACACATGTTCCACGCACACATACAGCACATCGCATGTCACACGCACAACACATCGTGTGTAGCACGCACACACAACACGTGGCACATCACATAGACAACACGTAGCACGTTGTACATCGCACACACAAAACATCGCACATCGCATGCACACAGATAACACATCTCTTGTCGCACAATGCACATCGCACATAGCACGGACACACACAAGACTTCGCACGTCGCACTCACAACACATCGCATGTCAAACGTCATACACACAGCACATCGCACTTCACACACATAACACGTTGCGCGTCGCACGCACAGCATGTTGCACTTCACACTCACAAATACGTCTCACACACGCACAACACAACACACACCACGTCACACAGACAGAAAATGCTACATGTCACACACACACAAAGACACACAACACATCACACACACTCAACACAACACTCTAGACGACACACAACACGCACAGAATGCAACACACAACACGACACACACACACTACACACACCACGTCACACAAAAGATGTAACATGACACCACACACACACACCACATACACACTGAACACGACACACAAAATGGCCCACAACACAACACACACACAACATTACACACAACACATCACACACACCACACCACAAACACAGACACACACAACACGCCGCACATCACACCGCACGTCGAACAGACACGAAACACTACACACGTCACACACACAATACCACACACAACGTCACACAGACAGACACAAACACACACAACATGACACACACCACATCTCACACACACACACACCACGTCACCCACAACACATCACATGACACCCAAAACACAACACCACAAACACACTCAACAAGGCACACAACATGACAGACAACACGTCACACAGAGAGACACAAAGAAACATGACACACAACACGTCACACCCACACAACACTACACAAAACACGTCTCACACACATACACCACGTCACATGTCACCACAAACACACCACCACACACACAATCCACACAACACTCTAGACGACACACAACACACACATAACACAACACACAACATGTCACACACAGACACAACCCGTCACACACACACACGCATCACAATACACACAACATGATATACAAAATGACTCACACAGACAGACAGAAAGAAACATGACACACAACACATCACACACACACAACACTACACAAAACACGTCTCACAAACACACACCACGTCACATTTCACCACAAACACACCACCACACACACAATCCACACAACACTCTAGACGACACAGAACACACACATAACACAACAGACAACCCGTCACACACACACACAACCCGTCACACACACACATATCACAATGCACACAACACAACACACAAAACGACTCACACACACAACACGACACACACAGAAACACATTGCACGTCCCACACAACACGTCCCAGTTTGCATGTTGCACGGATACACAGAACACGTCGCACACATGCATGTCGCACGTTGCACGTCACACGACACACACACAAAAACACGTCTCTCACACACACACAGCGCAACACACAACACATCACAAACACAAAAACATCTCATGCACACACACACAAGACACACAACCTGTCTCACACACACACACATAACACGACACACACGATATCACACACAACACGTCACACAAACACTACACGACACAAATGTCAGACACACGCAAACACACACAACATGACACAGAACATGTCACACAGACAGATACAAACACACACAACATGACACAGAACATGACACACACACAGAACACTACACAAAACACGTCACACACATGCCACATCATATGACACTACAAACACAGCACCACACACACAATGCACACAACTCTAGATGACACAAAACACGACACACAACACATCACACACACACACAACATGGCACACACACACACAAAAGTCTCACACACAACACGACACACAACCTGTCTCACACACACAACACAACACACACACAACATGACACATACAGAAACAAATCGCATGTCCCGCACAACACGTCGCACGTTGCATGGATACACACAACACATCGCAAGCACACATGCACGCAAGTTGCACAACACACACAGAGAAATACGTCACACACACAAACACAAACAATGCGACACACAACACAACACACAACATGTCACAAACACAAACTTGTATCTCACACACAAACAACATGACACAGAACCCGTCTCACACAGACACACAGACATACACTACACGAAAAACAACGCGTAACATACACAACATGACACACAACACCTCACATATAAAACACATCGCATGTCGCACGTCGCACTGACACACACAACTCATCGCACGTCGCACAAATACTTCGCACATCACACGTAGCATGTCACACATCACACCTACACACATAACCCGTCACACAACGCACGTCACACACAAACATGTCGAATGTCTGACACACAACACGTCGCAAGCACACTCGGCACACTGGACGACGAAGACACAATACGTCGCGTGTCGCACGTCACACACAAAAATGTTGCACGTTCCACACACATGTTGCACGTCGCGCATCGCACATACATGTTGCACGTGGCATGTCGCACAAACACACACACACAACGCAAGCAGGTCTCTCGTAAACAAACACCATGAAACACAACACGTCACACACACACAACATGACACAACACATCACACAGACAGACACAAACACACACAACATGACACACATGTCACACACAAACCCCCACACACGTCACACACAACACGTCACATGACACCACAAACACAACACCACACACACACACTCAACACATCACACAACACGTCACACACACAACACGACACACAACATGTCACACAGATAGACACAAACACACACAAGACGTCACACACACAACACTACACAAAACACATCTCAAAAACACACACACACACACACCATGTCACATGACACCACAAACACAACATCACACACACACTCAACAGGGCAAACAAGAAGACGCACATGTGAAGTGCAACGTGCGACGTCTTCTGTTTGCGTGTGCGACGTGCAACATGCAACGTGCAACGTTTGTTATGTCTGACGTGTGATGTGCAACGTGTTGTGTGTCCGACGTGCCATGTTTTGTGTGTGTGATGTGCGATGCAGGATGCATTGTGTGTGTGACGTGCGATGTGCTCCGGGTGGGGTCTGTGTGTGTTTCTGCACAAGCTGATTGCGATGTCCCGGAGGCCAACAGCAAAGAGGGTTCGGCGTCCGCTTTCTTGCCCTGCCGTCAGTCTGCCACCGGGCTGGGGGGACAGCGGCTGGGGACCCCAGGAGCTGCTGAGAGACACGGAGGAGCCCTCGGAAGGGAGAAGACGACGGGAGAATCAGACTCTTCCAGCAACGAGCCACATTTGCCCAGTGCTGATGCTCTCAGGCCTCCGCATTTTGGGCCAGAAACCAACAGCCAAATCGAGCTGGAAAATTGAACCACTTGCAAATGGCCCTTCTAGCGTCTCACCAGACCGTCGGCGACCGTCTGGGGGTGAGCTGTGGGCTCCCGAGAGGTAGAATCCAGGGCCTGCCTCTTCGCTTCCCACGGCCAGGTATTTTCAGCCCCCAACAATGAGGGGAAGAACAGGGAGATGAAAAGCCAAAGAAAGTTTCAAGAGTTCTCCTTCCTGGCTGAGCTGGCTGCGCTGTCCAGGTCACGGATGGTCATTCTGGGGAGGGATGTGGCTCTGGTCCACTTTGAAGGCGGTTGATCTGGGGAAGGACGTGGGTCTCAGATATCTGGAGGATTGGCCCAGAGCCCCGTCTTGTGGGGGCACAGCTGGTGGTCCTCATCCGCGTCTGTCTGCCTCTCTTCTGCCAGAGAAGGCAAGTTGTGGATGTTTTCTCTCTGAAAAAAATATTTTCACACTTTTCAATTGGCCCCTGGTAGTTCCGATGAGAAATGTGAAGGATGAGATCTTGAAACAGTTCCCTCTTCGTGGGAGCAACAGCTGGCTGGGGTTTTGGCTGCTCAGGCTTTTGTTCCCTGGTTTTACCCACTGTGGTTTCTTTTGCATGGATTTCATGTACCTGTGTGTAAGCTTTTGCCCAAAGGCACACAGCTGTACAGGTTTTATCTACAATCTTTACAAGTTGAAGTTGTGATGGAGGGGGCTCCCAGCAATGGCAGCCTTAAGGGGGTGGGCGGCTAGAAGCTGGGGGACTGGATCGGGACCCCCCAACACTTACTGCTCTCTCTGCCCTGCAGTTTTAGTCTGCCCAGATTAGCCTGATTATCCCAACAAAATTTTGTTTCTCCTGCTGCTAACAGCCCACCTTCATCGATTGGTCTCGTTAAGAGTTGTTATGACAACCCCCATTTTCTCGTCTTCTCTGTATCGCTATATCTATATCTTCCTTCTGTATTTTCCCCTGCATGCATATGATGAAGTGGGCTTTAGCCCATGAAAGCTTATGTTCAGATAAATTGGTTAGTCTCTAAGGTGCCACAAGTCCTCCTCATTAGCTTTTCCTGACTGATTGTGCTGGGGGCTCTGCCTGGCTCCAGCGCTCCGGTCCCTCAGCTACCAAGGCCACCTGGGAACACTGATCGATTCCAGCTTCAAGGAGTGCTGAGATCCATCTGTCTCTTTCTGTGCCTCTGTCTCTCTCTAGGAATAGCCTCCTGACCCTGCCTCCTGTGATCAGTTATAGTTTGCTAGCCCCCCACCCCACCTCCATGGGTGTTTTTGGCTTCTCCATTCACTCGGCAGCAACGCTCCTTGTACCCAAGCTAAAGATCCCTGCAGCCCCAAAAATCCTCAGGGGTTTGCTCAGCAAGTGGGTTACTAGCAGAATGGTTGTGGGGTGAAGGCGGGGATAGGGAGGTGCTGAACCTGGGGGCAGAGGAGGGTGGCAGATTAAGGTGTTGCTCAGCCCAGCCCGCTGAGTCCAAGGACACATGTGGGGACCAGCATTAAATTGCTGTTCGATCCAGCCCACTCAGTCCCGGGACACATCAGGGGTCAGCTTGCGAGTGCTGATGACCCAGTCCTCTCTGACATGCTAACTTCATGTGTGTGTGCCTGTGTGTCTGTTCATGTTCATCACATTTGGGGGCTGGAAGACCCCAGCCCTGGGGAACCGAGGTCCTGCAGGGTAGCTCCATTGGGAGGGAACTTGCAGAAGGAAGGAGTAGCGCTCCATAGGAAAACACAAGTGACAAAAGCAGCACATTGACAGAATTGCAGAATCTCCCCGCACCAGAAGAGTAACCCTACAAATGGGCGTACCCCAAGGTAAAGGGCAATTCTGGTAACAGCTCATTTGGAGCTTGTTTGGAAGGCGGATGGATGTCATTCTTGCGACAAGGCATCTGCTATGGCCAAAAACACTTTAGCCCTGTGCGCCCTTCCAGACAAGTCTTATGTCCCAAATACTTTGGGTCTTCCGGGATAAGTCCCCGAATAATCAAGGATCTTGACCAAAAAGGTCGTGACGTCTAAAAAGGAAGATGGATTGTCGTTGTGTAGACCATGAAACAAGCCCTGCAACTTTTGGACACGTATCCCGACAGTCCACAGGGGGCACATCAAGGAACGTTCAAAGAGAGACAGTCATTCTTTTTGGGGAGAATAACCCCCATTGCGCTGACCAGGAGAAGGGGAAGTGGGAGCCTGCAGCATCATCTAGCGGCCAAAGGAGAAATCGCCGGCTTCTGGACCTGTGTGCGCCCTTGGTTCGGTTCACATGCAAAGCTGTGTCACGCCAGGTTGGGAAAACGGGGTTCTGCTGCACGACATCATCCTCTGGAATGACTCAACCCGATAGGACACCTCCTACGATACACTGCTCCGAGTGACGCTCTCAAACAGGTCCCCACAGCTCCACAGCCTCCCCCCACCGGGAGGCAGGTGTGAGAGGATTGTTCTCCCCAACTGACAGAGGGAGAAAAGAAGGCTGAGAAAGGTGAAGGGCCTTGTCTTCCATCACACAACCTGTCGGGATAGAGTTGGGAACAGGACCCGGGTGTCCTGACTTTTAAACAAACCATCAGTCTGGAGTTTCACACACTGAAGGATCAGAATAAGGCTGAGGGAACTGGGATTGTTTAGTCTACAGAAGAGAAGAATGAGGGGGGATTTGATAGCTGTTTTCAACTACCTCCTGAGGTCCCTTCCAACTCTGATGTTTTATAATTCTATGATCAGTCTGGAGTTTCACACACTGAATGATCAGAATAAAGGGACCTGCAATGAGCTACAGACCAACAACCATTCACACTGATTCTTCAGCAAGTGTTTTAGAAGCACGAGAACACCAGCGAGAACCAGGAACGGCTCAGAGACAATCAGCAGCGAGAAGGAGAACAATTCACCAAGCAGATGATTGGTTCTGGCTTATTTGCTGGGCCTTAAACGAGAACAACAAAGTCCTGAGTCTCCTCCCTGCCATGAGACCCCCTGCTCAGCCAATCAGCGTGGAGACTCTGGCGATGGGCTGAGGGTTCCCCAGATGGCCCAGGGATGGCTCAGGTCACCGGTGAGGATCACTCTCAGAGCACGCTTCCTGTCCCATCTCTTTGGGAGGCCTCCCACCATGAGGGCTACAGAGCAGCCCCCTCCTTGCCAGTGGAGGGAGGGAAGCAGGAAAAGGGAAACCAAAAAAGTCAAACCCCAAGGACTCGAAGTCATAAAGGCCTAGCTGGGGGAAAATTGTCCCACCTTAACCTCCTGTTTTCCGTGCCAAGAATTTGGCCAGCACCAGGTGGATCAGGCTCCCTCGGTACCAAACCTCTCTGGGGCTCTTCCCTTCTCCACAGGGACGTCTGTCTTCTCGCTCAATGAGCAGTGGGAAAGGAGAAAACTCCAGAGAGGCTCCACCTCGCGCTCACATACGAGACCCTGAATTCTCTCTCAGCCCTCAAGGAGACACCTCAAGAAGGAGACTCCCTGCAGCAAAGCCCCGGGGGTCTCTGAGATCCCCCTGCCCTGCAGCCTGTTCTCCCTGGCCGTTGTCGTGGACTCTCTGTGAGGTCACCGCCTCCCAACCGCCTTTCACCAATCAGCTGAGTGCTGCAAAAGGCCCTTGTGATGTCACTGCCACCCCCACCCCTGCCCTGCAGGGCTCATGTCCTGCCCCGAGCCGGCTCCTGTGCGTGTTTGAGCTGCTCCCCCTGGGTCACCCCCACACACTCAGTGGTCGTGCAAGGGTTCACGCAGGCCACACGTGGAACCATCAGAGGATACTCAATGTGCCGCACTCGGTTTTGCAGAGATTTGGAGACTTGAAGGCCAGAAGAGACTCTTAGAGCGTCTCATCTGGCCCCCCTACATATCACAGGCCTTCTGTATGGCGCAGTCGCGAGTTGTCATAAATATAAAGGGAAGGGTAAACCCCTTTAAAATCCCTCCTGGCCAGAGGAAAAATCCTCTCACCTGTGAAGGGTTAAGAAGCTAAAGGTAACTTCACTGGCACCTTACCAAAATGACCAATGAGGATACAAGATACTTTCAAAAGCTGGGAGGAGGGAGAAAAACAAAGGGTCTGTGTCTGTCTGTGTGATGCTTTTGCCGGAGACAGAACAGGAATGGAGTCTTGGAACTTAGTAAGTAATCTAGCTAGGTAGGTGTGAGATTATGATTTCTTTAAATGGCTGAGAAAAGAGCTGTGCTTAATAGAATGACTATTCCTGTCTGTGTGTCTTTTTTGTAACTTAAGGTTTTGCGTAGAGGGATTCTCTACGTTTGAATCTAATTACCCTGTAAGATATCTACCATCCTGATTTTACAGAGGATTTTACATTCCTTTTTACTTCTATTAAAAGTCTTCTTGTAAGAAAACGGAATGCTTTTTCATTGTTCTCAGATCCAAGGGTTTGGGTCTGTGGTCACCTATGCAAATTTGTGAGGATTTTTACCAAACCTTCCCCAGGAAGTGGGGTGCAAGCGTTGGGAGGATCTGGGGGGGAAAGATGTGTCCAAACTACGTTTTCTCAGGAACCCAGATAAAGTTTGGTGGTGGCAGTGGAAGTTCAGGGGCAAAAGGGTAAAATAGTTTGTACCTTGGGGAAGTTTCAACCTAAGCTGGTAAAAGTAAGCTGAGGAGGTTTCCATGCAGGTCCCCACATCTGTACCCTAGAATTCAGAGTGGAGAAGGAACCTTGACAGGAGTGTGGGAGGGGGCTGGGGCAGGGGGTTGAGGGATGCGGGGCGGCTTACCTCGGGATGGGGGGCTCCCCAGCTCCCACCGGCATAGCCCTGCAGCTCCTAGGTGGCAGAGGGGTTGGGGGGGGGGGTGTCTCCACACCACTCTGCCCGTGCCTGCAGGCCCTGCCCCCCGCAGCTCCCATTGGCTGAGGTTCCTGGCCAATGGGAACTGTGCCCACCCCCCAGGACCAGCAGGGGTCCCACTCCCAGGCTGCGCACTGCAGCCCCCTCCCCCAGCACCAGTGGGGTCCCGGGCCTCCTCCCCCAGCACCTGGGATGCCCCCAATCTGCCCCTAGTAGTACACACTTAGTAGATTTTAAGCTTTCTAATGATATGTTACATGGGGCATTTAGCATAACGCATATTCCAGGCATGTTATGTTCCTGTTCATAAGCATATTTTCATAAAGGATATGAGTGCAACATCACAACGGCCTCACAGAGAGTAAAGTTACCATGAGCTTTGGGTTTAGGGAACCCCGGGGAGCAGACCAGGCTCCGTGCAGTGCAGGAATCACTTCATGGGGCGAGGGGTGCTGCGTGGAGTTTACAACATGGCCACTGCGGTCACTGTTGCAGGGAATGGGGTATTGCGGGACAGCTGCTGGAGGATGGTTAGGGTAGATGTAGGCCAATGCCATCTGGAGAGGTGGTTTTACTGCATCACTGTAAGGGAGCCATTACATTGGCCAAAGACAAATTTGAGTGTAGACCTGGGCACAGCGAGGTGAATGCAAGGCAATGTATGCCAGCCGAACTGTGGTGTTGACAGGCCTAAGGGGCTTGGTTGCTTGAGGCACAGCTAGCCATGCCATGGTGTAGGGGCCACTACCAGCTGTTCTGCCCACACTACCCTTGGGGAGGAGAGGCCTGGCCCGTCCCTCCTCTCCTCTCTGCTCCCTCAGGACCGGCAGGAAACCCAGCCAGACCCAATGGGAGACGAGGGCAATAGAGCAATGACTGCAGCACTAGGAGAGCCTGGCAAAGAGCAGCTACCAGGGGCTGTCGCCAAGGGACCCACCGAGGGATGTCCCTGTATGGTGACAAACCCCAGAACTGCAGGGCAAATCTTGCCTTGCCGAGAGGCCCTGTCTCTCCCCCTTTCCCCCCTCCCCACACATGTCCCAGCCCCAGGCTCTGCACGGGCTGGACCTGGTCCCAGAGGACTCAGTTATGGGGCCTCCGCGGCCAGATGGTCTCTGTCCTTATCCCATTGCTGGGCCAAGCCAGCATCTCTGCCCCCTACCACCCTGCCCTCCCCACAACTGCTCCTGGCTGGGCTAGCTGCTGGTGGTTCCTCGGCCCCTCAGGGGCACCGTCAGCCTGGCCTTGGAGATACCCAAGCTCTGGAAACGCCAGTGACAGCTCCTGAGTCTAGCTGGGACCAGGAGCCAGCCAGGAGAGCTTGGGGCCAGCTGCCCCCAGTCTGCAGAGTGGGGCTGGCCATGTCCTGGTCTCCCCTGGTCTGAGGTGCTGGCCCCAAGGGCATCACAGTTACTTTGGTAAATGCACCCTGCTGCCCTGCCAAGAGATTATTTTGGGAGAAGGAGGTGATTTTGTGGGGCCCCCTCTAGGGCTTTGGGGCCTCCCCCAGCCATGTGCTGCAGGAGGAGCAGAGACCAGTGGCTGGTGCCAGGGCCTGTGCAGAGCAGCCAGCTCTCTGATGGAGCGGGGAGGTGGCCTCTGCCTTCTCTGCGCCCATTTAACAGAACACTGAGGCACAGTGGGGGTTGGCCAAATCCTGTAGGGGATGAGGATGTGAGTGCTTTAAATGTCAGTGTTAGCCTCCAGGGCCTGGTTCCCACAACAGGCCCAATGTCCTCCACGATCAAACCTGGGGCCTCAAAAGAGGCAGCTCAATATGATTTTAAGGGGAGCTGAAAGGGTTGGGGTCTGCTCTGGGCCCTGCCTTAATGGGGAAGGGGGGCACTGAGTGCCCTGTATGGGCCACCCCACAGCCAGAGGCCGATTAAGGTTTCCTGGGGCCCTGGGCCAGAACAAGTGTGGGGCCCTTCCCCACCCCTTCCAACTGTGGTCCTGCCCCCATTCTGCCTGTGGCCCTGCCTGTGGCCCCACCCCTTTCTGCCCCTTCCCCAGGGCCCTGCCCCTGTTCCAGACGGCCTCCCCCCACCCCCGCTTGCCCCATGTTGGAGAAGCTGAGGCCGGGGCAGGCAGCAAGAGGTTTTCCAGTCCCGGGGCTGCAGCACGGGGCGGGCTCAGGGGGCACTAGGGGCTTCTCCGGCCCTCCCCGCACGGCTTCCGCCAGGGAGTGGGATCAGAATGTGGGGGCTTTCCTTGCCCTGCCTGCCTGGCAACCCCTGGGCACAGGCTCAGTGGCTAATCTGCCATTGCCCCCGGCACTTCACCCTGGGTTGGGGATGAGACCTGCCCCCGGAGGTACCCGCTCTGCTGGTTCAGCCCTGGCAGGGTTTGGACTGGGAGCGGGATCTCTGAACAGCTGCTTGCCATGAGGGGTGCTAGGGTCTTTGTGTGAAATCAGCTGTCGGGGGGGCTCAGCCCTGCAGGATGGGCACTTGTGTCCCAGAAGCCAGCACGATGAGCGGCACCGACAGGGTCCCACAGCAAAGGGGTGAATGTGCCCCTGAGACTGAGCTCCCCTCTCCGGGGCTGCCCTGGCAGGGCACTGGATGAAGAAAGAGGCTTGAGGGCAGGATAGCCCTGCCCTTGCCCTGCCAGCGCTGCCGGCCCTCGGGGCTCAGGGGATTGGCTCAGGGCTGCCAAGCCACTAAAGACACACCCCACCCCTCAGTTCCTGCAGTTTTGTTTCACTAGTGTTGGGGACCCTGGGGCATGGCCACTAGGTAACTCGAGGGGATGGAAGACCACGAGTGTCGATGAAGCCCCCTCGCACGAGGCCCAGGTGTCCTTGGCCCCCCCTCCCGCCTGGAGGCACTCGCAGCAGCTCTGCGTACTAGGCCCAAGTGTCCTTGGCCCCCCGGCCTGGAGGCACTTGCAGCAGTTATGCTGAGGATCTACAACAATATGTTGCAGAGTCAGACTGCCTGAAACTAAACAAGGCCAAACAGGGCAGATATGGAAGAACAATGCTGAATAAAGCAGCTTTATGTATAGGTTAACAAATGATACAAAAAACAAGGGAACTAGCTGGGAACTGGATTGGCTGTCTATATGGATACTTAGGGCAGCTTGCTATTGGATAAGTATGCTGAAGAAAGGATGTATAAAAGCCTGTGTAACTTCCTGCTCTGGGTGCAGGATTGGAGATTCTATTCTCCCTGGACCTTTTTGCAGCTGCAAATAAAATTTTCTGCTTCTCCACCCCGTTGTGATGATTGGGTGAAGCACACCGGGTAGCGAACCAACCCCTGCTGTTGTTTTGCCTCTCCGCACTGGGTGCTGGCAACAGCTTTTGGCTTCCCTGGGTGGGTGACGAGGCTGCTATTTAGCCTTGCCCGGACCCCTCCTGGAGGTCAAGGATTGCGGCGAGAACCGACACCCAGCGCCCACCGGTGAGTTCATCGGGGGCCTCGGAGGAGACACGATTTGATCGACCCCGGAGGGCACAACAGTGCAACGCACTCATATAGTGGAGAAGCAGCTGTGGGCGACGGTGAGGAACCGGTCCCTTGGATAAGGTAGGAACCTCTTGAAATCCGGATTGTATGCTCTTGGAACCTGGGGACACCCAGAGTTACCCTGTAGGTATGGGACAGGGACAGAGCTCGGGGGTTAGGGCACAGTGTACGCCCCTAGAATGCATTCTAGCAAACTGGAAGGTATTTGGTGCGGATCCGATGACTAAGAGCCAATTAAAAGGATTCTGTACAGTTGACTGGCCTCAATATCAACTACAGGACCAGGAGTGGTGGCCACCTGGAGGGTCAATTAATTACAACACGATCCTCCAATTAGTTTTGTTTTGTCAGTGAATGGGTAAATGGAATGAACATCTGTATGCACAAGCGTTTATGGCTTTAAGAAACAGAACAGAGCTATAATTCCGCAGAGCTGTAATTTGACTCCGACTGGTTTGGTAGTAGCTAATGTTAGTCCCCAGACCCCCACCCCCACTGTAATGGCAGCGTTGGTGTCCCCTTCGGCCCCCACACCCCCACCTTATAAGGGTAGGATGCCTCGGGTTACAGAGATTGCCCCCTCGGTGGGACTCTATCCTTTGATTACCAAGACTGTTGTGGCTTGCACAGGGGCAGACGGACGTCAGGCTACCACTATGCAAGTTTACACCCATGCGCCATTCAATCCAATAGACCTAGCAGCTTTTAAAACACAGGCTGGGGAATTCTCCAGGAACCCAAGCTGGTTTATTTCAGTCTTTGAGGGGTGCCTCAGTAGTCACAAGCCGGATTGAGACGACTGTAATATCCTCCTGAGAACCCTGTTGTCTGAGGTAGAGCGGAAACAGGTTACAGCTAAGGCAAGGGGAGGGACAGCTTTCAAGTGAAAAAAAAAAAAAAGAAAGGAAGCTATCTGTCAAGTTCCTACCCCAAGTAATCGTAAGTGGCTCAGGGCATTTCTGGGTATGGCAGGCTTTTGCAGGATATGGATCCCAGAGTTTGGACTGTGGGCTAAACCCCTGTACGACAGTGTAAAAGGAGCAGATCATGACCCCTTCTATTGGACCCCAGAGGCTGACAGGGCATTTAAAATCCTGAAAAGGAAGTTGATGGAAGCCCTGGTACTGGGCCTGCCGGATCTCTCTAAGCCGTTTCAGTTGTATGTACATGAACGAAATGGGGTGGCCCTAGGAGTGCTCACACAGCTGTTAGGAGCATGGAGACATCCCGTGGCTTATTTTCCTAAGCAACTGGATCAGGCTGCAAAGGATTGGCCGGCATGTTTATGGGCGGTCGCAGCTACTGCCCTAGTGCTTGAGGAAGCGGAGAAGCTAACATTGGGAGGGGTTATGCAAATCTTTACTCCCCATATGGTCCGAGCCTTATTGGATGCAAAGGGAGGGCTTTGGCTCACCCAGGCTCGGATTGCTCGGTACCAGGCTAAGCTGTTAGAGAACTCTGAAGTCACCTTACAGCCTTGCCCCTCCCTTAACCCAACCACCCTCTTGCCAGAAACAGAGGAACAGGAACATGACTGTTTAGAAATCATAGATGCCCAGTACTCCAGCCGTCCGGATTTAAAGGATGTACCCCTCCCAAATGCAGATTATGAGTGGTACACTGATGGTAGCAGTACTGTAATAGATGGGCAAAGGAGGGCGGGTTATGCTGTTGTGACCCTCCATGACACTGTGGAAGCTGAAGGTTTGCCTGCTGGGACCTCTGCCCAGCTGGCCGAACTAATAGCCCTGACCCGTGCACTTGAATTGTCAAAAGGAAAGCGGGTCAACATTTTTACTGATTCAAAGTATGCTTTTGGTCTGCTGCATGCTCATGCTGGCCTATGGAAGCAAAGGGGAATGCTGACAGCCCAAGGCTCCCCAGTCAAGTACGGGCCCCAAATCCTCCGGCTCCTAGAAGCCGTACAACTCCCCTCAGAAGTGGCGGTGGTACAATGTAAAGCCCATCAAAGGGAGGATCAAGATGTGGCCAGAGGTAACGCCCGGGCAGATAGAGAGGCTAAGCATGCTGCCACCCTGCCATCCCCTCAGACTGAGAACGCCCATATGCTGCCCTTATCCCATCAGGAGGGGAGCTTCCAACCCCTCAGTACTCTGGGGAGGAGAGACAGCTAACTGACAAACTCGGTCTCTGGGAAAAGGAGGGATGGCTCCATTCCCCAGAAGGGAAGGTCCTCTTACCAAAGGGCCTGATCCGGCCGGTGCTGCAGAAACTACATCAAACCACTCATGCTGGCAGGGAAGCACTTATCCAGCTAATGGGAACATACTTTATCACTTCCGGACTCCGACCCCTGGCTGCCCAGGTACAAGCGGACTGCTTAGTCTGCCAAAAGAATAACCCCCGACCGGGACATCCTGTGCCACCAGCTGCCCTAGAACCCACTCCGGCCTCCGGACAAGTGTGGCAAATAGACTTTACTGAGTTTACCCGGACCCCAGGGTTCAAATATCTCCTTGTTATAGTGGATCGGTTCAGCGGATGGCCAGAAGCCTTCCCATGCCGTAATTGCACTGCCAGAACAGTGGCCCTCAAGTTTGTTAAGGAGATCGTTCCTCGCTTTGGACTCCCCCTGTGGATGGAATCTGACAACGGGACACACTTCACGTCAAAAATCATCCAAAGCATCTCACATGCCTTACAGATCCCCTGGAAACTCCATACGCCCTGGAGACCGCAAGCCAGTGGGGTAGTGGAGCGTATCAATCAGACCCTTAAACGGCATCTCTCAAAAGTGTGCCAAGAAGCCTCACTGCGATGGCCTGATGCTTTGCCCCTCGTCCTACTCCATATCCGCGTTCTTCCAAAGGGTAGATTAGGGCTCAGTCCCTTTGAAATTATGTTTGGAAGGGCATGGCCTATGAATGGCACCCCAGTTCTGTCAGGGGAATGGGAGTTGGGTAATGGTTTTTTGTCACAGTATATGTGTTCCCTGTCTGCTGTTCTCTTGTCTCTTCACAGGTATACCAAGGATTCCCAGCCTCTCCCCTCGGACTCTCCCGTCCACTCCTTACAGCCCAGTGACTCTGTGCTTGTTCGTACCTGGAAAGACGAGCCTCTCCAGGAAAAGTGGAAAGGACCCTATACCGTCCTGCTGATCTCCCATACAGCGGCAAAGGTCGAGGGACACAAGAACTGGATCCATCACTCTCGTCTGAAGGCAGTACCCGCCCCCTTGTCAGCAGAACAGTGGACCGTCCAACCTGCTGACTCTTCATCCAGTGACGATCTCGGGCTAAAGCTACTTTTTAAAAGACACAAATAGCAGGCATCTTAACGCTAAAATGGGCCCACCCAGGTACTGGAGACCCTGACTTGGGAAGACTCTGGTGATAATTAATTGGGTAACATTGTTATTCTCTGTATTGGTATTTCCAAACTGTGCATATCAGGAGCATAACTCCTTTGTTTCGCTTGCACACCATGTTGCTACTTTAACAAACCAGACTGATTGCTGGGTATGTGCTCCGTCTCCACTGTCCCCCAAAACGGGAATGCCCCTTGACATGCTGCCCTTGACCCTAGCAGAATTAGCCGCCACCAAAGAGCAGGAAAGAACGGACTCGCCGTTCTGGAACAAGACCTCTTTACAGCAAGCCACCTCTCAGGACCAGGAGTATTCAGTTGCAGTACTCACTGAGGGAGTGTTATGTTTTACCCGAAGCCAATCTGATCACTATGGGCATCCTGTAGGAAAAAGCTCCTGTGTTATTTACACAGTGGGCTGATGGGTATTGGATAAAGACCAAGAGGGGAGGCCAGCAGTGTGGGTGTAATGGTTCCTCCCCTTTTAGGGAAACTCTTACAAATAATCTTACCTCAAAAGAGGGGTTTGGAAATATAACTTGCCGTCCAGTTAATATCCCCAATGTAGCAAGCCAATGGTGGGTTTGTAGTGGTCCCTATGGCGAGTGTAATTTGAATGGCACAATTACAAACACCCCCACTTGTACCCAATCAGGAGGATGGGATGCCCCCTTAGGGGCACATGAACTGTTTGGAAAAGCAGCCAAAGCAGCCTTAAATATCCCAGGAATCCCCTTAAGAAACAGTCCTTACTGGGCCCTACAGGGTCACTATTTTGTATGTGGCTGAAAGGCTTACAAGGTGCTGCCAGCCAACTGGACAGGTAGCTGTTATATAGCTCGTGGAGTTCCTCATCTTTCCATAACTGTCACACTGCCCAAAGGAAAGATTAGAAATGCCCAAGACACCTCTGCTGAGTCACGAGAAAAGACCCTGCGGCGACTGACTACGGCATTGGAGGGCAAGATGAAGAATCCCCTCACAACCGAGAAGCTGGTAGGGTGCTCTGTACTGGGAATAGCGCCACTGTTTACTGGGCCAGCCATGGCAGGCGTAGGCCGCTATACTGTAAGCCTGCAAATGGTACTTGACAAAGTGGCCTTAGAGTTAGAAGGCTTGGTTAGTGATTTAGGGTCAGCAGTAAAAACATTAAATAAAGAGGTTCAGCAGCTCAGGACGTTTTCCCTCCAAAACAGGCTGGCTTTGGACTATCTCTTGGCATCCCAAGGAGGGGTTTGTGCCCTCGTCGGGCCCCGATGTTGTGTATATGTCAATGATAGCAGTTATGAGATCTATGAAAAGGTGGTACAGGCTGAGGCCCAGGCCCGAGCCGGAGCACAGGTTGCCTATACTGCCCCAGAGAGCGATTGGTTGCAAACCTTGTTTTCAGGCTGGGGTTTGTCGTTTTGGCTTGGTGGTTTATTTAGCCTGTTATTGAGACTTCTCTTTCCTGTATTGCTTGTATTACTGGTATTATGCTGTGCAGTCTCATGTGTCTCAGCACTGGGTGCTGGCAACACGCCCTTCCAGACAAGTCTTATGTGCCAAATACTTTGGGTCTTCCAGGATAAGTCCCTGAATAATCAAGGATCTTGACCAAAAATGGAGTCACGTCTAATAAAGAAGAAAGATTATCATTGTGTAGACCATGAAACAAGCCCTGCAACTTTTGGACACGTATCCCAACAGTCCACAGGGTGCACATCAAGGAACATTCAAAACGAGAAGGGTGTTTTTTTTGGGGAGACTAACCCCCGTTGCGCTGACCAGGACAAGGGGGAAGTGGGAGCCTGCAGTGCCATCTAGCGGCCAAAGGAGAAATCGCTGGCTTCTGAACCTGTGTGCGCCCTCGGTTCAGTTCACATGCAAAGCTGTGTCACGCCAGGTTGGGAAAACGGGGTTCTGCTGCACGACATCATCCTCTGGAATGACTCAAACCGATAGGACACCTCCTACGATACACTGCTCCGAGTGACACTCTCAAACAGGTCTCCACAGCTCCCCAGCCTCCCCGCACCGGGAGCCAGGTGTGAGAGGATTGTTCTCCCCAACTGACAGAGGGAGAAACAAAGGCTGAGAAAGGCGAAGGGCCTTGTCTTCCATCACACAACCTGTCGGGATAGACTTGGGAACAGGATCTGGGTGTCCTGACTTTCAGTCTGGAGTTTCACACACTGAATGATCAGAATAAAGGGACCTGGAATGAATTACAGACCAACAACCATTCACAGCGATTCTTCAGCAAGTGTTTTAGAAGCACGAGAACACCAGCGAGAACCAGGAACGGCTCAGAGACAATCAGCAACGAGAAGGAGAACAATTCACCAAGCAGATGATTGGTTCTGGCTTATTTGCTGGGCCTTACAAGAGAACAACAAAGTCCTGAATCTCCTCCCTGCCACGAGACCCCCTGCTCAGCCAATCAGCGTGGAGACTCTGGCGGTGGGCTGAGGGTTCCCCAGATGGCCCAGGGATGGCTCAGGTCACCGGTGAGGATCACTCTCAGAGCACGCTTCCTGTCCCATCTCTTTGGGAGGCCTCCCACCATGAGGGCGACAGAGCAGCCCCCTCCTCGCCAGTGGAGGGAGGGAAGCAGGAAAAGGGAAACCAAAAAGGACAAACCCCAAGGACTCGAAGGGACAAAGGCCTAGCTGGGGAAAAATTGTCCCACCTTAACCTCCTGTTTTCCGTGTCGAGAATTTGGCCAGCACCGGGCGGATCAGGCTGCCTCGGTATCAAACCTCTCTGGGGCTCTTCCCTTCTCCACAGGGACGTCTGTCTTCTCGCTCAGTGAGCAGTGGGAAAGGAGAAAACTCCAGAGAGACTCCACCTCGCACTCACATACGAGACCCTGAATTATCTCTCAGTCCTCAAGGAGACACCTCAAGAAGGAGACTCCCTGCAGCAAAGCCCCGGGGGTCTCTGAGATCCCCCTGCCCTGCAGCCTGTCCTCCCTGGCCGTTGTCGTGGACTCTCTGTGAGGTCACCGCCTCCCAACCTCCTTTCACCAATCAGCTGAGTGCTGCAAAAGGCCCTTGGGATGTCACTGCCACCCCCACCCCTGCCCTGCAGGGCTCATGTCCTGCCCCGAGCCGGCTCCTGTGCGTGTTTGAGCTGCTCCCCCTGGGTCACCCCCACACACTCAGTGGTCGTGCAAGGGTTCACGCAGGCCACACGTGGAACCATCAGAGGATGCTCAATGTGCCGCACTCGGTTTTGCAGAGATTTGGAGACATGAAGGCCAGAAGAGACTGTTAGATCATCTCATCTGGCCCCCCTACACATCACAGGCCTCCTGTATGGCGCAGTCGCGAGTTTTGGACCAAAGCAGACTCGAGAAAGGCATCTCATCAAGGGATGGAGGAAGCCCCACTTCCCTTGGGAGTCTGGACGAAATTGATGCTGTGGGGGGCAGGGAATTGACCTCAAGGCCACACTTGTGAGTCTGTATCATAACACACACGCACAACAGCACTGCGCGAAGTATGTACACGTGTACCTTAACTCTGATGTTTCCTAACGTTTAAAGGCCTGGTCTCCAGGGTGTTCTTTGTGCTTATAGATTGATTCTGGGGAGAGATGCAATCATTTAGCTTAGAGTGGGAGCCGTGTTAATCTGTATCAGCAAAAAACAAAACAAAACGAGGAGTACTTGTGGCACCTTAGAGACTAACAAATGTATTTGGGCATAAGCTTTCGTGGGCTAAAACCCACTTCATCGGATGCATCCACTGGAAAATACAGTCGGAAGATATATATACACAGAGAACATGAAAAAATGGGGGTTGCCATACCACTCTAACAGACAAATCAATTAAGGTGGGCTATTTTCAGCAGGAGGAAAAAAACCTTTTGTAGTGAAAGTCAGGATGGCCTACTTCAAAGAGTTGAGAGGAAGATGTGAGTAACAGTAGTGGGGAACTTAGCATGGGGAAATAGTTTTTACTTTGTGTAATAACCCACCCACTCCCAGTCTTTATTCAAGCCTAATTTAACAGTGTCCAGTTTGCAAATTAATTCCAATTCTGCAGTTTCTGGCTGGAGCCTGGTTTTGAAGTATTTTTATTGGAGAACTGCGAATTTTAGATCTGAAATTGAGTGACCAGGGAGGTTGAAGCGTTCTCCGACTGGTTTATGAATGTTATAATTCTTGACGTCTGATTTGTGTCCATTTATTCTTTTGCATAGAGATTATCCGGTTTGGCCAATGTACATGGCAGAGGGGCATTGCTGGCAAATGATGGCAAACATCACATTGGTAGATGTGCAGGAGAATGAGCCCATGATGGTGTGGCTGATGTGATTAGGTCCTAGGATGGTGTCCCTAGAATCATAGAATCATAGATTCATAGAATATCAGGGTTGGAAGGGACCTCAGGAGGTCATCTAGTCCAACCTGTTACCGGCACCCAGTGCTGAGAGGCTAAATAACAGCTGAGGTTGGTTCGGTACCCGGTGTGCTACACCCAATAATCACAACGGGGTCGAGAAGCAGAAAAGTTTATTTGCAGCTGCAAAAAGGTACAGGGAGAATAAGATCTCATATCCTGCACCCAGAGCAGGAAGTTACACAGGCTTTTATACATCCTTTTTCCCAGCATACCTATCCAATAGCAAGCTGCCCTAAGTATCCATCTAGCCAGCCAATCCAGTTCCCAGCTAGTTCCCTTGTTCTCTGTATCATTTGTTAACCTATACATAAAGCTGCTTTATTCAGCTTTGTTCTTCCATATCTGCCCTGTTTGGCCTTGTTTAGTTTCATACAGTCTGACTCTGCAACATATTGTTGCAGATCCTCAGCATAACTGCTGCGAGTGCGTCCAGGCGGGGCGGGGGGGGGGCGGGGCAAGGACACTTGGACCTAGTATGCAGAGCTGCTGCGAGTGACTCCAGGCTGGGGGGGCGGGGGGGGCAAGGAAACCTGGGCCTAGTGCGAGGGGGCGTCATCGACACTCGTGGTCTTCCATCCCCTCGAGTTAACTAGTGGCCATGCCCCAGTGTCCCCAACAACTCCCCTGCTCAAAGCAGGACCAATCCCCAACTAAATCATCCCAGCCAGGGCTTTGTCAAGCCTGACCTTAAAAACTTCTAAGGAAGGAGATTCCACCACCTCCCTAGGGAACGCATTCCAGTGTTTCACCACTCTCCTAGTGAAAAAGTTTTTCCTAATATCCAACCTAAACCTCCCCCACTGCAATATGAGACCATTACTCCTTGTTCTGTCATCAGCTACCACTGAGAACAGTCTAGATCCATCCTCTTTGGAATCACCTTTCAGGTAGTTGAAAGCAGCTATCAAATCCCCCTCAGTCTTCTCTTCTGCAGACTAAACAATCCCAGTTCCCTCAGCCTCTCCTCATAAGTCATGTGTTCCAGGCCCCTAATCATTTTTGTTGCCCTCTGCTGGACTCTTTCCAATTTTTCCACCTCCTTCTTGTAGTGTGGGGCCCCAAACTGGACACAGTACTCCAGATCTCCGGAATAGATATGTGGACAGAGTTGGCAATGGGTTTGTTGGAAGGATCGGTTCCTGGGTTAGTGTTTTTGTTGTGTGGTTGCTGGTAAGTATTTGCTTCAGGTTGGGGGGCTGTCTGTAAGCGAGGACTGGCCTGTTTCCCAAGATCTGTGAGAGTGAGGGATCATCCTTCAGAATAGGCTGCAGATCCTTGATGCTGCACTGGAGAGGTTTCAGTTGGGGGCTGAAGGTGACGGCTGGTGGCGTTCTGTTCCTTTCTTTGTTGGGCCTGTCCTGGAGTAGGTGACTTCTGGGTATTCTTCCCTTCAGCAGGTAGTTTTAAGATAGCTTGATAGAGATCCTGTAGGTGTTTGTCTCTGTCCGAGGGGTTGGAGCAAATGCGGTTGTACCATAGAGCTCAGCTGTAGACAAGGGATCGTGTGGTGTGGTCTGGATGAAAGCTGGAGGTGCACCACACGATCCCTTGTCTACAGCCGAGCTCTGCGATACAACCGCATTTGCTCCAACCCCTCAGACACAGACAAACACCTACAGGATCTCTATCAAGCGTTCTGACAACTACAATACCCACCTGCTGAAGTGAAGAAACAGATTGACAGAGCCAGAAGAGTTCCCAGAAGTCACCTACTACAGGACAGGCCCAACAAAGAAAATAACAGAACGCCACTAGCCGTCACCTTCAGCCCCCAACTAAAACCTCTCCCACGCATCATCAAGGATCTACAACCTATCCTGAAGGACGACCCATCACTCGCACAGATCTTGAGAGACAGGCCAGCCCTTGCTTACAGACAGCCCCCCAACCTGAAGCAAATACTCACCAGCAACCACACACCACACAACAGAACCACTAACCCAAGAACCTATCCTTCCAACAAAGCCTGTTGCCAACTCTGTCCACATATCTTTCAGGGGACATCATCATAGAGCCTAATCACATCAGCCACACTATCAGAGGCTCGTTCACCTACACATCCACCAATGTGATATATGCCATCATGTGCCAGCAATGACCCTCTGCCATGTTCATTGGTCAAACTGGACAGTCTCTATGTAAAAGAATCAATGGACACAAATCAGACGTCAAGAATTATAACATTCAACATTGTCCCACCTTAACCTCCTGTTTTCCGTGCCAAGAATTTGGCCAGCACCAGGCGAATCAGGCTGCCTCGGTACCAAACCTCTCTGGGGCTCTTCCCTTCTCCACAGGGACGTCTGTCTTCTCGCTCAATGAGCAGTGGGAAAGGAGAAAACTCCAGAGAGGCTCCACCTCGCGCTCACATACGAGACCCTGAATTCTCTCTCAGTCCTCAAGGAGACACCTCAAGAAGGAGACTCCCTGCAGCAAAGCCCAGGGGGTCTCTGAGATCCCCCTGCCCTGCAGCCTGTCCTCCCTGGCCGTTGTCGTGGACTCTCTGTGAGGTCACCGCCTCCCCACCTCCTTTCACCAATCAGCTGAGTGCTGCCAAAGGCCCTTGTGATGTCACTGCCACCCCCACCCCTGCCCTGCAGGGCTCATGTCCTGCCCCGAGCCGGCTCCTGTGTGTGTTTGAGCTGCTCCCCCTGGGTCACCCCCACACACTCAGTGGTCGTGCAAGGGTTCACGCAGGCCACACGTGGAACCATCAGAGGATGCTCAATGTGCCGCACTCGGTTTTGCAGAGATTTGGAGACTTGAAGGCCAGAAGAGACTGTTAGATCATCTCATCTGGCCCCCCTACACATCACAGGCCTCCTGTATGGCGCAGTCGCGAGTTTTGGACCAAAGCAGACTCGACAAATTCATCTCATCAAGGGATGGAGGAAGCATCACTTCCCTTGGGAGTCTGGAGGAAATTGATGCTGTGGGGGGCAGGGAATTGACCCCAAGGCCACACTTGTGAGTCTGTATCATAACACACATGCACAACAGCACTGCGCGAAGTATGTACACGTCACCTTAACTCTGATGTTTCCTAACGTTTACAGGCCTGGTCTCTATGGTGTTCTTTGTGCTTATAGATCGATTTTGGGCAGAGATGCAATCATTTAGTTCAGAGTGGGAGCAGTGTTAGTCTGTATCAGCAAGAACGGATCATGTGATGTGGTCTGGATGAAAGCTCGAGGCATGTAGGTAAGTATAGCGGCCCAGGATAGGGTGGTGTTTATGTGACCATCACTTATTAGCACTGTAGTGTCCAGGAAGTGGGTGTCTTGTGTGGCCTCCCCTTCTGCCCCTCCACCCCCATGAACATGATACAGTTCTGCAGTGACCTGGAATGCGACTTTCCACGTCTCCGACGGAAGGAATATTTCCAACACTCCTCTGAACAACACACTAATCCACAGAGACCTTCCTACCAACATGACAAAAAGAAGGATTCTGCCTGAAGGCCGAAACAGCAGACTGGACTTCAACTTGAGTGCTTCAGCCGACAAGCACGGGCTGAAGTGGTCGAAAAGCAGCATCACTTGGCCCATAACCTCAGCCGTGCAGAACACAACACCGTCCATAGCCTCAGGAACAACTCTGACATCCCAATCAAAAAGGCTGACAAAGGAGGTGCTGTCGTCTTCATGAATAGGTTGGAATATGAACAAGAGGCTGCTAGGCCGCTCTCCAACTCCACATTCTCCAGCCCATTCCCCTCTGATCCCACTCAGGGTGACCAAGAGAAACTGCACCATCTGCTCAAGAAACTCCCTGAAAAAGCACAAGAACAAATCTGCACAGACTCGCCCCTGGAACCCCGACCAGGGGTCTTCTATCTGCTACCCAAGATCCATAAACCTGGAAATCCTGGACGCCCCGTCATCTCAGGCATTGGCACCCTGACAGAAGGATTGTCTGGCTATGTAGACTCCCTCCTCAGGCCCTATGCTACCAGCACTCCCAGCTATCTTCGAGACACTATTGACTTCCTGAGGAAACTACAGTCCATCGGTGATCTTCCTGAAAACACCATCCTGGCCACTATGGATGTAGAAGCCCTCTACACCAACATTCCACACAAAGATGGACTACAAGCCGTCAGGACCAGTACCCCTGAGAATGTCACGGCAAACCTGGTGGCTGAAGTTAGTGACTTTGTCGTCACCCATAACTATTTTAAATTTGGGGATAATGTATATCTTCAAATCAGCAGCACTGCTATGGATACCCACATGGCCCCACAGTATGCCAACATTTTTATGGCTGACTTAGAACATCGCTTCCTCAGCTCTCGTCCCCTAACGCCCCTACTCTACTTGCGCTATATTGATGACATCTTCATCATCTGGACCCATGGAAAAGAAGCCCTTGAGGAATTCCACCATGATTTCAACAATTTCCATCCCACCATCAACCTCAGCCTGGGCCAGTCCACACAAGAGATCCACTTCCTGGACACTACAGTGCTAATAAACGATGGTCACATAAACACCACCCTATACCGGAAACCTACTGACCACTATACTTACCAACATACCTCCAGTTTCATCCAGACCACACCACATGATCCATTGTCTACTGCCAAGCTCTACGATACAACCGCATTTGCTCCAACCCCTCAAACAGAGATAAACACCTACAAGATCTCTATCAAGCATTCTTACAACTACAGTACCCACCTGCTGGAGTGAAGAAACAGATTGACAGAGCCAGAAGGATACCCAGAAGTCACCTACTCCAGGAGAGGCCCAACAAAGAAAATAACAGAACGTCACCAGCCGTCACCTTCAGCCCCCAACTAAAACCTCTCCAGCGCATAATCAAGGATCTACAACATATCCTGAAGGGTGACCCATCACTCTCACAGATCTTGGGAGACAGGCCAGTCCTCGCTTACAGACAGAAGCAAATACTCACCTGCAACCACACGACAAAAACATTAACCCAGGAACCTATCCTTGCCACAAAACCCATTGCTAACTGTGTCCACATATCTGTTCAGGGGACACCATCATAGAGCCTAATCACATCAGCCACACTATCAGAGGATTGTTCACCTGCACATCTACCAATATGATGTATGCCATCATGTGCCAGCAATGCCCCTCTGCCAGGTACATTGGCCAAACTGGACAGTCTCTACGTAAAAGAATCAATGGACACAAATCAGATGTCAAAAATTATAACATTCATAAACCAGTCAGAGAACACTTCAATCTCTCTGGTCACTCGATTACAGACCGAAAAGTCGCAAACTTACAACAAAAAACTTCAAAAACAGACTCCAACGAGAGACTGCTGAATTGGAATTAATTTGCAAACTGGACACCATTAAATTAGGCTTGGATAAAGACTGGGAGTGGATGGGTCATTACACAAAGTAAAACTATTTCCCTATGTTTATTTTTCTCCCCTACTGGTCCACACAGGTTCTTGTCAACTGCTGGAAATGGCCCACCTTGATTATCACGACAAAAGGTTTTTTTTTTTCCTTCTCTCCTGCTGGTAATAGCTCACCTTACCTGATCACTCTCGTTATAGTGTGTATGATAACACCCATTGTTTCATGTTCTCTGTGTATATAAAATCTCCCCACTGTATTTTCCAGTGGATGCATCCGATGAAGTGGGCTGTAGCCCATGAAAGCTTATGCTCAAATAAATTTGTTAGTCTCTAAGGTGCCAGAAGTCCTCCTGTTCTTTTTGTCTGTGTTGTTGTTGTTCTCTTGGCTGGAGAGACACAGAGAGTAGCAGGGTATGCTGTAAAGCTTGGACCACGTATGAAAAATCATCAGCATCATACCTAGAAATCAGTCATTTGGAACCACAGACATGGAAGTAGAACAGGAAACGTTTAGTTTAGACGTGATCAGTTTATCTCTTTATTTTGGGCTTGTGGATTCGTCTGTGCTAAACACAGGTGTTTTTGTAACCTTTAAGCTGGACCCCAAGAACGCTGTTCATGATGCTGAATCCTTGCAGTCGCTCTTTTAATATCTAGCAACTGCCTGATTTTCCACATGTTCTTTCTTTCTTTCTTTCTTTCTTTCTTAATAAAATTTACCTTTTTTAAGTACATGCTTGGATTTCTGTGTCTTTCGAGGTCCGTGCACTTTTTTCAGTTGGTTGGTGGCAACAGCTGATTTCTTTTTCTTTTCCTTTTCTCAGCTCTTCCCCAGGGGTGGGTGTGGGGGGGTGAAAGTGGGATCTAGTGGGTAGAGCAGGGGGCTGGAGCCAGGACTCCAGCAACGCGGACACAGGCAACTAACCGCTTTCATGTTCTCTCCACAGGTACCGTTGCGGAGAGTGGACCAGATGATATGTCTGGGGGGAGAAAGCAGAAGGAGACTCCGCTGGTTGGAAGGCATGAGATGCACTGTCCTGAGATGGGGGGGTTCCACGACCACCACTCCCAAGAGAAGGAGGTGGGTGGTGGTGGTCGGGGACTCTCTACTCCGGGGGACTGAGTCATCTATCTGCCGCTCTGACCGGGAAAACTGAGAAGTCTCCTGCTTGCCGGGGGCTAAGATTCGCGATGTGACAGAGAGACTGCCGAGACTCATCAAGCCCTCGGATCGCTACCCCTTCCTGCTTCTACACATGGGCACCAATGATACTGCCAAGAATGACCTTGAGCGGATCACTGCGGGCTATGTGGCTCTGGGAAGAAGGATAAAGGAGTTTGAGGCGCAAGTGGTGTTCTCGTCCATCCTCCCCGTGGAAGGAAAAGGCCTGGGTAGGGACCGTCGAATGGTGGAAGTCAACGAATGGCTACGCAGGTGGTGTCGGAGAGAAGGCTTTGGATTCTTTGACCATGGGATGGTGTTCCATGAAGGAGGAGTGCTAGGCAGAGACGGGCTCCACCTAACCAAGAGAGGGAAGAGCATCTTTGCGAGCAGGCTGGCTAACTTAGTGAGGAGGGCTTTAAACTAGGTTCACCGGGGGAAGGAGACCAAAGCCCTGAGGTAAGTGGGAAAGCGGGATACCGGGAGGAAGCACAGGCAGGAATGTCTGTGAGGGGAGGGCTCCTGCCTCATACTGGGAATGAGGGGCGATCAACAGGTTATCTCAAGTGCTTATATACAAATGCACAAAGCCTTGGAAACAAGCAGGGAGAACTGGAGGTCCTGGTGATGTCAAGGAACTATGACGTGATCGGAATAACAGAGACTTGGTGGGATAACTCACATGACTGGAGTACTGTCATGGAAGGTTATAAACTGTTCAGGAAGGACAGGCAGGGCAGAAAAGGTGGGGGAGTAGCACTGTATGTAAGAGAGCAGTATGACTGCTCAGAGCTCCGGTACGAAACTGCAGAAAAACCTGAGTGTCTCTGGATTAAGTTTAGAAGTGTGAGCAACAAGAGTGATGTAGTGGTGGGAGTCTGCTATAGACCACCGGACCAGGGGGATGAGGTAGATGAGGCTTTCTTCCGGCAGCTCACGGAAGCTACAAGATCACATGCCCTGATTCTCATGGGTGACTTTAATTTTCCTAGAAAGAAAAGGAGTACTTGTGGCACCTTAGAGACTAACGAATTTATTTGAGCATGAGCTTTCGTGAGCTACAGCTCACTTCATCAGATGCATACCGTGGAAACTGCAGACTAACACGGCTGTTACTCTGAAACCTTTAATTTTCCTGATATCTGCTGGGAGAGCAATACAGCGGTGCATAGACAATCCAGGAAGTTTTTGGGAAGCGTAGGGGACAATTTCCTGGCGCAAGTGCTAGAGGAGCCAACTAGGGGGGGCGCTTTTCTTGACCTGCTGCTCACAAACGGGGTAGAATTAGTGGGGGAAGCAAAAGTGGATGGGAATCTGGGAGGCAGTGACCATGAGTTGGTTGAGTTCAGGATCCTGATGCAGGGAAGAAAGGTAAGCAGCAGGATACGGACCCTGGACTTCAGGAAAGCAGACTTCGACTCCCTCAGGGAACGGATGGCCAGGATCCCCTGGGGGACTAACTTGAAGGGGAAAGGAGTCCAGGAGAGCTGGCTGTATTTCAAGGAATCCCTGTTGAGGTTACAGGGACAAACCATCCCAATGAGTCGAAAGAATAGTAAATATGGCAGGCGACCAGCTTGGCTTAACGGTGAAATCCTAGCGGATCTTAAACATAAAAAAGAAGGTTACAAGAAGTGGAAGGTTGGACATATGACCAGGGAAAAGTATAAAAATATTGCTCGGGCATGTAGGAATGATATCAGGAGGGCCAAATCGCATCTGGAGCTGCAGCTAGCGAGAGATGTTAAGAGTAACAAGAAGGGTTTCTTCAGGTATGTTGGCAACAAGAAGAAAGCCAAGGAAAGTGTGGGCCCCTTACTGAATGAGGGAGGCAACCTAGTGACAGAGGATGTGGAAAAAGCTAATGTACTCAATGCTTTTTTTGCCTCTGTTTTCACTAACAAGGTCAGCTCCCAGACTGCTGCGCTGGGCATCGCAAAATGGGGAAGAGATGGCCAGCCCTCTGTGGAGATAGAGGTGGTTAGGGACTATTTAGAAAAGCTGGACGTGCACAAGTCCATGGGGCCGGACGAGTTGCATCTGAGAGTGCTGAAGGAATTGGCGGCTGTGATTGCAGAGCCATTGGCCATTATCTTTGAAAACTCGTGGCGAACAGGGGAAGTCCCGGATGACTGGAAAAAGGTTAATGTAGTGCCAATCTTTAAAAAAGGGAAGAAGGAGGATCCTGGGAACTACAGGCCAGTCAGCCTCACCTCAGTCCCTGGAAAAATCATGGAGCAGGTCCTCAAAGAATCAATCCTGAAGCACTTGCATGAGAGGAAAGTGATCAGGAACAGCCAGCATGGATTCACCAAGGGAAGGTCATGCCTGACTAATCTAATCGCCTTTTAAGATGAGATTACTGGTTCTGTGGATGAAGGGAAAGCAGTGGATGTATTGTTTCTTGACTTTAGCAAAGCTTTTGACACGGTCTCCCACAGTATTCTTGTCAGCAAGTTAAGGAAGTATGGGCTGGATGAATGCACTACAAGGTGGATAGAAAGTTGGCTAGATTGTCGGGCTTAACGGGTAGTGGTCAGTGGCTCCATGTCTAGTTGGCAGCCGGTATCAAGTGGAGTGCCCCAAGGGTCGGTCCTGGGGCCGGTTTTGTTCAATATCTTCATAAATGATCTGGAGGGTGGTGTGGATTGCACTCTCAGCAAATTTGCGGATGATACTAAACTGGGAGGAGTGGTAGATATGCTGGAGGGGAGGGATAGGATACAGAAGGACCTAGACAAACTGGAGGATTGGGCCAAAAGAAATCTGATGAGGTTCAATAAGGATAAGTGCAGGGTCCTGCACTTAGGATGGAAGAATCCAATGCACCGCTACAGACTAGGGACCGAATGGCTAGGCAGCAGTTCTGCGGAAAAGGACCTAGGGGTGACAGTGGACGAGAAGCTGGATATGAGCCAGCAGTGTGCCCTTGTTGCCAAGAAGGCCAATGGCATTTTGGGATGTATAAGTAGGGGCATAGCAAGCAGATCGAGGGACGTGATCGTTCCCCTCTATTCGACATTGGTGAGGCCTCATCTGGAGTACTGTGTCCAGTTTTGGGCCCCACACTACAAGAAGGATGTGGATAAATTGGAGAGAGTCCAGCGAAGGGCAACAAAAATGATTGGGGGTCTAGAACACATGAGTTATGAGGAGAGGCTGAGGGAGCTGGGATTGTTTAGCCTGCAGAAGAGAAGAATGAGGGGGGATTTGATAGCTGCTTTCAACTACCTGAAAGGGGGTTCCAAAGAGGATGGCTCTAGACTGTTCTCAATGGTAGCAGATGACAGAATGAGGAGTAATGGTCTCAAGTTGCAGTGGGGGAGGTTTAGATTGGATATTAGGAAAAACTTTTTCACTAAGAGGGTGGTGAAACACTGGAATGCATTACCTAGGGAGGTGGTAGAATCTCATTCCTTAGAGGTTTTTAAGGTCAGGCTTGACAAAGCCCTGGCTGGGATGATTTAATTGGGGACTGGTCCTGCTTTGAGCAGGGGGTTGGACTAGATGACCTCCTGAGGTCCCTTCCAACCCTGATATTCTATGATTCTATGATTCTATGATACCCAGAGCGACTGTCTACAAACTCTTCTGCCAACCCACCTGCACTACGCAGAGCCTGAGGCTTCTTGTCCACTAACCATCTTTTAAGCTAGTGGGGACAGAGCTCATAGAGTTGTTCCAAACCAGCCCGATTATACAAATCCTCCAGGGTAGTGACACCTGCACCCTTACCTCATTTGTGGAGATACTCTCCCCTCAGAATGGTGGCTTCTATATATGTCACACCCGGGGTCTTCTGCACACCCCAAGACCTTTTCCTATAACCCCAGGTGCCAAGTCACACTTAATCAGTAAAGCCTTTTTGAACCGTTCATAGCCACCACTATCAGCTCCATCCATTCGGCTGTATGCCTCCGTACCTTTAGGGCCAAGTAAAGTAGTGAGACTCCAGAGTTGTCTGCACGATCAACCAGGTTCAAATCACATGCCTTCTCAAAGGCTATGAGGTAGGCATCCATATCCCCCCTCCTTATCTGGAGCAACCATTTAGGATCTAGGCTCCCTGTGGACTTGGCATCCCATGGTCTTTCCCCACTGTGGGTCCTCTTGCCCCTCCACTTCTCTAGCTGTAGTTCATGCTTTTCCTGCTTCTCCTCATGCTCTGCCAGATCCTTTGCCTTCAGCTGCAGCTCCCACCTCTTCTAATCTATCAAAGGGGACCTGAATCATGAGGGCACCCTGCTGGACGGGGAACTGGCTCTTGGGGGCATCCTGCTGCCGCCTCTGTTGCTCTCAGGCCTCACTGGAAAACCCACCTGGGTCTGGAACCTGTTTCTTGGCCCTTTCATCTGTCTCCAGAAGGCTTAGCCCTCTCCCTGGACAGGGTTTGTCATGCTCTTCCTAGGGAGGTGGCCTAACCAGCGCCGAACGAGGGCCTAGGTTATATGCCATTTTCTTGTTGTTTCCTTTGACTACACTTGTTTTACTGCTGCAAGTCACTTATTGCAAAATACTACTGGTGCATTCAGCATCCAACCACTGCCACCAACTGTCCTGGATCCACGGGATCAGTTCTACACCCCCAGCTTTGGAACAGGCTCTAGGAGGAACCCTGTCAGTCTACCAGACCCCCCAGGGGGCCCACTTGGCCTGCAGGATAAGCAACACTGCTTCACTGCCTCCTTCGATTGGACCTTTAGCACTGCTGGGTCACAGCGGGATTTCTGTTCAGCAAGTCCTACTGTGATAGACTACGTCCTGGTAGAGACTTGTCCGCTCCTCAGGGATTAATGCACCTCAGCAAGCATTTGCAGTGACACTCACATCATGTTGTCAAAACAGTCGGGTCTATTAATCAACTGGACTCAGCATAGGACGTCCTTAGGTTGGCACAGAGAACTGAAGGTTAAAGCACCGTTCAAGTCCATTCTGGCTAGCCCAGAGCCCAGCCACGTTGTAGTGAATCCCATTGCTCAAGTTCTGTCTGTCTCTCAGTCTGACCTTCTTGGTCAGACTCCAGGGGAAAGCCCAACTCCTTCCAGCAACGAGCTTTGATCCCCCACCTCACACCTTTCCCATCTTTGTTCTCGAGCTGGGGGATGTTGCTCAGCTTCCCTGTTGTGAAGTGGGGAAATCCATCTCCTCTGGGTCATTGGTTGCTAGGCAACAATGTCTTGGTGATGGGCTTTGCCATTGTCTTCACACTGGAGCTTGCCTCACTCAGTCTTTTCCCAATGACCCATTTAGTCTCAGCTAGGTAACATTCATACCCATGTCTCTTAGCCTGCCCTGAGAGCAAACAATCCTCTGTCTCCCACTGGCATCAATGCAACATATAGGGGCCATGTAAATAGTACAGAACCTTCCCGCTGCGTGATACAGCACTCTGGTCAGACTGAGCGCTCCGGAGGCAGGGACCTGTCTGTGCTCTTTGTCTGTAGAGCTCCTAGCACCACAGGGCCCCGATCCTGACTGGGGCCTCTAGGCACTGCTGTGTTGTAAACAAATAATACCAGTAATGGACTGATAATAACATGCAAGGGCTTGACCAAAGCTGTCCAACCTTTACCGAGACCCTTTCCACAGCATTCACCGTGGGGAGGAATACAAGGGTGGGAATTACACACACACACACACCCTCCAGAGTTTGTCCGGCTGTACTCGGAGATGGGTTGGGTGGCTGCACTGGACTGGTGCCCAGGAGAGGCTGCACAGTCCTGGGGGTAGGGGCTGCTTGTGGCCAGGTGGTATTAGAGCACATGGCCATAGAAGGGGCAGATCTGGGAGGGAACCTGTCCTGGTTACAGGGTTACCTGCACCTCTGGCCCCTCTCTAGGCTCTCTGAGTGAACCCGTCCAGTGTCCGGGCTTGTAATGGCATGGTAAACTGTACTATACAGTTCAGCCACTAGGTGGTGCTGTGTGTAACAGACCTTATATAAGCTAACCTCCGCCATGCCGCGCCGAGCATGAAAGGATCTTGTGGCCGGCGCCTCTGTGGTATCTCTCTGAGCCGGAGGCTCTGTAGCCAGGCCAGCTTTAGTACTGGAGCCTGCCATCTCCCAGGGGTACATGACAGGCCTTGTACCTGTGTGTCCATGTGTATATATATCTGCCCACTTGAAGTTTCCACTTCATGCATCTGATGAGGTGGGTTCCAGCCCATGAAAGCTTATGCCCAAATAAATTTGTTAGTCTTTAAGGCGCCACAGGATTCCTCATTGTTTTTGCTGAAACAGACTAACATGGCTATCCCCCTCAAACATGTTTAATAGTGAGGGTAATTAACTATTGGCACCATTTACCCAGAGTCGTGGTGGATTTTCCATCACTGACCATTTTTAAATCAAGAGTGGATGAATTTTTTTTAAAAAAATGTCTGCTCTAGTTCGAGCAGGAATTATTGTGGGGCAGGTCCCTGGCCTGTGTTACACAGGAGTCCAGACAAGCTGATCACAACAGTCCCTTCTGTCCTTGGAATCTGTGAACCTGTGAAAACGATGATCAAATCCAGGGCACAACTGAGACTGACTCCATAAGTCAGTGGGTTAACAATGATGTTGGTTTGGGTCATCAGCTCCTTAAATCATCCAATTAATAGAGGAGATGATCAGATCCTGCAGCTAACATAAGAAAGCACTGCTTTCCTTTCATCCTGCAGCAGGAGATGGGAGAAGGCGACTGTTTTGATTTAAGGAAATCCTGTTGAGACACCAGAGACACTGGAACCGAGATGGGTGGGCGTGGCGAAGGCTAGCTCCCCCTCAAGGGCAGTATTATGAGGCTGGGGAAGTATTATGAGACTGATCTAGTTTTTGCCCCCATGCTTTGTTCTGCTCAGGCTGGGTGGGGCTCCATGGCTTTGGCATGTAAGAGTCTAGTCTCCTGTGGGCTGCAATAGTTTGGTTTAATCTTCGATGTTGGGCTTGATGTGAGCGTGCTGAGTGTGTTGGTGGCCTGTGATATAGAGGAGGTCTGACTGGATGATCTCATGGTCCCTTCTGGCCTAAAACTCTACATGTAGCTGGTGTAGGACATACCTGTCATTTTGGGTTTAGGTTAAGCCTTCCTGGATGCTGTGAACCCCATGATCAACACTCATCCAGAGAACCGGAGCTCCCTCCATTCCTCTGACTCCATTTCTTTCACCAGTAATGTCACAGAACATGGTTACTGGTTAGGAATCTGCATTCTTGGAGCCTTTTATCCAGTTTGGACAATGTGATGTTTTGGGACAGGGTTTGACACATGTTCTTACCCCTTCCACTCATCAATGATGGTCAGTTGATAAATTACAGTACTAAGAATCAGGAAACGTTCATTGATTATGTGCAATTACAGGTGTTAATTAGAGCTGAACAAAAGTTTTCATTCAAAAAATATCTTGAGGAAATTTGGCCGGTTTACAAAAAGCGATTTTTTTGTGAAAACATTTGGATTTTCTTGAGGGTTTTTTTTTTCATTATTACAAAATTTTCAACTTAAACCTTTTATTTGGGTGGAGGGGTCCTATGATGTATTGTTTATTGGGTTCTGTTCTATTCTATGTAGCTTCTTACACCACACTCATCACCATAATATCAGGATTTCTTCTGCTTTGCCAATTTTGAGCCCTCAGCTTAGTCAAACGGTAGGATTTTCAAAACTGAAAATATTCATTCTGGAAAATTCCAAGTTTTGAGAAGAATAAAAAAATAATGGAAAATATTTAAAAATGAAAAATTAGTCCATTTCGGAAAACAACAGAACAAAAAACGTCTTTGACCAGTGAGAGGTGCTATCCCCACAATGCCATGTCTCAGGAGAACAGCATGATTGGGGAGTAGACCCAGAAGAAAGAGTGGAGCTGCCCAGTGAAAGAGCTGGTGAAAGTGTAGATTGGGGCCTCCATACCAGGATGATAAAATGACACCAGGCCCCGCTCATAGTCCAGATACACTCCGATCTTCCCAGGGCTCCCAGTCAGGGACAGGAGGGTCTCTGGGGAGGTGCAAGCCCAGTAATGGCTCCCACACTGATCCACGGCCCAGATCCTCTCCTCAGGAGAAAAGCTGATCCAGCCCTTCCTCCTGACAGATTCTTTGGCCACCCCCACAGCCCAGGCCCTACCACCTCCGACCTCTACCTCCCAGTAGCGTTTCCCTGAGGCAAAACCTTCCGAGCCCAGCACGCAGGTTTCACTGTCAAATCTCTCCGGGTTGTCAGGCACGTCCTGCTGCAGGCCCCTCCATTTCACAGATCGCCAATTCTCAAGAGACCTTGAGGCTGGGATGAGCCGTGTCCGGATCCAGAGTCACCAGCGCTGCAGAGATGGGGCAGAGCATCAGGAGCAGAGCCCAGCCCATCTGCATAGGTGCTGACTCCATGGGTGCTACAGGGCTGGAGCACGCACGGGGAAAAATTAGTGGGTGCTCTGCACCCACCGGCAGCCAAGCTTCCCCCCACCTCACTTCACCTAACCTCTGCCTCCTCCCCTGAGCACACTGTGTCCCTGCTTCCCCTAAGTCCCAGTGCTTGCAGCCACAAAACAGCTGTTTCGCGGCGTAACAAGCTCTGGGAGGGAGGCGGGAGGAGCGGGAACGTGGCACACTCAGGGGAGGAGGCGGAGCCGGGGAGGGGATTTGGGGAAGGAGCCCAATAGGGGCAGGGAGGGGGAGGAGTTGAGGCGGGGACTTTGGGGAAGGGGTTGGAATGGGGCGGGGCAGGGGTGGAGTCAGGGCAGGGCTGGGGGTAGAGGAGGGGTCGAGCACCCACTGGCACCAGCAGAAGTTGGTGCCTATGCCCATCGAGGCTGTTTCCCATCCTCCCGCCAGCTCTGTCTTGGCTAGGACACTCTCTGATTTCCCGCCTCTAACTCCCAGGGATCTGCTTCTCTGCATTTCACTGCAGCTCTCCTCCCAGGCAATAGGGGCAAATAGTTCCCCTGGAAGAGCTGGAGATGCCTCTAGCTCCCATTGGGCCTGTCTGTAACCTCTACAGAGGCCCCAATAAGGAACGAGCTCAGGTGTTACACACACGGACATCATTTCTACCATTAAAAGAACTCAGGAGTCACCTACCACAAAATCTGTGCTCTGGGGCTGCTACCACGTCTCCACAGCTAAGACAGCACCTGAGTTTCTAATCTACACCTGAGTTGGGAGCCCTCTATTCTAATACCCACAAAGTCATATCAGACTCAAATTTGGTAGATTTGGTCCAGGTCTGAGGTAGAATTTTTCTGCCATATTTGAACTGAATTAGCCAAAGGGCTACTGATTGACAACTCCATAAAAACAGAGATTTCACCAGAGTTCAAAAAGCATTAAGAAAATTACCCGCAGCCAGTTAAGGTAATTTACACAGTTTCCTAGAACCCTTCCAGTTCATGAAGTTAATTAATAACAATACAACACATGAGAATTCACTATATGTGTCCAGTAAAACCCCAACTCTGAACCATAATTACCAATAGCTGCAAGCACCTACCCCCCTGAATTGACAGCAGGTAAGTTCCCGGCCTTAGGAGCACTCTGACTTATTGCAGTTACACTGGAGAGCTCGGGACTCCATCCTTAAGTGTGAGCATTTGTTTTATGCAAGTAAACTGGGGACGAATCTGGCATTTTCATTGACCATACTGCTCTTTCCCTGTGATTTCTGGCATGTGTGCATTTGCTGGGCAGCAGAGTGGTGCAGGGGGTCTGACATTAAAATACCAGCTTCACTTACCTGCATTTTTGCTGACTTTACTCCAGCCTGAAATCAAACACACCAAGAGGTGAGCACTCCCCGGAGCACGGACTGCCGGCAAAGGACACAATGTCATCTGGGGTGGGGGAAAGGGGACACATGGCACTTACCAAGTTCGGCCAGGGATTTCTCTGCAAACAGAGAGACATGGGTATGCAGGCAGTTCTACAACAGCTCCTGGGTTAGGGAATGTGCCTTTAAAGGACCACTTTGCCCTCTCCACTGTGCTCTCTGCTGCCCTCTTCCCGCCCAGGTCTCCTGGCCTGAGCTCCATCCTCATAGAGCTCTTAGTGGCTTTGGGCTCTGTCGATTACACCCCCCTTCTTGGCATCTGACCCTCGCTGGGCTCCTATGGCCCTGCCCTAGCTGGGCTCACCTGTGGTGTAGTGTCCACACTCCCCATGTGCCAGGCAGCTTGGAGAGGGGCTAGGTCCTGATTACATGGAAGTGAGGGTTTAATGAGCTAACCCTTGGCCCTGGACACTGGATCTCAGCTCATGGGCCCAGCCACATGAGCTGGCTCCTTCTCACTGAGTTTGTGCCTCAGAGTGTCAGAGAGTGCTAGGAGACTTTGGGATTGCGCTGAGCCCCTGTTTCCAGGGCATCAGAATCCCCCCCACCCCTCCATTCCTTTAAATTCAGTAGCAAAAAGGTACGTGGGCCCAGGCAGACCCACCAGTTTTGGATATGGACATTCCCCTGTGTGCAGATTTTAAACGAAGGGGCTGAAATCAGGCTTATCATGGAAACTGAGCAGCAACCTTATCTATGGAGCAGTTACCCCACTCGATGATTAGTCAGAGCTCCCCGTCCGTTTGATTCCCAGAGCCTCTCCTAACAGATAGTGCAGAGACAAAAGCCAAAGTCTGTCTGACTATGGACAGTGAGAGAAACTTGTTCAAGCCTCCGGAGAGCCCAGACATTCACCTCTCTCGTTCTCCAGCTCAGCGCTCTCTGGAAGAGAAAGGGAAGAAAGAGGCGAGGTTTCATCTTGTTGCATTAGCTGGGTTATTCCTACTGTTATTTCAGGGAACTTGTCCCAGGAACTTACCTCTCTCTTTCTCCAGTTCAGATCGCAGGTTTTCTGAAGAAAGAATAGTGAAAGAGGTGAGATTCCGGGGGGCAATGGTCCCCTCTCATACTAGCAAAGAGCTGCCATTGTATAGAACATCATAGATTCACAGAGTTCAGGGCCAGAAGGGTTGTAGTCTGACCTCCTGTACATCACAGACCTTAGACCCTCACTCAGTCACCGCTGTACCAGGACTAAGGTTACAGTTCAGTCACGGGTATTTTTAGAGAAAGTTGTGGACAGGTCAAGGGCAATAAACAAAAGATTCCCCACCTGTGACCAGTTCATGATTTATACCGTAAGTCCCCCTAAGTAAATCTCAGCGGGGCTGCTGCTGGAGGGGGAGCAGGGCCATTGGCACCAGCTGCCAGGGGCCACTGAGCAGCAGCTGCTTCAGCCGCCCGAGGGACCACTGCTCAGGCGCTCTCTGGGGCCAGCCCCACCGGCTGCTGGTCAGGTGGTCCCCGGGGCCAGCTGCCCTGGGCCATTCCAGCAGTGGGTGGCAGTCAGTGCAGCTGGCCGTGGGGCTGTCGGAACAACTGGCTGACCTGATTTGGAAAAAGACGTTGAAAAACTGGAAAGGATGCAGAAAAGAGCCACAAAAATTATTGAGGGCTGGACAAAATGCCTGACAGCGAGAGACTGACTTATAATAACGGGATTATTCACACAGGTAAAGTTAAGCCTGTAGCTAGCTGAACTGGGGCCCTGAGCTCTCTGGGCCTCAGTTCCCTGAGTGTAAAGCGGGATAAGAAAGGGTTCCTCGCCTTGTGCAGTAACTGCAGTTCTTCGAGGTGTGTGTTACTCCATGCTCTGTGTATTCACAGCCCGGCGCCTCACATCGGAGATTTCAGGTAGCCGTTTCTGTTCGGCCCACACATCCGCTCTCCCCATCTCGTGCTCCGCATTAGGTCAATGTAGCGCTGTGCAGACAAACTGCCCCAGTTCCTTCTCCACCCCAGAGCTCAGAGGTCAGAGCTCCAGAGCAGAGGGGAAGGAGGCAAGTAGCGGAGCACCCACAGGGACACATCTCAGAGAGCGACAGGTACGGCACCAGGTGAGGGACCCTTTCTCCTTCTGACAGCGGTGGCTCTGTGGGTGTCTCGGCGACTCGGCAGCCGTACCCGTGATGGAGGGGTGGGGTTTCAGAGTCGAGTCTAGTCCTGAGCATCAGACACTGGAATAAAATATAGCAGAGGATGCAGGGGTGCCGGAACTGGGGGGATCAAGGGGCCAGGCCCTCCCCCCACTTTTTGCCAGCTGTAAAGGCAAGTGACAGTCGGGAGGGGAGTGAGCAGCAGGCAGGGTCTTGGGGGGAAGAGGGAGTGATGCTGGGGTTTGGGGGGAAGGGTTGGTGCAAGGTCAGGGGCTTGGGGAGAAGAGGTAGTGTGAGGTCAGGGCCTTGGGGGCAATGGGTGGCGTGAGCACAGGGAGAAAGGGGCGGGGCCTCAGGCGGGGCATGGCATGTGGGGTGCAGCCACAGTTCAGGTGCCTGTGGGCCCCTCACACACTTCTAAGGGGCCTCTGCTGAGATGTGGGTGACTGCATGATGTTCAGCAAATGTGTGAGCAGATGTCCACGTTTCTGCTCTGCACATGTCTGTGATCGGAACATTCCTGAGTAAGGCTGTGCAAGTGGAGAGAGATCTCCTGGGGTGAGTTTGAACCATACAGGAAGGTGGAATGCCATAAGTGTGATAGCAATGGGTAACGCAGTCTGATATCCATCTCGAGAGTCTTTGTTTAGTGATTGAGGCCCCCTTAGATCTGTCTGCAATGGAGAGAAGTAGTCTGCAAGATTTTCTGAAGAGCTTAATCCTCACCAAATAAAAGGACTCTCCTGACATTGAGAGTGTGTAGTGTCACCTCCCTTTTATCCTGGTGTGGTTTTGGAAAGAAAGTGGGGAGATGGATAAACCGGTTTATGTGGAAGTGTGAAGATATTTTCAGTAGGAACGTGGGGTACAGTCATAATGTAACCTTATCTTTGAAAACAACTGTAAACGGGGTATACCAATAGAGTCCCTATCTCTCCCACTCTCCGTGCAGACATAATGGCCACTAGGATTGTAGTTTTCACAGAGAGGTGTAGAAGAGAGCAGGAGGCCATGGGTTCGAAGGGAAGTCTTGTAAGAAACCGAAGGACGTGGTTGAGGTCTCATGACAGTGTAGAATATCTGATTGTGAAGACTGCAAAGAGCTACAAAAGGATCTCACAAAACTGGATGACTGGGCAACAAAATGGCAGATTAAATTTAATGTTGATAAATGAAAAGTAAACATAATCCTAACTATACATGTACAATGATGGGGTCTAAATTAGCTGTTGCCACTCAAGAAAGAGATCTTGGAGTCATTGTGGAGCGTTCTCTGAAAACATCCACTCAATGTGCAGCGGTCGTCACAGAAGCAAATAGAATGTTGGGAATCATCAAGAACGGGATCGATAATATGACAGAAAATATCATATCACCTCTATATAAATCCATGGTACGTCCACATCTTTAATACTGCGTGCAGATGTGGTCGCCCCACCTCAAAAAAGATACATTGGAATTGGAAAAGGTTCAGAAAAGGGCAACAAAAATGATTAGGGGTATAGAACAGCTTCCGTATGAGGAGAGATTAATAAGACTGGGACTTTTCAGCTTGGAAATGAGGTGACTAAGGGGGGATATGATAGAGGGCTATGAAATCATGAGTGGTATAGAGAAAGTAAATAAGGGAAGTGTTATTTACTCCTTCTCATAATACAAGAACAAGGGGCCACCAACTGAAATTAATAGGTAGCAGGTTTAAGACAAACACAAGAAAGTATTTTTTCATGCAACGCACTGTCAACCTCCGGCACGCCTTACCAGAGGGTGTTGTGAAGGCCAAGACTATAACGGGGTTCAAAAGGGAGCTAGATAGATTCATGGTGGCTAGGTCCAACAATAGCTATTAGCCAGGATGGGTAGGAATGATGTCCCAAGCCTCTGTTTGCCAGAAGCTGGGATTGGGTGACAGGGCATGGATCACTTGAGGATAACCTGTCTGTTCATTCCCTTTGGGGCACCTGCCATTGGCCACTGTCAGAAGGCAGGATACTGGGCTAGATGGACCTTTGGTCTGACCCAGTATGGCTGTTCTTATGCTCTTATGTTCACACCACCATCTCAGCAGCTCACCTCTTGGGCACACAGAACACTCCTGCGGACACTCTCAGCAGGAACTTTTCCCAGGATCACAAATGAGAAATAGACCTTTCCATTCTCCACAGCATATTTCTATGTTGGGGAGTCCCAAAGATAGACTTATTCCCCACAGCCAGAAACAAGAAGTGCTCCCAGTTCTGCTCCGGAGCTGTCCTGAGTCATCACTCGCTCGGAGATGCCTTTCTCCTACATTGGAACACAGGTCTCCTCTATGCCTTCCCTCCAATTCCTCTAATGTCAAAGGTCTTGCTTGAGGAAAGAAAAGAAAGGGCCAGGGTTATACTTATAGATCCCTTGTGGCCATGACAAACATGATTCCCATACCGTACTCAACTGGCGATTTGCATGCCAATCACTCAGCAGCCTGTTCCTCATCTCCCCTCTCAGGATACTGGCAAGGTCCATCACCCCAATCTACAGGTTCTCCAACTCAATGCTTCCAACGCTTAGAAATGACCTGCTCTGAGTATGTAAAGACCATGTCTACTCAATAGTGGAAGAGATTCCAGCTCTGGTGTGACTGGAAACATGTCACCCCTACATCCTCTCCACTACCACTTGTGGTAGATTGCATCCTAGAACTGAAAATGTCAGGGTTATCGCTACACCGCATGGAAGTGCATCTCGCTGCCATCACTGCCTTCCATCGTAAGACGACAACAAGAAGATGTCTCAGGGCATGAGTAAACCTTGCCACAAATAAGAACATAAGAACGGCCAGACTGGGTCAGACCAAAGGTCCATCAAGCCCAGTATCCTGTCCTCCAACAGTGGCCAATGGCAGGTGCCCCAAAGACCTCTATCATATCCCTCCTTAGTCACCTCTTTACCAAGCTGAAAAGTCCCAGTCTTATTAATCTCTCCTCATACGGAAGCCGTTCTATGGGGTGGTGAATGCACCAGGTCCAGAGTTTCACTGCCTTGGTACAAAGGGAAGGTGAGCCTGCTCTTCCCTAGTGATTTATGGAAAACATACATGCAGTGTTCTCTACCATAATCTTTATATGCTTGCCCCAGGCAGTGGGAGGAAATGTGAACAAGTTTCCTGACTGCTCTGAGTTCCAGTAAGTAGATATGCAATGTGGATTCGAAGGGGAACCATTTGCCTTGACTAATGTTTGTGTCCAGGAGAGCTCCCCATCCCAGTAGGTATGCATCTGTTGTTATTATTAACGTTGGGGGTGGTTGAGTGAAGGGAAGTCCTGAGCAGACATTGTGAGGGTCTTTCCACCAGTTGAGGGAGTTTTTGACTGTTGCGGGCATCAATAGAAGTTTGTTTATACTGTGTGTGCTTGATATGTGCTGAACCACCACTGAAGCCCGTACATGTGGAGTCTCACGTGATTTATTACAAAGGTGCCTGCCACCATGTGTCCCGGTAGTTGAAGACTATTTCTGACCAAGGTTTGAGGGTTGGCCTGTCCTGTTGAGATTAAGTTGTCTCAGGTGTTGAACCTGCATAAGGGGAGGAAGGCTTTGGCCTCTGCTCCATCTAGGTAGGCCCCTATAAATTCCAGATGTTATACTGGAGTTAATATGGTCTTTTGGATGTCTACTTTTAGAGCCAGTTGGAGGAATAGGTCCACAGTCTTTTGTGGGGGCGTCAAGGAATCATCAAAGGAGCATGCCTTGAGCAGGCAATCATCCAGATACAGGAATATTATTACTCTTTGTTTGTGAAGGAGCACCACAACCATAGAAAGGGCCTTTGAGAACACTCTGGGTGCAGACAATGAAAGTGGTCTTGTCCCAGAGTGAATACTAGACACCTTCTGTGGATCGCGATACGGAAGTAAGCATCTTGTAGGTCAACGGTCGAGAACCAGTCCCCATGGTCCAGAGATGGGATTATTGCTGCCAAAGTCACCTTCTTGAAGTGTTGTATCTTTACAATCTGTTGAGTGATCTTAGATCCAGAATGTGTCTCCAATCACCATTCTTTTTCAGCATCTGGAAGTACTTGGAGTTGAAGCCCTTCCCACTGTGTTGAGTAGGAACTGGATCTATAGCACCTAGGTTCAGAAGATAGCTTGTTTCCTGATGTAAAAGCTGCTCATGAGAAGGGTTCCTGAGGAGGGTCGGGGGGGTGGGGGGGAGTGGTAGGCAGGAGTGAGGGAGGTAAAATGGATCAAATATCCTGTGGAGATGATCTCCAAAACCCACTTGGTCCCAGTTTTGATGAAAAAGAGTAAGGCAGTTGCCAAAGTAGTGGTGATGTTTGTGTTTTTGCAGCAAATTAAAATGGGGGTGGTAACTCGGGTCCTCAAACAACATATCAAAAATTGTGCATAGATGTAGATGGCTGTGATGTTGATGACTGTGGGGGAGTTGATCTTCACTTTTGTATTCATTGTGTTTTCTGTTGGGGTTCATAATGCCTCTGGGGAGGAGAAAATTGATCAGGCCAGTATCTCTGTGTCATCTGTGATTTATTACATCTTCTTTTTTGTGCAGGTGCATAAATTCTCAGTGAATGCAAAGTGGCTCTAGAGTCTTTTAGTATGTGGAGGAATTCATCCATTTTCTCTTCAAATAATTTGGATCCTTCAAATGGAAGGTCCTCCACAGTAGACTGGACATTCCTTGGAAAGCCAGAAAGGTGAAGCCAGGAAGCTCCGCATGCCCACTGCTGTTGAGATGAAGCAAGCAGCTGTGTCAGCGGTGTTTAGAGAGGGGCCTGCAACAATGTCTTGGCAAGAAGCTGACCCTCAGTAGTGATCACCTGAAACTAATTGGAGATGCTCAATTAAGGTGTTTAATGTAGAATAATTGATATGGTTGTATTTTGCCATAAGAGCTTGGTAATTAGCAATCTTAAATTGCAGGGTCACCTAAGAATATGATTTTCAAGCTGTTTTAAGTTCTGTCATAGGGTGTTGATTTAGCATGGTGCTTTCTGACATGTTCATTTACAGCATCGATTACAAGGGATTTTAGGAATGGGTGGGAAAATAAAAAATCCGAGTCTTTAGAGGGAACATAATATTTTTATCCGCTCTCTTGCATGTGGGATGTACTGTGCCACATAGTCTTTGCTGGGTCCAGCGATACCTTGTTAATAGTGAGTGCAATACAGGCTGATGATGAAGGGTGTAGGATGTCGAACAACTTGTGTTGCAACACCGTGACTTCTTCCAGTGGAATTTGTAGAGAATCCACTTCTCTCTTGATGAAGTCTTGAAATGGTTTGAAGTCATTTGCCAGAGTTGGTGGGGGAGGCATAACAGCTTCATCAGGAGAGGATGAAGAGACGTTAGTCACTGGAGTAACCCCTTTGTCTCATCTCACTGCCTGTTCTCCTCCTGTGGATCAGGAGACCTAGACAGAGAAGCAGTAGGAGATTGCCTTCTCCTATCCTGATGAGCAACACTAGGGGCCCTCAAGAATTGGGGTCTGTAGGCCAGCATGGCCACTGGGGTGGTGCAAAGGGAATTGATGGGTGCACGCAAGCGTGTCCATACCAACTGTGTGGGTCATGTCTCTCATGGTGGTAAGCTGGTTCTGCAGAGGTTTCTGGGTGATTCGCTCCCTGGTAGTGGGACAGAGAGCCTTCCAAGGAGACTCTGTCATCCTCCTCCTCCTCCTCATCACTGGGAAGAGGTGGAGCTGTCATGGAAGCTGTGGGAGACTCCATTGGTACTGCATGTATGTCTGGGCACTGAGATGTGGTCAGTACCAAGAATGTGTCGGTGCTGAACCAGGGAGACTCAGGCATCTCTGAAACCAGCAAGTCTTTAGGCAAATGAAATTCCTGTGATACCAGAATAGCAGGTGACACCGCTGAGGTAAGCTGAGCAGACATGGCTCATGTGGAAGGAGCTGACAGGAGTGGGAGTCTTTTGCACTCTCATAAATGGCCGGTAGTGTTGTTCTGGTCTTCTGAAGAGCCGAAGCACTTGGTATCGAGGCCCTAGAGCGCTCTATCGGAGATGAGCTAGAGGAGCTGGTTCTCTCTACCACCCCTTTCCCCCCAATGGTACCAAACTCCCATAGCCTGTGCCCCTTGGGTTTTTAGGCTTACTGGTGGTACCAGTAGCTGAGGAGCCAGTCGTCTCGTGGGTACCCCATTGTAGATCAGTCAGTACCAGGGTGGTTGATCTTGTTAGGGATCATTTCTTTGTGGTAGATTCTCTACCCAATGACTTGTAGCCTGATTTTTTGTGGCTTTTTGAGAGGAATCCAAAAATTTCCTCTTCCAAGCTGCCATAGTGAGTTGAGCCGAGGAAGTAGATGGAATCGGCCACTTTGGGGACTCTTGTACGGGGGTGTGTGTCCCAGGGCCAGGGTCAGAGGCTGATCCAAGTGAACTTTCCATCATTAGTAGTCATAGTTTTAGTTAAAGGTTATTCCTAGCTTTTAATTTCAGGCAGAAAGTACACTCTTAAGGCACGTGTGACTCTCCAAGACAGCAAATGCAGTGGGAATGTACATCACTGACTGGAATTGGTTCTCGGCAGTAGAAACAACACTTAAACCTGGAAGAGCCAGGCATACCCTGTCCAGGTTTCACTTCCCCAGAGGGAGGAGGCAAGAAAGAACTAAGGACAGGGAGTTTGCTAGTCTTATAACAAAATAAAGAGGGGGGGTTATTTTATTGTTCCTTTTTTTTTTTTGATAAAAGGAAACAGAAGGGGAGTATGAACACTAACTGACTGAAATGCAATGAACGAACACAAATCACTCAAAACAGAAAGTAAAATATAGATGAGGTATTCTCAACTCGGGGGCTGCTGAGGCCCTGTCTCAGGTCAAGGTGGTTGAGAAGGAGCTGAGGGCAGTTTGCCCGTGCAACGTTCTATAGCCCTAATACAGGGCTCGAGACAGGGACAGCATCTGTGGGGGCTGAATAGACACTGCTACCTAAAATCTCCGATCTGAGGCGTAGGGGGCACAAATACACGTTCAGTGAAGTACCCACAGGACACTACTCGAAGAAGAGTGATACTTCCTTCCTCCCACCCTTTGTCTTATCTATTTAGCCCTTCAGGCCTTGTGCCATGTGTCTCTGCACAGTCCAGCACAACGGGGCCTCCAGTTCTCTTGTAACATCACTCATAATAATGTAACTCTGCTCAACTCACGAAAGGGCAAACCTCAGAGATTAGAAAATACAGAGAGGTGCAGAGACCTTCCTTCCTGCTGACAGCGAACCAGAGTCAAGAACATTTTGAACTAGATTTGATTCTTTGCAGCTAGATGTGTAACCCACTGGCGGTGTGAGTTAAAAGTCCCCCTGTGAGTCAATCCACAGAGAATACAAGATGTTACAGCCCCTAGCAGCGCTGAACTGCACCTTTCAGAGGGTCTGGCCTGAGCCAGTTGGAACCCGTTGTTGTCACGCAGAGGCTCATGTCACGCAGTGCTGACTGTGGGGTGCTGGAGACTGTGTTCAGATGACAAGCTATTGTCTTAAGTGTGAGGGGGCTCCTGGTCTTGCTTGAAGGCTAGGGGACCCTGTAGGGAAGTGTCAGTGTGTGATCTGAGGCCTGAGAACACAGGAATGGCCAGATCAGTGGTCCAGCTAGTCCATTGTCCTGTCTTCCAACAGTGGTCAGTGCCAGAGGCTTTAGAGGGAATGAACAGAACAGGCCAATTATCAAGTGATCCACCCCTGTCAAGTCCCAGCTTCTGGCAGTCAGAGGTTTAGGGACACCCAGAGCATGGGGTTGAATCCCTGACCATCCTGGCCATTGATGGACCTGTCCTCCAGGAACTTATCTAGTTCTTTTTTGAACCCAGGTCTATTTTTGGCCTTCACAACATCCCCTGGCAACAAGTTCCACGGGTTGACTCTGTACTGTTTGAAGAAGTGCTTCCTTTTGTTTGGGTTAAACCTGCTGCCTAATAATTTTACCCGGTAACCCCTGGTTCTTGTGGTGTGTGAAAGGGTAAATAACCCTTCCTTAATCGCTGTCTCTAAATCACTGATGATTTTATACAATTTTATCCCCTCCCCGCATCCTCATCTCTTCTCTAAACTGAACAATCCCAGCCTTATTCATCTCTCCTCCTAGGAAAACTGTGCCGCACCCTTAGTCACTTTTTGTTGTCCTTTTCCCAATCTAATACATTTTTTGAGATGGGGTGACCAGATCTGCACACAGTATTCAAGGTGCGGGCGTACCAGAGATTTATATAGTGGCAGTATAATATTTTCTGTCTTATTACCGATCCCTTTCCCAATGATTCTGTTCTCTTTTTTGGCGGCCGCTGCACATTGAGTGGATGTTTTCAGAGAACTATCCACAGTGACTCCACGATCTCTTTCCTGAGGTGTAACAGTGAATACAAACTCCATCATTTTGTATGTGTAGTTAGGATTATGCTTTCCAATGTGCATTACTTTGCATTTATCAACACTGAATTTCATCTGACATTTTGTTGCCCAGTCATTTGTGAGATCTCTTTGTAATTCTTTGCAGGGAGCTTTGGACTTAACTGTCTTGAGTTATTTTGTAACATCTGAAAATTTTGTCCCTTCACTGTTTACATCTCCAGCATCCAGTGTGCAAAGAGCCAGCCTAGACAAGGAGGGGAAGAGTTGTGCTGTTCTGCCTTAAACTCACAGACTTTATGGCCAGAAGGGACCATCATGATCATCTAGTCTGACCTCCTGCACATTGCAGGCCACAGAACCTCGCCCACCCACCCCTGTAATAGACCCAGAAACTCTGGCTGAGTTACTGAAGTCCTCAGATCATGATTTTAAAGAGTTCAGGTCACAAAGACTCCGCCATTTACACTAGTTTAAACCTGCAAGTGACCCATGCCCCATGCTGCAGAAGAAAGGGAAAAAACCCACCAAAAAACAAAAAAATGCTTGGGTCTCTGCCAATCTGACCAAGGGGAAAAGTCCTTCCTGAACCCAAATATGGTGATCAGTTAGACCCTGAGCCAGCTTTGTGTCTCTCTGTTTTTGGGTGTTGTTGTAGTAATTGGTCCTGCAAATTTACCCTAATAATGAGCTCAACTGTGAGACAGGAGTGAAAGCTCACAAAATGTCACAATAAGCTATAACAATGAATCTGGAGGGAAAAGGGTGAAAAGGGGAGGGAGACAGACTGAATTAGTCCAAACAAAAATGCCTCCTGATAGAACTCAAAGACTGTGTTACGATCATGCCTGGTAAACAAGAGAAGTGTGGGATCAGAAATCAGTGAAACAAAATTTGTCAGAAATTAGGCCTAAATGGTGGACAAAATAATGAGCGGATGGGCTAGTCCACCCCTCACTCCATTTTGGGGTTCTTAAAAAAAAGATTTTGGCGGGAATATATTTGAAGAGATGCAGGGTACTGCTATTCTGGCTGAAAGAAGGGGAAGGAGTGAGCTTCACCATCATGGCTGCCACTCCTTCCTCCCCTGGAAGCCCAGGCCTTCTTCATCCTAATCCTGAGAGATGTCCTGACCAGACCAGGCCAGAGAGAGGGACCCAGAAGGCAATGCCACGTCCACCAGCTCTGGCTGACTTCTGAACACCACGTGCAATGTGATGTCTGCCCCCACCAATGCGTCCTTTTCCTGCTCTTTATTAGTTCTTCTCCTTCCAGTCTCTCTCCTTTTTCTTTCTGTCTAAGAAGAATCTGGCTTAGCTGGCCAAGAATGCTTATTTTGCAGCACTGCTGTGATCCCGCGACCAAAGTGGCAGCTAAAAGCTATGCCCCAAACAGCCTAGTGCTGGTGTGATTTTTCCAGAGTGGCTGATCAGAATATGGGCTGGCTTGTGTTTCTCCGCAGTGAGGCTGCCAGCGAGAGGCAGCACCAGAACAGAAGCTGCATTTTCTCTCTTTGCTACTCTTCTTTCTCTGTTTGAAAGAGGTGCCGGCATCAAAGGAAAGAAGCATCATACGCTGGAGAGAGGCAAAGGTGGGACAGCTGGGGTGACTCTTGACTCTGCAGCCAGGGAGAGGAGGAACTGACTCCCTCCCAGGGTCACACAGCATATTGTCGAAAAACTTCATTATTGTGAATTATGATTTACAGTTTAATATATTCCTAAGAGAGTATTTGATGTTATTTCTATTCCATCATTATTCCATACTTTCTATTATGGCTCCATGTCTAGTTGGCAGCTGGTATCTAGCAGAGTGCCCCAAGGGTCGGTCCTGGGGCCGGTTTTGTTCAATATCTTCATTAATGATCTGGAGGATGGCGTGGATTGTACACTCAGCAAATTTGCAAATGACACTAAACTGGGAGGAGCGGTAGATACCCTGGAGGGTAGGGATAGGATACAGAGGGACCTAGACAAATTAGAGGTTTGGGCCAAAAGAAATCTGATGAGGTTCAACAAGGACAAGTGCAGAGTCCTGCACTTAGGACGGAAAAATCCCATGCACCGCTACAGACTAGGGACCGAATGGGTAGGCAGCAGTTCTGCAGAAAAGGACCTAGGGGTTACAGTGGACGAGAAGCTGGATATGAGTCAACAGTGTGCCCTTGTTGCCAAGAAGGCCAATGGCATTTTGGGGTGTATAAGTAGGGGCATTGCCAGCAATCGAGGGACCTGATCGTTCCCCTCTATTCGACGTTGGTGAGGCCTCATCTAGAGTACTGTGTCCAGTTTTGGGCCCCACACTACAAGAAGGATGTGGAAAAATTGGAAAGAGTCCAGTGGAGGGCAACAAAAATGATTAGGGGACTGGAACATATGACTTTTGAGGAAAGGCTGAGGGAACTGTGATTGTCTAGTCTGCGGAAGAGAAGACTGAGGGGGGATTTGATAGCTGCTTTCAACTACCTGAAAGAGGGTTCCAAAGAGGATGGATCTAGACTGTTCTCAGTGGTAGCGGATGACAGAACAAGGAGTAATGGTCTCAAATTGCAGTGGGGGAGGTTTAGGTTGGATATTAGGAAAATCTTTTTTCACTAGCAGGGTGGTGAAACACTGGAATGCGTTCCCTAGGGAGGTGGTGGAATCTCCTTCCTTAGAAGTTTTTAAGGTCAGGCTTGACAAAGCCCTGGCTGGGATGATTTATTTGGGGATCAGTCCTGCTTTGAGCAGGGGGTTGGACTAGATGACCTCCTGAGGTCCCTTCCAACCCTGATATTCTATGGATCTATGATTTTATGATTCTAGGGACACCATCATAGGACCTAATCACATCAGCCACACCATCATGGGCTCGTTCTCCTGCACATCTACCAATGTGATGTTTGCCATCATGTGCCAGCAACGCCCCTCTGCCATCTACATTGGCCAAACCATTGGGACAATCTCTATGCAAAAGAATAAATGGACACAAATCAGACGTCAAGAATTATAACATTCAAAAACCAGTCAGAGAACACTTCAACTTCCCAGGTCACTCAATTTCAGATCTAAAAGTCGCAATTCGCCAATAAAAATACTTCAAAAACAGACTCAAACCAGAAACTGCAGAATTGGAATTAATTTGCAAACTGGACACTGTTAAATTAGGCTTGAATAAAGACTGGGAGTGGGTGGGTTATTACACAAAGTAAAAACTATTTCCCCATGTTAAGTTTCCCCACTGCTGTTACTCACACCTTCCTGTTAACTCTTTGAAATGGGCCATCCTGATTTTCACTACAAAAGGTTTTTTTCCTCCTGCTGACAATAGCCCACCTTAATTGATTCGTCTGTTAGAGTTGGTATGGCAACCCCCACTTTTTCATGTTCTCTGTGTATATATATCTTCCGACTGTATTTTCCAGTGGATGCATCCAATGAAGTGGGTTTTAGCTCATGAAAGCTTATGCCCAAATACATTTTTTAGTCTCTAAGGTGCCACAAGTACTCCTCGTTTTGTTTTGTTTTTGCTGATACAGACTAACACGGCTCCCACTCCGAACTAAATGATTGCATCTCTCCCCACTACAGATCAAGAAGCACAAAGAACACCCTGGAGACCAGGCCTTTAAACGTTAGGAAACATCAGAGTTAAGGTGACGTGTACATACTTCGCGCTGTGCTGTTGTGCATGTGTGTTATGATACAGACTCACAAGTGTGGCCTTGGGGTCAATTCCCTGCCCCCCACAGCATCAATTTCCTCCAGACTGCCAAGGGAGGTGGTGCTTCCTCCATCCCTTGATGAGATGCCTTTCTCGAGTCTGCTTTGGTCCAAAACTCGCGACTGCGCCATGCAGGAGGCCTGTGATGTGTAGGGGGGCCAGATGAGATGATCTAACAGTCTCTTCTGGCCTTCAAGTCTCCAAATCTCTGCAAAACCGAGTGCGGCACATTGAGCATCCTCTGATGGTTCCACGTGTGGCCTGCGTGAACCCTTGCACGACCACTGAGTGTGTGGGGGTGACCCAGGGGGAGCAGCTCAAACACGCACAGGAGCCGGCTCGGGGCAGGACATGAGCCCTGCAGGGCAGGGGTGGGGGTGGTAGTGACATCCCAAGGGCCTTTTGCAGCACTCAGCTGATTGGTGAAAGGAGGTGGGGAGGCGGTGACCTCACAGAGAGTCCACGACAACGGCCAGGAAGGACAGGCTGCAGGGCAGGGGGATCTCAGAGACCCCCGGGGCTTTGCTGCAGGGAGTCTCCTTCTTGAGGTGTCTCCTTGAGGACTGAGAGAGAATTCAGGGTCTCGTATGTGAGCGCGAGGTGGAGCCTCTCTGGAGTTTTCTCCTTTCCCACTGCTCATTGAGCGAGAAGACAGACGTCCCTGTGGAGAAGGGAAGAGCCCCAGAGAGGTTTGGTACCGAGGCAGCCTGATCCGCCCGGTGCTGGCCAAATTCTCGGCACGGAAAACAGGAGGTTAATGTGGGACAATTTTCCCCCAGCCAGGCCTTTGTCCCTTCGAGTCCTTGGGGTTTGTCTTTTTTGGTTTCCCTTTTCCTGCTTCCCTCCGTCCACTGGTGAGGAGGGGGCTCGTCTGTAGCCCTCATGGTGGGAGGCCTCCCAAAGAGATGGGACAGGAAGCGTGATCTGAGAGTGACCCTCACCGGTGACCTGAGCCATCCCTGGGCCATCTGGGGAACCCTCAGCCCACCGCCAGAGTCTCCACGTTGATTGGCTGAGAAGGGGGTCTCGTGGCAGGGAGGAGACTCAGGACTTTGTTGTTCTCTTTTAAGGCCCAGCAAATAAGCCAGAACCAATCATCTGCTTGGTGAATTGTTCTCCTTCTCGCTGCTGATTGTCTCTGAGCCGTTCCTGGTTCTCGCTAGTGTTCTCGTGCTTCTAAAACACTTGCTGAAGAATCAGTGTGAATGGTTGTTGGTCTGTAGCTCATTGCAGGTCCCTTTATTCTGATCCTTCAGTGTTTGAAACTCCAGACTGATGGTTCGTTTGAAAGTCAGGACACCCGGGTCCTGTTCCCAACTCTATCCCGACAGGTTGTCTGATGGAAGACAAGGCCCTTCACCTTTCTCAGCCTTCGTTTCTCCCTCTGTCCGTTGGGGAGAACAATCCTCTCACACCTGCCTTCCGGTGGGGGGAGGCTGGGAGCTGAGGGGACCTGTTTGAGAGCGTCACTCTGAGCAGTGTATCATAGGAGGTGTCCTACCGGGTTGAGTCATTCCAGAGGATGATGTCGTGCAGCAGAACCCCGTTTTCCCAACCTGGCGTGACTCAGCTTTGCATGTGAACCGAACCAAGGGGGCACACAGGTCCAGAAGCCGGCGATTTCTCCTTTGGCCACTAGATGGCGCTGCAGGCTCCCACTTCCCCCTTCTCCTGGTCAGCGCAATGGGGGTTAGTCTCCCCAAAAAGAACGCCCGTCTCGCTTTGAACGTTCCTTGATGTGCACCCTCTGGGCTGTCGGGATACGTGTCCAAAATTTGCAGGGTTTGTTTCATCGTCTACACAACGACAATCTTTCTTCCTTTTTAGACGTGATGACCTTTTTGGTCAAGATCCTTGATTATTCGGGGACTTATCCCGGAAGACCCAAAATATTTGGGACATAAGACTTGTCTGGAAGGGCGCACAGGGCTAAATTGTTTTTGGCCATAGCAGGTTCCTTGTCGCAAGAATAACATCCATCCCCCTTCCAAACAAGCTCCAAATGAGCTGTTACCAGAATTGCCCTTTACCTTGGGGTACACCCTTTTCTTAGGGTTACTCTTCTGTGGGGGGGGGGGAGATTCTGCAATTCTGTCAATGTGCTGCTTTTGTCACTTGTGTTTTGCTATGGATCGCTACTCCTTCCTTCTGCAAGTTCCCTCCCAATGGAGCTACCCTGCAGGACCTCGGTTCCCCAGGGCTGGGGTCTTCCAGCCCCCAAATGTGATGAACATGAACAGACACACAGGCACACACACATGAACATAGCGTGTCAGAGAGGACTGGGTCATCAGCACTCGCAAGCTGACCCCTGGTGTGTCCCGGGACTCAGTGGGCTGGATCGAACAGCAATTTAAAGCTGGTCCCCTCATACGTCCTTGGACTCAGCGGGCTGGGCTGAGCAACACCTTAATCTGCCACCCTCCTCTGCCCCCAGGTTCAGCACCTCCCTATCCCCGCCTTCACTCCACAACCGTTCTGTTAGTAACCCACTTGCTGAGCAAACCCCCGAGGATTTTTGGGGCTGCAGGGATCTTTAGCTTGGGTACAAGGAGCGTTGCTGCAGAGTGAATGGAGAAGCCAAAAACACACATGGAGGTGGGGTGGGGGGCTAGCAAACTATAACTGATCACAGGAGGCAGGGTCAGGAGGCTATTCCTAGAGAGAGACAGAGGCACAGAAAGAGACAGATGGATCTCAGCACTCCTTGAAGCTGGAATCGATCAGTGTTCCCAGGTGGTCTTGGTCGCTGAGGGACCAGAGCGCTGGAGCCAGGCAGAGCCCCCAGCACAATCAGTCAGGAAAAGCGAATGAGGAGGACTTGTAGCCCCTTAGAGACTAACCAATTTATCTGAGCATAAGCTTTCATGGGCTAAAGCCCACTTCATCAGATGCATGCAGGGGAAAATACAGCAGGAAGATATAGATATAGTGATAGAGAGAAGACGAGAAAATGGGGGTTGCCATAGCAACTCTTAACGAGACCAATCGATGAAGGTGGGTTGTTAGCAGCAGGAGAAACAAATTTTTGTTGTGATAATCAGGCTAATCTGGGGGGACTAAAACTGCAGGGCAGAGAGACCAGTAAGTGTTGGGGGGTCCCGATCCAGTCCCCCAGCTTCTAGCCACCCACCCCCTTAAGGCTGCCATTGCTGGGAGCCCCCTCCATCTGCAACTTCAACTTGTAAAGAGTGTAGATAAAACCTGTACAGCTGTGTGCCTTTGGGCAAAAACTTACACACAGGTACATGAAATCCATGCAAAAGAAACCACAGTGGGTAAAACCAGGGAACAAAAGCCTGAGCAGCCAAAACCCAGCCAGCTGTTGCTCCCACAAAGAGGGAACTGTTCCAAGATCTCATCCTTCACATTTCTCATCGGAACTACCAGGGGCCGATTGAAAAGTGTGAAAATATTTTTTCAAAGAAAAAACATCCACAACTTGATTCCATTTTATTGACAGCATCATTATTCGTACTGGCCTGGCTTGCCTTCTCTGGCGGAAGAGAGGCAGACAGACGAGGATGAGGACCACCAGCTGTGCCCCCACAAGACGGGGCTCTGGGCCAATCCTCCAGATATCTGAGACCCACATCCGTCCCCAGATCAACCGCCTTCAAAGTGGACCAGAGCCACATCCCTCCCCAGAGTGACCATCCGTGACCCAGACAGCGCCCCCAGCTCAGCCAGGAAGGAGAACTCTTGAAACTTTCTTTGGCTTTTCATCTCCCTGTTCTTCCCCTGATTGTTGGGGGCTGAAAATACCTGGCCGTGGGAAGCGAAGAGGCAGGCCCTGGATTCTACCTCTCGGGAGCCCCCAGCTCACCCCCAGACGGTCGCCGACGGTCTGGTGAGACGCTAGAAGGGCCATTTGCAAGTGGTTCAATTTTCCAGCTCGATTTGGCTGTTGGTTTCTGGCCCAAAATGCGGAGGCCTGAGAGCGTCAGCACTGGGCAAACGTGGCTCGTTGCTGGAAGAGTCTGATTCTCCCGTCGTCTTCTCCCTTCCGAGGGATCCTCCGCGTCTCTCAGCAGCTCCTGGGGCCCCCAGCCGCTGTCCCCCCAGCCCGGTGGCAGACTGACGGCAGGGCAAGAAAGCTGACGCCGAACCCTCTTTGCTGTTGGCCTCCGGGACATCGCAATCAGCTTGTGCAGAAACACACACAGACCCCACCCGGAGCACATCGCACGTCACACACACAACACGTCCTGCGTCGCACGTCACACACACAAAACATGGCACGTCGGACACACAACACGTTGCACATCACACTTCAGACACAAAAAAGTTGCACGTTGCATGTTGCACGTAGTACACGCAAACAGAAGACGTCGCACGTCGCACTTCACATGTGCGTCTTCTTGTTTGCCGTGTTGAGTGTGTGTGTGATGTTGTGTTTATGGTGTCATGTGACATGGTGTGTGTGTGTGTGTGTTTTTGAGATGTGTTTTGTGTAGTGTTGTGTGTGTGACGTCTTGTGTGTGTTTGTGTCTATCTGTGTGACATGTTGTGTGTCGTGTTGTGTGTGTGACGTGTTGTGTGATGTGTTGAGTGTGTGTGTGTGGTGTTGTGTTTGTGGTGTCATGTGACGTGTTGTGTGTGGGGGGGTTTGTGTGTGACATGTGTGTCATGTTGTGTGTGTTTGTGTCTGTCTGTGTGATGTGTTGTGTCGTGTTGTGTGTGTGTGACGTGTTGTGGTTCATGGTGTTTGTTTACGAGAGACCCGCTTGCGTTGTGTGTGTGTGTTTGTGCGACATGCCACGTGCAACATGTATGTGCGATGCGCGACGTGCAACATGTGTGTGGAACGTGCAACATTTTTGTGTGTGACGTGCGACACGCGACGTATTGTGTCTTCGACATCCAGTGTGCCGAGTGTGCTTGCGACGTGTTGTGTGTCTGACATTCGACATGTTTGTGTGTGACGTGCGTTGTGTGACGGGTTATGTGTGTAGGTGTGATGTGTGACATGCTACGTGTGATGTGCAAAGTATTTGTGCGACGTGCGATGCGTTGTGTGTGTCAGTGCGACGTGCGACATGCGACATGCGATGTGTTGTATATGTGAGGTGTTGTGTGTCATGTTGTGTGTGTTACGCGTTGTTTTTCGTGTAGTGTATGTCTGTGTGTCTGTGTGAGACGGGTTCTGTGTCGTGTTGTTTGTGTGTGAGATACATGTTTGTGTTTGTGACATGTTGTGTGTTGTGTTGTGTGTCACATTGTTTGTGTTTGTGTGTGACGTATTTCTCTGTGTGTGTTGTGCGACTTGCGTGCATGTGTGCTTGCGATGTGTTGTGTGTATCTATGCAACGTGCGACGTGTTGTGCGGGACATGCGATTTGTTTCTGTATGTGTCATGTTGTGTGTGTGTTGTGTTGTGTTGTGTGTGTGTGAGACAGGTTGTGTGTCGTGTTGTGTGTGAGACTTTTGTGTGTGTGTGTGCCGTGTTGTGTGTGTGTGTGATGTGTTGTGTGTCGTGTTTTGTGTCATCTAGAGTTGTGTGCATTGTGTGTGTGGTGCTGTGTTTGTAGTGTCATATGATGTGGCATGTGTGTGACGTGTTTTGTGTAGTGTTCTGTGTGTGTGTCATGTTCTGTGTCATGTTGTGTGTGTTTGTATCTGTCTGTGTGACATGTTCTGTGTCATGTTGTGTGTGTTTGTGTGTGTCTGACATGTGTGTTGTGTAGTGTTTGTGTGACGTGTTGTGTGTCATATTGTGTGTGTCGTGTTATGTGTGTATGTGTGAGACAGGTTGTGTGTCTTCTGTGTGTGTGCATGAGATGTTTTTGTGTTTGTGATGTGTTGTGTGTTGCGCTGTGTGTGTGTGAGAGACGTGTTTTAGTGTGTGTGTCGTGCGACGTGCAACGTGCGACATGCATGTGTGCGACGTGTTCTGTGTATCCGTGCAACATGCAAACTGTGACGTGTTGTGTGGGATGTGCAATGTGTTTCTGTGTGTGTCATGTTGTGTGTGTGAGTCGTTTTGTGTGTCGTGTTGTGTGCATTGTGATATGTGTGTGTGTGACGGGTTGTGTCTGTATGTGACGGGTTGTCTGTTGTGTTATGTGTGTGTTGTGTGTCGTCTAGCGTGTTGTGTGGATTGTGTGTGTGGTGGTGTGTTTGTGGTGAAATGTGACATGGTGTGTGTGTGTGTGAGACGTGTTTTGTGTAGTGTTGTGTGTGTGTGATGTGTTGTGTGTCATGTTTCTTTCTGTCTGTCTGTGTGAGTCATTTTGTGTATCATGTTGTGTGTATTGTGATGTGTGTGTGTGTGACGGGTTGTGTCTGTGTGTGACATGTTGTGTGTCATATTATGTGTGTGTTGTGTGTCGTCTAGAGTGTTGTGTGGATTGTGTGTGTGGTGGTGTGTTTGTGGTGACATGTGACGTGGTGTATGTGTGTGAGACGTGTGTTGTGTGTGTGTGATGTGTTGTGTGTCATGTTTCTTTGTGTCTCTCTGTGTAACGTGTTGTGTGTCATGTTGTGTGCCGTGTTGAGTGTGTGTGTGGTGTTGTGTTTTGGGTGTCATGTGATGTGTTGTGGGTGACGTGGTGTCTGTGTGTGAGAGATGTGGTGTGTGCCATGTTGTGTGTGTTTGTGTCTGTCTGTGTGACGTTGTGTGTGGTATTGTGTGTGTGACGTGTGTAGTGTTTCGTGTCTGTTCGACGTGCGGTGTGCTGTGTGTGTGATGTGCGGCGTGTTGTGTGTGTGTGTGTTTGTGGTGTGGTGTGTGTGATGTGTTGTGTGTAATGTTGTGTGTGTGTGTTGTGTTGTGGGCCATTTTGTGTGTCGTGTTCAGTGTGTATATGGTGTGTGTGTGGTGTCATGTTACATGTTTTGCGTGACGTGGTGTGTGTAGTGTGTGTGTGTGTCGTGTTGTGTGTTGCATTCTGTGCGTGTTGTGTGTCGTCTAGAGTGTTGTGCTGAGTGTGTGTGATGTGTTGTGTGTCTTTGTGTGTGTGTGACATGAAGCATTTTCTGTCTGTGTGACGTGGTGTGTGTTGTGTTGTGCGTGTGTGAGACGTATTTGTGAGTGTGAAGTGCAACATGCTGTGCGTGCGACGCGCAACGTGTTGTGTGTGTGAAGTGCGATGTGCTGTGTGTATGACGTTTGACATGCGATGTGTTGTGAGTGCGACGTGCGAAGTCTTGTGTGTGTCTGTGCTATGTGCGATGTGCATTGTGCGACAGGAGATGTGTTATCTGTGTGCATGCGATGTGCGATGTTTTGTGTGTGCGATGTACAACGTGCTACGTGTTGTGTGTGCGTGCTACACACGATGTGTTGTGCGTGTGACATGTGATGTGCTGTGTGTGCGCGTGCAACATGTGTGTGACATGCAACATGTTCTGTGTGCGCCATGTGATGGGTTGTGTCTGTGCGTGCGACACACACCATGTCACACACAACACGTCTCATGACACCACAACCACACACAACACATTCAACATGACACACAAAACGGCACAAAACTCAACACATGCACACAACACATCACACACATGCACAACGCACCACTCCCCACACAGACACACACAGAACACGACACTCAGCACGTCACACAACACTCTAGATGGCACACAACATGACACACAACACTACACACACATGAGACACCACAAAACACAACACAGCACACACACACTGAACACAAGACTCCGGACGACACACAGCACACACACAAGACATCACACACACACAGACGTGTCTCACACACACATGTGGGCAAACGTGGCTGGTTGCTGTCAGGGTCTGCGTCTCCCTGCGGGTCCAGGGGCCTGGCTGCAGCTCCCGCCCCAGCCCTCCCCCCGGGGGCGTTGGCTGCTGCCCCTTCCCGTGTCCCGGCCCCTCCGGCCTGGGTGTGTGGCTGGTGGCTGGGCTGTGGAAACGCCTGTGGGATGCGGCTTCCTTCGAGTTCCCAAAGGGTTGGTTGGGGTCGGGCACGAGTCTCCTTTCCCGTGCGAGAGATCCCGGCGTCACCTTTCCACCACGTCCTTGCCAAGGCTCCGTGCGCAGCTGAGCCGGGAGGGTTTTCTCACCTGTGTTTTTCTCCACCATCCTGCCTGCAGAGGGAGAGCTGCATTCGGGTCTCACTGTGGTGTGTTGGTCAAGGGGTCGGATTCTCACTCGGGGCGGGAGAGAGTGCGGAGAAGACCTTGGAAAGGTGAAGTCGGGGGCAGGACTTTTCAGGTGCCTGTTTTTGTGGGGGTTTGTTGAATGTTGTTTTTTGCTGAAATGGAGAGAAAGGTTGTTGGCTTTTCAGCCTGAAGGCTCGTTCTGTCCAGCAGCCCAAACTGCCAGCCTTGTTTCACCTCTTTAATGTTGGACAGTGTTGCCGGCACCCAGTGCCGAGAGGCAAAACTACAGCGGGGGGAGGGGTTCATTACCCGGTGTGCGTCACCCAATAATCACAACGGGGTGGAGAAGCAGAAAAGTTTATGTGAAGCTTCAGAAAGGTCCAGGGAGAATAGAATCTCAAATCCTGCACCCAGAGCAGGAAGTTACACAGGCTTTTATGCATCCTTTCTTCAGCGTACTTATCCGATAGCAAGCTGCCCTAAGTATCCATCTAGCCAGCCAATCCAGTTCCCAGCTAGTTCCCTTGTTTTTTGTATCATTTGTTAACCTAGACATAAAGCTGCTTGATTCAGCATTCTTCTTCCATATCTGCCCTGTTTGGCCTTGTTTAGTTTCAGGCAGTCTGACTCTGCAACATATTGTTGCAGATCCTCAGCATAACGGCTGTGAGTGCCTCCAGGCGGGGGGGCCAAGGACACTTGGGCCTAGTGCGAGGGGGCTTCATCGACACTCGTGGTCTTCCATCCCCTCGAGTTACCTAGTGGCCATGCCCCAGTGTCCCCAACAACAGGGACAGGGTCACGTTAGCAGTTTTGACTCTTTTGGAGCCCCTTGACTCGACTGAAATGACCACAAAAGTTCCCACCCCCTGTGTGAGTAGCATGTGGGACTCAGCCTCTTTTTTCCTTTCTCCCCTCTGGATGTCAGAAGCACCCTAGACAGGTGCATGGCTCCTTCCCCTTCACATGGCATGATAGTGGGCACAGGCTGAGAGAAAACAACTATCCCAGGGACAAGTGCAAAGTGGGGAAGGTGACTGGTGGGGTCGGACTCTCCTTTGGGTTATTACAAACCCGGAGTTCCTGCATTTCCTCCAAAACAAAACCTGTTTTCTAAGTCGCTTCTCTGCTAAGGCTGCGTCTACACTCCCCCTTGTGTCGGTAGAACGTATGTCGCTCAGGGGTGTGAAGAAGCCACCCCCCGAGTGAGACAAGTTACACCAACCTAAGTGCTGGTGTGGACAGTGCTCTGTCATTGATTTCCCTGCAGTAATAGGCTTCATCTCTCGCTCTGCAGAGCCAAGCCTCTCAAAGCCTTTCAAGGAATCCTCGGGTGCTTCAGGGGTGTCTGTGCTGAGGACAGCTGAACTAATGTGAACTGGCTGAGGCTTGGTTTTTCTCAGATCAGAGCCCTGATTTATCTGGTGCTCTGGGTAGTTCCCCTAATCACACTTCCTCAGGCTCTTCCTTGAGAGGAGATTTATCATGGGAATTACGCGGAGAGGAATGATCCTGGGGAAGTCAGTGCCGAGCCTCCCAAATCTGCACCTTTGTCTTTCTTTAATGAACAGATGGAAGATCAAAGCATTGTATTCAATCCTTGAAGTGTCCATCCCATTTCTGTGCACACTGGACTTGAAAAGTTGTCCTTCTTCGTCTGTACACCACACGTGTCCATTTTAAATCAAAAGATGCATAATGAGCCATGGGCTACTTCCCTATGACACAGAGGGTCACAAACATGGTAGTGAAGAGGACAGATTACTAAGTAATCCCAGTGGGTTTCAGCCTCGCAGGATCACCTGGAAGGATTTTTCCTTCCTTTCAAAAGGGCAGAACCCAAACCCCATTCAGAAGATGCAGGGAATCTTTCAGTAAATTGTTCCCACATGGTCCCCTTTGTAAAGCCAGTCTGTCAGAGCTTGCCTTAGCACAAGAAAATAACGCCAGGCAGTGGTAAGCACACAAACAAGATTTATTTACGAGAGGGAAAAGGACTAGGCTAGGCTAGAGAAGGGGTGGATTAACAAAACTTGAACTCTGGAAGTGCTCCAGTCTCCCAAACAATTACACCCAGGAGGTCATGTTGATGTTCTCTCTCCCTTCTCTTGCAGGGACAGCGATGGACGGCTGCTGCTCTCTTGACATTGGACGCCAGGGAGGGACTCCATGATGGACACAGGAATGGGTGAGTAGACCTCAATAAAAACCCTCCCTATCCCTCTTTGCGTCGTCTCTGCCTGGATGTTAGACCCTATCTACGCGGATTCAATCCGTGCGTGGGAGTGTGCTTCCCAACCCAAACTAATATAGCCAATGGCTAAAGGTCACCAGATTCTTTTCCCAAGTCCAAGATGGCCACCTGACAGATAACCCAAAAGGTACATGCCTTTCTTCCCTTCTTTTAGGAAAATTTGGCAGGGGCAACCAGCATTTTACACACCTGGAGACTGGATTTGACCAATCAGGGGACGTTGCGGGGCAGGGTGACCCACGCAGAAGAAGGTTGTATATCCCCTCTGAGAACTCCTCCCTGTGTCCTCTTCCAATTGAAGTGGGCGTCAGCCCCGTAGGACCACCCCGAGAGGGGATTTGACCAAAGAAGGGAAGTGCTGCAGTGGAGTGACCTGCCCGCAACAGGATCCTGTAGTCCCTCTAAAACGTCCCCACACCACCTTCTAGCAGTTGGCGAGGGTTTCACTCCCACCTTAGGCCATCTCAGAAGGGAAATGTGTACCAATCCAGAACAGGTATAGCCCGAAGGTCTAGGCCACGGTTTCTTCAAAAGACATCCTTGGAACGAGACAGGCTCTTCCCTGCAGTGTTGTGTTGCGACTTCCCGGACGATGCTGCCAGCCACGCAAACATGGAGCTCCAGAGATCGGCGGCTTCTGGACTAGACCTTCGGGCACTGCCTATTCTGATCATTACGTTTCCCTTCTGGGATGGCCTAAAGCGTGTGTGCGAAACCCTGACTGATTAGCAGAGGACGGTGCGGGGATTTCATGGAGGGGTGATGGACCCCTCTTGCGGGCAGGTCACCCCACCAGGGCACTTACCCTGTTTGGTGAAATCCCCTCTCTGGTGGGTCGTAAGGGGCTGAGGCCCACCCCAAGTCAGAGGAGCTCTTGCAGGGTCACGTGACCCACTTCCGGATGGGTCACTCTGCCCCAGAACATTCCCCAATTGCTCAAATCCATTCCTGAGGCAGGTGGATGGAGATAAAACACCCCCAGATTGGTGAAGGAGTGGGAGGATCTCTTAGAGGGGTCACATGCCACTCCTTGCTTCTACTCCTGTTTGCATCTTGACCCCAAAAGTCTTCTGTCATGGGGTCAGTCTCATGGTGACAGATGAGCGATGTCTGAGGAGTGAAGGGGCGAGGTCCCATGGTTGACATCAAATAACTTCCCTAAGCCTCAGGGTAGTTTGGCCAAATGCCAGTGTCAAAATGGCTGCCCTCCCACGCAGTGTGTGTGTCCCAACACCCAGAGACAGTGCGGCCACCCTCTCCGTCGGGGCTGTGTGGCCCAGCGACCAGAGTCCGTGCGGCCGCCCTCTCCGTCGGGGCTGTGTGGCCCAGCGACCAGAGTCCATGCGGCCACCTGCTCTGTCGGGGCTGTGTGGCCCAGTGACCAGAGTCCGTGCGCCGCCCTCTCTGTCCAGGGCTGCGTGGCCCAGCGACCAGGGTCCGTGCGGCTGCCCTCTCCGTCGGGGCTGTGTGTCCCAGCGACCAGAGTCCGTGCGGCTGCCCTCTCCGTCGGGGCTGTGTGGCCCAGTGACCAGAGTCCGTGCGCCGCCCTCTCTGTCCAGGGCTGTGTGGCCCAGTGACCAGGGTCCGTGCGGCTGCCCTCTCCGTCGGGGCTGTGTGGCCCAGCGACCAGAGTCCGTGCGGCTGCCCTCTCTGTCGGGGCTGCGTGGCCCAGTGACCAGAGTCCGTGCGGCCGCCCTCTCTGTCCAGGGCTGCGTGGCCCAGCGACCAGGGTCCGTGCGGCCGCCCTCTCCGTCGGGGCTGCGTGGCCCAGCGACCAGGGTCCGTGCGGCCGCCCTCTCTGTCCAGGGCTGCGTGGCCCAGCGACCAGGGTCCGTGCAGCCGCCCTCTCCGTCGGGGCTGCGTGACCCAGCGACCAGGGTCCGTGCGGCCGCCCTCTCCGTCGGGGCTGCGTGACCCAGCGACCAGAGTCCGTGCGGCTGCCCTCTCCGTCGGGGCTGTGTGGCCCAGCGACCAGGGTCCGTGCGGCTGCCCTCTCCGTCGGGGCTGTGTGGCCCAGCGACCAGAGTCCGTGTGGCCGTCCTCTCCGTCGAGGCTGTATGGCCCAGCGACCAGGGTCCGTGCGGCTGCCCTCTCCGTCGGGGCTGTGTGGCTCAACACTCAGAGTCCATATGTCTATCCTGTCTCTTACGCCCGTGTGGCCCGATGGCAACGGACAATATGGCTACTCTCTCCCTCAATGCTGTGTGGCCCAACGGCCGGAGTCAGTATAGCTGCCCTTCAGTGCAGGGCTGTTTGGCTGAGAGTTCAGAGGCAAGATGGTTGCCCCTCCTCTTGGGGCTGTGCAGTCTAGTGGGTCAATGGGGACGTGGGCAGCCACCAAAGGATGAATGGCAGCCAGGGCAGGTGGACCCAGGCCCTCCTTACTCCACCGGCTCCTCACCCAGGGCCTCGTCCGTGGCCAATGTGTTTGCCATTGAGTCAGTGGGGATCCAGCACTGCGGATGACAATGGCTAGTTCACCCAGGTTACTTCCTTGATGTCTCTAGGCCATGGGCTGGGGGTCTCTGGGTTCCCGGCGTGGGAAACTCCCAGAGCCTCTGATCTCCCTTGCATCTCTGCAGGCCCCTGGGGACGTGGCTGGGTCTCGGCGCCTCCGAGCTCTGCAGTCAGGGGCTTGAGCTGCTTCTGGACTGGAGCCTACAGTGTGCATCCTCCATTTTCAGCGGTCGGCCTAGCGTGAGCTGAGCTGCTCCCTCACACTCTGGTGCTCCTGTTGGAGCATGTCCGGCAGGGCTGGGGCGGGGCTTGGCTTTCCCCACCTAGACTATGGGGTTCTGTGTGGCTGGGACAGCCCGGCACATGCTGCTCGGCCTCTTCTGTCTCCTCCTTCCCATGCAAAGCTGCTTTGCCATCTCACAAGAGATGGGATCAGTGGTGGGCTCAACTGGCTCCTGTTGGCCTCTCGATGTCTGGAAGAGGGAGAAAGGGCAGGAACACAAATGAGAAGAACAAAACCTTCAAGCAGGGTAGTTTTCCACAGCACAACCCCACCCCACTTTGCTGATGCTCATTGGCAACTTCCCGGAGAGCTGGCATTTCTTAAAGAGAGCACCCAACCCCCTGCAACCTCCGCTACCCTGTGGGCTGGCAATGGTAAAAGGGAGTCTGGGAGAATTTCTCCTCTCTCCACCTGGCTCTGATGAGTGAGGGAACCACATGCAAGAAGCTGTGTGAATGTAGGGCTCTGTGCAGTGGGATGAGATGTCCTCCATGGTGCCCAAAGGTGGGGTTGTCCTGCCTTTGCAGTGACTTCCTTCTTGTGAGAGAGATTTCAGAGATCAGCTCCAGGGTTCTGCCCTGTACCAGTGTGTGGGAATGGGGCAGAAGTGGGGCAATGGTGCACTCAGGAAAGGAGTAGGGCTAAGGGGGGCCCAGGCTGCAGCCACTAAACCCCTGCGTGCTGCGTTGCGGCCGGGCCGGCTCTGCCTGGCTGGGGTGGGGGTGAGGAGGCTCCGCACGCAGCCGTTCCTCATCCCCGCCAGCCACGTCACCATGACGAGCACCACACCGGGAACCTCTGTCCTGGGGGCTGATCTTGCCTGTAGGCTCTGCCTCCCCGCAGCTCCCATTGGCCAGGGATTGTTAATCTGGCCCTTGCCCTATTCCCCAGCCTGTTCCAATCCTGCTCTTGACTCCTGACTCCGGCTCCAACCCTTGGCTCCCCTCGGCTCGGCCTCCTCCACTCTGAGCACGAGGCCCCAGCGCCTCTGCTCCAACCACTGGGCCCAACCAGCCGTGCTTTGGCTTCTGACACCAGGGATATGGAGGAGTCGTTCACCTCACTGCTTTCCATGTGTATGGCCCTGCCTTGGTCAGCGCTGGTTTTCATCTGCCATGGTGCTGCCCAGTGACATGGCTTTCTTAGATCCCTTTCAACTTCTTCCAAGTCTTCTCTAGGCCCGACTAATCGACATAATTTTGGGTCATCTGCTGATATCCACCTCGTTGTTCAGCCCCGGTTCCAAACATAAGGACATAAGAAAGGCCACAGCAAAGGTCCATCTAGCCCAGTATCCCGTCTTCCGACAGTGGCCAATGCCAGGTGCTCCAGAGGGAATGAAGGGACAGGCAATCATCTAGTGATCAGTCCCCTGTCCCCCATTCCCAGCTTCTGGCAAACAGAGGCCAGGGACACCAAAAAGTTGAGAAGCGTCTGTTGTATTTACCATAGCAGGACAAAGAGCTCGTCTGTGTCGGTCCCGGTTCCCTAGTCAAATGCAGAACCCGACACGAGATTTCCAAGCTTCTGCAACCATTTATAATATCTGTTGAGGATGTACCACGTGGTCCTGTCTGATTTCAAAGGCACTTCGTGAAAAGCTGAAACCAAGAGGAAATGGGTTGAAAACCCCGTGATGCTGATGTGACTGGTACCTAGGAAACCTCCACTTCCGATGGCCATTGCCCCCTGCTATTAGCTCCCCAAGAGTCTAAGGGCACAAGAACAACAACGCCGCTCCTCCCAAAATAGCCCTGGACAGAGAGGAGACCCCATTCTTGCCTAACTTCCCCCTCTGCTGGCAGACACTCCTCCACACACCCGTACACACAGACGGTTGGGGGCACTTGTTCTTTGGATGGAACAGGAAAGTGACAGCGGCAGCCACGTTAAACCATACAACATTTAGGCCGAGATCCACAAAGGGATTTAGGCTCCTAACATCTCCTGAAATCCTTTGTGGCCCTGTGCCTTCATTCCTGAAGAGCTCACAGGGAAAAGGGTTACCCATGTGCCCTCATGGGATTTCCTAGGAGCTGATAACCAATCTCGGAGTGAAGGTCCCTGGCCTGCAATCACTCCATTCCAGGGAGGGCAGGTGATGAATCTTTCCCTACACAGGGGAATCGTCATCATCATCATCATCATCCTTAATACCAACAGCCCTTTTCAATTCGGTCAGGCCTTCCTTTAGAGACTTTCTGACCTTGATGAAGACAGTCTCCACACACAGCTCTAAGGCTACGTCTACACTAGGAGCTCGGGATGGAATTCCCCTGCTCCCGTACACAGATTGTGGGACCACGATGAAAGCTCGCGTGACCATCCTTCTTCCTTCAACGCTGTCCTTAGACTGAGAGGGACACATTCAAAGCTGTGTTCAGGCCCTGTGCTGCACCCCAAACACACAGAGGTATTTCCTTACCTTCATACAGGCGGGAGATGCCATCTTCATTCACTGTTTCAGACAACAAATCACAGTAATGGTGGATAGTATTTCCTAGACAAACAATGAATACAATGGCTCTCATGGCTTTTCAGATCCTTTCCTGAAAACTGCTAATGATGCAGTCATTCTCCCAAGACACCTTTGGGAAATTCCAGACATTCCTTACATCTGTTCACAAAGCATATTCGAGAAATCATCAGATGCCCAGAAGTTACTGAGAGGCTGATTTCCAAAGGAGATTGAATTCACATCCTGCTGGTTTCCCCTAGGCGCAGCCAAAGAATTGTTGTGGGCGGGGGAAGTTGGTGCAGTCGATTCAGCTAAGTTACTCCCTTCATCTTGGAATACATGTTAATTCACACACACACACTCACACACACACCCTGTTTTAGGATTCTGGTGCTGTTGGAGGGAACAGAGCAGCCGTCCAGAAAAGGGCTCTGAAGGAAGCATTGAGAAAAGATCAAGTGGATTTGCTCTGCTTACCAATGAATCGGGCTGCTGAATGTCTTATTGTTGTCTGTGAGCTTTCCAGGTACTTTAAGGCCTGGAACAGGAATTTGGGGATGTGGCTCTCGTTGTTCTGGATCTAGGAAGAAAGAAGGAAGAAATGCACAATATACAAATGACATGTTCTTCCCACAGCGAATAGTCCAGGAAAGCCAAAGCATATAGCCAGGCCGTGGCAACCACCAATATGAACCCATACACCAGAGCAGCACCCCTCTGAAGTTCCTATTGTGTTCTCCAGAACCTCAGCTTTCATTTGAAAAGACAAAAGTTTGAAGGTCGGAGAATTGTGGAGAAAAATGTCAACAATGTGAATGGATTGTAAGTCCTGCCGAAATGAGCCAGCAGAGAGCCTGGAACGGAGTCCTGCAGCCCGACCAAAGCGGATGGGTACTCAGGTGTGGAGTTAGCAAGGTCTTCCTCAAGTCCCCATTCACCCCTCTCAAGGCACAAGGAATTCACCTACCAAGCAGATCCAGACACACTTCAAGAGCTGTGAGGAGCCATCCCAGGCCAAGCTGCGGGAGAGGGTCTTCAAATGAGCCCACCTGAGGAACACTGCGCAGCGGAAGAGTGTCAGTTTACATGATTGCAAGAGAAGAGGAGACCAAGAGGGTTCTCCCTGAGAGAGGGATAGTCTGGGGGACATGGAACCTTCCCCGTCCCTTGTTCTCCTGCTTTTCCTGCCAGTGGAGATTCCTGTCATTTGTTCTCCACAGGAGTGTGCTGAGGAGAGGAAAGGGAGAGTTGGCTGGAGAAAGCCAGAGCCGTCCTGTCCTTTGGACGGTTTGGGGTGGTTGCCCAGGGCCCCGTGCTTTGGGGGGCCCTGCACTTCAGGGGGACGCAGGCTCTGGGCCATGCCGGGGCCAGCAGCAGTACTCCCGGCTCCGCTACGCTATGCCCCACCTCTTTCCCAGAAGAAGGCTTTTCTTCCCAATTGTGCTGTGTGCTGTGAGGATGGATGAGGCACTTGGCTCCAGCATGGAGTGAAGCAGGCAGGAGAAGACTCCGCTTAGGCAAGGGGCTCTGGCGATGAATGAAGCGGGGGCCCCAGGAGATACTGGCTCTTTGCTCTTCAGGCAATAATGACCGTGGCACTTACCAGTTTCACACTCTCCTCCTGGTCTTGAAGATGCAGCAGCAGGGGGAGCAAGCAGTGGATGATTTCCTGCTGCACGAAGGGTTTGTCAGGGTCCTGCACCCTGCTCACCACGTTGCCAAGCAGTACAATGGAACTGAGCGAACACTGCCCTTCTCCTGGCAATGACACACAGGGAGTGGGGACCCCGGTTAAAGCCAGGCAGCATCAGAGCAGAACACCACTGGGTGGTAATGCGCACGCTGCTCCGGTTCCCCCTGTGTGAACTACCTGGGCTGGCGGGAGCAGGGAGGCCACCAGGCCAGCGCCATGGACATCTTGTGCAGGGCCTGGGACCCTGTGCGGGACAGTGCAGCCCAGGGTGTCCCAGAGGCAGTTTCTGTCTGGAGAGCACAGAATCCTAGAACCCGAGAAGATGAGGGGAGAGGGTAGGAAGGCTGCTGGAGACTGGTGTGGGGAAGGGGAGAAGCAGCTGCTGGAGCCTGGCAGGGACCGGCTGCTCCAAAAGACAGCATTTCTTTGGCTCTTGGGTGCCCCTGAGAGCCGGGCCATTCCCGACCCACCTCTTTCCTGCTGAGAATCTCCACCTCTTGGGGGCCTGTGTTCTCCAGACAGCTGGTCATCTGCCCAGTGCCAGGCCCCCTCTCCCCCAGGCCAGGCTGCAGCAGGGGCTGGGAGCATGGCACTGAGGCTGAGCTTTGGAGAGAAGAGCTCTGACAGGGAGGTGGCTCAGCAGGAGATTCCCCACCCATGGCGGGGGCACTCCTTGGAGGCTCCATGGCAGGCCTGAGGGGCGGGAGGAAGGGGATGGGGAGAGAGAGACAAGGGCATCACAGACAGCTGGAGCGGGGGAATGGGCTTCTTCTGCGGGTTCCAAGCCTTACGTCATCAATGAAGGGGCGAAGGCTGACAGCAATGTCCTGGGAGATGGAGCCAAGCCCTTCCCTGTTGAGGAGGTAGATGATGTCTGCAGCTTTATGCATGGCCTCCATGACACGCCTTCCATCCCTGTCATAAAACATGGCCAGGATTGCTGGCAGCTGGGCCCATAAGAATTGCACCTGCCGCAATGAAGAAGGCAGCTCATTACTATGCCAGGTGACAGCCTGGAACACATGCTGGACCACTGCCACCGACGAGAAACCACGGAGGGCACAGCCCCCTAAAGGGGCAGAAAGTCATTCTCCTGTCACTCTGTGCCAGTTGCTCACTGTCACCTTTGTCTTTGCTCACCCCGCCTCCCCCACTGCATCCCATCTGCAATCAGGGCTCAGCTCACGGGAGCAGGGAGCACGGCATGCCTTGATTTGCTCCGAAAGCACCTCCACCATTTGAGGGCTGTGTTTTAAACAAGAAGGCTTGTGTGTGGCTCTCCCTCTCATTTCTGAGCTATTTGATGGACATTGGCTTCCTGGGTCCCCTGGGCAATCCCCGGCTCTCACCTTTTCTGGCTGGAACACAATACTGCCAAGGCCTCGCAGACTGAGCCTCCGTATGATGGAATTTGCATCTTTGGTCCAGTCCATGAGCTGTGCCTGGAGGGCTGATCTTGTCAGGATGGTGTCAATGGAAGGACTCTGGAGAAACTGGCAAGAGCCAAATGAAGATCCGGTTGAGGAGCAGAGGTCTTATTGTGGGGTCTGTTCCCTGGACAGTTGTCTTTACCAAAGGGCCACTTCCTCCTATGCAAAGTCTCTGGTGAGTAGGGAGCCAATTGCTGCTGTTTCAGTTGGTTCCTTCCCCAAAGTTAGACTAATGCAGAAGTCACAAATAAGCCCCCAGGGAAAGGGGAATCTCCAGACCTCATTGAGTGCCATGGAGAGAGCCGTGGGGCAGAAGAAAAGCAGAACCCCAGGAAAAGGTGAGGAGAGAAGCATGGCCTTGGGGCACTGGAGAAACATGGCTTCTTGTCCCATAACCCCATCTAGGCACATCCAGCGAGGAGCAATCTCACCCTGTCTCTCCCTCCCTCTCTTTGCCATGCCCCACATCCATCCATGCGCGGAGAGGAGCTAGCTGGCGGTAGGGCTGCTAAGCTGCTGACAATGTAGCCTAGAGCTTCCTGTCCTGAGCTGCTCTCCAGAAAGCCCACTTCTGCCTGTCAACTCATGAATCTCACCTCAGTGCAGAAAGCCAGGGCAATAGTTCTCTGCTCCTCCTCCTTCCCACTCTGGACGATGGTGATTGCCTCTCTGAAAACTGCAGGGAGCTGAGGGTTCTCAAACTCCATCATGGCTCTAGAACATGGAACAGAAAGTCCCTTTTGATTCTCAAGGGGTAGAGAGCGTTCAGCTCCAGTTGCAGGGCTGAGCTGGCAGCCTGGAACTGAGGACTATTTCACACAGAAGTCCCATTCCCAAGAGAGACCCAAAGAAGAGGAAACGTTGAGCTCCTACCTTGCAATCAGGCCAACCCCCTGCGAGTAGTGATATCGGGAGGCTATCATGTCCCAACCCCGATGAAAGTGGATGCTGGCAAATTCCTTCCAGTAGCCGGGCAAAAAAGCGTCTTCACAGCCTCCACTGAGGTGCTAAAGACAAAAACAAACAAACAAACAAAAAAGAGTGTCAAGCAATGAGATCAGCCCCGAGCATGGCAAATCTGCACAAGTCCTGAGACACCCAGCATGCTCAGCAGTAGCTAGCCTCCCCAAGGATCGATCCAGTGTGATACCCTGTATACACTGCAGTTTCACTGGCTTTGGAACCAGTTAGGGACACTGTAGCTTCTTCAGATGGTTGGTGTCATCACTCACAATGGTTGAATACTTGATTCTTTACTGTGACAGGTAACAGGACTCAAGCGGGCATGTGGGTCCAGATCCTTTGTTGGTGGAATCGAGCAAAGCTCGATCAGTTTACGCCACCTGAGGTGTCTTCTGGCGCTCTCTCTTTCCCGTGCAGATGGAAGCCCCTAACTGTGCCCACAGAACCAGATGAACTGGTCCCTCTTCCTCCTGTCTGCCTGTGAGGCTGACGTCCTGCGGTGCCTGTCCCCATGTGCTGCCGGTGTGGCTCTGTCCGCGTTCGGGGAGAGAGGCCCACGGATTTGCTCAGCAGGCACTGATGAAAGCACTGACCCTTTGGCGGGTGGCAGACGTGGATGGATGCACAAACATGGCTGCTGCCTGAGTGTGTAGGGAAAGCAGCTGGCCTGTGGACGGCGTCAGATGAGCGAGTGTGACTCACAAGAATGCACGGCTCTCAACCCTTTTCCCTCAAGAGAGACCTGCTCCCAACTGAGCCTGGGCTGACGACAGCACCCGAACAACTGATGGCCGTGAACAGCCCCCATGTGTTTAGCCCAACAAATCTGTTCTTCCTTTTCCTTTCAGTCATTACCTTAGGAGACTGAGGCAGCTGCATCCCTCCTCTGGGCTGGATGTCTGCCTGGCCATGTAGGTCCCTGGCAAGTGCAGATCCATCACGTACTGCACTTGCCTGACACAGAGAATGAGCAGCTGGGGATACATTTGCAGGATGGCTTCTCGGTATCCCCGTAGGAAAAGGAGCTTATAAATGGTCTTCATTGCCTGGAGGGGGGAAAGAATTTCACTCAGCTCTCCCAATCTGCCACCTGCCCCCATTGCCATTCGCTATTGTCCCTTTGTCATGTCTCCTTTCCTCTCCAGCGTATTACAAAAGAGTATTGGCTTCTGAGAGGGGTGGGGACATTTGGAGGCTCCTGAACCTTCCCCCATTCCTGGAACGGAAGCAGGATGGAAAGATGAGAAGAGTCTGGATGACATTATTCCCCATTATTTCTCTTTCTGGTGCAGAGCCTGTGCTTTGGCTTTCCAGCCATGACTGGAAGGGCTAAAACCATCCTGAGGAGATCCGTTCTCCTAGGCCCAGTGTTTCTGGCCCAGTCAAAAGTATTGGACTTCTCAGGATGCCATGCTGGGAAGATTTCTAGCCACAGTTGACAGAGCCAGAAACCTGGATGCTTCCAAGAGACACCTGAACTGCACCTGTTCACTAAAGGGCCATCTGGAGCAGAAGACAACTGAGCCAGGGTACCAGCAGATAAACCACCTCAGATGTGTAACTTTGACGTGGGGGAAACTTTACTGACCCCTCTTTGGTTTGATTGGAAGTGGCGAGGACACACTAAGGCCTGGTCTACACTCCAGAGTGAGGTCAACGCAAGGCCACTCACTCTGCATCCCCCTAAGGATGGAATTTCCTTCCCGTCGTCAGAACTGCCCCTCGGTGCCAAATTCGTCACTCCACTTCCACACGTGTCAGAGAGTCCAAGTCGGTGCAGTCAGGTCGATGCAGCGTCCGTGCAGACACCACATCGCTTTCCTCAACTGGCTTTCAGGAGCCTTCCCACAATACCCCACCCTGACCCTACAATCAAGACAAGCCCTTCTGGGGAGGACGGGCACTGCCGACACGAGCAGCAAAGTGCAGACACACACCAGGGATGGAATCGCTGTGGCGGCTGTCTGCCCATTTAAGTTAGGTCGGCTTCAATGTGTGGTGGAGCCATGGCCTGAAGGTAAGAAGAGGTGAAACTCGCACACACACACACAGATGCACCATCTTCCCTGTGGTGGCGGGTTCGCAAGGTGACATCTCAAATCTCACTTACAGCCAGAGACACATGGCTGCTCTTCTCCTCCCGGCGTCTCTGCTGGAGCTTGTCCAGCAGCTGCTGCAGCACCTCCCTGGGGAGCTGTGGTTCTTCACCTAAGGCCTTCCACAACTCAAGGGCACATCTGCAAATTCAGAAACACACGTCAGAGCTTTCCTGCTTGGCCATCTCTTGCCCTCCCCAGGGAGAGGCTTGGAATACCAGAGGAGACAGCCACTGGTGCAGGGAGGCTAAGGCAGGGCAAGCCCCTTCAGAGAAAGTTGTATTTATTCCTTTCCCCTCATGGGTTCTTCTTTCTAAAGCTAACCCACTCTTTCCAAGACAGTGAGCATGTACTGACCACAGAATGACCACCAAACTGTGACCCGCAGACTGTGCAAAATTCTGCTCTGTTACACTTGGGTCAGTCCCGAGAAACTTGCCTGACATCATTGGAGTTCCTCTGGCTATTTGGGGGTATAATGGAGACCCAGCGTTTGACCAAGTGTCTCTTAGCAGCTCAATTCTACTGCAGTGTGGTGGACAGGGTCAGAGAGTGAGTCAGCACATGCCCTGATCTGAGAAGATTCAAGAGCTTGGAAGAGGAGATTGTAAAGCCCAATGTGACAGAGATGGAAGGAAAGTAGGACTGAAATCCCCCTCCTCCATTCTTGCGGATCTAAGTCCTGCTGGTCCCCGCAGGCATCTGCAGAGGAAGACTGCAGATGGATCCAAAAGACTTCCAGTCATTTGACGTCCAAGTTTGGTGAGGAAGGTCGGACGTGGTGGTCAAGCCCTAGGACATTGAGAACTAGGTTGGACAACTCAAGAGCAAATGGCCTGGAAGCAAGGTCTTCTGGAAGCTTGACTGAACTTCTGTGCCAATGCTGCCGAGTTTCTGTAACTTCTGAGCACAGCCCCTGGAAAGCACTGTGGCTGTTTCAAGAAATTCAGACCTGATTCTGAAATTCAGAAAGGTTTACAAATCAAACACTCAAATCTGAAAACCAACACTGTATTCCTCTGATAACTGAATTGGGTAAGAAGTTCCATTTCTTTCCTGCTGCTCTTCAATTTGCTCTGCAGTGTGACACAAATTTCACTCAGGTCAGTGCAGAACTGCATTGCAGAAGATGCCAAGGAAAGCTGGACTTTTGACCTCTGGCTAGGGTTCAGTTGGCTTTCATGGCCCCGAGGAACACATGGAGTTGTGTTACAAACCCCTCAGCTGGCTGACCCTTCCAAGTGATCAGCAATAACCAGCAGGACTGAAAGTTAACAATCTATTGAGGTGGAAAGAGGCACTCCCCCCTCTCAGAGCTATTAATGCCAGCTGTCTGCTCGCTGCACTGCATTTAGGCTCTGGTCATGTGGGGATGATTTTTTTGTTGATTTTCTTTTATTTTCTTTTGCATCAATAAGGGCTGGAAATGTCTGTTTTAAGAGATTGACCTCTGCCCCACCGTTCCATAAGGATGAGTGCATTTTGTCACCAATTCCTCAGCCATGGAATAACTGGGGGGTCTTAGGACAGGTAAGAATCCTGCACTGGTCTCCAGGGGATAGACAGATTGGCCTCATGGGCCTTTTCCATCTCTGCCTTCTCTCCTGCAGTAAGAAGCAGCCAGACCTCATGAGCCAGGGATGTTGAGTGAGCCCCCAAATCATTGATTGGCCCTGTACTGGATCTGAGAGGAAGTGGGGTGACCCATAGAAATCAGGACCATGCTGGAATTCTCCAGAAAAGTGGCATGTCTCCATCCCGGGGAGTGTAGGAGGAGGGGTTGGCTCCTCAGTGGCTGGGCCTGGCCATCTCCTCTTCGTAAGTGTGGACAGCTCTCTGCACAGCAGGAAACTCCCTCCCACTGTGTGAGCCCCACGGACCCCTCCCGGCCTGTGGCCTGTCAGTAGGAGCAGGAGGAGAACTACTGGACTGAGGAGATAAGAAAGCAGCTCCCTACCTGTGCGATGAGAGCGTGTGAGCCACACAGGTTAGAACCACGTCCTGGGGGTGGGAGCGAGCCAGCAAGGCCATGGCCCTGAGCACTGCTCTTCTGACTCTGGGATCACAGCTGTTGTTGAGCCAGATTAAGATCCCTCCCACGATGTCTCCAACCTGGAAGAATGCCAGAAAGTTGAGGGATGGATTTATCAATGAGTGGCCTCCTCCCAGGGAAGCCATCCTGGCAGCCCTGCAAGCCTCCTCTGACCTCGATTGCCCATCTTGGCTGCTCCCTAAGAGGCTTTGACAAGTCCAGGAACCCCAGTCTTCCTGAGGTCTGGCTTAGCACCTTCAAGCTCAAAAACATGCACAAAACCTTAGAGTGGGCACAGTCCTCACTCCGCTGATGTCCCAGGGCGTTCCCTGCCGTAGCAAACGGCTCTCAGTCCCGCTCTCAAGGGCTTCCCTCCAGGAGCCTTTCCTCCATCTCTGCAACTTCCTTTTAGCTCTTTCTTGCACAATCCGTTCCTCCAGACCAGTGGTTCTCAACCTAGCTTCCATTGTGGGACACATCCAATCCTACCTGTTTGTCCCTGAGGATGTCCCAAAGGGGCGCAGCTCTGTGCTGACCGGGCCACAGGTTGAGAAGCACTGCTCCAGACCCAGCTGGTTCTACCGATGTATCACAGAGCCCATGGCAGAGATGGGAGGCAGGGCTAGTTGGGTGGGGCTAGCCAGCTCCCGGCCCCAGTCTCCTAAGTCCCCAGTCTATAACCTCGGATTCATGCTATGGCACTTAGAAGAGCTGTGCAGACAAGGTGACTTGGGCTGGAGCCCAGGCTCTGAAGCCACCCTCCTCCCCAGGCTTCAGAGATCGAGTTCCAGCCCCAGCCCAGAAGAGTCTGCATTGCTGTTTTGGCCCCTCAGTGCCAGCCCTGGGAGCCCAAGTCCATAGGGCCAGGCTTTCAGGCTCCTGCTGCAGAGTTTGCAACACAGGGAGACAGACCCTAAAGGGACAAGCCACCCCCTAGGACTCTTCCGTGAGGAATTGGTCATTGCTCTTTCCTCTCTCGAACAAGGAGCAGGAGCTCCAAGGCGGGTGGCTGGATTCTGTTGACCTGTTCTGCTAGCAGGAGTTAGAGCCCTGCACAAATCAATCTGCTGATTGAGGGGCCATTTGTTAACTTCCCGCTGGGACCTGTTGGAAAGAAGGAACTCGGGCAGAGACAGGGATGACCTGCAGGAAACCCTAGGAACAGACAGGTTGGGGAGGAAGTTCAGGCTGAGGATTCTGTTAATTGATTAGTCTCAGAGTTTCCAGGAAAGCCAAAGCCCAGGAAGGGACTAAGTCTGCACTTCCGCGCCACGTGCAGGCGGTCTTTGGAGAAGGGCTTGAATGTCGCCTATCCCCGTGGCCAAGCGATGAATGACAAGGGGCTGAGCCAACCTTCCAATCCCATGCCAGTGTCCCAGGAATGGTTTCCGAGGAGAGGAACTTCTCCCATCCCCCTCTCTGCGCAGCATCCCCCTGCCCCATTGCGGGAGTCTCTTACTCTCTCCATCTTGTCTCCGTGGAGAGATACGATGGCCCTCAGCTTTCCTCTGCGGCTCTAAATCTCTGCAGGGTGGGTGTTGTCAGACCCTTCACGGCTGCCATCAGCAGGGCATGGAGCGGGGCGGAGGAAGGGTGCTCCCTGGGGGTCTGCAAAGAAGAGGGACAAAGCCTGTTGGGACTGAGTATTTCCCTCGGGCAGCTGCCCTGGAACAGTCTGTCCCCGGGGGAGGCTGGCAGTGCCGAGGGAGCATGGAGACTCCGGCTGAGCCCTTTTCTTCAAAAGCCTCCCCAGGTGCTAAGGTTTCCTCAGCCTTTTGTCCCCTCTCTGGCCCCCTCCCCTGAGAAGAGACGGGAGCCTCTCGGGCAGTGCTGGGACCCCAAGGGCCACCCCGTTTCCTCCCTCGCTAGCCCCTCCTCGCAGGAAACCCCGCTTTTGCTGAGAAAGCCTCAATGTCCTGCAAAGCCCATTCGAGTTGCTCCTTGAGTGTCGCCGAGGGGACACTGGAGAACCTGCCCCATGTCACATCCCACCCCGAGCGCCTGAGGAGATTGGCTCAGCAACTCTGGCACCCCACAGTGTCTGCGAGGAAGGGACTGAGAATAGGGCCCAAACGGAAACGCCCTCTTCCTTCCCCACCTCGCAGCCTGTGGGGCTGCCAGAAAACAGGCAGGAATTGCCGTCAGGACAGAAAGTAACTGAGACTGAAGAAACAAGTTTGCCTGGCTGAAGAGAAGCCCAAAGCGTGGGCCTCTGGGGCCAGAGCCCTGGGGGTGAGAACTCACTGGGCACAATGTTACTCCAGGGGGCCTGGTTCCAGGGACACCTCAACCCAGGGCCTGGGGTGCTGGAGGCCTTTGCCCTGGGGTCTCAGGGCACCCCCTGGGGATTACTGCAGCTGGCCTGCATGGCGCTGGATTAGCACCGTCTGTCCTGGTTGCCAACAGCTGAGGGGTAGCGCAGTGGTTTGAGCATTCGCTAAACCCGGGGTAGTGAGTTCAATCCTTGAGGGGACCATTTTGAGATCTAGGGTAAAAATTGGGGTTTGGTCCTGCTTTGAGCAAGGGGGTGGACTGGATGACCTCTTGAGGTCCCTTCCAACCCTGATATCCTAGGATGCAGTAGAGCACAGCGGAGTGGCACACTCGCCTCCATACTCCAGACCCCCGGCGGGTCAGAAGCTCCCAGAATTGCAGCCTTTTGTATGCGCTGCAGGGTGCTCTGTCCCGAAGAGGAAGAGTTACAAAGGTGTCTAGAGGCTTTTGTAACTCGGACAGAGCCCAGATGTTGGCAGGCGAGAGGGAACCTGGGACCTCTGGAGCTTAGTGCAGGAGCCTCGACCACAGGAGCGAAAAGCCAAGAGGCTGTTAGCTAAGGCTCTAGAGCAGACTCCTTTTCTCTGTGTCTCCAAGTGGTCCTGGTGCCACGAGATGGGCCAGAACCCCACAGCCAGGAGATATGTGGGTTCCCCCGACCAGGGCAGGGATGGGCCTGGTCTGATTTTCAGCCGTGCCTGTGTGCCATGGAAAGTGCATCAGAATCGGGCACCTGAGTCAGGCACTTCTGCCAGTCCCACAAAGCACCTCTGGACTTCTTTAGGTGCCTAAACCCCTTTGTCAAAGCGGGCCTCATTCAAGCGACCCAGATAAAGGCTGGCTGGAGTTGATCACCCTTGATGAGTGTTTCTTTTCAGCCCCTGGGAGATATTCCTACACACAGCAAGGGATGCTTTCCATGAGCACGGCCAACCAGCATCATTACCATCGTCATATGGGAGCTGCTTGTTAATGAGGGGCTGGGAGTGCGCTCTTCTTCCTGCTCTTCTGGGCTTCCTTTTTCCCACTTCCCCTTCGTGTCAGACGGCTCCTTCTTCGTCCCTGCAGCAGAAAGAAACATTCTTAACATTTTGTTTACAGAGGATGGAAGTTGGGCCCAGAGCCCTGAAGCGAATTGCCCAGGGTCAGACTGAAGGTTGTTGGCAGAGCTCAGCAGAGAACTCCACTCTCCTGACTCCTAGCTGGGGGCTTTGACCACACGAGGCTTCCTCTTCCCTCGGGGCCAGTTTCTTTTCAATGGGGTCGTCTACTCTTCCCCTCCCCTTGTACCCCTTTCCTGTCAGTGATGGGCACCTGGCCTCCTTTTGCATTGAACCCCCCAAGAAGGAATGACTCAGCTCTGGGACGGTTCCCAGCTGTGACCTGCTGAGACCTCTGGAGCATTTTCCTGAGGAAAGGGACCCAATCCAGGAGAAAAGAAAGGATTTCCTCCAACGTCCAGCCTCTCTCTTCTCCTTCCAGCCTGGAACAATGTTAGTAGTCCCCACCCCACAGTGCCAGATCCCCAGAGGGAGGTGACCTGACATTGTCAGCTCTCCCCACCTCAGCCATGGACCTCTGCCAACCTCTAAATGGATTCCAGAGCTGGAGGTACCCATCACTGTCCCATGAGATGGCCCTGATGTCGAAGGCTTGTCGAGTGACTGGTGTGAGTGTTCCTCACATGCTCCTCGTGAACCATGTGGATTGAACCATCTCACCTGTAAGATCCACTTTGACTTTGTCTGTCGTCTCCTGCAGCTTTACCTCCTCTGCCTCCACCTGGGTCTCCGCTGCTTTCTTCTTCAGGGACAAGTGTGTCCACCTTCTTGGAGAGGAAGCTGTTCTCTCCTCACTGCTCTCTGCCATCGAGCTGTGGGATTGGCAACAGACACAGAGTCTTTTCATGATGGTCCATGAGCATTTTCTTCCCTGGGGCTTCTCTGGCAAGGCCTGTTCTTGGGGGCTGAGGCCAGAGCATGCCTCAATGGCTGCAGGTTGGACGAGCACTTTGTGCACGTGGATCTCTCTGTGCTCCCGAGAGGCGAGTCTTTGGAAAAAGGAACGAAGCCTGGAATAGAAAGAAGGAGGAAATGGGTTTTTCTGTCCTTCTCGAAAGGAAGGGAATTAGTTTGCCCAGGATTCCCAGATCCACGAGAGTGGTCTTTTGAAGCCATCTGCTCCTTTAATAGCCAGGACTGGTTGCTACAACCAAGAAGATATGCAACACAAGACCGCCCAGACTGGGTCAAACCAAAGGTCCATTTAGCCCAGTACGCTGTCTTCTGACAGTAGCCAGTGCTGAGTGCCCCAGAAGGAATGAACAGGGAATCATCAAGCGATCCATTCCTGTTGCTCATTCCTGGCACCTGGCAAACAGAGGCTAGGGATAGAAAGAGCAAAAGGTCAGTTTCTGTGTTCTTTGGTCATTGCCTGGGCCTAGTTGCAAAAATGCTTCCTTCTTAACCCCACTCCTTTGTGCACAGAATGTTGGGACTCTGGGAAGAGATCGGGCCAAGCTGAAAACCAAGAAAGCTCTGTTCCCAGAGAAGCCAGGAAAAGGAAGAAAAGATTGTCATCTTGAGGGTTTGAGGGTCTGGAAGGATGAATTAGCAGCTGCAAATATGTTGACTTCTTCTCAACTATTTGAAAATCTGGAATGTATTAGCATGGGGGAAAGAATCAGTCAACTTGAAATGAAGAATGACCCATATTATTTCCAACATCCAGTCAGAAGTTAGGCCTCCAAAACAAGGACAAAGAAATCACAGCGAGGCCCATGACAAATGTAGGCGACAGTTGATTTAAACCCCTTTCCTGGAAAGGAATTGCGTGTGTGTGTGGGCGGGGGGGGATCGACACATCTCTTTTCTCTAGCCCAAGGGGGTAGAGTAGAATTTGTAGAGAGTTTTGAGATCTATCGCCATGAGATTCTTTCTGAGAGAACTACCAAGATGACAGCCAGGGGATGGGAGTGGAACTGTATCACTTTCAATATCTTAAGATTCATTTCTTCTGCATTATTTGAGCTCATTTATGTGCATTTCAATCCTGTAAATTCTGAGATCGATATTCTCTCAATACACATTTCTTTGGCAGTCATGACAGGAGACAAAGGGTTTCTATTCCCAACTTGAAGGCAAGGAGTGCATTAGGGGCAACTCCAAGGGAAATACTATTGATGGAGATATCAATCTAAATTCTCCACGAGTTTTGTTATCCTCCCTTTTGGTTCGATCCCTGGAAATTGCCCCCGACTAGTCTGCTGAAAGATAAAATCATCTAAATCTGCCTCCAAAGAACCTGACAGGCTGAATCAGGAGGAGACCTGAGAGATGGCCACATTCAAATCAAAAGGGAACGCTGAGACCTGCCTGTTGCCACACCAGCCCCCACCCGTCCCGAGGAGAAGGAGGCACTGAGCTGTCGTGTGCGATCTAATGAGCAGGGAAAGAATCTGGGAATTGCCTTCTGTAAAAACTCATCCTTTTGTTCCTCAAACACCTGTGGAAATAGCTGATTCAAGAAGTTGTTGACAGAGGGATGGTCCGCGTCTCTCAGCAGCTCCTTGGGTCACCAGCCGTTGTCAACCAAGCCAGTTGGCAGACTGACGGCAGGGCAAGAATGCTGACGCCCAACACTCTTTGCTGTTGGCGTCCGTGACATCACAATCAGCTTGTGCATAAACACACACAGACCCCACCCAGAGAGACACACCCCCACTGAGCAACTCCTCACTCTCCTTCCCAGCACTTCCTGCCCACCACAGAACAGCTGTTTCATGGAATTGAGGATGCTCCGGGAGGGTCGGTTCGGGGCGGTGCATGGGATTCACATACTTGGGGCAGTGCATGGGATTCTTCTCTCCTAAGTGCAGGGCTCAGCACTTGTCCTTGCTGAACCTCATCAGATTTCTTTTGGCCCAATCCTCGAATTTGTCTGGGTCACTCTGAACCCTATCCCGACCCTCCCGCGTATCTCCCTCTCCCCCCAGCTTAGTGTCATCTGCGAACTTGCTGAGGGTGCAATCCATCCCATCCTCCAGATCATGCATGAAGATGGTGAAAAAAACCGGCCCCCAGAGTGACCCGTGGGGAAGCGGGGGAGGGGGTGGAGGAGAGGAGGCAGACGGTGAGTAGCAGGGACCCCACAGAGCGGGGTGCAATGGAGGAGAGGGGGAAATCATCCAGGCAGCGGTGGGCAGTGTGGGCTGGGAGAAGGGGCGAGGCAGATACAGGAAGAGATGGAGCACAGGCAGGGCACTGGGGCCCAGGCACCCGGGGCCTGGTCATATTTGGCACCAGGAGAGGAGAGAGACAGAGACAGAGACAGAGACAGAGTGTGTGTGATGGCCAACATACTAGAGGAGAGAGAGAGAAAAACATGGTAGGATAGCAAGCAACTCACCTCCTGGAGTCATCTGTGATGAAGCCGGACTTCATGTTTCCTCTGAATCGTGTGGGGGTGCCTCAGTTTCCCCTATACAGTTTTTAAGGATCTAGGTGGTGGGGTAAGGGTGTATGATCATTGCAGAGCTCTGGAGGGCAAGTGTTTGCAGGGGTCTGGACACAGAGAATGGCCGACACCCTCTTTCCTGGCACCTGATGCCCTGGGCCCTTCCCCCCTGCGAGGTGAGAGCTGAAGGGTTGGAGAACAAAGGAATCGGGTGCCCTCCTGGCCGGGGACAGGGACAAAGCCCAGAGGAGGAGGGGCTGGGGGGAGTTTCAGTTGGGGGCTGGCTGGAGACATGGAGTGAAGGGCAGACGGGGTTGTCTGGCTCACTGCCCCCCCCCCAAAATGGACCCGGCTGAGGGGTCCTGTTCTCTGCACCTACAAGCTCTGTGTTAGACCATGTCCCTGTGGTCTAATAAACCTCTGTTTTCCTGGCTGGCTGAGAGTCCCGTCTGACTGCGGAGTTGGGGGGCAGGACCCTCTGCCCCCCCCAGGACCCCGCCTGGGCGGACTGGCTGTGGGAAGCGCAGGGAGGGGCAGAGGAGGCTGAAGGCTCCGAGGTCAGAGCCAGGAAGGTGGAGCCGGGGGAGCTGTGTGTCCTGCAGACAGGCTGCTCCCCGAGAGGAGACTTCCCCAGAGTCCTGCCTGGCTTCCTGGGGAGCAGTCCCAGAGCATTGCCCGGGGACCCCGGGACATCCTCCTCCTCGATGAAACCTTCTGCCGTGTGACATGTTGTGTGTGTCGTGTTGTATGCCGTGTTGTGTGCATGTGACGGTGTGTGCCGTGTTATGTGCCGTTTTGTGTGCATGTTGTGTGTGTCGGTGTCATGTGTTGTGTGAGATTTTTGTGTCTCGTGTCGTGTGCCGTTTTGTGTGTCTTGTGTCGTGTTGTCTGTGTGTGTGTCATGTTGTGTGTGAGTGTGTGATATTTTGTGTGCGATGTTTTGTGCATCATGTTGTGTGTGTGTGTCACGTGTGCCGTTTTGTGTGTCATGTGAGGTGTTGTGTGTTGTATTGTGTGTGTGTGTCGGTGTCGTGTGTGATTTCTGTGTCATGTCTGCCGTTTTGTGCCTCGTCTTGTGTGTGTGTGTGTTTATGTGTCGGTGTCGTGTATTGTGTGTGATTTTTGTGTGTCGTGTTGTGTGCTGTTTTGTGTGTCATTTTATTTGTGTTTCATGTTGTTTGTGTGTGTCGGTGTCCTGTGTTGTGTGTGTGTGAGAGACGTGTTTCTGTATGTGTGACGTGTTCTCTCTGTGTGTGTCGGTGTCGTGTTGTGTGTGTGTCAGTGTTGTCTGTCGTGTTTTGTGTGTGATGTGTGTGTTGTCTTGGGTGGCCACACGGGGTAATGCACAAACCATTTCCTCATGGAGCAACAGTGACCCTGAGGGTGGCCCCTCAGGGTACTGCACAAACCATTTCCATCGTGGAGAAACAGTGACACCAGGTGGCCAATCCAGATAATGCACAAACCATTTCCCGCACAGAGCAACAGTGACAGTGGGTGGCCACTGCTACGAATTATACCTGACAGGTCACTCACACAAGCTGCTGCGAATTCTACCCGATAGGTCACGCACAGGAACTGCTGCGAATTATACCCGATTGGTCCCGCACAGTTCGAGTCTAGGCTGAGGCACACGAACAAGTCCACAGCGGCAGGGTTCCCAAAAATTAGCCAATAGACAAACCCTTCCCTTATCTACCACCTATCCTGGCTAGGTACATTCCCCGTGCTAAACCATGACTTCAGCTACATTACATGGTCCTAAAGCAATGCACCAGGAACTTTTCTTATCAGGATGGGAGGCCCACAGCAAGGCCAGGAGGCAGGGAGTTAGGAACAGACAAAGAACAGAAACCGGGAGATAAAACAGGCTGGAGACAAGGGCGGGGGGCGGAGGATTTTCACAGGAATGCAGTATCTAAGAAGCACTCCTCCTGGTGCATGATGTGTTTGCTTTTAGACAATGGTGGGCCCCAAACCAAAATGGAGTCACACATGCTAACTTTTCCTTCACACCACTCAGGGTAATGCACCAACAATTTCCCTCATGGAGCAACAGTGACACCGGGTGGCTAATCCAGGTACTGCACAAAGCATTTCCCTCATGGAGCAACACTGACACTCGGTGGCCACTCTGGGTAATGCACAAATAATTTCCCTAACGGAGCAACAGTGACACCAGGTGGCCAGTCAGTGTAATGCACAAATCATTTCCCTCCTGGCCCAACAATGACAGTGGGTGGCCAATTCAGGTCATGCTCATGTCCCTCATGGAGCAAGAGTGACACCGGGCGGCCCCTTGGAGTAACACACAAATCATTTCCTCACGGAGCACCCATTGCACAAACTGAGTTTAATAATAATAATAATAAACAAAAAATAGTTTCACTAGAAAAGGTAGATTTTCAGTGATTATAAGGGATAGCAAACAGAAGAAGGCAGATTGCTAAGCAAATACAAATACACACACATACTAAGCCTAAGATCTTAAAGAGACTGGATTCAAGAAGTAATTTCCCATCCTAAATGTCTTTTGGCAACTTGAAGAGTTTCTGTAGCTTAGACTTCCCGTTGTTTCTCTTTACAGACTAGACTCCTGTCTTAGTCTGGACTCCCCCCTTCTCATTTCCTTTGTCTCTTCAGATACTTTCAGCAGCCTTTCTACTGCCCTGCATGATTTTCGTCCGCTCCGACTTTTCCATGGCTCCCGAGACCTCACCTATGGGAATGCACACCTACCCGTGTCCTACAAAGGGAGATGGGACCAGGAGAGCAGAGGAGAGAGAGACTGAGAAAGTTGGCCAACACACAAGAGAAGAGAGAAGAATATGGGAGGAAGGCAAGCAACTCACCAGCTGGAGTCATCCTCCTAGATGCCACCTTCTCCTGCGTTCCTGGCCAGAGAAATGAGCCCCTGAAAATGGGGACCTTGTCTCTCTCCTAACCACAGCTGGTCAGGAACCTTTTCTTACAAACCCAGCCCCAGCTAATGGGGAGTCCCTACCTGGAGCCAGGCGGGCCGTGAGCAAAGCCATAACCAAACCAGACACTTATCTCACTGACATTCGCGACTGCTCCGCTGCCAACCGGACGACTCCTGGCTGCATCAACAGTGCTTGCGGGCTCACCGCTCTCGCTCGCTTTCCATCCGATGAGGGGAGTCAATGGTTTGTACTAAACCCAGACCAAGGAGGAAAAACAAAGAAGTTACCATCTCAGCGGGCCACATCGCGTCGGCTATCATGATACAGAGCCCCATTGGTGCTGGAAATCTTGCCTTCCTCCGCGCATCGGCCCCACGCGATGAACCAAGACAGAGTTAATCCCGACAGTCACCGCTCCACGCTCGCACCCACTGCCCGGCATGATTTTCCTCAGCTCCGACTTCTCCATGGCTCCTGAGACCTCACCTGTGGGAATGCACACCTACCCGTGTCCTGTGAAGGGACACGGCACGAGGAGAGAAGAGGAGAGAAGAGAGAGAGAGAATTGGCGAACACATGAGAGAAGACAGAGAAACATGAGAGCAGGGCAAGCCACTCACCACCTGGAGTCATCCTCTTGGATCCAACCTTCAGCTGCGGAGAAGACACCGTTCCTGACCAGAGAAAAGAGCAGCCTCTGAAAATGGGACCTTTTCTCCCTCGTAACCACAGCTGATCAGGAACCTTTTCTTACAAACCGAACCCTAATTTACGGGGCTTCCCTACCTGGACTCAGGTGGGGTGTGAGCAGAGTCCTCACCAAACCAGACACTTACCTTGAGCATCACAACCAAAAAGCCCCTTTTCTAATGGCCCCCCACAGAGTCACTCTGCTCAGGAGACTCTGGCCCCTCCCCAGCCTTCATCCCCCTGAGCCCCGTCCCCGGCGAGGACGCCCACGGCCAGTGAGGAGGACGACGGCGAGTGCGGACGAGGAACTGGAAGCGCCGACCTGGCAGCCGGGTCTGCAGCGGGCAGAGAGCGGAGGCCTGGTTCCGCCTCCTTGGAAAGAGGCCCCAGCGGCTCAGGCCCCTCCTGCCGCGTTCCCCTCCGGCGAGAGCTCCGGCACCATTCCTCGCCAGAGCCGCTGCGAGAGCCGAGCCGGAGCCCTCGCTCCCCAGCGCTCGACGGGGGCTGGGAATCTCGCCCTCGGCCCTGCCGCCCTCTTCCCTCCCGCCCACACCGGCCCCACGCGCCGCCCAGAGACCGAGTTCCCCCGACCGTCCCCGCTCCGCTCTCGCCCCCGCGGGGGGTCGTCTCCGGGGCTGGGATTTCGGTGTCGTGTCCTCTGCCGTCTTGTGTGTCCTGTGACATGTCGGTGTCGTGTCGTGGGCGTGTGAGACGTCGTGTGTCTCGGTGTCGGTGTCGTCTTTGGCCCAGGGCAGGGAGTCCCACCCTCAAAGCGAGAACATTTCTCTCTTTGTCTGTCTGTGTTGGGGCAGAAGCGATAACACGTCCTCCTGCATTGGCTATTTCAGAGAGTAGTTTCTGACTGTCTTCTCAAAGACAGGGTGCGAAACAGGCCTCAAACCTGACTGAGCGGAAACAAGAACGATGCAGCTCGACTGAGCCAGCTGAGAATTGAGATGTGCCCCTTTGCTCGAGTGAGGGAATGACCTGTGAGGGGACTGGAAACCTGACCGGCCAATTCTTAACTTGCCCTCTCTCCGCATCTTTCCTCTGAGTGCCGTCACGGTAGCTTCAATGCTCCAGCACCGGGCGCCCGCCAGCTCTGGGCCCGACAAGCTTTCCTTGGGATTGGATTCTGGAGAGCAGGGGGGCAGGGAAGCAACAGGTGCATGTGACTCCGTGGTGAGGTTTTCCTTGCAAGATGTGTGTGTGAGTCTGTGTGTGTCGGAAGCACTGAGTGCGGCTCTCACTGAACCCACAGAGGGCGAGGGTGGCGGGAGCGAGACAGTAGAAGTATAAAGGGGCAAGGACGGGCGTAACGATGATGACTGTGTTGTGTTTCATTCCTTAGATGTGGGGCCACCACCTTTCTCTTGAGCCTTGTTGTTTCCGAAGGGTAAAACTCGCCATCCGTCCAGCTACAAGGGCGTGTTTGTGTTCATTCCTGCGAGCCACACAGGGGTCTGATGTTGCTGCTTCCAATCCTCTGGCTCTGCCGGGAGAAGGGGCAATTCAGGCCATCCCTGAGCTGAGGGAGGGAGATGATTTTCAGACAGGGAGGGACGCCTCCTCCTAAAGGTGCTTGGCAGGCAGCCCTCCTTCCCAGGTGCGTCCCGACAACACCCAGTTGAAAAGGGGCCCTCCCCAGCCCTCCTCAGCGTGGTGACAATGAGCGAGTGAGGGAGCGTGGGGGAGAGGGAGCGACGGAGGGGAGAGAGATGGCGTGAGCGGGCTGGGACCTCGGCGAAGGGGGGCACAAGGGTGTTCAGTTTTGTTGGGTGCGGAAGTTGGCAACCCTCGATCCAGGGGCAACAACTCCAACCTCCAAAGAGGCTGGGCAGGGGCAGGACATCAGCTTGGAGGGGAGGGGTGGTTGGGGCAGTGACATCACCAAGGCCTTTTGCAGGAACTCAGCCCATTGGGCAAAGGTGGTGGGGAGGGGGTGACCTCACAGAGAGACCCCGACATCAGCCGGGCAGGGCCGAGGTGCAGGGCCAGGGCAGTCTCTGAGACCCCCCCGGCTTTGCCGCCGCACGTCTCCTTCTCCAGGTCTCCCCTCGAGGACGGGGAGAGAATTAGGATTCCCATCTGTGAGCGTGAGGAGGAGCCTCTGTGGAGTTTTCTCCTTTCCTACCCTTGGTTGTGCCAGAAAACGAACGTCCCTTGGACAAGGTCAGAGGCTCCGAGAGGTTTGGAACCTGTTGGGTCTGATGCACCTGCTGCAGGCAGAATTCTCGGCACAGAAAACACTGGCTTAAGGGGGCAGAATTTGATTTCCTACCTCGGACTGTGACCCTTGGAATCACTGGGGCCCTTGGGGTTTATCCTTTTTGGTTTCCCTTTTCCTCTTTCCTCCCTCCTTTCTCCTCTTCTCTTGCTTCTTTTTTCCCTTTTCCCTGCTTCCCTCCCGCTACCAGGAGGGGTGTGTATGGGGTGTGGGTGAGGAAGGGGGGGTTGCTCGCATTGGGGGAGGTCCTCTCAAAGGGGTGGGTCCAGATCTGAGAGTGATCCCCTCTGATGGTGACCTGAGCCGTCCTTTGAGACATCTGGTGAGACCTGTCAGCCTCCCGCCCCTCAGCGTCTCAATGCTGACTGGCCGAGCAGGGGGCTATCCACAGCGAGGAGACTCAGGTCCTTTTGGTCTCTTTTCAAATCAGGGAAATAAGACACAACCAATCCAACGTATGGGATTCCTCTTGCTGCTTCTCTCCATTTATTGTCTCTTAGCAGTTGATGATTTCCTCCAATGTTCCAGGTCATCTAAAATACTTGCTGAATAATTCCTATGAACAACTGTTGGTCTGTAGGTCACCTGAGAGCCGTTTATTCTCATCGGTCAATGTATGAAGTTCAAGATGTGACAGACAGGTTGAAAGCCAGGAGCAGTGTTTCCTCTAATTTGTTATGTCCGTGTGCTGTAAGGCGATTTTGGTACGTGGTCATATTCTGTTTTGAATGTTGCTGAAATTAAAAATGGAGTTTAGAGATTCAAGATGGCGCACATGATTGGAAGGGTTTGAACTCCATCTTGGTACCCTTTCTTCCTGGCATTTTCCCGCCAAAACTCTGTGTCCCTGATGGAACCAGAGGGGCAGAGAACTGGCTGGGCCCGGTGGGGCAGGGCCCGTCGGCGTGTGCCTCAGGAATGCGCGCCACGGCGAGCGTACGAGGGAGGGTCAGGGGTGACCCAGGCGCTGTCCACCATGGAGGCAGCCAGGGCCAGGTTCTTTGCGCGGCATCGGGTCAAGACTCCGGCTACTAACATCTGTCAAGGACTCGGATACTTATCTGACTCCTGTCATCCACCAAAGGCCCCAGTGCAGGCTTTGCTGTCGGCCCAGATCTGTTGATCTCCTGCTTCGGCAGTAGAGAGCCAGATCCTCCGATGCTCCAGAGATCCTGAGATGGACCATCCGTTGTCGGGGTCCTCCTTCTGCAGCTTGGAGAGAGACAGTCATTATTTTTCGGGCATTTATTAGTTTAACCAAAGGACAGTTTAAGGGTCTGGGCTTTATGCCCCTTGCTGGAATCTATGGGGAGGTATTTGTAGTGTTCCCCACAGTGAATCTTCCCCCAGCTGTATCTATCCCTTAATAAATCTTCTTTCTGTTTAAGGTTATATTCTTTCTATCCTTTATTTCAGTGCAACATGGGTGGGAGGCACAGAGATTTCTAAAAAAGAAAAGGAGTACTTGTGGCACCTTAGAGACTAACCAGTTTATTTGAGCATGAGCTTTCGTGAGCTACAGCTCACTTCATCAGATACATACCGTGGAAACTGCAGCAGACTTTATATATACACAGAGAATATGAAACAATACCTCCTCCCACCCCACTGTCCTGCTGGTAATAGCTTATCTAAAGTAATCGTCAGGTTAGGCCATTTCCAGCACAAATCCAGGTTTTCTCACCCTCCGCCCCCCCACACAAATTCACTCTCCTGCTGGTGATAGCCCATCCAAAGTGACAACTCTTTACACAATGTGCATGATAATGAAGTTAGGCCATTTCCTGCACAAATCCAGGTTCTCTCACTCCCTCACCCCCCTCCAAAAACCCACCCCCATACACACACAGACTCACTCTCCTGCTGGTAATAGCTCGTCCAAACTGACCACTCTCCAAGTTTAAATCCAAGTTAAACCAGAACATCTGGGGGGGGGGGGGGAAACAAGAGGAAATAGGCTACCTTGCATAATGACTTAGCCACTCCCAGTCTCTATTTAAGCCTAAATTAATAGTATCCAATTTGCAAATGAATTCCAATTCAGCAGTTTCTCGCTGGAGTCTGGATTTGAAGTTTTTTTGTTTTAAGATAGCGACCTTCATGTCTGTGATTGCGTGACCAGAGAGATTGAAGTGTTCTCCGACTGGTTTATGAATGTTATAATTCTTGACATCTGATTTGTGTCCATTTATTCTTTTACGTAGAGACTGTCCAGTTTGACCAATGTACATGGCAGAGGGGCATTGCTGGCACATGATGGCATAAATCACATTGGTGGATGTGCAGGTGAACGAGCCTCTGATAGTGTGGCTGATGTTATTAGGCCCTGTGATGGTGTCCCCTGAATAGATATGTGGGCACAATTGGCAACGGGCTTTGTTGCAAGGATAAGTTCCTGGGTTAGTGGTTCTGTTGTGTGGTATGTGGTTGTTGGTGAGTATTTGCTTCAGGTTGCGGGGCTGTCTGTAGGCAAGGACTGGCCTGTCTCCCAAGATTTGTGAGAGTGTTGGGTCATCCTTTAGGATAGGTTGTAGATCCTTAATAATGCGTTGGAGGGGTTTTAGTTGGGGGCTGAAGGTGACGGCTAGTGGCGTTCTGTTATTTTCTTTGTTAGGCCTGTCCTGTAGTAGGTAACTTCTGGGAACTCTTCTGGCTCTATCAATCTGTTTCTTTACTTCCGCAGGTGGGTATTGTAGTTGTAAGAAAGCTTGACAGAGATCTTGTAGGTGTTTGTCTCTGTCTGAGGGGTTGGAGCAAATGCGGTTGTATCGCAGAGCTTGGCTGTAGACGATGGATCGTGTGGTGTGGTCAGGGTGAAAGCTGGAGGCATGCAGGTAGGAATAGCGGTCAGTAGGTTTCCGGTATAGGGTGGTGTTTATGTGACCATTGTTTATTAGCACTGTAGTGTCCAGGAAGTGGATCTCTTGTGTGGACTGGACCAGGCTGAGGTTGATGGTGGGATGGAAATTGTTGAAATCATGGTGGAATTCCTCAAGGGCTTCTTTTCCATGGGTCCAGATGATGAAGATGTCATCAATATAGCGCAAGTAGAGTAGGGGCTTTAGGGGACGAGAGCTGAGGAAGCGTTGTTCTAAATCAGCCATAAAAATGTTGGCATACTGTGGGGCCATGCGGGTACCCATAGCAGTGCCGCTGATCTGAAGGTATACATTGTCCCCAAATGTGAAATAGTTATGGGTAAGGACAAAGTCACAAAGTTCAGCCACCAGGTTAGCCGTGACATTATCGGGGATAGTGTTCCTGACGGCTTGTAGTCCATCTTTGTGTGGAATGTTGGTGTAGAGGGCTTCTACATCCATAGAGGCCAGGATGGTGTTATCAGGAAGATCACCGATGGATTGAAGTTTCCTCAGGAAGTCAGTGGTGTCTCGAAGGTAGCTGGGAGTGCTGGTAGCGTAGGGCCTGAGGAGGGAGTCTACATAGCCAGACAATCCTGCTGTCAGGGTGCCAATGCCTGAAATGATGGGGTGCCCAGGAGTTCCAGGTTTATGGATCTTGGGTAGTAGATAGAATATCCCAGGTCGGGGTTCCAGGGGTGTGTCTGTGCGGATTTGATCTTGTGCTTTTTCAGGAAGTTTCTTGAGCATATGCTGTAGTTGCTTTTGGTAACTCTCAGTGGGATCATAGGGTAATGGCTTGTAGAAACTCGTGTTGGAGAGCTGCCGAGCAGCCTCTTGTTCATATTCCGACCTATTCATGATGACAACAGCACCTCCTTTGTCAGCCTTTTTGATTATGATGTCAGAGTTGTTTCTGAGGCTGTGGATGGAGATTTCTAATGCTCCCAGTTGATAGATGCTGGTAGGAGTCGGACCTGTTGTATATGACACCTCCTTATTATTCCTGACAGAGATTTGGAGGTAACAGTGTGGAATGAATGTTGTTCTGTGCACCAGTATGGAAATGAGGGGTGACCCCTCCCCTGTACATTGCTGCTCATTCCAAAATTCATTCTGCACATGGACGGTGTGTGGTAGGCTGAAGGGTTCGGCGTGTGGGAGGGGGCTCAGGTGGGGCAGAGGGTTGGGGTGTGGGCTGTTGGGTGGGGCCAGGGATGAGGGGCTCAGGGCTAGGGCAGAGGGTTGGGGTGCAAGAGTGTGAGGGGTCCGGCTGGGGGTGCGGGCTCTGGGGTGGGGTTGAGAATGAGGGGTTTGGGATGCAGGTTCCTCTGTCTAATCTCCAAGATGCTATGGAAATAAGACGCCGTGTCCTGTGGTGAGCTCACACCCAAGAGCAGAGGGTGTGAGAACTCCAGCAACTGAGAGGGCAAGGGATTTACCATCACACAGGGCGTGTGCTCAGAACAACCCCTCCTCAGCCAAACACACACAAACCCAGCACAAAGCAAGGGAGGGGCTTGCTTCGATTGTTTTACTTTTTACTTTTACAAAAGGTTTTTTCAAAAGCATTTCCTGTTCCCCAGGGGAAGGAAGTGGATGGTCGTGGGGAAGAGAACCTCAGCGTGGTGGAGCTGGGAATTTGGGGAGAGGCAGAGGGAGGGGAGTGGGTGAGGGGGTGAAGGGGCAGTTGCCGGGGAGGGAAGCTAAAGGGGGAATGTGGGACAGCTAGATGAGGGGTTTGGGGGTAAGGCTGAAGGAGGGCAGTTGGTTGTAGGGGGGGAAGACTGAAAGGGCAGCTGGGGAGGAGCCTGGGAGGGGGGGAAGGCTGAGGGGGGCGATGAGGGGAAGGGGACCAGGGCAGTTGGGGGAGGCTGAAGGGGGCTGAAGAGGTGATAGGGGGGAGGGAACATTTGGAGGGAGGCTGAAGGGGTGATGAGGTATAGGGGCCGGGGCAGAGAGACAGCTGGGGGGGCTGCTCATCTCCACGGGAGGGGAGGAGGAAGAGGAGCTCCCCGGTATCAGAAGCTGCTTCTTTATTAGAACTTTCTACGTTCCTGAGCAGGGTCCTGGGATCAAAAGGTTCGACAGGGAACTAGAGAGATTCCTGGTGGCTCGGTCCATCGATGGCTATTAGCCAGGATGGGCAGGCTGGTGTCCCTAACCTCTGTTTGTCAGAAGCTGGGGAAGGGGCGACAAGGGATGGATCCCGGCATGATTCCTGTCTGTTCATTCCCTCTGGGGCACCTGGCACTGGCCTCTGTCAGCAGATGGACACTGGGCTAGATGGACCTTTGGTCTGACCCCATCTGGCCGTTCTTTGCTCTTCTGTTCTTATCACCTGCTCAGTGACATCTGCAAGTTGCTGCCCTCACTCACCACCAGCATCTGCTCCCTGCAACCAAAGGCAGGGAAAATCCCCCTGAAGGGGGGAAATTGGAGGGGAGTGATGGGCAGAGGGACAAAACTGGGAGCGGATCAGGGGGTTAGACAGGGGGGCTGCCCTGCCAGATAGGTGCAGAAGAGAAAACCCCCAGATAGAGGGTGGCAGAGGGGATAACAGTTACCACAGATGGGGTGAGCCATCAGCAGCCATTCCAAAAGAGGATGTGGTGGATGGTAGAAGGACTTGTGTTCCTCACTGGATGGTCCCTCTCAGCACCCCCTCCCCAGGGCTGTGGTGTTAAAGGCCCCGGGGGGCCCAATGCCCAGGGACCATAGCTCTTCTCTTGCTGACATGGTGGACTGAGCTGCCAGTGGAAACTTGATTCAGGGAAATAGTTTACACCCACCCCCAAACCCTCTCAGCATAAAGCAAATGGATACTTTTATAAGTGTTTACCCAGTTTCCAAGAATTCCTGGCCAGTTTCCTTCTCTATAACATGTCTGCCTGGAGCCTCAAAGGAGCTCAAAATGTGTCCTATCTGCTGTTCTGATTGCCTGAATTGGTCTCCCTGTCCTGAAACCCTCTGGATTACTGTTGTTCCGCATCTTTTCAGGACGGATTTCTAACAATGTTATTTGGATGACACTGTCCAGTAGAGCAGGAACCCACCGGAGAGGTCCGAATTAGGAAACCCCGGTGATGCAATCCCCCGGCCCAAGCTCTTTCATTATTTAGCCGCGGGGAACCAACTTCCACAGGAGCGCTGGAGAGAGCCCCACCATAGCACCGTGCTTCACACACTGACCTGAAACATGGGGACCCTGGTTCAATCCTTCCTCCCTTGCAGACAGTGGGGGATGATGCTGGCAGCACCAGCTCATGCTCAGGCCTCCCTGAGCCACAGATCGAGCCCAAAGGCAGGCTTGCCTCGGTGGCAGGACAGAGCAGAGGGCCCACGGGGAGTGTCTGGGACTCCCTCTTCAGGCTGTTGCCCTGCCTGGGGAGTTGGCTCTTGGTGTGTGAAATCAAACTATCGAGCTCCCAATCCCCATGGGATGTGTCCTGGTGTGTAACACTCTGCCCTGAGGTTGGTACTCACGCCCCGAGCTACACTAGGCAGCTGGACACAGCCCAGGTGAGTGCTGTGAGAGAAGGGTCGGGCTCGGACACCTCCCCCTCGTCAGTCTCTCCCATTCAAGGGCTTGGCTGGCTCCCTGCCCTGTGAGCTGGATTTCGGGAGTTGTATTGTAAGGTGCCTCTGTGGCCCATGCACTGTACAGGGAGTTTCGGCACCTAACTCCGCTTGGTGGATCCGTGTTGTTCCTGTGATTTTCTAGCTGTCTAAAGTCATGGCCTGTGACGCTCAGCATTGCCACACCTCCGTCCCGTCCTGGGCTGCACCCTGTGTCACCAGTCAGCTCTCTGCAGAGCACAGCTGAGCGATTCCTGATTGACAGGGGTGTGTCCAGGAGAAGAGACAGAGCACAGACTGGAAAGTGACACCTCTCAGCAAAGCCCAAACGCTGCTCCTCGAGGCTCGCTATTCCCTGTGGGTGCTGGAGGGGGACCCTGTGATGGGATCCCCCTGAGGTGCAGCCTGGGACCAAGGGACCGCTGTGCCCCCGGAACCCTCTCCAGCCTGGGCTGACTCTCCCAATGCCCTGCTAGTGACCAGCAGCACCCCCGCCAGGTGCTGTTACACCCAGCTTGATCGCATGAATGCTCCCCGAGCCACTCCTGAGTCACACAGGGAGGCACCAGACAGATCCCCCCAGCTCCCAGCCCTGTATCTCAGGAGTAGGCTCTCTATCGTATGAATTGCTTCCCCACTTCAGCAGTGGAAAGTGTCTCGACACCAGCCTTTGATAACTGAGGAATTTACCATCCACTTCAGGGAAACTCACTGCTCAAGTTAAACAGGTCAACAAGTTTACTGGCAACAAAATAGAGATTTTCAGTGATATTAAGTGAAAGGCAAAAAATCCAAGTTAGTTACCAAAGGAAATAAACACCTAAGCACACAGTGTGAACTCTCAACCCTCCTAGACTGGGCAACAACGAGACGAAGCCGTTTTTCTCCCCCTCCTGGATTTTGCAGTCCAGAGCACCCAGATTTCTCCCTTGAAATCTGGGCCAGTCCCCTCAGTTGCAGTCTCAAGTCTTCAGTGTCCTTCTTGCTTGCAGTGTCGGTGGGGGAAGGATAAAGGCCAAGCATGGGCCCCAGGTTTGGGTTTGGTTTTTGCACCCTCAGCCCATGTGCTTGGGAAGCCCCAGTCCAGGCATGTCTGGGGTGGGGGCGGGGCATTGCTCAATCTCCCAGCAAGGTGGAGCAATTCCCTTGCTGTGGCCTCAGGCAGGGGAATCATAGAATGGGAGCTTCCTTGCTGGGCAATGGCTCTTGATGGGTTGTATCACACCCCACCCGGGGGTTGCTGACCTTCCTTGCTGGTATCTCCTAACCTTTCCCCTGATCCATGTAAACCATGCCGTGCAAGGTAACATCACAATTCAATACAAGATGAGGAATATGGGGGTTACAGGGCACCTAGAGGAGTAGGATTTTATGTTTTCATTTTGCATAATGAAAGAGGAGGGATAATCATGTATTAAATGTATTGATGTAGGATAGGATTTGACCATATTCTGCCAGCCACCCTTTCTGAGAGCAGGAAGGAACGGCCTCGTGGGCCATGGGTAAAGGTGCATCAGCCAGATTCTGATGTCTGTGAAAAGGCCTCACAAATGTCCAGATGGTCAAGAAGACGTGAGAGACTTGGAAACAGCAGGCGACAATCAGAAAACATCCACCGTATCCGACGCTAAACATGTTAGCAGCATTGATGACCTCAAAGGCGAGGCAGGCTCCCTGAATGCAAGACAAAGAAGAGCTAAGGTGGGAAGCCAACAAAACCACCAAAGGATAACAGTGGAAAACCCGGAGGTTAACCCCGTTTAAGGACTAACGATTATAGAATGACATTGCAAAATCCATAGACGAAAGTGGGAATTGACAAGTCTAAAGCTGGGGTGTTTTGCCATAAGACTCTGGGTTCAGTCCTGCAAAGCCTTGGAGCATCGGATCACGACCGACGGACCTTAGCTCCTCGCTTGTGTTCAGTCTAATATTAGATTGACAAGAGCTACAGCAAACTGGTAACTGTAAAACCATCTGCAGGATGTGTGTGTTTGTGTCTGTGTGATTAAAAGCGTATGCTTACAGTTGTATTTTCAATAAATGAGGCATATTGCCTTTTCCCCTGAAAAGATCCCATGTGCTTCTTATCAGCATAAGACGCTCCCCCAAGGTGTAGAGTGTCACAAACACATCTCATGACTCTGCCCCCAACAACTGGAACTAGGACATGAATGTGGAAGAAACAAGAAGAATTGTGTAAATGGTTTATTTACATTAAGTGGAAAGCAGGAAAGTAAAAGGAGCTGAGAAGGGGCTTTCATAAGCACAACATATGGCAAGGAGACCCAGAGATTTTGAGAACAGTTTTCTTAATGGCACTAAAGTCACAGAAATGGCCAGGAAGTAACCCAGGGAATTAAGGAATTACCAGCTCACTTGAATAAATCTCTCTGTCCCGCTCACTGTCCGTTCCTTCTCCTTTTGCTTTGTTGTTGGTCCAGGAGTAGCTTTTTTTTCCCCTGCCCAAGAGCATGATTGGCTGTCAGTTGCCCCATCCTCTTCTGGGAGCATGTGCAGAGAACTAAAAAAGCTTTCAAAGACTGGGCTCTTTCACTTTTGATTTTCCTTCTACTCTCTGTCGGCCTGTGTCGTTGCTGCCCTTTTGCTGTTGCTTTCAGGTTGTTGGTTTGCGGTCCATGGGATCTGTGGTGTCCCGGTTTGGGTGGGTTATTGGAGGAGGGGGAGGACTAGTCTATGGCAACAGCGTGCGATTTGCCTTGCCTGCCCGGCGTGCGCTTTTGGCTTCACTTTTGGGTTTTGATTTTTTCCTTCCACTATCATCAGTTCACATAACTGTCCAGTGCCTGACTCGGAGCTGAAAGCAGGAGGAGACAGATGAGAGAGAGATTTCAGCATTACCAGGTAGGGACCACGGCTCCAGGAGGCCCCAACCAACACTGTGGGGTTTTTAATTCATAGATTCGTAGATATTAAGGTCAGAAAGGACAATCATGATCATCTAGTCTGACCTCCTGCACAAAGCAAGCCACAGAATCTCACTCCTGCGCAAAACCTCTCACCTATGTCTGAGCCATTGAAGTCCTCAAATCAGGATTTGAAGACCTCAAGGAGCAGAGAATCCTCCAGCCAGTGACCCATGCCCCATGCTACAAAGGAAGGCAAAAAACGGCCAAGGCCTCTTCCAATCTGCCCTGCAGGAAAATTCCTTCCCGACCCCAATTATGGCAACAGCTAAACCCTGAGCATTTGGGCAAGATTCACCAGCCAGATACCCAGGAAAGAATTCTCTGGAGTAACTCAGATCCCACCCCATCTAACATCCCATCACAGGCCATTGGGCCTATTAACCATGAATATTTACAGATCAATTAATTGCCAAAATCATGTTATCCCATCATACCATCTCCTCCATAAACTTACCGAGTTTAATCTTAAAGCCAGATAGGTCTTTTGCCCCCACTGCTTCCCTTGGAAGGCTATTCCAAAACTTCACTCCTCTGATGGTTAAAAACCTTCGTCTAATTTCAAGTCTAAACTTCCCAGTGACCAGTTTATAGCCATTTGTTCTTGTGTCCACATTGGTACTGAGCTTAAATTTTAATTCCTCTCCCTCTCCGGTATTTATCCCTCTGATATATTTATAGAGAGCAATCCTATCTCCCCTCAGCCTTCTTTTAGTTAGACTAAACAAGCCAAGCTCCTTGAGTCTCCTTTCATAAGACAGGTTTTCCATTCCTCGGATCATCCTAGTAGCCCTTCTCTGTACCTCTTCCAGTTTGAATTCAACATGGGAGACCAGAACTGCACACAGTATTCCAGGTGAGGTCTCACCAGTGCCTTGTAGAACGGCACTAAAACCTCCTTATCTTGACTGGAAATACCTGGAAATACCTCGTCTGACGCATCCCAAGACCACATTAGCTTTTTTCACGGCCATATCACATTGGCGGCTCATAGTCATCCTATGATCAACCAATACTGCAAGGTCCTTCTCCTCCTCCGTTACTTCTAATTGATGTGTCCCCATCTTATAACTAAAATCCCTGTTATTAATCCCTAAATGCATGATCTTACACTTCTAATGATTCAATTTCATCCTATTACTATTACTCCAGTTTACAAGGTCATCCAAATCTTCCTGTCCGATATCCCAGTCTCTCTCTAAATTAGCAATTCCTCCCAGCTTTGGATCATCTGCAAACTTGATTAGCACACTCCCACTTTTTGTGCCGAGATCAGCAATAAAAAGATGAAATAAGATTGGTCCCAAAGATTGATCCCTGAGGAACTCCACTGGTAACCTCCCTCCAGCCTGACAGTTCACCTTTCAGCAGGACCCGCTATAATCTCCCTGTTAACCATTTCCCTATCCAGCTTTCAATTTTCATATTGATCCCCATCTTTGCCAGTTTAACTAATAATTCCTCATGTGGCACCGTATCAAACGCCTTCCTGAAATCTAGGTCAATTAGATCCACTGCGTTTCCTTTGTCTAAAAAATCATTTACTTTCTCAAAGAAGGAGATCAGATTGGTTTGGCATGATCTACCTTTTGTAAAACCGTCTTGTATTTTGTCCCATTTACCACTGACCTCAATTTCCTTAACTACTTTCTCCTTCAAAATTTTTTCCAAGACCTTGCATACTACAGATGTCAAACTAACAGGCCTGTAGTTACCCAGATCACGTTTTTCCCCCCTTTCTTAAATATAGCAACTATGTTCGCAATTCTCCAATCAAACGGTACAACTCCTGAGTTGACAGATTCATTAAAAATTCTTGTTAATGGGCTTGCAATTTCATGTGCCAGTTCCTTTAATATTCTTGGATGAAGATTATCTGGGCCCCCTGATTTAGTGCCATTAAGCTGTTCGAGTTTTGCTTCTACCTCAGATATGGTAATATCTACGTCCATCTCCTCCTTCCCATTTGTCATGCTACCATTATCCCTAAGATCCTCATTAGCCTTATTAAAGACTGAGGCAAAGTATTTGTTTCAATATTGGACCATGCCTAGATTATCCTTGACCTCCACTCCATGCTCAGTGCTTAGCGGTCCCACTTCTTCTTTCTTGATTTTCTTCTGATTGACATGGCTATAGAACCTTTTACGATTGGTTTTAATTCTCTTTGCAAGGTCCTTCTCACTTTATCTCTTCATGTTCTGACCTCAAGAAGGTAGTTTTCCTTGCTGATCCCTCCCATCTTCTACTCCCTGTATGCTTTCTCCTTTTTCTTAATCACCTCTCTGAGATGCTTGCTCATCCAGCTTGGTCTACAACTCCTGCCTATGAATTTTCCCCCCTTTCTTGGGATGCAGGCTTCTGATAGCTTCTGCAGCTTTCATTTAAAGTCATCCCAGGCCTCCTCTGCCTTTAGATCCCTGAAGTTCTTCAGTCCAATCCACTTACCTAACTCATTTCCTTAATTTTTCAAAGTCAGCCCTTTTGAAATGAAAAACCCTAGTTGCAGATTTATTTTTTGTTGATCCTTCCATTCAGTTTGAACTGAATTAGCTCATGATCGCTCGAACCAAGATTGTCCCCTACAACAATTTCTTCTAGGAGATCCTCACTTCTCACCAAAACCAAATCTAGAATGGCACCCCCTCTTGTTGGTTCAGCAACTACTTGATGAAGGAATCCATCAGCTATAGCATCTAAGAACATCTGAGCCCGATTATTATTACTAGCATTCATCCTCCAGTCTCTATCTGGGAGGTTAACATCTCCCATGATCACGCAGTTTCCATGAGTATTTTACTTCATTAAAAACATTAAAGAGGGATCTATCCATATCCAAATGAGATCCCTGTGGTCTCTAGCACACTCCAAGCACTATCCCAGGGGAGGCTCAAGTAGTTTTCTTCCCCAATGTCATTTTTGCCCAGATGGACTCTGTCTTATCCATTCCATCGATTCTTATTGCTTTACATTCGACCTCCTCATTGACAGACAATGCTACTCCACCACCTTTACCTTTATTTCAGTCTTTCCTTAGCAGCACATACCCTTCAATACCCGTAGTCCAGTCATGACTCCTATTCCACCCTGTTCCTGTTATCCCTAGAATATCTGGTTTCACTTCCTGCACCAGTACCTCTAGTTCCTCCATTTTGTCACATAGGCTCCTCGCATTGGTGTACAAACATCTTTATTTTTGCTGTTTGGCCTCCCTCACGTTCTTTACCCAATGAGGCACGGTCATTCTACAGCCAGCAGGACCTATTAGACTGGTATCCACACTGCCCTTCCTCCTTATAGCCATTCTCCTACCCACGGCTGTATCCTTTCTTACTTTCTTTTCTTCCCTCTCAAGGCTCAAATCCGGCATGGAGATTACCTGGACATCCCCCAACCAACCATCTCCCCCAGATTCCTAGTTTAAAGCTCTCTTAATCAGTTGTGCCAGCCTCCATCCTAGAAGTCTATTTCCTTCCCTACTCAGATGAAGTCCATCCCGAGAGAACTGTCCTCTGTCCAGGAATGCCTCCCAGTGGCCATACATCCCAAAGCCCTCCTTCTAGCACCACCGCCTGAGCCATCTGTTGACAGTCATAATCTTGTCACTCCTTTCTTGACCTTCTCCAGGAACAGGCAAAATCCCACCACAGATCACCTGAGCCTCGATTTCCTTAAGCGTCTTCCCCAGCCAAGCACAGTCTCCCTTAATACTTTCCAGCGAGAATCTAGCTGTATCATTTGTTCCCACATGAAGGATAATTAGGGGATTCTTTCCAGTTCCCTTTAGGATCCTTTTCAACCTCACATCTACATCCCGTATCTTAGCACCTGGAAGACAGCACACCCTTCTATTCTCTGGATCAGCTCTGGTTACAGGCCTGTCTAGTCTTCTCAGTAAAGAGTCCCCAATCACTTAGCCCTGCCTTTCCCTGGTGACGGTGCTATTCTCCAGTCTATCCCCTGTTCCCACTGGCTGCAAGTTCTTTCCATTCCTATTCTCCTTATAATCCTCTTCAACCCATCCTGTATCCTCCTGGGCCTCATATTTGGTGTAGTCTCCATTGACTCTTCCCCTTTTCCTCTAGGACTAGCTGCTCTTCTCTTCCTCCTTGCCCTTCCACCTTCAGTGACTACCTGTTGAGCCCCTTCTTCATTTTCCAACTCTCAAAACCTATTCCTGAGCTCTATTTCTCCTTCACGAGCCCATCTTTTCCTCTGCCTGGTTCTTGTAGTCACATGCTTCCACTGACCACTTCCCTCACCCAGCAGTCTCCCCTCAGAATTCCCCAGTCCTGCTTCCATCTGCAAGTCAGAGCTTTTCCCTTCAGATACCTCATGGCTTTGCTCCATCATCTGCTCAAACCCCTTTCTAAACTCAACCAGACTTTCCACCTGCATCTCCAAACCTCAGATCTTCTCCTCCATCAGCTCGAGCAAACGGCATTTCATGCAGACAAAACTCTTACCAGGTCCCCCCTCCAGGATCATGGACATGCGGCAGCTTCCACAGCCAGTCATCTCCATTGTGTCTTCCACGACATGAGTCACTCCCACCGCTGCCTCTGTGTCTGTCATCGCCTTCCCACCTAAATCCTGTTCACCTGGGAAACGCCCAAACCCCACCCCCCACAGCAACAACAAACCCCAGACAAGCACCACAAGACAAACTCCCCCTCAGACTCCTCTGTTTACAGCCCTGTTTGCTGGCTCCTGTGCCACGGCCTGACTGGCTGGCTCCCTTCATAGGACCCCGAGTCAGAAAAGCCCCGGCCCCGAATCAGGGCTCAGCTTCTCCCCCAGCACAAAGCCCCCTAAATCCTCAACACATACACATAATACAATACACAACCAAATACCAACACCTTCTCCCCCACACCATTCACAGCTGTTGGTAGGTCTTGGGGAAACCCTGGTGCACCAGCGGAGTGGGGGGGGTGCCTGATGGGGTGGGTGGGGTGGCAGGGGGCGGGGAGGGGGCCCAGCTGGGAGGTGGAGGGGTCTGTGTGGTGGGAGCTGTGGGAGGGTAGGGGATGGATTGGTGCTGTGGGAGGAGGAAAGGGGGGTTGTGGACAGGGGGCGATTGGATTGTCGGGATGGGGACTGGGTCTGGGAGGGATGTGGGGGAGGGAGAGGCTATAGGGGACCTGGATCGGGCACTTGGGTCAATGGCATGGCTGCGGCTGTTGGGTTGGGTTGGGTTGGGAGGGGCAGCACCATGGCAGCCCCCAGGGGGACACAGCATGGCTGTGGGGGGCTGTACGGAGGGGAGGGGTCTGTGGGGTGGGGTGTCTCAGCTGGGTGGGGTGGCTGCGACATGTGGGGAGCGGGGGGGGCAGAAGGGGGGCCGGGGGCTCTGAGCCATTCTGGAGAGCCCCCAGCCGCGCCTCTGCCATTCCCCCCCCCCGCAGCCTCCGCTCCCGGCGCCGCCGGCCCATGCTCCGGGCAGCGGGGCAACGAGCCTGGCCGACCCCGGGGCTCTGTGCGGTGCAGCCCGGCGGCTGGTCCTGGGGCTCCAGGCTGCGCGGTCAGGGGGCAGGGAGCAGGGGAGGGGTGGGGTAGAGGGCAGGGGCGTTCGGGGGGGGTCAGGGGCTGGGGGGTGGATGGGGTCGGGGTGGTGAGAGGGCGGGGAACAGGGGGTTGAATGGCAGCAGGAGGTCCCGGGGCGGTCAGGGAGAAGGGGTGGTTGGATGGGGCAGAAGGTCCAGGTGGCAGACAGGAAGGAGGGGGGGGTTGGATGGGGCAGTGTGGGGCTGTTAGGGGCAGGGGGATCTGGAGCCCCTCAGGGAACAGAGGGGTTGGATGGGGCCGGAGGCCCGGGGCGGCCGTCCGTGGGCGAGAAGCGGGGGTCAGATGGGGGCGGGGGGCGGGCCATGTCTTGCTGTTTGAGGAGGCACAGCCTCCCCTAACTGTCCCTCCGTACAATTTCTGAAACCCGATTCGGCATCAGGCCAAAATTTGCCTGCCCCTGGCTTAGGGCCTGATTCATGCAAAGACTCATTGGGAGTGTGTCGACATTGCCCCATTTCTGAAACTGGAAACAACCCCCTGCACAGGGCTGGGAAAACAGAGCAGAGCTCTGGAGCCTGAACCCCCTCGTCAGAGACTGCGATGAAATCCTCTCAGGCATTGGCATCCAGACAGCAGGAGTATCTGGCTGTGTCGACTCTCTCCTCAGGCCCTACACGACCAGCACCCCTAGCCAATGCCTGAGATGATGGGGCGTCCAGGATTTCCCGGTATATGGATCTTGGGTAGCAGATAGAAGACCCCTGGTCGGGGTTCCAGGGGCGGGTCTGTGCAGATTTGTTCTTGTGCTTTTTCAGGGAGTTTCTTGAGCAGATGGTGCAGTTTCTCTTAGTCACCCTGAGTGGGATCAGAGGGGAATGGGCTGGAGAATGTGGGGTTGGAGAGCTGCCAAGCAGCCTCTTGTTCATATTCCAACCTATTCATGAAGACGACAGCACCTCCTTTGTCAGCCTTTTTGATTCGGATGTCAGAGCTGTTCCTGAGGCCGTGGACGGTGTTGTGTTCTACACTGCTGAGGTTATGGGCCAAGTGATGCTGCTTTTCGACCACTTCAGCCCGTGCTTGTCGGCTGAAGCACTCGAGTTGAAGTCCAGTCTGGCTGTTTCGACCTTCAGGCAGAATCTTTCTTTTTGTCGTGTTGGTCGGAAGGTCTCTGTGGATTAGTGTGTTGTTCAGAGGTGTGTTGGAAATATTCCTTCCGTCGGAGACGTGGAAAGTTGGATTCCAAGTCATCGCAGAACTGTATCATGTTGGTAGGGGTGGAGGGGCAGAAGGAGAGGCCACAAAAGACACTCACTTCCTGGACACTAGAGTGCTCATAAGTGATGGTGACATAAACACCACCCTATCCTGGATCCGCTATGCTTACCTGGATCCGCTATGCTTACCTACATGCCTCCAGCTTTCATCCAGACCACATCACATGATCCGTTGTCTACAGCCAAGTTCTAAGATACAACCGCATTTGCTCCAATCCCTCAGACAGAGACAAACACAGACAGGATCTCTATCAAGCATTTGTCAAGGTTCCTCCCCCATTCTGAACTCTAGGGTACAGATGTGGGGACCTGCATGAAAACCTCCTAAGCTTACTTTCAACAACTTAGGTTAAAACTTCCCCAAGGTACAAATAAATTTTATCCTTTGTCCCTGGATCTCCACTGCCACCACCAAACTCTAACTGGGTTTACTGGGAAACGTAGTTTGGACACGTCTTTCCCCCCAAAATCCTGCCAACCCTTGCACCCCACTTCCTGGGAAAGGTTTGGTAAAAATCCTCACCAATTTGCATACGTGACCACAGACCCAAAACTTGGATCTGAGAATGATGAAAAAGCATTCAGTTTTCTTACAAGAAGACTTTTAATAGAAGTAAAGAAATCCCCTCTGTAAAATCAGGATGGTAGATACCTTACAGGGTAATTAGATTCAAAACATAGAGAATCCCTCTAGGCAAAACCTTAAGTTACAAAAAGGACACACGGACAGGAATAGTCATTCCATTCAGCACAGTTCCTTTCTCAGCCATTTAAAGAAATCATAATCTAACACCTACCTAGCTAGATTACTTACTAAAAGTTCTAAGACTCCATTCCTGTTCTATCCCCGGCAAAAGCAGCATACAGACAGACACAGACCCTTTGTTTTTCTCCCTCCTCCCAGCTTTTGAAAGTATCTTGTCTCCTCATTGGTCATTTTGGTCAGGTGCCAGCGAGGTTACCTTTAGCTTCTTAACCCTTTACAGGTGAGAGGATTTTTCCTTTGGCCAGGAGGGATTTTAAAGGGGTTTACCCTTCCCTTTATATTTATGACAGCATTCTTCAAACTACAATCCCCACCTGCTGAAAGGAAGAATACCCAGAAGTCACCTACTCCAGGACAGGCCCAACAAAGAAAGGAACAGAACGCCACCAGCCGTCACCTTCAGCCCCCAACTAAAAGATCTCCAGAGCAGGATCAAGGATATACAATCTATTCTGAAGGACGATCCCTCAATCTCACAGGCCAGTCCCCACTTACAGACAGCCCCCCAACCTGAAGCAAATACTCACCAGCAACCACAGAACAAAAACACTAACCCAGGAACCTATTCTTGCAACAAACCTATTGCACATATCTATTCTAGGGACACCATCCTCGGACCTAATCACATCAGCCACACCATCAAATGTGCCCAAATACATTTGTTAGTCTCTAAGGTGCCAGAACTACTCCTCGTTTTGTTTTTTTGTTTGTTTGTTTTGTTTTTTTTGCTGATACAGACTAACACGGCTCCCACTCTGAGCTAAATGATTGCATCTCTCCCCAAAATAGATCTGTAAGCACAAAGAACACCCTGGAGACCAGGCCTTTAAACGATAGGAAACATTTTAGTTAAGGTGATGTGTACATACTTCGCGCAGTGCTGTTGTGCATGTGTGTTATGATACAGACTCATAAGTGTGGCCTTGGGGTCAATTCCCTGCCCCCCACAGCATCCCTGCCCCCCAGAGACTCCCAAGGGAAGTGGTGCTTCCTCCATCCCTTGATGAAATGCCTTTCTGGAGTCTGCTTTGGTCCAAAACTCGCTACTGCGTCATACAGGAGGACTGTGATGTGTAGGGGGCCAGATGAGATGATCTAAGAGTCTCTTCTGGCCTTCAAGTCTCCAAATCTCTGCAAAACCGAGTGCGGCACATTGAGCATCCCCTGATGGTTCCACGTGTGGCCTGCGTGAACCCTTGCACGACCACTGAGTGTGTGGGGGTGACCCAGGGGGAGCAGCTCAAACACGCACAGGAGCCGGCTCGGGGCAGGACATGAGCCCTGCAGGGCAGGGGTGGGGGTGGCAGTGACATCCCAAGGGCCTTTGGCAGCACTCAGCTGATTGGTGAAAGGAGGTTGGGAGGCGGTGACCTCACAGAGAGTCCACGACAACGGCCAGGGAGGACAGGCTGCAGGGCAGGGGGATCTCAGAGACCCCCGGGGCTTTGCTGCAGGGAGTCTCCTTCTTGAGGTGTCTCCTTGAGGACTGAGAGAGAATTCAGGGTCTCGTATGTGAGCGCGAGGTGGAGCCTCTCTGGAGTTTTCTCCTTTCCCACTGCTCATTGAGCGAGAAGACAGACGTCCCTGTGGAGAAGGGAAGAGCCCCAGAGAGGTTTGGTATCGAGGCAGCCTGATCCGCCCGGTGCTGGCCAAATTGTCGGCATGGAAAACAGGAGGTTAAGGTGGGACAATTTTCCCCCAGCTAGGCCTTTGTCCCTTCGAGTCATCGGGGTTGTTGGTCTGTAGCTCATTGCAGGTCCCTTTATTCTGATCATTCAGTGTGTGAAACTCCAGACTGATGGTTCGTCTGAAAGTCAGGACACCCGGGTCCTGTTCCCAACTCTATCCCGACAGGTTGTGTGAGGGAAGACAAGGCCCTTCACCTTTCTCAGCCTTCGTTTCTCCCTCTGTCAGTTGGGGAGAACAATCCTCTCACACCTGCCTCCCGGTGGGGGGAGGCTGGGGAGCTGTGGGGACCTGTTTGAGAGCGTCACTCGGAGCAGTGTATCGTAGGAGGGGTCCTGTCGGGTTGAGTTATTCCAGAGGATGATGTCGTGCAGCAGAACCCCGTTTTCCCAACCTGGCGTGACACAGCTTTCCATGTGAACCGAACCAAGGGCGCACACAGGTCCAGAAGCCGGCGATTTCTCCTTTGGCCGCTAGATGGCGCTGCAGGCTCCCACTTCCCCCTTCTCCTGGTCAGCGCAATGGGGGTTAGTCCCCCCAAAAAAACCCCGTCTCGCTTTGAACGTCCCTTGATGTGCACCCTGTGGGCTGTCGGGATACGTGTCCAGAAGTTGCAGGGCTTGTTTCATGGTCTCCACAACGACAATCTTTCTTCCTTTTTAGACGTGACGACCTTTTTGGTCAAGATCCTTGATTATTCGGGGACTTATCCCGGAAGACCCAAAGTATTTGGGACATAAGACTTGTCTGGAAGGGCGCACAGGGCGAAAGTGTTTTTGGCCGTAGCAGGTGCCTTGTCGCAAGGATGACGTCCATCCCCCTTCAAGACGTGTTTTGTGTAATGTTGTGTGTGTGATGTGTTGTGTGTCATGTTATGTGTGTTTGTCTGTCTGTGTGACGTGTTGTGTGTCATGTTGTGTGTGTGTGTGAGACGTGTTGTGTGTCGTGTTGTGCAACGTGTTGTGTGTGTGTGTGTGTGGTGAGGTGTTTGTGGTGTCATGTGATGTGCTGTGTGTGACGTGGTGTGTGGGGGTGTGTGTATGACATATTGTGTGTCATGTTGTGTGTGTCGTGTTGTGTGTGTGATGTGTTGTGTGTCGCGTTGTGTGTGTGCTTGTCCGACGTGCGACGTATTGTGTGTTTCATTCGCGATGTGCGATGTGCTGTGTGCGCGTGCGACTTGCGACATGTTGTGTGTCCGACATTCAACGTGTTGTGTGTGTGACATGCGACGCATGACGTGTTGTGTGTGCAAGTGTGACGTGCAACATGCGATGTGCCATGTGCGAAGTGTTTGTGCAGCTTGAGGCATGCGATGTGTTGTGTGTGTCCATGCAACGTGTGACATGCGATGTGTTGTATGTGTAACATGTTGTATGTCATGTTGTGTGTGTTGTGTTTCATGTTATGTTTGTCGTATTGTATGTGTTCTGTTTCGTGTTGTGTGTGAGAGAAACGTTTTTGTATATGTGTGACATGTTGTGTGTGTTTGATGTGTTTTGTGTCTTGTTGTGTGTGGCGTTGTGTGTTTTTGTTTGTGTGATGTGTTTCTGTGTGTGTGTCGTGCGATGTGTTGTATGTATCCATGCAACATGTGACGTATTGTGTGGGACATTAAGTGTGTTTCTGTGTGTGTCATGGTGTGTGTCATGTTCTGTTTGTCATGTTATGTTTGTGTGTGAGACGGGTTGTGTGTCGTGTTTTGTGTGTGTGTGAGACGTTTTGTGTGTGTGTGTCATGTGTGACATGTGTGTCATTTTGTGTGTCATCTAGAGTTGTGTAGACTGTGTGTGTGGTATTGTGTTTGTAGTGTCATATGACATGGTGTGTGTTTGTGAGATGTGTTTTGTGTAGTGTTCTGTGTGCGTGACAAGTTCTGTGTCGTGTGTGTTTGTGTCTGTCTGTGTGGCGTGTTGTGTGTCGTGTTGTGTGTTTTTGTGTGTGTGACGTGTTGTGTGTGTCGTGTTATGTGTGTGTATGTGTGAGACGGGTTGTGTGTCTTGTGTGTGTGTGCATGAGACATTGTGTGTGTGATTTGTTGTGTGTGTGTTTGTATGTGTGACAGGTTTTTGTGTGTGTCGTGCGGCGTGCAATGTGCGACATGTGTACATGAGTGTGTGTGACAATGTGCAACATGTTTTGTGGGACGTGTGATGTGTTTCTGTGTGTGTCGTGTTGTGTGTGTTTCTGTGTGAGTCGTTTTCTGTGTCGTGCTGTGTGTGCCGTGATATGTGTGTGTGACGTCTTGTGTGTGGTGTTGTGTGTTGTCTAGAGTGTTGTGTGGATTGTGTGTGTGGTATTGTGTTTGTGGTGATATGTGACGTGGTGTGTGTGTGAGACGTGTTTTGTGTAGTGTTGTGTGTGTGACATTGTGTATCGTGTTTGTGTCTGTCTGTGTGATGTGTTGTGTCATGTTGTGTGCCATGTTGAGTGTGTGTGTGGTGTTGTGTTTTTGGTGTCATGTGATGTGTTGTGCGTGACGTGGTGTGTGTCATGTGTGTTTGTGTCTGTCTGTGTGACATATTCTGTGTTGTGTTTGTGACATGTGTGTAGTGTTTTGTGTCTGTGTGACATGGCGTGTGTCGTGTTGTGTGGTGTGAGATGTGTTTTTGAGTGTGACGTGCGACGTTCTGTGTGTGCAACGCGCAACGTGTTGTGTGTGTCCGTTCTATGTTCAATGGGCATCATGCGACATGCGACGTGTTGTGTATGTGCCTGTGACATGCAATGTTTTGTGTGTGATGTGCAACACGTGACATCTTGTGTGTGTTACGTGCGACGTGTTGTGTGTCCGTGCTACACGCGACGTGTTGTGCATGACATACGACGAGCTGTGTGTGCGCGTGGGACATGTGTGAAGTGCGACTTGCTGGGAGTGACATGACGTGTGACGTTTTGTGTGTATGTGTGCAACGTGCAACGTGTTGTGTGTGTCTGATGTGTGACGTGTTGTGTGTCTATGTCCAATGTGTGACAAGCGACGTGCGACGTGTTGTGTGTGCGGCTTTTGGCGTGCGGCGTACGATGTGTTGTTTCTGTATGTGCGACACACACCATGTCACACACAACATGTCTCATGACACACAACACGACACACAACCCATCACTCACACAACACACCACTCACCACACAGACACACACACAACACGTCACACAACACTCTAGATGACACACACAACATGTCACAAAACACCACACACACACCACACCACACACAACACGAAACACAACACATCACACACACACGGAACACAACACTCTGGACGACACACAGCACACACAAAACACGTTGCACACACACAAACGCGTCTCACACACACGTGTTGTGTGTCATGCTGTGTGTTTGTGTGATGTTGTGTGTGTGAGATGTGCGATGAGCAATGTACTGTGTGTGTGACGTGCTATGTGAGCGTGCGACGTGCTGTGCATGCGAGGTGAGATGTGTTGTCTCTGAGCGTGCGACACACACCACACAAACGGCACACAACACAAAACAAACACACAACATTGCACTCAACACATCACACACACACACAACACAACACACAACACGTCCCACACACACTGAATACAACACTCTAGATGACAGACAACACATGCACAACACATCACACACACACAAACATGTCTCACACACACAAGTGTTGTGTGTCGTGCTGTGTGTGTGTGACGTGTTGTGTGTGTGAGATATGCGAAACGCGATGTGCTGTGTGTTTGATTTGCGATATGCGATGTGCCGTGTGGGCGTGCGACATGTGACATGCGACGAACGACGTTGTGTGTGATGCACAGCACTTTGTGTGTGTGATGTGCGACGTGCGACGTGTTGTGTGTGTGAGACGTGCGACGTGTGACGTGAGATGTGTGGTGTGCGTGACTGTGACGTGCGACATGCGACATGCTGTGTGTGCATGCGAATTGCGATGTGCGGTGTACGACATGCGTCATGCGGCGTGTTGTGTGCGACGTGTGACCTTTGTGTGTGAGGTGCGACGTGTGACACGTTCTGTGTGTGTGTGTCTGTGTGGTGTGTTGTGTGATCTGTTGTCTGTCGTCTTGTGTGTGTTGTGTGCCATTTTGAGTGTCATGTTAAGTGTGTGTGTGGTGTTGTGTCTGTGGTGTCATGTGACGTGTTTTGTGTGATGTGGTGTGTGTAGTGTTTTGTGTCTGTGAGACGGGTTGTGTGTCGTGTTTTGTGTGTGTGTGAGACGTGTTTGTGTGTGTGACGTGCGACGTGCTGTGTGCGCGACGTGCGATATGTTCTGTGCGTGCGACGTGCGAGGAGTTGTGGGTGCGAGATTCGACATTTTGTGTGTGACGTGCGACGTGCTGTGTGCGTGCGACGTGCGAGGAGTTGTGGGTGCGACATTTGACGTTTTGTGTGTGTGACGTACGACGTGCTGTGTGCCCGGGCCCGTCCCCTCAGTTGCAGTCTCAAGTCTTCAGTGTCCTTCTTGCTGGCAGTGTCGGCTGGGGGAGGAGAAAGGCCAAGCGTGGGCCCCGGGTTTGGGTTTGGGTTTTGCCCCCTCAGCCCGTGTGCTGGGAAGCCCCAAGTCCAGGCGTGTCTGGGGGGGCGGAAGCATGGGGGGGCATTGCTCAATCTCCCAGCCCGGTGCAGCAATTCCCTTGCTGTGGCCTCAGGCAGGGGAATCATTGAGTGGGAGCTTCCTTGCTGGGCAACGGCTGTGGACGGGCTGTTTCACACCCCGCCCGGGGGTTGCTGACCTTCCTTGCTGGTATCTCCTAACCTTTCCCCGGATACATGGAAACCATGCCGTGCAAGGTAACAACACAATTCAATCCAAGGTGAGGAATATGGGGGTTACAGGGCACCTAGAGGAGGAGGATTTGATGTTTGCATTTTGCATAATGAAAGAGGAGGGATAATCATGTATTAAATGGATTGATGTAGGATAGGATTTGACCATGTTCTGCCAGCCACCCTTTCTGAGAGCAGGAAGGAACGGCCTCGTGTCCATTGGTAAAGGTGCATCAGCCAGATTCTGAGGTCTGTGAAAAGGCCTCACAAATGTCCAGATGGTCAAGAACAGGTGAGAGACTTGGAAACAGCAGGAGACAATCAGAAAACATCCACCGTATCCGACGCTAAACATGTTAGCAGCATTGATGACCTCAGAGGCGAGGCAGGCACCCTGAATGCAAGACAAAGAAGACCTCAAGATGGGAAGCCAACAAAACCACCAAAGGATAACAGCGGAAAACCCGGAGATTAACCCCATTTAAGGACTAATGATTATAGAATGACATTGCAAAATCCATCGACGAAAGTGGGAATTGACAAGTCTAAAGCTGGGGTGTTTTGCCATCAGACTCTGGGTTCAGTCCTGCAAAGCCTTGGAGCATCGGATCACGACCGATGGACCTTAGCTCCTCGCTTGTGTTCAGTCTAATATTAGATTGACAAGAGCTACAGCAAACTGGTAACTGTAAAACCATCTGCAGGATGTGTGTGTGTGTGTCTGTGTGATTAAAAGCGTATGCTTACAGTTGTATTTTCAATAAATGAGGCATATTGCCTTTTCCCCTGAAAAGATCCCATGTGCTTCTTATCAGCATAAGACGCTCCCCCAAGGTGTAGAGTGTCACAAACACATCTCATGACTCTGCCCCCAACAACTGGAACTAGGACATGAATGTGGAAGAAACAAGAAGAATTGTGTAAATGGTTTATTTACAGTAAGTGGAAAGCAGGAAAGTAAAAGGAGCTGAGAAGGGGCTTTCATAAGCACAACATATGGCAAGGAGACCCAGAGATTTTGAGAACACTTTTCTTAATGGCACTAAAGTCACAGAAATGGCCAGGAAGTAAGCCAGGGAATTAAGGAATTACCAGCTCACTTGAATAAATCTCTCTGTCCCGCTCACTGTCCGTTCCTTCTCCTTTTGCTTTGTTGTTGGTCCAGGAGTAGCTTTTTTTTCCCCTGCCCAAGAGCATGATTGGCTGTCGGTTGCCCCATCCTCTTCTGGGAGCATGTGCAGAGAACTAAAAAAGCTTTCAAAGACTGGGCTCTTTCACTTTTGATTTTCCTTCTACTCTCTGTCGACCTGTGTCGTTGCTGCCCTTTTGCTGTTGCTTTCAGGTTGTTGGTTTGCGGTCCATGGGATCTGTGGTGTCCCGGTTTGGGTGGGTTATTGGAGGAGGGGGAGGACTAGTCTATGGCAACAGCCTGCAATTTGCCTTGCGTGCCCGGCTTGCGCTTTTGGCTTCACTTTTGGGTTTTGATTTTTTCCTTCCACTATCATCAGTTCACGTAACTGTCCAGTGCCTGACTCGGAGCTGAAAGCAGGAGGAGACAGATGAGAGAGAGATTTCAGCATTACCAGGTAGGGACCACGGCTCCAGGAGGCCCCAACCAACACTGTGGGGTTTTTAATTCATAGATTCGTAGATATTAAGGTCAGAAAGGACAATCATGATCATCTAGTCTGACCTCCTGCACAAAGCAAGCCACAGAATCTCACTCCTGCGCAAAACCTCTCACCTATGTCTGAGCCATTGAAGTCCTCAAATCAGGATTTGAAGACCTCAAGGAGCAGAGAATCCTCCAGCCAGTGACCCATGCCCCATGCTACAAAGGAAGGCAAAAAACGGCCAAGGCCTCTTCCAATCTGCCCTGCAGGAAAATTCCTTCCCGACCCCAATTATGGCAACAGCTAAACCCTGAGCATTTGGGCAAGATTCACCAGCCAGATACCCAGGAAAGAATTCTCTGGAGTAACTCAGATCCCACCCCATCTAACATCCCATCACAGGCCATTGGGACTATTAACCATGAATATTTACAGATCAATTAATTGCCAAAATCCTGTTATCCCATCATACCATCTCCTCCATAAACTTACCGAGTTTAATCTTAAAGCCAGATAGGTCTTTTGCCCCCACTGCTTCCCTTGGAAGGCTATTCCAAAACTTCACTCCTCTGATGGTTAGAAACCTTCGTCTAATTTCAAGTCTAAACTTCCCAGTGACCAGTTTATAGCCATTTGTTCTTGTGTCCACATTGGTACTGAGCTTAAATTTTAATTCCTCTCCCTCTTCGGTATTTATCCCTCTGATATATTTATAGAGAGCAATCCTAACTCCCCTCAGCCTTCTTTTAGTTAGGCTAAACAAGCCAAGCTCCTTGAGTCTCCTTTCATAAGACAGGTTTTCCATTCCTTGGATCATCCTAGTAGCCCTTCTCTGTACCTCTTCCAGTTTGAATTCAACATGGGAGACCAGAACTGCACACAGTATTCCAGGTGAGGTCTCACCAGTGCCTTGTAGAACGGCACTAAAACCTCCTTATCTTGACTGGAAATACCTGGAAATACCTCGTCTGACGCATCCCAAGACCACATTAGCTTTTTTCACGGCAATATCACATTGGAGGCTCATAGTCATCCTATGATCAACCAATACTCCAAGGTCCTTCTCCTCCTTCGTTACTTCTAATTGATATGTCCCCATCTTATAACTAAAATCCCTGTTATTAATCCCTAAATGCATGATCTTACACTTCTAATGATTCAATTTCATCCTATTACTATTACTCCAGTTTACAAGGTCATCCAAATCTTCCTGTCCGATATCCCAGTCTCTCTCTAAATTAGCAATTCCTCCCACCTTTGGATCATCTGCAAACTTGATTAGCACACTCCCACTTTTTGTGCCGAGATCAGCAATAAAAAGTTGAAATAAGATTGGTCCCAAAGATTGATCCCTGAGGAACTCCACTGGTAACCTCCCTCCAGCCTGACAGTTCACCTTTCAGCAGGACCCGCTATAATCTCCCTGTTAACCATTTCCCTATCAATCTTTCAATTTTCATATTGATCCCCATCTTTGCCAGTTTAACTAATAATTCCCCATGTGGCACCGTATCAAACGCCTTCCTGAAATCTAGGTCAATTAGATCCACTGCGTTTCCTTTGTCTAAAAAATCTGTTACTTTCTCAAAGAAGGAGATCAGGTTGGTTTGGCATGATCTACCTTTTGTAAAACCGTCTTGTATTTTGTCCCATTTACCACTGACCTCAATGTCCTTAACTATTTTCTCCTTCAAAATTTTTTCCAAGACCTTGCATACTACAGATGTCAAACTAACAGGCCTGTAGTTACCCAGATCACGTTTTTCCCCCCTTTCTTAAAAATAGCAACTATGTTCGCAATTCTCCAATCAAACGGTACAACTCCTGAGTTGACAGATTCATTAAAAATTCTTGTTAATGGGCTTGCAATTTCATGTGCCAGTTCCTTTAATATTCTTGGATGAAGATTATCTGGGCCCCCTGATTTAGTGCCAAAAAGCTGTTCGAGTTTCGCTTCTACCACAGATATGGTAATATCTACGTCCATCTCCTCCTTCCCATTTGTCATGCTACCATTATCCCTAAGATCCTCATTAGCCTTATTAAAGACTGAGGCAAAGTATTTGTTTCAATATTGGACCATGCCTAGATTATCCTTGACCTCCACTCCATGCTCAGTGCTTAGCGGTCCCACTTCTTCTTTCTTGATTTTTTTCTGATTGACATGGCTATAGAACCTTTTACGATTGGTTTTAATTCTCTTTGCAAGGTCCTTCTCACTTTATCTCTTCATGTTCTGACCTCAAGAAGGTAGTTTTCCTTGCTGATCCCTCCCATCTTCTACTCCCTTTATGCTTTCTCCTTTTTCTTAATCACCTCTCTGAGGTGCTTGCTCATCCAGCTTGGTCTACAACTCCTGCCTATGAATTTTCCCCCCTTTCTTGGGATGCAGGCTTCTGATAGCTTCTGCAGCTTTCATTTAAAGTAATCCTATGCCTCCTCTGCCTTTAGATCCCTAAAGCTCTTCAGTCCAATCCACTTACCTAACTCATTTCCTTAATTTTTCAAAGTCAGCCCTTTTGAAATGAAAAACCCTAGTTGCAGATTTATTTTTTGTTGATCCTTCCATTCAGTTTGAACTGAATTAGCTCATGATCGCTCGAACCAAGATTGTCCCCTACAACAATTTCTTCTAGGAGATCCTCACTTCTCACCAAAACCAAATCTAGAATGGCACCCCCTCTTGTTGGTGCAGCAACTACTTGATGAAGGAATCTATCAGCTATCGCATCTAAGAACATCTGAGCCCGATTATTATTACTAGCATTCATCCTCCAGTCTCTATCTGGGAGGTTAACATCTCCCATGATCACGCAGTTTCCATGAGTATTTTACTTCATTAAAAACATTAAAGAGGGATCTATCCATATCCAAATGAGATCCCGGTGGTCTCTAGCACACTCCAAGCACTATCCCAGGGGAGGCTCAAGTAGTTTTCTTCCCCAATGTCATTTTTGCCCAGATGGACTCTGTCTTATCCATTCCATCGATTCTTATTGCTTTACATTCGACCTCCTCATTGATAGACAATGCTACTCCACCACCTTTACCTTTATTTCGGTCTTTCCTAAGCAGCACATACCCTTCAATACCCGTAGTCCAGTCATGACTCCTATTCCACCCTGTTCCTGTTATCCCTAGAATATCTGGTTTCACTTCCTGCACCAGTACCTCTAGTTCCTCCATTTTGTCACATAGGCTCCTCGCATTGGTGTACAAACATCTTTATTTTTGCTGTTTGGCCTCCCTCACGTTCTTTACCCAATGAGGCACGGTCATTCTACAGCCAGCAGGACCTATTAGACTGGTATCCACACTGCCCTTCCTCCTTATAGCCATTCTCCTACCCACGGATGTATCCTTTCTTACTTTCTTTTCTTCCCTCTCAAGGCTCAAATCTGGCATGGAGATTACCTGGACGTCCCCCAACCAACCATCTCCCCCAGATTCCTAGTTTAAAGCTCTCTTAATCAGTTGTGCCAGCCTCCATCCTAGAAGTCTATTTCCTTCCCTACTCAGATGAAGTCCATCCCGAGAGAACTGTCGTCTGTCCAGGAATGCCTCCCAGTGGCCATACATCCCAAAGCCCTCCTTTTAGCACCACCGCCTGAGCCATCTGTTGACAGTCATAATCTTGTCACTCCTTTCTTGACCTTCTCCAGGAACAGGCAAAATCCCACCACAGATCACCTGAGCCTCGATTTCCTTAAGCGTCTTCCCCAGCCAAGCACAGTCTCCCTTAATACTTTCCAGCGAGAATCTAGCTCTATCATTTGTTCCCACATGAAGGATAATTAGGGGATTCTTTCCAGTTCCCTTTAGGATCCTTTTCAACCTCACATCTACATCCCGTATCTTAGCACCTGGAAGACAGCACACCCTTCTATTCTCTGGATCAGCTCTGGTTACAGGCCTGTCTAGTCTTCTCAGTAAAGAGTCCCCAATCACTTAGCCCTGCCTTTCCCTGGTGACGGTGCTATTCTCCAGTCTATCCCCTGTTCCCACTGGCTGCAAGTTCTTTCCATTCCTATTCTCCTTATAATCCTCTTCAACCCACCCTGTATCCTCCTGGGCCTCATATTTGGTGTAGTCTCCATTGACTCTTCCCCTTTCCCTCTAGGACTAGCTGCTCTTCTCTTCCTCCTTGCCCTTCCACCTTCAGTGACTACCTGTTGAGCCCCTTCTTCATTTTCCAACTCTCAAAACCTATTCCTGAGCTCTATTTCTCCTTCACGAGCCCGTCTTTTCCTCTGCCTGGTTCTTGTAGTCACATGCTTCCACTGACCACTTCCCTCACCCAGCAGTCTCCCCTCAGAATTCCTCAGTCCTGCTTCCATCTGCAAGTCAGAGGTTTTCCCTTCAGATACCTCATGGCTTTGCTCCATCATCTGCTCAAACCCCTTTCTAAACTCAACCAGACTTTCCACCTGCATCTCCAAACCTCAGATCTTCTCCTCCATCAGCTCGAGCAGACGGCATTTCATGCAGACAAAACTCTTACCAGGTCCCCCCTCCAGGATCATGGACGTGCGGCAGCTTCCACAGCCAGTCATCTCCATTGTGTCTTCCACGACCTGAGTCACTCCCACCGCTGCCTCTGTGTCTGTCATCGCCTTCCCACCTAAATCCTGTTCACCTGGGAAACGCCCAAACCCCACCCCCCACAGCAACAACAGTCCCCAAACAAGCACCACAAGACAAACTCCCCCTCAGACTCCCCTTTTTACAGCCCTGTTTGCTGGCTCCTGTGCCACGGCCTGACTGGCTGGCTCCCTTCATAGGACCCCAAGTCAGAGAAGCCCCGGCCCCGAATCAGGGCTCAGCTTCTCCCCCAGCACAAAGCCCCCACAAGCCTCGACACATACACATAATACAATACACAACCAAATACCAACACCTTCTCCCCCACACCATTCACAGCTGTTGGTGGGTCCTGCGGAAACCCTGGTGCACCAGTGGGGGGGGGGTGTCTGACGGGGTGGGCGGGGGGCGGGGAGGGGGCCCAGATGGGAGGTGGAGGGGTCTGTGTGGTGCGAGCTGTGGGAGGGTAGGGGATGTATTGGTCCTGTGGGAGGAGGAGAGGGGGGGTTGTGGACAGGGGGCAATTGGGTTGTCGGGATGGGGACTGGGTCTGGGAGGGATGTGGGGGAGGGAGAGGCTATAGGGGACCTGGATCGGGGACTTGGGTCAATGGCATGGCTGTGGCTGTTTGGTTGGGTTGGGTTGGGAGGGGCAGCACCATGGCCGCCCCCAGGGGGACACAGCATGGCTGTCGGGGGCTGTAGGGAGGGGAGGGGTCTGTGGGGTGGGGTGTCTCAGCTGGGTGGAGTGGCTGAGACATGTGGGGAGCGGGGGGCAGAAGGGGGTGCCGGGGGCTCTGAGCCGTTCCACATGGCCCCAAGCTCCGGAGAGTCCCCTGCTCCGCCCCTGCTGTTCCCCCCCCACATCCTCCGCTCCCGGCGCCGCCGGCCCATGCTCCAGGCAGTGCGGTCAGGGGGCAGGGAGCAGGGGAGGGGTGGGGTAGAGGGCAGGGGAGTTCGGGGGGGTCAGGGGCTGGGGGGCGGATGGGGTCGGGGCGGTGAGAGGGTGGGGAAGAGGGGGTTGAATGGGGGCGGATGGGGTCAGGGAGAAGGGGTGGTTGGATGGGGCAGGGGTCCTGGGGGGCAGGCAGGAAGGAGGGGGGGATTGGATGGAGTGGTGGGGGGCTGTTAGGGGTGGGGGAATCTAGGGCCCCTCAGGGAACAGAGGGGTTGGATGGGGCCAGAGGCCCGGGGCAGTCGTCAGGGGGCGAGAAGCGGGGGTCGGATGGGGGCGGGGGCCGGGCCATGCCTTGCTGTTTGAGGAGGCACAGCCTCCCCTCACTGTCCCTCTGTACAATTTCTGAAACCCGATCCAGCATCAGGCCAAAAGTTTCCTGCCCCTGGCTTAGGGCCTGATTATGCAAAGACCCATTGGGAGTGTGTGAACATTGCCCCATTTCTGAAACTGGAAACACCCCCCTGGACAGGGCTGGGAAAACAGAGCAGAGCACTGGAGCCTGAACCCCCTCGTCAGAGACTGCGATGAAATCCTCTCAGGCATGGGCATCCTGACAGCAGGAGTATCTGGCAGTGTCGACTCTCTCCTCCGGCCCTGAGCGACCAGCACCCCTAGCCAGATATACCTGAGATGACGGGGGGTCCAGCATTTCCAGGTTTATGGATCTTGGGTAGCAGATAGAAGACCCCTGGTCGGGGTTCCAGGGGCGGGTCTGTGCAGATTTGTTCTTGTGCTTTTTCAGGGAGTTTCTTGAGCAGATGGTGCAGTTTCTCTTGGTCACCCTGAGTGGGATCAAAGGGGAATGGGCTGGAGAACGTGGGGTTGGAGAGCTGCCGAGCAGCCTCTTGTTCATATTCCGACCTATTCATGAAGATGACAGCACCTCCTTTGTCAGCCTTTTCAATTCGGATGTCATAGTTGTTCCTGAGGCCGTGGACGGTGTTGTGTTCTGCACGACTGAGGTTATGGGCCAAGTGATGCTGCTTTTCGACCACTTCAGCCCGTGCTTGTCGGGTGAAGCACTCGAGTTGAAGTCCAGTCTGCTGTTTCGACCTTCAGTCCACACAGAATCCTTCTTTTTGTCGTGTTGGTAGGAAGGTCTCTGTGGATTAGTGTGTTGTTCAGAGGTGTGTTGGAAATATTCCTTCCTTCGGAGACATGGAAAGTCGGATTCCAGGTCACCGCAGAACTGTATCATGTTGGTGGGGGTGGAGGGGCAGAAGGAGAGACCACACAAGACACCCACTTCCTGGACACGACAGTGCTAATAAGCGATGGTCACATAAACACCACCCTATCCTGGACCGCTATACTTACCTACATGCCTCCAGCTTTCATCCAGACCACATCACACGATCCGTTGTCTACAGCCAAGCTCTAAGATACAACCGCATTTGCTCCATTCCCTCAGACAGAGAAAAACACCTCCAGGATCTCTATCAAGCATTCTTCAAACTACAATCCCCACCTGCTGAAGGGAAGAATACCCAGAAGTCACCTACTCCACGACAGTCCCAACAAAGAAAGGAACAGAACGCCACCAGCCGTCACCTTCAGCCCCCAACTAAAAGATCTCCAGGGCAGGATCAAGGATCTACAATCTATTCTGAAGGACGATCCCTCACTCCCACAGATCTTGGGAGACAGGCCAGTCCTCGCTTACAGACAGCCCCCCAACCTGAAGCAAATACTCACCAGCAACCACACAACAAAAACACTAACCCAGGAACCTATCCTTGCAACAAACCAGTTGCCAACTCTGTCCACATATCTAGTGTAGGGACACCATCCTCGGACCTAATCACATCAGCCACACCATCAAATGTGCCCAAATACATTTGTTAGTCTCTAAGGTGCCAGAACTACTCCTCGTTTTGTTTTGGTTTTTTGCTGACACAGACTAACACGGCTCCCACTCTGAACTAAATGATTGCATCTCTCCCCAAAATAGATCTAGAAGCACAAAGAACACCCTGGAGACCAAGCCTTTAAACGTTAGGAAACATCAGAGTTAAGGTGACGTGTACATACTTCGCGCAGTGCTGTTGTGCATGTGTGTTATGATACAGACTCACAAGTGTGGCCTTGGGGTCAATTCCCTGCCCCCCACAGCATCAATTTCCTCCAGACTCCCAAGGGAAGTGGTGCTTCCTCCATCCCTTGATGAGATGCCTTTCTCGAGTCTGCTTTGGTCCAAAACTCGCTACTGCGCCATGCAGGAGGCCTGTGATGTGTAGGGGGGCCAGATGAGATGATCTAAGAGTCTCTTCTGGCCTTCAAGTCTCCAAATCTGTGCAAAACCAAGTGCGGCACATTGAGCATCCTCTGATGGTTCCACGTGTGGCCTGCGTGAACCCTTGCACGACCACTGAGTGTGTGGGGGTGACCCAGGGGGAGCAGCTCAAACACGCACAGGAGCCGGCTCGGGGCAGGACATGAGCCCTGCAGGGCAGGGGTGGGGGTGGCAGTGACATCACAAGGGCCTTTTGCAGCACTCAGCTGATTGGTGAAAGGCGGTTGGGAGGCGGTGACCTCACAGAGAGTCCACGACAACGGCCAGGGAGGACAGGCTGCAGGGCAGGGGGATCTCAGAGACCCCCGGGGCTTTGCTGCAGGGAGTCTCCTTCTTGAGGTGTCTCCTTGAGGACTGAGAGAGAATTCAGGGTCTCGTATGTGCGCGCGAGGTGGAGCCTCTCTGGAGTTTTCTCCTTTCCCACTGCTCATTGAGCGAGAAGACAGACGTCCCTGTGGAGAAGGGAAGAGCCCCAGAGAGGTTTGGTACCTAGGCAGCCTGATCCGCCTGGTGCTGGCCAAATTCTCGGCACGGAAAACAGGAGGTTAAGGTGGGAAAGTTTTCCCCCAGCTAGGCCTTTGTCCCTTCGAGTCCTTGGGGTTTGTCTTTTTTGGTTTCCCTTTTCCTGCTTCCCTCCCTCCACTGGCGAGGAGGGGGCTGCTCTGTCGCCCTCATGGTGGGAGGCCTCCCAAAGAGATGGGACAGGAAGCGTGCTCTGAGAGTGATCCTCACCGGTGACCTGAGCCATCCCTGGGCCATCTGGGGAACCCTCAGCCCACCGCCAGAGTCTCCACGCTGATTGGCTGAGCAGGGGGTCTCGTGGCAGGGAGGAGACTCAGGACTTTGTTGTTCTCTTTTAAGGCCCAGCAAATAAGCCAGAACCAATCATCTGCTTGGTGAATTGTTCTCCTTCTCGCTGCTGATTGTCTCTGAGCCGTTCCTAGTTCTCGCTGGTTTTCTCGTGCTTCTAAAAGACTTGCTGAAGAATCAGTGTGAATGGTTGTTGGTCTGTAGCTCATTGCAGGTCCCTTTATTCTGATCATTCAGTGTGTGAAACTCCAGACTGATGGTTCGTTTGAAAGTCAGGACACCCGGGTCCTGTTCCCAACTCTATCCTGACAGGTTGTGTGATGGAAGACAAGGCCCTTCACCTTTCTCAGCCTTCGTTTCTCCCTCTGTCAGTTGGGGAGAACAATCCTCTCACACCTGCCTCTCGGTGTGGGGCGGCTGGGGAGCTGTGGGGACCTGTTTGAGAGCGTCACTCGGAGCAGTGTATCGTAGGAGGTATCCTATCGGGTTGAGTCATTCCAGAGGATGATGTCGGGCAGCAGAACCCCGTTTTCCCAACCTGGCGTGACACAGCTTTGCATGGGAACCAAACCAAGGGCGCACACAGGTCCAGAAGCCGGCGATTTCTCCTTTGGCCGCTAGATGGCTCTGCAGGCTCCCACTTCCCCCTTCTCCTGGTCAGCGCAATGGGGGTTAGCCTCCACAAAAAGAACGCCTGCTTGAACCCTTGTACTACCACTGAGCTTGGGGGTCTGTGTGCGGGGGTGACACTCCCCAGAAAGAACGCCTTCCAGCCCTCAGAACTCGCCAGGAATTCTTGGAAACTGGGTTAACACTTATCAAAGTATCTGTTTGCGTTACGCTGAGGGGGTTTGGGGGGAGGGTGTAAACTATTTCCCTGAATCAAGTTTCCACTGGCAGCTCAGTCCACCATGTCAGCGAGAGAAGAGCTGCGGTCCCTGGGCATTGGGCCCCCCCGGGGCCTTGAACACCACAGCCCTGGGGAGGGGGTGCTGAGAGGGACCATCCAGTGAGGAACACAAGTCCTTCTACCATCCACCACACCCTCTTTTGGAACGGCTGCTGATGGCTCACCCCATCTGTGGGAACTGTTATCCCCTCTGCCACCCTCTATCTGGGGGTTTTCTCTTCTGCACCTATTTGGCAGAGCAGCCCCCTGTCTGACCCCCTGATCCGCTCCCAGTTTTGTCCCTCTGCCCAGCCCTCCCCTCCAATTTCCCCCCTTCAGGGGGATTTTCCCTGCCTTTGGTTGCAGGGAGCAGATGCTGGTGGTGAGTGAGGGCAGCAACTTGCAGATGTCACTGAGCAGGTGATAAGAACAGAAGAGCAAAGAACGGCCAGACGGGGTCAGACCAAAGGTCCATCTAGCCCAGTGTCCGTCTGCCGACAGTGGCCAGTGCCAGGTGCCCCAGAGGGAATGAACAGACAGGAATCATGCCGGGATCCATCCCTTGTCGCCCCATCCCCAGCTTCTGACAAACAGAGGTTAGGGACACCATCCCTGCCCATCCTGGCTAATCCCCATCGATGGACCGAGCCGCCAGGAATCTCTCTAGTTCCCTGTTGAACCTTTTGATCCCAGGACCCTGCTCAGGAACAGGGAAGTATCAAGTTCTAATAAATAAACAGCTTCTGATACCAGGGCAGCTCTTCTTCCTCTTCCCCTCCCTTGGGGATGAGCAGCCCCCACAACTGTCTCTCTGCCCCAGGCCTCCTTCTCTCATCACCCCTTCAGCCTCCCTCCAAATATCCCCTTCCTCCCATCACCTCTTCAGCCCCCCATCACTCCCTTCAGCCTCCCCCAACTGCCCCAGTCCCCCTCCCTTCATCGTCCCCTCAACCTTCCCCCCCTTCCCAGGCTCCTCCCTAGCTGCCCTTTCAGTCTTTCCCCCCTACAACCAACTGCCTTCCTTCAGCCTTCCCCCCGAACCCATCACCCAGCTGCCCCACCTGACCCCCTTTAGCCTCCCTCCCCTGCAACTGCCCCTTCACCCCCTCCCCCACTCCCCTCCCTCTGCCTCTCCCCAAATCCCAGCTCTACCATGCTGAGGTTCCCTTCCCCACAACCATCCGCTTCCTTCCCATGGGGAACAGGGGCAGGAAATGCTTTTTGAAAAACTTGCTGCCAAATAAAAAGTAAAACAAGCCAAGCAAGCCCCTCCCTTGCTTTGTGCTGGGCGCCCAGCTCTCTCTCTCTCTCTCTTTCTCTTTCTGTGTGTGTGTGTGTGTGTGTGTGTGTGTTTGTGTGTCGTGGGGAGGAGGGGTTGTTCTGAGCACACTCTGTTCAGGGAAGGGGTGAAGTTGGCCAAAGGGGTACCTTGAATCCTTAGCAGAGAATTCCTTTCTCCACGATGTTAGCTGAGCGTTGCTGTTAAATGTCAGCTGATGAATGCAGCATTTGAAACAATCTGACGGTAAATCCCTTGCCCTCTCAGTTGCTGGAGTTCTCACACCCTCTGCTCTTGGGAGGTCCCCATGTGATGTGGTGTCTTATTTCCATAGCGTCCTGTAGATTAGACGGGACCTCAGTTTCCACGGTAAAAAATGAAGCGTAACTCCTTCTCTTCCCCCATTTGACTTAGGAAAAATAAATTCTGTCCCCTCCCGCAGCCCCAAACCAGCCCCACAGGAGGTGCTGCGGCCAGGAGAGAGGTGCCTCGGCCCTGGCCCTGAGCTGCTGTGGTAAGAGAGGGCTCGGGTGGGGGTGAGTCCTCTCTCCCTGGGGCAACCTGCACCCCAAACCCCTCATCCCCAACCACATCCTGAACCCCACACCCCCAGATGGAGCCCTAACCCCCCTCCTGCACCCCAACCCTCTGCCCCATCACCATCTCCAGAGGGGATCACTCTCAGATCCACACCCACCTCTTTGGGAGGACCCCCCACAATGAGAGCAACCCCCCGGCCCTCACCCACACTCCACACACACCCCTCCTTGGACGGGGGAGGGAAGCAGGGAAAAGGGGGAAAAGAAGCAAGCGAATAGGAGAAAAGAGGAAAAGGGAAACCAAAAAGGATAAACCCCAAGGGCCCCAGTGATTCCAAGGGTCACAGTCCGAGGTAGGAAATCAAATTCTGCCCCCTTAAGCCAGTGTTTTCTGTGCCGAGAATTCTGCCTGCAGCAGGTGCATCAGACCCAACAGGTTCCAAACCTCTCGGAGCCTCTGCCCTTGTCCAAGGGACGTTCGTTTTCTGGCACAACCAGGGGTAGGAAAGGAGAAAACTCCACAGAGGCTCCTCCTCACGCTCACAGACGGGAATCCTAATTCTCTCCCCGTCCTCGAGGGGAGACCTGGAGAAGGAGACGTGCGGCTGCAAAGCCGGTGGGGGGGTCTCCGAGACTGCCCTGGCCCTGCACCTCGGCCCTGCCCGGCTGATGTCGGGGTCTCTCTGCGAGGTCACCCCCTCCCCACCACCTTTGCCCAATGGGCTGAGTTCCTGCAAAAGGCCTTGGTGATGTCACTGCCCCCCCACCCCTCCCCTCCAAGCTGATGTCCTGACCCTGCCCAGCCTCTTTGGAGGTTGGAGTTGTTGCCCCTGGATCTCGGGTTGCCAATTTTCACACCCAACAAAACTGAACACCCTTGTGCCCCCCTTTGTTGAGGTCCCGGCCCGCTCACGGCATCTCCCTCCCCTCTGTCGCTCCCTCTCCCCCACGCTCCCTCACTCGCTCATTGTCACCGTGCTGAGGAGGGCTGGGGAGGGCCCCTTTTCAACTGGGTGTTGTCGGGATGGACCTGGGAACGAGGGCTGCCTGCCAAGCACCTTTAGGAGGAGGCGTCCCTCCCTGTCAGAAAATCATCTCCCTCCCTCAGCTCAGTGATGGCCTGAATTGCCCCTTCTCCCGGCAGAGCCAGAGGATTGGAAGCAGCAACATCAGACCCCTGTGTGGCTCACAGGAATGAACACAAACACGCCCTTGTAGCTGGACGGATGGCTAGTTTTACCCCTGGGTTACGACAAGGCTCAAGAGAGAGGTGGTGGCCCCACATGTAAGGAATGAAACACAACACAGTCATCATCGTTACGCCCGTCCTTGCCCCTTTATACTTCTACTGTCTCGCTCCCGCCACCCTCGCCCTCTGTGGGTTCAGTGAGAGAGCCGCACTCAGTGCTTCCGACACACACAGACTCACACACACATCTTGCAAGGAAAACCTCACCACGGAGTCACCTGCACCTGTTGCTTCCCTGCCCCCCTGCTCTCCAGAATCCAATCCCAAGGAAAGCTTGTTGGGCCCAGAGCTGGCGGGCGCCCGGTGCTGGAGTATTGAAGCTACCGTGACGGCACTCAGAGGAAAGATGCGGAGAGAGGGCAAGTTAAGAATTGGCCGGTCAGGTTTCCAGTCCCCTCACAGGTCATTCCCTCACTCGAGCAAAGGGGCACATCTCAATTCTCAGCTGGCTCAGTCGAGCTGCATCGTTCTTGTTTCCACTCAGTCAGGTTTGAGGCCTGTTTCGCACCCTGTCTTTGAGAAGACAGTCAGAAACTACTCTCTGAAATAGCCAATGCAGGAGGACGTGTTATCGCTCCTGCCCCAACACAGACGGACAAAGAGAGAAATGTTCTCGCTTTGAGGGTGGGAATCCCTGTCCTGGGCCAAAGACGAGCACCTCTCTTTGACCTTGGTCGCTCCTTCAGCTTTTCTTTCAGCAGGGAGCCCGAGAGCTCAGGTGCTGGAGCGCTGCGTTGGTCAGTGAAGCTCGGTGAGCTCCAAGGTCACTCGGCTCTTCTACCAGCAAGTCAAAACACAGGAAGGATTTCCTCATTTGACAATACTGGGGTTGTCTGAGGGTCTGTCCACACTGCACACTGAGCCTGCCTCTATGTGGCCTGGGCTTGCTGACTTGTGTTGCCAAGCCGGTGTTTGAGCATCCAGACTACAGGGGAAACTCAGGCCTCACACTCTGTCTATCTGTCAAGGTTCCTTCCCCACTCTGAACGCTAGGGTACAGATGTGGGGACCTGCATGAAAACTTCCTAAGCTTACTTTTACCGGCTTAGGTTAAAACTTCCCCGAGGTACAAACTATTTTACCTTTTGCCCTTGGACTTTCGCTGCTACCACCAAAATTCTAACTGGGTTTTTATTAGGAAAGAGCCGTTTGGAAACGTCTTTCCCCAAAAAATTCTCACCAAAACATCGCACCCCCCTTCCTGGGGAAGGTTTGGTAAAAATCCTCACCAATTTGCATAGGTGACCACAGACCCAGACCCTTGGATCTTAAGAACAATAAAAAAGCATTCAGTTTCTTAAAAGAAGAATTTTAATAGAAGAAAAAGTAAAAAGAATCACCTCTGTCAACTCAGGATGGTAAATACCTTACAGGGTAATTAGATTCAAAACATCGAGAATCCCTCTAGGCAAAACCTTAAGTTACAAAAAGACACAAAAACAGGAATATCCATTCCATTCAGCACAGCTTATTTCTCACCCATTTAAAGGAATCAGAATCTAAGGCATATCTAGCTTGATTACTTACTAAGTTCTAAGACGCCATTCCTGTTCTGTCCCCGGCAAAAGCATCACACAGACAGACCCAGACCCTTTGTTTCTCCCTCCCGCCAGCTTTTGAAGTATCTTGTCTCCTCATTGGTCATTTTGGTCAGGTGCCAGCGAGGTTATCCTAGCTTCTTAACTCTTTACAGGTTAGAGGATTTTTCCTCTGGCCAGGAGGGAGTTAAAGGTGGTTAGCCTTCCCTTTCTATTTATGACTCTATCCTACTGCAGTAAGTCGTCCTAAGTTACGCTGCTCCCGCTGCGTGAATAACAGAGCTGGATTTGACGTCGCTTCAGTCGACTTACTGCTGTGTCTACACTGGGCTGGGTCGACGGGAGATGCTCTTCGGTCGACTTCCCTTCCTCCTGCCGTTCCCGGCGCAGTCCCAACGGCGACCGGAGAGCGCTCTGCTGTCAATTTATTGGGTCTTCACTCGACCCCCACGACATCAACCCCCAGTGGATCCACCGCAGCAAACAGAGCCTCCCAACCGTGCTGCCCCGTCCACACGGCACGACTTAGACCCGAGTGGGAAATTCAGCTCCTGTGGGGTGTGTCACCCTCATCCGCTGAAGATGCTCCCCGAGTCTCCAGGGATTCCTGCCCTAACTGCTCTCCAGCCGGTTTGTGTCCATACGCTCCCCGCGGGGAGGCTGTGAGTGGTCTGGTTACGAGCGCTGGTTGCTCAGGCCTGGCAGGGAAGGGAAGCTCCGGGCAGCATTGACAGTCTGGAGATCCCTCCGGGGAAGCACAGGCGGTGGGTGGAACAGGCGGGGAGGCGAAGCTGCGGGGTCCTGCCCTGAAACCAGCTCACAGACCCCCGGGGGTCACGCTGCCCTACACGCTGTTGCAGTAATGTTTGTACAAGGTGTGACCCTGGCAGAGCAGCTTGTGTCAGAGTGTATTCAGGACAGCGGATGTGTGTGTTAGTGGAGATCAAAGCGACTGTTCAATGTTCAACTGTATTGGGTGTTTGAACCTCCTGAAAACTCGTGGAATGTTGTTTGCACTGTTTTCACTTCTCTGTGTCCTGTTACGCTGTGATAGCAAAGAGTTGCCTTGTGTAGACCCCTGTCACTAAAGAACCCCTCAAAGGAGAATGAAGGTGTGTGGGATGCAAGTGAAGAAAAGGTTCATTTCCAAAGAAGGGGTGGTAAGAAGCAGGATTCCTGGGCAGGGGGCAGGGGGGTGGTTTGCACTGTTGTTGCCCAGGGTGGGAATGGGGAACTGGGCTCTGGCTTAAAGCGGTGTCAGGCTTCGAGGGGCTGGGTTCAGAGCTGGAGGTTCGGGTTGGGGTGAGGGTTGGGCTACAGTTTTGGTTCAGGGGTTTCGAGTTGGGGGGCAGGTTATGGGGTCAGGGTTCCAGTTGGGTTCCGGGTAGGGGGTGGGGTTTAGATTTTGGGGGGAGGGTTTGGCCAGCAGCAGCATAGACGTGCGGGTGGCAATGGGGTGCAGCCAATAGTGATAAGTCGGGGGTCTTTTAGGTCGTTTTAGTGTCAGTAGCACCCTGGGGAGGGGGTAGGGTCATGTTTACGACAGGGGGCTAAAGTGTTGGGGAAGGGGGCGGCAAGTTGACCCATCCCACTTGGCACTTCCCACACGGACAACGCGCGGACGCACACACATTACACACACACAATGACACAAAACGGCACACAACACGACACACAAATATAACACATGACACAAACACACACACCACACGACATGGAAAGCATCACACACAAAATATCACACACACGACCCAAAACATGTCACACACACTCAACACAACACGACCCACAACATGTCACACTCAACACAACACGACCCACCACACATCACAATCACACACTCAACACGACCCTCAACACATCTCACACTCAACACGAACCTCAACACGTCTCACACACACTCAATGACACACAGCATGTTGCATGTACAAAACACACACACATCGCACACACAGTTTGTCGCATATCGCACGTAGCATGTCACACATGTGTCGCACTACGCACATGCAGACGCACAACACATCGCACACATGCACACACGACATGTCACAGAGACGACGCAGACAACATGACACGACACAAAATGGCATACGACATTGAGACACACACACATGATACTCACATGTTGCACGTGGAACACACAGCACGTCACACACACAGCATGTCGCACGTCACGCACAACATGTCGCACTTTACATGTCACACACACAACACGTAGCACGTCGAGCGTTGCTCGTGCATCGCACGTCGCAGGTTGTAGACCGCACTTTTCATGTTATACACACAACACATCGCACACAGCCTGTCGCACGTTGTAGACAGCACCTCACATGTCACACAAACAACACAGTGCGTGTTGCAGGCACGTTGCACATCGTGCGTCGCACGTAAACAGCACGTCATGCGCACACTGCACGTCGCACACGCACAACACGACACAGAACCTGTCACACACACAAAAATCACACACAACAGTGACACACAACACGTCACACACCAACAAAACAGTCAAGAGAACACACACACAACCACATCTCACACACACACATGACACCACATGACACACAACATCTCACACATACAAACACGTCTCTCACACATGCCGACACACACACACGACACATGATGTCGCACACACGCGGACACACATACACGCCGACACACGACGTCTCTCACACATGACACCGACACACACGACACACAACGACTGACACACCACACATGACGACTGACACACACGACACGACACATGACGTCTCACACACAGAGAGACGGCAAACACACTGACAGACACGACGTCTCACACGCCCACGACACGACATACGACACGTCACACGACACACAAGACGGCAGAGGACACGACACCGAAATCCCAGCCCCGGAGACGACCCCCCGCGGGGGCGAGAGCGGAGCGGGGACGGTCGGGGGAACTCGGTCTCTGGGCGGCGCGTGGGGCCGGTGTGGGCGGGAGGGAAGAGGGCGGCAGGGCCGAGGGCGAGATTCCCAGCCCCCGTCGAGCGCTGGGGAGCGAGGGCTCCGGCTCGGCTCTCGCAGCGGCTCTGGCGAGGAATGGTGCCGGAGCTCTCACCGGAGGGGAACGCGGCAGGAGGGGCCTGAGCCGCTGGGGCCTCTTTCCAAGGAGGCGGAACCAGGCCTCCGCTCTCTGCCCGCTGCAGACCCGGCTGCCAGGTCGGCGCTTCCAGTTCCTCGTCCGCACTCGCCGCCTTCTCGTGTGTTCGCCAACTCGCTCTCTCTCCTCTGCTCTCCTGGTGCCGTCTCCCTTTGCAGGACACGGGTAGGTGTGCATTCCCACAGGTGAGGTCTCGGGAGCCATGGAGAAGTCGGAGCGGACGAAAATCATGCCGGGCAGTAGAAAGGCTGCTAAAGTACCTGAAGAGACAAAGGAAATGAGAAGGGGGAAGTCCAGACTAAGACAGGAGTCTAGTCTGTAAAGAGAAACCACGGGACGTCTAAGCTACAGAAACTCTTCAAGTTGCCGAAAGACACTTAGGATGGGAAATTACTTCTTGAATCCAGGCTCTTTAAGATCTTAGGCTTAGTATGTGTGTGTATTTGTATTTGCTTAGTAATCTGCCTTCTTCTGTTTGCTACCCCTTATAATCACTGAAAATCTGCCTTTTCTAGTGAAACTATTTTTTGTTTAATATTAATTATTATTAATAATAAACTCAGTTTGTGCAAGGGGTGCTCCGTGAGGAAATGATTTGTGTGTTACTCCAAGGGGCCGCCCGGTGTCACTGTTGCTCCATGAGGGAAATGATTTGTGCAATACCTGGTTTAGCCACCGAGTGTCACTGTTGGGCCAGGAGGGAAATGATTTGTGCAATACCTGAATTGGCCACGCAGTGTCACCATTGCTCCGTGAGGAAATGCTTTCTGCATTACTGCAAGTGGCCACCCGGTGTCACTGTTGCTCCGTTAAGGAAATTATTTGTGCATTACCGTGAGTGGCCACCGAGTGTCACTGTTGCTCCAAGAGGGAAATGGTTTGTGCAATACCTGAATTGGCCACACACATCACTGTTGCTCCGGGGGGGGGGGGGGGGGCGGGGAATTGTTTGTGTGTTACTCCTGAGTGGCCACGTTGTGTCACGCTTCCTCCATGAGGGGAATGCTTTGTGCATTACCCTGTGTGGCCACCCAAGACAACACACACAAAACATCACACACACAAAACACGACAGACGACACTGACACACACACACACAACACGACACCGACACACCCAGAGAGAACATGTCACACATACAGAAACACGTCTCTCACACACACACATAACACAGGACACCGACACACACAAACAACATGACACACAAAATGACACACAAAACAGCACACAACACTACACACAAAAATCACACACAATACACGACACACACACACACACACGAGACGAGGCACAAAACGGCAGACAACGTGACACAGAAATCACACATGACACCGACACCCACACACAATACGACACACAACACCTCACATGACACACAAAATGGCACACGTGACACACACACACAACACGATGCACAAAACATCGCTCACAAAATATCACACACCCACACACATGACACACACACAGACAACACGACACAAGACACACAAAACGGCACACAACACGAGACACAAAAATCTCACACAACACATGACACCGACACACACAACATGCACACAAAACGGCACACAACACGGCACACACCGTCACATGCACACAACACGGCATACAACATGGCACACACACACTCAACATGGACCACAACACGCACTCATAAACACGTCTCACACACACAAAACGACACACAAGTCACACACGCAACACGTCACACGACACATGCAACACAACACACACAACACGTCACACAGCAGAAGGTTTCATCGAGGAGGAGGATGTCCCGGGGTCCCCGGGTGATGCTCTGGGACTGCTCCCCAGGAAGCCAGGCAGGACTCTGGGGAAGTCTCCTCTCGGGGAGCAGCCTGTCTGCAGGACACACAGCTCCCCCGGCTCCACCTTCCTGGCTCTGACCTCGCAGCCTTCAGCCTCCTCTGCCCCTCCCTGCGCTTCCCACAGCCAGTCCGCCCAGGCGGGGTCCTGGGGGGGCCAGAGGGTCCTGCCCCCCAACTCCGCAGTCAGACGGGACTCTCAGCCAGCCAGGAAAACAGAGGTTTATTTGACGACAGGGACATGGTCTAACACAGAGCTTGTAGGTGCAGAGAACAGGACCCCTCAGCCGGGTCCATTTTGGGGGGCAGTGAGCCAGACAACCCCGTCTGCCCTTCACTCCATGTCTCCAGCCAGCCCCCAACTGAAACTCCCCCCAGCCCCTCCTCCTCTGGGCTTTGTCCCTGTCCCCGGCCAGGAGGGCACCCGATTCCTTTGTTCTCCAACCCTTTAGCTCTCACCTCGCAGGGGGGAAGGGCCCAGGGCGTCAGGTGCCAGGAAAGAGGGTGTCGGCCATTCTCTGTGTCCAGACCCCTGCACACACCTGCCCTCCAGAGCTCTGCAACGATCATACACCCTTACCCCACCCCCTAGATCCTTAAGAACTGCATAGGGGAAACTGAGGCACCCCCACACGATTCAGAGGAAACATGAAGTCCCGCTTCATCACAGATGACTCCAGGAGGTCAGTTGCTTGCTATCCTACCATGTTTGTCTCTCTCTCTCCTGTAGTATGTTGGCCATCACACACACTCTGTCTCTGTCTCTCTCTCCTCCCCTCTCCTCTCCTCTCCTGGTGCCAACGATGACCAGGCCCCGGGTGCCTGGGCCCCAGTGCCCCGCCTGTGCTCCATCTCTTCCTGTATCTGCCTCGCCCCTTCTCCCAGCCCACACTGCCCACCGCTGCCTGGATGATTTCCCCCTCTCCTCCACTGCACCCCCCTCTGTGGGGTCCCTGCCACTCACCGTCTGCCTCCTCTCCTCCACCCCCTCCCCCGCTTCCCCACAGGTCACTCTGAGGCCGGTTTTCTCTACCATCTTCGTGCATGATCTGGAGGATGGGATGGATTGCACCCTCAGCAAGTTCGCAGATGACACTAAGCTGGGGGGAGAGGGAGATACGCGGGAGGGTCGGGATAGGGTTCAGAGTGACCCAGACAAATTCGAGGATTGGGCCAAAAGAAATCTGATGAGGTTCAGCAAGGACAAGTGCTGAGGCCTGCACTGAGGAGAGAAGAATCCCATGCACTGCCCCAAGTATGCCATGTCCCCGCCCCGAACCGACCCTCCCGGAGCATCCTCAATTCCATGAAACAGCTGTTCTGCGGTGGGCAGGAAGTGCTGGGAAGGAGAGTGGGGAGTTGCTCAGTGGGGGTGTGTCTCTCTGGGTGGGGTCTGTGTGTGTTTATGCACAAGCTGATTGTGATGTCACGGATGCCAACAGCAAAGAGTGTTGGGCGTCAGCATTCTTGCCCTGCCGTCAGTCTGCCAACTGGCTTGGTTGACAACGGCTGGTGACCCAAGGAGCTGCTGAGAGACGCGGACCATCCCTCTGTCAACAACTTCTTGAATCAGCTATTCCCACAGGTGTTTGAGGAACAAAAGGATGAGTTTTTACAGAAGGTAATTCCCAGATTCTTTCCCTGCTCATTAGATCGCACACGACAGGTCGGTGCCTCCTTCTCCTCGGGACGGGTGGGGGCTGGTGTGGCAACAGGCAGGTCTCAGCGTTCCCTTTTGATTTGAAAGTGGCCATCTCTCAGGTCTCCTCCTGCTTCAGCCTGTCAGGTTCTTTGGAGGCAGATTTAGATGATTTTATCTTTCAGCAGACTAGTCCGGGGGAATTTCCAGGGATAGAACCAAAAGGGAAGATAACAAAACTCGTGTAGAATTTAGATTGATATCTCCATCAATAGTATTTCCCTTGGAGTTGCCCCTAATGCACTCCTTGCCTTCAAGTTGGGAATAGAAACCCTTTGTCTCCTGTCATGACTGCCAAAGAAATGTGTATTGAGAGAATATCGATCTCAGAATTTACAGGATTGAAATGCACATAAATGAGCTCAAATAATGCAGAAGAAATGAATCTTAAGATATGGAAAGTGATACAGCTCCACTCCCATCCCCTGGCTGTCATCTTGGTAGTTCTCTCAGAAAGAATCTCCTGGCGATAGATCTCAAAACTCTCTACAAATTCTACTCTACCCCCTTGGGCTAGAGAAAAGAGATGTGTCGATCCCCCCCGCCCCGCAATTCCTTTCCAGGAAAGGGGTTTCAATCAACTGTCGCCTACATTTGTCATGGGTCTCGCTGCGATTTCTTTGTCCTTGTTTTGGAGGCCTAACTTCTGACTGGATGTTGGAAATAATATGGGTCATTCTTCATTTCAAGTTGACTGATTTTTTCCCCCATGCTAATACATTCCAGATTTTCAAATAGTTGAGAAGAAGTCAACATATTTGCAGCTGCTAATTCATCCTTCCAGACCCTCAAACCCTCGAGATGACAATCTTTTCTTCCTTTTCCTGGCTTCTCTGGGAACAGAGCTTTCTTGGTTTGCAGCTTGGCCCGATCTGTTCCCAGAGTCCCAACATTCTGTGCACAAAGGAGTGGGGTTAAGAAGGAAGCATTTTTGCAACTAGGCCCAGGCAATGACCAAAGAACATAGAAACTGACCTTTTGCTCTTTCTATCCCTAGCCTCTGTTTGCCAGGTGCCAGGAATGAGCAACAGGAATGGATCGCTTGATGATTCCCTGTTCATTCCTTCTGGGGCACTCAGCACTGGCTACTGTCAGAAGACAGCGTACTGGGCTAAATGGACCTTTGGTTTGATCCAGTCTGGGCGGTCTTGTGTTGCATATCTTCTTGGTTGCAGCAACCAGTCCTGGCTATTAGAGGAGCAGATGGCTTCAAAAGACCACTCTCGTGGATCTGGGAATCCTGGGCAAACTAATTCCCTTCCTTTCGAGAAGGACAGAAAAACCCATTTCCTCCTTCTTTCTATTCCAGGCTTTGTTCCTTTTTCCAAAGACTCGCCTCTCGGGAGCACAGAGAGATCCATGTGCACAAAGTGCTCGTCCAACCTGCAGCCATTGAGGCATGCTTTGGCCTCAGCCCCCAAGAACAGGCCTTGCCAGAGAAGCCCCAGGGAAGAAAGTGCTCATGGACCATCATGAAAAGACTCTGTGTCTGTTGCCAATCCCACAACTCGATGGCAGAGAGCAGTGAGGAGAGAACAGCTTCCTCTCCAAGAAGGTGGACACACTTGTCCCTGAAGAAGAAAGCAGCTGAGACCCAGGTGGAGGCAGAGGAGGTGAAGCTGCAGGAGACGACAGACAAAGTCGAAGTGGATCTTACAGGTGAGATGGTTCAATCCACATGGTTCGCGAGGAGCATGTGAGGAACACTCACACCAGTCACTCGACAAGCCTTCGACATCAGGGCCATCTCATGGGACAGTGATGGGTACCTCCGGCTCTGGAATCCATTTAGAGGGTGGCAGAGGTCCATGGCTGAGGTGGGGAGAGCTGACAATGTCAGGTCACCCCCCTCTGGGGATCTGGCACTGTGGGGTGGGGACTACTAACATTGTTCCAGGCTGGAAGGAGAAGAGAGAGTCTGGACGTTGGAGGAAATCCTTTCTTTTCTCCTGGATTGGGTCCCTTTCCTCAGGAAAATGCTCCAGAGGTCTCAGCAGGTCACAGCTGGGAACCGTACCAGAGCTGAGTCATTCCTTCTTGGGGGGTTCAATGCAAAAGGAGGCCAGGTGCCCATCACTGACAGGAAAGGGGTACAAGGGGAGGGGAAGAGTAGATGACCCCATTGAAAAGAAACTGACCCCGAGGGAAGAGGAAGCCTCGTGTGGTCAAAGCCCCCAGCTAGGAGTCAGGAGAGCGGAGTTCTCTGCTGAGCTCTGCCAACAACCTTCAGTCTGACCCTGGGCAATTCGCTTCAGGGCTCTGGGCCCAACTTCCATCCTCTGTAAACAAAATGTTAAGAATGTTTCTTTCTGCTGCAGGGACGAAGAAGGAGCCGTCTGACACGAAGAGGAAGTGGGAAAAAGGAAGCCCAGAAGAGCAGGAAGAAGAGCGCACTCCCAGCCCCTCATTAACAAGCAGCTCCCATATGACAATGGTAATGATGCTGTGTGGCCGTGCTCATGGAAAGCATCCCTTGCTGTGTGTAGGAATATCTCCCAGGGGCTGAAAAGAAACACTCATCAGAGGTGATCAACTCCAGCCAGCCTTTATCTGGGTCGCTTGAATGAGGCCCGCTTTGACAAAGGGGTTTAGGCACCTAAAGAAGTCCAGAGGTGCTTTGTGGGATTGGCAGAAGTGCCTGACTCAGGTGCCCGATTCTGATGCACTTTCCATGGCACACAGGCACGACTGAAAATCAGACCAGGCCCATCCCTGCCCTGGTCGGGGGAACCCACATATCTCCTGGCTGTGGGGTTCTGGCCCATCTCGTGGCATCAGGACCACTTTGAGACACAGAGAAAAGGAGTCTGCTCTAGAGCCTTAGCTAACAGCCTCTTGGCTTTTCGCTCCTGTGGTCGAGGCTCCTGCACTGAGCTCCAGAGGTCCCAGGTTCCCTCTCGCCTGCCAACATCTGGGCTCTGTCCGAGTTACAAAAGCCTCTAGACACCTTTGTAACTCTTCCTCTTTGGGACAGAGCACCCTGCAGCGCATAGAAAAGGCTGCAATTCTGGGAGCTTCTGACCCGCCAGGGGTCTGGAGTATGGAGGCGAGTGTGCCACTCCGTTGTGCTCTACTGCATCCTAGGATATCAGGGTTGGAAGGGACCTCAAGACGTCATCTAGTCCACCCCCTTGCTCAAAGCAGGACCAAAACCCAATTTTAACCCTAGATCTCGAAATGGTCCCCTCAAGGATTGAACTCACAACCCTGGGTTTAGCAAATGCTCAAACAACTGAGCTACCCCTCAGCTGTTGGCAACCAGGACAGACGGTGCTAATCCAGCGCCATGCAGGCCAGCTGCAGTAATCCTCAGGGGGTGCCCTGAGACCCCAGGGCAAAGGCCTCCAGCACCCCAGGCCCTGGGTTGAGGTGACCCTGGAACCAGGCCCCCTGGAGTAACATTGTGCCCAGTGAGTTCTCACCCCCAGGGCTCTGGCCCCAGAGGCCCACGCTTTGGGCTTCTCCTCAGCCAGGCAAACTTGCTTCTTCAGTCTCAGTTACTTTCTGTCCTGACGGCGATTCCTGCCTGTTTTCTGGCAGCCCCACAGGCTGCTAGGTGGGGAAGGAAGAGGGTGTTTCTGTTTGGGCCCTATTCTCAGTCCCTTCCTCACAGACACTGTGGGCTGTCGGAGTTGCTGAGCCAATCTCCTCAGGCACTCGGGGTGGGATGGGACATGGGGCAGGTTCTCCAGTGACCCCTCGGCGACACTCAAGGAGCAACTCGAATGGGCTTTGCAGGACATTGAGGCTTTCTCAGCAAAAGCGGGGTTTCCTGCGAGGAGGGGCTAGCGAGGGAGGAAACGGGGTGGCCCTTGGAGTCCCAGCACTGCCCGAGAGGCTCCCGTCTCTTCTCAGGGGAGGGGGCCAGAGAGGGGACAAAAGGCTGAGGAAACCTTAGCACCTGGGGAGGCTTTTGAAGAAAAGGGCTCAGCCGGAGTCTCCACGCTCCCTCGGCACTGCCAGCCTCCCCCGGGGACAGACTGTTCCAGGGCAGCTGACCGAGGGAAATATTCAATCCTAACAGGCTTTGTCCCTGTTCTTTGCAGACCTGCAGGGAGCACCCTTCCTCAGCCCTGCTCCATGCCCTGCTGATGGCAGCCGTGAAGGGTCTGACAACACCCACCCTGCAGAGATTTAGAGCCGCAGAGGAAGAGCTGAGGGCCATCGTAGCTCTCCATGGAGACAAGATGGAGAGAGTAAGAGACTCCCGCAATGGGGCAGGGGGATGCTGCGCAGAGAGGGGGATGGGAGAAGTTCCTCTCCTCGGAAACCATTCCTGGGACACTGGCATGGGATTGGAAGGTTGGCTCAGCCCCTTGCCATTCATCGCTTGGCCACGGGGATAGGCGACATTCAAGCCCTTCTCCAAAGACCGCCTGCACGTGGTGCAGAAGTGCAGACTTAGTCCCTTCCTGGGCTTTGGCTTTCCTGGAAACTCTGAGACTAATCAATGAACAGAATCCTCAGCCTGAACTTCCTCCCCAACCTGCCTGTTCCTAGGGTTTCCTGCAGGTCATCCCTGTCTCTGCCCGAGTTCCTTCTTTCCAACAGGTCCCAGCGGGAAGTTAACAAATGGCCCCTCAATCAGCAGATTGATTTGTGCAGGGCTCTAACTCCTGCTAGCAGAACAGGTCAACAGAATCCAGCCACCCGCCTTGGAGCTCCTGCTCCTTGTTCGAGAGAGGAAAGAGCAATGACCAATTCCTCACGGAAGAGTCCTAGGGGGTGGCTTGTCCCTTTAGGGTCTGTCTCCCTGTGTTGCAAACTCTGCAGCAGGAGCCTGAAAGCCTGGCCCTATGGACTTGGGCTCCCAGGGCTGGCACTGAGGGGCCACAACAGCAATGCAGAGTCTTCTGGGCTGGGGCTGGAACTTGATCTCTGAAGCCTGGGGAGGAGGGCGGCTTCAGAGCCTGGGCTCCAGCCCAAGTCACCTTGTCTGCACTGCTCTTCTAAGTGCCATAGCATGAATGAGTGTCTCTGGATTAAGTTTAGAAGTGTGAGCAACAAGAGTGATGTAGTGGTGGGAGTCTGCTATAGACCACCGGACCAGGGGGATGAGGTAGATGAGGCTTTCTTCCGGCAGCTCACAGAAGCTACTAGATCGCATGCCCTGATTCTCATGGGTGACTTTAATTTTCCTGATATCTGCTGGGAGAGCAATACAGCGGTGCATAGACAATCCAGGAAGTTTTTGGAAAGCGTAGGGGACAATTTCCTGGTGCAAGTGCTAGAGGAGCCAACTAGTGGGGGCGCTTTTCTTGATCTGCTGCTCACAAACCGGGTAGAATTAGTGGGGGAAGCAAAAGTGGATGGGAACCTGGGAGGCAGTGACCATGAGTTGGTTGAGTTCAGGATCCTGACGCAGGGAAGAAAGGTAAGCAGCAGGATACGGACCCTGGACTTCAGGAAAGCAGACTTTGACTCCCTCAGGGAACGAATGGCCAGGATCCCCTGGTGGACTAACTTGAAGGGGAAAGGAGTCCAGGAGAGCTGGCTGTATTTCAAGGAATCCCTGTTGAGGTTACAGGGACAAACCATCCCAATGAGTCGAAAGAATAGTAAATATGGCAGGCGACCAGCTTGGCTTAACGGTGAAATCCTAGCTGATCTTAAACATAAAAAAGAAGCTTACAAGAAGTGGAAGGTTGGACATATGACCAGGGAAAAGTATAAAAATATTGCTCGGGCATGTAGGAATGAAATCAGGAGGGCCAAATCGCACCTGGAGCTGCAGCTAGCGAGAGATGTCAAGAGTAACAAGAAGGGTTTCTTCAGGTATGTTGGCAACAAGAAGAAAGCTAAGGAAAGTGTGGGCCCCTTACTGAATGAGGGAGGCAACCTAGTGACAGAGGATGTGGAAAAAGCTAATGTACTCAATGCTTTTTTTGCCTCTGTCTTCACTAACAAGGTCAGCTCCCAGACTGCTACGCTGGGCATCACAAAATGGGGAAGAGATGGCCAGCCCTCTGTGGAGATAGAGGTGGTTAGGGACTATTTAGAAAAGCTGGACGTGCACAAGTCCATGGGGCCGGACGAGTTGCATCCGAGAGTGCTGAAGGAATTGGCGGCTGTGATTGCAGAGCCATTGGCCATTATCTTTGAAAACTCGTGGCGAACCGGGGAAGTCCCGGATGACTGGAAAAAGGCTAATGTAGTGCCAATCTTTAAAAAAGGGAAGAAGGAGGATCCTGGGAACTACAGGCCAGTCAGCCTCACCTCAGTCCCTGGAAAAATCATGGAGCAGGTCCTCAAGGAATCAATCCTGATGCACTTGCATGAGAGGAAAGTGATCAGGAACAGCCAGCATGGATTCACCAAGGGAAGGTCATGCCTGACTAATCTAATCGCCTTTTATCATGAGATTACTGGTTCTGTGGATGAAGGGAAAGCAGTGGATGTATTGTTTCTTGACTTTAGCAAAGCTTTTGACACGGTCTCCCACAGTATTCTTGTCAGCAAGTTAAGGAAGTATGGGCTGGATGAATGCACTATAGGGTGGGTAGAAAGCTGGCTAGATTGTCGGGCTCAACGGGTAGTGATCAATGGCTCCATGTCTAGTTGGCAGCCGGTGTCAAGTGGAGTGCCCCAGGGGTCAGTCCTGGGGCCGGTTTTGTTCAATATCTTCATAAATGATCTGGAGGATGGTGTGGATTGCACTCTCAGCAAATTTGCGGACGATACTAAACTGGGAGGAGTGGTAGATACGCTGGAGGGGAGGGATAGGATACAGAAGGACCTAGACAAATTGGAGGATTGGGCCAAAAGAAATCTGATGAGGTTCAATAAGGATAAGTGCAGGGTCCTGCACTTAGGACGGAAGAATCCAATGCACCGCTACAGACTAGGGACCGAATGGCTAGGCAGCAGTTCTGCGGAAAAGGACCTAGGGGTGACAGTGGACGAGAAGCTGGATATGAGTCAGCAGTGTGCCCTTGTTGCCAAGAAGGCCAATGGCATTTTGGGATGTATAAGTAGGGGCATAGCGAGCAGATCGAGGGACGTGATCGTCCCCCTCTATTCGACATTGGTGAGGCCTCATCTGGAGTACTGTGTCCAGTTTTGGGCCCCACACTACAAGAAGGATGTGGATAAATTGGAGAGAGTCCAGCGAAGGGCAACAAAAATGATTCGGGGTCTAGAACACATGACTTATGAGGAGAGGCTGAGGGAGCTGGGATTGTTTAGCCTGCAGAAGAGAAGAATGAGGGGGGATTTGATAGCTGCTTTCAACTACCTGAAAGGGGGTTCCAAAGAGGATGGCTCTAGACTGTTCTCAATGGTAGCAGATGACAGAACGAGGAGTAATGGCCTCAAGTTGCAGTGGGGGAGGTTTAGATTGGATATTAGGAAAAACTTTTTCACTAAGAGGGTGGTGAAACACTGGAATGCGTTGCCTAGGGAGGTGATGGAATCTCCTTCCTTGGAAGTTTTTAAGGTCAGGCTTGACAAAGCCCTGGCTGGGATGATTTAACTGGGAATTGGTCCTGCTTATAGCAGGGGGTTGGACTAGATGACCTTCAGGGGTCCCTTCCAACCCTGATATTCTATGATTCTATGATTCTATGATTCTATGAATTCGAGGTTAGAGACTGGGGACTTAGGAGACTGGGGCCGGGAGCTGGCTAGCCCCACCCAACTAGCCCTGCCTCCCATCTCTGCCATGGGCTCTGGGATACATCGGTAGAACCAACTGGGTCTGGAGCAGTGCTTCTCAACCTGTGGCCCGGTCAGCACAGAGCTGCGCCCCTTTGGGACATCCTCAGGGACAAACAGGTCGGATTGGATGTGCTCCACAATGGAACCTAGGTTGAGAACCACTGGTCTGGAGGAACGGATTGTGCAAGAAAGAGCTAAAAGGAAGTTGCAGAGATGGAGGAAAGGCTCCTGGAGGGAAGCCCTTGAGAGCGGGACTGAGAGCCGTTTGCTACGGCAGGGAACGCCCTGGGACATCAGGGGAGTTAGGACTGTGCCCACTCTAAGGTTTTGTGCATGCTTTTGAGCTTGAAGGTGCTAAGCCAGACCTCAGGAAGACTGGGGTTCCTGGACTTGTCAAAGCCTCTTAGGGAGCAGCCAAGATGGGCAACCGAGGTCAGAGGAGGCTTGCAGGGCTGCCAGGAGGGCTTCCCTGGGAGGAGGCCACTCATTGAGAAATCCATCCCTCAACTTTCTGGCATTCTTCCAGGTTGGAGACATCCCGGGAGGGATCTTAATCTGGCTCGACAACAGCTGTGATCCCAGAGCCAGAAGAGCAGTGCTCAGGGCCATGGCCTTGCTGGCTCGCTCCCACCCCCAGGACGTGGTTCTAACCTGTGTGGCTCACACGCTCTCATCGCACAGGTAGGGAGCTGCTTTCTTATCTCCTCAGTCCAGTAGTTCTCCTCCTGCTCCTACTGACAGGCCACAGGCCGGGAGGGGTCCGTGGGGCTCACACAGTTGGAGGGAGTTTCCTGCTGTGCAGAGAGCTGTCCACGCTTCCTAAGAGGAGATGGCCAGGCCCAGCCACTAAGGAGCCAACCCCTCCTCCTACACTCCCCGGGATGGAGACATGCCACTTTTCTGGAGAATTCCAGCATTGTCCTGATTTCTATGGGTCACCCCACTTCCTCTCAGATCCAGTACAGGGCCAATCAATGATTTGGGGGCTCACTCAACATCCCTGGCTCATGAGGTCTGGCTGCTTCTTACTGCAGGAGAGAAGGCAGAGACGGAAAAGGCCCATGAGGCCCATCTGTCTATCCCCTGGAGACCAGTGCAGGATTCTTACCTGTCCTAAGACCCCCCAGTTATTCCATGGCTGAGGAATTGGTGACAAAATGCACTCATCCTTATGGAACGGTGGGGCAGAGGTCAATCTCTTAAAACGGACATTTCCAGCCCTTATTGATGCAAAAGAAAAGAAAATCAAATCAACAAAAAAATCATCCCCACATGACCAGAGCCTAAATGCAGTGCAGCGAGCAGACAGCCAGCATTAATAGCTCTGAGAGGGGGGAGTGCCTCTTTCCACCTCAATAGATTGTTAACTTTCAGTCCTGCTGGTTATTGCTGATCACTTGGAAGGGTCAGCCAGCTGAGGGGTTTGTAACACAACTCCCATGTGTTCCTCGCGGCCATGAAAGCCAACTGAACCCTAGCCAGAGGTCAAAAGTCCAGCTCTCCTTGGCATCTTCTGCAATGCAGTTCTGCACTGACCTGAGTGAAATTTGTGTCACACTGCAGAGCAAATTGAAGAGCAGCAGGAAAGAAATGGAACTTCTTACCCAATTCAGTTATCAGAGGAATACAGTGTTGGTTTTCAGATTTCTTGGAGTGTTTGATTTGTAAACCTTTCTGAATTTCAGAATCAGGTCTGAATTTCTTGAAACAGCCACAGTGCTTTCCAGGGGCTGTGCTCAGAAGTTACAGAAACTCGGCAGCATTGGCACAGAAGTTCAGTCAAGCTTCCAGAAGACCTTGCTTCCAGGCCATTTGCTCTTGAGTTGTCCAACCTAGTTCTCAATGTCCTAGGGCTTGACCACCACGTCCGACCTTCCTCACCAAACTTGGACGTCAAATGACTGGAAGTCTTTTGGATCCATCTCCAGTCTTCCTCTGCAGATGCCTGCGGGGACCAGCAGGACTTAGATCCGCAAGAATGGAGGAGGGGGATTTCAGTCCTACTTTCCTTCCATCTCTGTCACATTGGGCTTTACAATCTCCTCTTCCAAGCTCTTGAATCTTCTCAGATCAGGGCATGTGCTGACTCACTCTCTGACCCTGTCCACCACACTGCAGTAGAATTGAGCTGCTAAGAGACACTTGGCCAAACGCTGGGTCTCCCTTATACCCCCAAATAGCCAGAGGAACTCCAATGATGTCAGGCAAGTTTCTCGGGACTGACCCAAGTGTAACAGAGCAGAATTTTGCACAGTCTGCGGGTCACAGTTTGGTGGTCATTCTGTGGTCAGTACATGGTCACTGTCTTGGAAAGAGTGGGTTAGCTTTAGAAAGAAGAACCCATTAGGGGAAAGGAATAAATACAACTTTCTCTGAAGGGACTTGCCCTGCCTTAGCCTCCCTGCACCAGTGGCTGTCTCCTCTGGTATTCCAAGCCTCTCCTTGGGGAGGGCAAGAGGTGGCCAAGCAGGAAAGCTCTGATGTGTGTTTCTGAATTTGCAGATGTGCCATTGAGTTGTGGAAGGCCTTGGGTGAAGAACCACAGCTCACCACGGAGGTGCTGCAGCAGCTGCTGGACAAGCTCCAGCAGAGACGCCGGGAGGAGAAGAGCAGCCATGTGTCTCTGGCTGTAAGTGAGATTTGAGATGTCACCTTGCGAACCCGCCACCACAGGGAAGATGGTGCATCTGTGTGTGTGTGTGCGAGTTTCACCTCTTCTTACCTTCAGGCCATGGCTCCACCACACATTGAAGCCGACTTAACTTAAATGGGCAGACAGCCGCCACAGCGATTCCATCCCTGGTGTGTGTCCGCACTTTGCTGCTCGTGTCGGCAGTGCCCGTCCTCACCAGAAGGGCTTGTCTTGATTGTAGGGTCAGGGTGGGGCATTGTGGGAAGGCTCCTGAAAGCCAGTAGAGGAAAGCGACGTGGTGTCTGCACGGACGCTGCATCGACCTGACTGCATCGACCTGGACTCTCTGCCACGTGTGGAAGTGGAGTGACGAATTTGGCACCGAGGGGCAGTTCTGACAACGGGAAGGAAATTCCATCCTTAGGGGGATGCAGAGTGAGTGGCCTTGCGTTGACCTCACTCTGGAGTGTAGACCAGGCCTCAGTGTGTCCTCGCCACTTCCAATCAAACCAAAGAGGGGTCAGTAAAGTTTCCCCCAGGTCAAAGTTACACATCTGAGGTGGTTTATCTGCTGGTACCCTGGCTCAGTTGTCTTCTGCTCCAGATGGCCCTTTAGTGAACAGGTGCAGTTCAGGTGTCTCTTGGAAGTCTCCAGGTTTCTGGCTCTGTCAACTGTGGCTAGAAATCTTCCCAACATGGCATCCTGAGAAGTCCAGTACTTTTGACTGGGCCAGAAACACTGGGCCTAGGAGAACGGATCTCCTCAGGATGGTTTCAGCCCTTCCAGTCATGGCTGGAAAGCCAAAGCACAGGCTCTGCACCAGAAAGAGAAATAATGGGGAATAACGTCATCCAGACTCTTCTCATCTTTCCATCCTGCTTCCGTTCCAGGAATGGGGGAAGGTTCAGGAGCCTCCAAATGTCCCCACCCCTCTCAGAAGCCAATACTCTTTTGTAATACGCTGGAGAGGAAAGGAGACATGACAAAGGGACAATAGCAAATGGCAATGGGGGCAGGTGGCAGATTGGGAGAGCTGAGTGAAATTCTTTCCCCCCTCCAGGCAATGAAGACCATTTATGAGCTCCTTTTCCTACAGGGATACCGAGAAGCCATCCTGCAAATGTATCCCCAGCTGCTCATTCTCTGCGTCAGGCAAGTGCAGTACGTGATGGATCTGCACTTGCCAGGGACCTACATGGCCAGGCAGATATCCAGCCCCGAGGAGGGATGCAGCTGCCTCAGTCTCCTAAGGTAATGACTGAAAGGAAAAGGAAGAACAGATTTGATGGGCTAAACACATGGGGGCTGTTCACGGCCATCAGTTGTTCGGGTGCTGTCGTTAGCCCAGGCTCAGTTGGGAGCAGGTCTCTCTTGAGGGAAAAGGGTTGAGAGCCGTGCATTCTTGTGAATCACACTCGCTCATCTGACGCCGTCCACAGGCCAGCTGCTTTCCCTACACACTCAGGCAGCAGCCATGTTTGTGCATCCATCCACGTCTGCCACCCGCCAAAGGGTCAGTGCTTTCATCAGTGCCTGCTGAGCAAATCCGTGGGCCTCTCTCCCCGAACGCGGACAGAGCCACACCGGCAGCACATGGGGACAGGCACCGCAGGACGTCAGCCTCACAGGCAGACAGGAGGAAGAGGGACCAGTTCATCTGGTTCTGTGGGCACAGTTAGGGGCTTCCATCTGCACGGGAAAGAGAGAGCGCCAGAAGACACCTCAGGTGGCGTAAACTGATGGAGCTTTGCTCGATTCCACCAACAAAGGATCTGGACCCACATGCCCGCTTGAGTCCTGTTACCTGTCACAGTAAAGAATCAAGTATTCAACCATCGTGAGTGATGACACCAACCATCTGAAGAAGCTACAGTGTCCCTAACTGGTTCCAAACTCAGTGAAACTGCAGTGTAGACAGGGTATCACACTGGATCGATCCTTGGGGAGGCTAGCTACTGCTGAGCATGCTGGGTGTCCCAGGACTTGTGCAGATTTGCCATGCTTGGGGCTGATCTCATTGCTTGACACTCTGTTTGTTTGTTTGTTTTTGTCTTTAGCACCTCAGTGGAGGCTGTGAAGACGCTTTTATCCATGCCCGGCTACTGGAAGGAATTTGCCAGCATCCACTTTCATCGGGGTTGGGACATGATAGCCTCCCGATATCACTACTCACAGGGGGTTGGCCTGATTGCAAGGTAGGAGCTCAACGTTTCCTCTTCTTTGGGTCTCTCTTGGGAATGGGATTTCCGTGTGAAATAGTCCTCAGTTCCAGGCTGCCAGCTCAGCCCTGCAACTGGAGCTGAACGCTCTCTCCCCCTTGAGAATCAAAAGGGACTTTCTGTTCCATGTTCCAGAGCCATGATGGAGTTTGAGAACCCTCAGCTCCCTGCAGTTTTCAGAGAGGCAATCACCATCGTCCAGAGTGGGAAGGAGGAGGAGCAGAGAACTATCGCCCTGGCTTTCTGCACTGAGGTGAGATTCATGAGTTGACAGGCTGAAGTGGGCTTTCTGGAGAGCAGCTCAGGACAGTAAGCTCTAGGCTACATTGTCAGCAGCTTAGCAGCCCTACCGCCCGCTAGCTCCTCTCCGCACATGGATGGATGCGGGGCATGGCAAAGAGAGGGAGGGAGAGACATGGTGAGATTGCTCCTGGCTGGATGTGCCCAGATGGGGTTATGGGACAAGAAGCCATGTTTTCCAGTGCCCCAAGGCCATGCTTCTCTCCTCACCTTTTCCTGGGGTTCTGCTTTTCTTCTGCCCCACGGCTCTCTCCATGGCACTCAATGAGGTCTGGAGATTCCCCTTTCCCTGGGGGCTTAGTTGTGACTTGTGCATTAGTCTAACTTTGGGGAAGGAACCAACTGAAACAGCAGCAATTGGCTCCCTACTCACCAGAGACTTTGCATAGGAGGAAGTGGCCCTTTGGGAAAGACGACTGTCCAGGGAACAGACCCCACAATAAGACCTCTGCTCCTCAACCTGACCTTCATTTGGCTCTTGCCAGTTTCTCCAGAGTCCTTCCATTGACACCATCCTGACAAGATCAGCCCTCCAGGCACAGCTCATGGAATGGACCAAAGATGCAAATTCCCTCATACGGAGGCTCAGTCTGCGAGGCCTTGGCAGTATTGTGTTCCAGCCAGAAAAGGTGAGAGCCGGGGATTGCCCAGGGGACCCAGGAAGCCAATGTCCATCAAATAGCTCAGAAATGAGAGGGAGAGCCACACACAAGCCTTCTTGTTTAAAACACAGCCCTCAAATGGTGGAGGTGCTTTCGGAACAAATCAAGGCATGCCATGCTCCCTGCTCCCGTGAGCTGAGCCCTGATTGCAGATGGGATGCAATGGGGGAGGCGGGGTGAGCAAAGACAAAGGTGACAGTGAGCAACTGGCACAGAGTGACAGGAGAATGACTTTCTGCCCCATTAGGGGGCTGTGCCCTCCGTGGTTTCTCGTCGGTGGCAGTGGTCCAGCATGTGCTCCAGGCTGTCACCTGGCATAGTAATGAGCTGCCTTCTTCATTCCGGCAGGTGCAATTCTTACGGGCCCAGCTGCCAGCAATCCTGGCCATGTTTTCTGACAGGGATGGAAGGCGTGTCATGGAGGCCATGCATAAAGCTGCAGACATCATCTACCTCCTCAACAGGGAAGGGCTTGGCTCCATCTCCCAGGACATTGCTGTCAGCCTTCGCCCCTTCATTGATGATGTAAGGCTTGGAACCCGCAGAAGAAGCCCATTCCCCGGCTCCAGCTGTCTGTGATGCCCTTGTCTCTCTCTCCCCATCCCCTTCCTCCCGCCCCTCAGGCCTGCCATGGAGCCTCCAAGGAGTGCCCCCGCCATGGGTGGGGAATCTCCTGCTGAGCCACCTCCCTGTCAGAGCTCTTCTCTCCAAAGCTCAGCCTCAGTGCCATGCTCCCAGCCCCTGCTGCAGCCTGGCCTGGGGGAGAGGGGGCCTGGCACTGGGCAGATGACCAGCTGTCTGGAGAACACAGGCCCCCAAAGAGGTGGAGATTCTCAGCAGGAAAAAGGTGGGTCGGGAATGGCCCGGCTCTCAGGGGCACCCAAGAGCCAAAGAAATGCTGTCTTTTGGAGCAGCCGGTCCCTGCCAGGCTCCAGCAGCTGCTTCTCCCCTTCCCCACACCAGTCTCCAGCAGCCTTCCTGCCCTCTCCCCTCATCTTCTCGGGTTCTAGGATTCTGTGCTCTCCAGACAGAAACTGCCTCTGGGACACCCTGGGCTGCACTGTCCCGCACAGGGTCCCAGGCCCTGCACAAGATGTCCATGGCGCTGGCCTGGTGGCCTCCCTGCTCCCGCCAGCCCAGGTAGTTCACACAGGGGGAACCGGAGCAGCGTGCGCATTACCACCCAGTGGTGTTCTGCTCTGATGCTGCCTGGCTTTAACCGGGGGTCCCCACCCCCTGTGTGTCATTGCCAGGAGAAGGGCAGTGTGCGCTCAGCTGCCATTGTACTGCTTGGCAACGTGGTGAGCAGGGTGCAGGACCCCGACAAACCCTTCGTGCAGCAGGAAATCATCCACTGCTTGCTCCCCCTGCTGCTGCATCTTGAAGACCAGGAGGAGAGTGTGACACTGGTAAGTGCCACGGTCATTATTGCCTGAAGAGCAAAGAGCCAGTATCTCCTGGGGCCCCCGCTTCATTCATCGCCAGAGCCCCTTGCCCAAGCAGAGTCTTCTCCTCCCTGCTTCACTCCATGCTGGAGCCAAGTGCCTCATCCATCCTCACAGCACACAGCACAATTGGGAAGAAAAGCCTTCTTCTGGGAAAGAGGTGGGGCATAGCGTAGCGGGGCCGGGAGTCCTGCAGCTGGCCCCGGCACGGCCCAGGGCCTGCGTCCCCCTGAAGTGCAGGGCCCCCCAAAGCACGGGGCCCTGGGCAACCACCCCAAACCATCCAAAGGACAGGACGGCTCTGGCTTTCTCCAGCCAACTCTCCCTTTCCTCTCCTCAGCACACTCCTGTGGAGAACAAATGACAGGAATCTCCACTGGCAGGAAAAGCAGGAGAACAAGGGACGGGGAAGGTTCCATGTCCCCCAGACTATCCCTCTCTCAGGGAGAACCCTCTTTGTCTCCTCTTCTCTTGCAGTCATGTAAACTGACGCTCTTCCGCTGCGCAGTGTTCCTCAGGTGGGCTCCTTTGAAGACCCTCTCCCACAGCTTGGCCTGGGATGGCTCCTCACAGCTCTTGAAGTGTGTCTGGATCTGCTTGGTAGGTGAATTCCTTGTGCCTTGAGAGGGGTGAATGGGGACTTGAGGAAGACCTTTCTAACTCCACACCCTGAGTACCCATCCGCTTCGGTCGGGGTGCAGGACTCCGTTCCAGGCTCTCTGCTGGCTCATTTCAGCAGGAGTTACAATCCATTCACATTGTTGACATTTTTCTCCACAATTCTCCGACCTTCAAACTTTGTCTTTTCAAATGAAAGCTGAGGTTCTGGAGAACACAATAGGAACTTCAGAGGGGTGCTGCTCTTGTGTATGGGTTCATATTGGCGGTTGCCAGGGCCTGGCTATATGCATTGGCTTTCCTGGACTATTTGCTGTGGGAAGAACATGTCATTTGTATATTGTGCATTTCTTCCTTCTTTCTTCCTAGATGCAGAACAACGAGAGCCACATCCCCAAATTCCTGTTCCAGGCCTTACAGTACCTGGAAAGCTCACAGACAACAATAAGACATTCAGCAGCCCGATTCATTGGTAAGCAGAGCAAATTCACTTGATCTTTTCTCAATGCTTCCTTCAGAGCCCTTTTCTGGACGGCTGCTCTGTTCCCTCCAACAGCACCAGAATCCTAAAACGGGGTGTGTGTGTCAGTGTGTGTGTGTCTGTGTGTGTGTGTGAATTAACATGTATTCCAAGATGAAGGGAGTAACTTAGCTGAATCAACTGCACCAACTTCCCCCGCCCACAACAATTCTTTGGCTGCGCCTAGGGGAAACCAGCAGGATGAGAATTCAATCTCCTTTGGAAATCAGCCTTTCAGTAACCTCTGGGCATCTGAAGATTTCTCGAATATGCTTTGCGAACAGATGTAAGGAATGTCTGGAATTTCCCAAAGGTGTCTTGGGAGAATGGCTGCATCATTAGCAGTTTTCAGGAAAGGATCTCAAAACCCATGAGAGACATTGTATTCATTGTTTGTCTAGGAAATACTACCCACCATTTCTGTGATTTGTTGTCTGAAACAGTGAATGAAGATGGCATCTCCCGCCTGTATGAAGGTAAGGAAATACCTCTGTGTGTTTGGGCCTCTGTGGGAAGCACAGGGGTGCAGCACAGGGCCTGAACACAGCTTTGAATGTGTCCCTCTCAGTCTAAGGACAGCGTTGAAGGAAGAAGGATGGTCACGCCAGCTTTCATCGTGGTCCCACAATCTGTGTACGGGAGCAGGGGAATTCCATCCAGAGCTCCTAGTGTAGACGTAGCCTTAGAGCTGTGTGGGGAGACTGTCTTCATCAAGGTCAGAAAGTCTCTAAAGGAAGGCCTGACCGAATTCAAAAGGGCTGTTGGTATTAAGGATGATGATGATGATGACGATTCCCCTTTGTAGGGAAAGATTCATCACCTGCCCTCCCTGGAATGGAGTGATTGCAGGCCAGGGACCTTCACTCCGAGATTGGTTATCAGCTCCTAGGAAATCCCATGAGGGCACATGGGTAACCCTTTTCCCTGTGAGCTCTTCAGAAATGAAGGCACAGGGCCACAAAGGATTTCAGGAGATGTTAGGAGCCTAAATCCCTTTGTGGATCTCGGCCTAAATGTTGGGTGGTTTAACGTGGCTGCCGCTGTCATTTTTCTGTTCCATCCAAAGAACAAGTGCCCCCAACCGTCTGTGTGTACGGGTGTGTGGAGGAGTGTCTGCCAGCAGGGGGGGAAGTTAGGCAAGAATGGGGTCTCCTCTCTGTCCAGGGCTATTTTGGGAGGAGCGGCGTTGTTGTTCTTGAGCCCTTAGACTCTTGGGGAGCTAATAGCAGGGGGCAATGGCCATCGGAAGTGGAGGTTTCCTAGGTACCAGTCACATCAGCATCACGGGGTTTTCAACCCATTTCCTCTTGGTTTCAGCTTTTCACGAAGTGCCTTTGAAATCAGACAGGACCACGTGGTACATCCTCAACAGATATTATAAATGGTTGCAGAAGCTTGGAAATCTCGTGTCGGGTTCTGCATTTGACTAGGGAACCGGGACCGACACAGACGAGCTCTTTGTTCTGCTATGGTAAATACAACAGACGCTTCTCAACTTTTTGGTGTCCCGGGCCTCTGTTTGCCAGAAGCTGGGAATGGGGGACAGGGGATTGATCACTAGATGATTGCCTGTCCCTTCATTCCCTCTGGGGCACCTGGCATTGGCCACTGTCGGAAGACAGGATACTGCGCTAGACTGACCTTTGGTCTGACCCAGTGTGGCCTTTATGTTCGGAACTGGGATGAAAAATGAGGTGGATATCAGCAAATGACCCAAAATTATGTCGATTAGTCGGGCCTAGAGAAGACTTGGAAGAAGTTCAAAGGGATCGAAGAAAGCCATGTCACTGGGCAGCACAACTGCAGATGAAAACCAGCGCTGACCAAGGCAGGGCCATACACATGAAAAGCAGTGAGGTGAACGACTCCTATATATCGATGGTGTCAGAAACCAAAGCACGGCTGGTTGGGCTCAGTGGTTGGAGCAGTGGCGCTGGGGCCTAGTGGTCAGAGAGGTGGAGGTCAAGCCGAAGGGAGCCAAGGGTTGGAGCCGGAGTCAGGAGTCAAGAGCAGGATTGGAACAGGCTGGGGAGTAGGGCAAGGCCCGGATTAAAGATTCCCGGCCAATGGGAGCTGTGTGGGAGTGGAGCCTACAGGCAAGATCAGCCCCCGGGACACAGGTTCCCAGTGCGGTGCTTGTCGCGGCGACGTGACTGGCGGGGGCCTGGCCAGAACGCAGCACACTGGGGCTTTAGTGACTGCAGCACGGGGCCCCCCTTAGCCCTACTCCTTTCACGAGTGCACCATTGTCCCACTTCTGCCCCATTCCCACACACTGTTACAGGGTAGAACCCTGTAGTTGATCTCTGAAATCTCTCTCACTAGAAGGACGTTACTGCAGAGGCAGGACAACCCCACTTTTGGGAACCAGGTAGGACATCTCACAACACTGCATAAAGCCCTACATTCACACAGCTTCTCGCATGTGATTCCCTCACTCATCAGAGTCAGGTGGAGAGAGGAGAAATTCTCCCAGACTCCCTTAAACCATTGCCAGCCCACAGGATAGCGAAGGTTGCATGGGGTTGGGTGCTCTCTTTAAGAAATGCCAGCTCTCAGGGAAGTTGCAAATGAGCATCAGCACAGGGGGGTGGGGTTGTGCCGTGGAAAACTACCCTGCTTGAAGGTTTTGTTCTTCTCATTTGTGTTCCTGCCCTTTCTCCCTCTTCCAGACATCGAGAGGCCAACAGGAGCCAACTGAGTCCACCACTGATCCCATCTCTTGTGAGAGAGCAAAGCAGCTGTTGCATGGGAAGGAGGAGACAGAAGAGGCCGAGCAGCATGTGCCGGGCTGTCCCAGACACACATAACCCCATCGTTTAGGTGGAGGAAGCCAAGCCCCTCCCCAGCCCCGCCAGACATGCTCCAACTGGAGAACCAGTGTGAAAGAAACAGCTCAGCTCAGGCTAGGCAGGCTGTCGAAAATGGAGGATACACACTGTAAGCTCCAGTCCAGAAGCAGCTCAAGCCCCTGACTGCAGAGCCCCAAGGCTCCAAGACCCAGCCGCGTCCCCGGGGGCCTGCAGACATGCAAGGGAGATCGGAGGCTCTGGGAGTTTCCCACGCCGGGAGCCCACAGACCCCCAGCCCGTGGCCTAGAGACATCTCATAGGAAGTAACCTGGGTGAACTAGCTATTGTCATGCCGAGTGTTGGATTCCCACTGACTCAATGGCAAACACATTGGCCACGGACAAGGCCCTGGGCTAGGACCCAGTGGAGTAACGAGGGCCTGGGTCCCCCTGCCGTGGCCGCCATCCATCCTTGGGTGGCTGCCCATGTCCCCAGTGTGCCACTTGACTGCACAGCCCCAAGAGGAGGGGCAACCATCTTGTCTCTGAACTCTCAGCCAAAGAGCCCTGCACTGAAGGACAGCTATATTGCCTCTGGCCCTTGGGCCACAAAGCACTGAGGGAGAGAGCAGCCATATTGTCTGTAGCCATCGGGCCACAGAGGCATGAGAGACAGGACAGCCATGTGGATTCCAGCTGTTGAACCACAAAGGGCGGCTGCATGGACTCTCTAGCAGTTGCGCCACACTGCGCCGAGTGGTAGGGCAGCCATTTTGACACTGGCAATTAGGCCAAACCACCCTGAGGCCAAGCGGCAGTTATTTGATTTCAACCATGGGACCTCACCCCTTCATCCCTAAGGCATCACTCATCTGTCACCATGAGACTGACCCCATGACATAAGACTTTTGTGGTCAAGATGCAAACTTGAGTGGAAGCACGGAGTTGCACTTGACCCTTCTAAGAGCTCCTCCCACTCCTCTACCAATCTGGGTGTGTTTTATCTCCATCGATCTGCCTCAGGAACGGATATGAGCAATGAGGGAAGTTCTTGGGCAGAGTGACCCATCTACTAATCGGTCAGGGTTTTGCACACACCCTTTAGGCCATCCCAGAAGGGAAACGTAACGATCAGAATAGGTCGTGCCGGAAGGGCTAGGCCAAAAGCCGCTGATCTCTGGAGCTCCGTGTTTGCGTGGCTGGCAGCAACGCCCTGGAAGCCGCAACACAACAGTGTGTGGGAAAGGCCATCTCATTCCAAGGATGTCTTTTGCAGAAATCATGGCCTAGACCTTCGGGCTATACCTGCTCTGATTGGTACACGTTTCCCTTGTGAGATGGCCTAAGGTGGGAGTGAAACCCTCGCCAACTGCTAGAGGGTGGTGTGGGGACGTTTTAGAGGGACTACAGGATCCTGTTGCAGACAGGTCACTCCACTGCAGCACTTCCCTTCTTTGGTCAAATCCCCTCTCGGGGTGGTCCTACGGGGCTGACGCCCACTTCAATTGGTAGAGGACACAGGGAGGAATTCTCAGAGGGGATATACAACCCCCTTCTGCGTGGGTCACCCTGCCCCGCAACGTCCCCTGATTGGTCAAATCCAGTCTCCGGGTGTGTAAAATGCTGGTTGCCCCTGCCAAATTTTCCTAAAAGAAGGGAAGAAAGGCATGTACCTTTTGGGTTATCTGTCAGGTGGCCATCTTGGACTTGGGAAAAGAAGCTGGTGACCTTTAGCCATTTCCTCTATTAGTTTGGGTTGGGAAGCACACTCCCACGCACGGATTGAATCCGCGTAGATAGGGTCTAACATCCAGGCAGAGACAACGCAAAGAGGGCTGGGAGGGTTTTTAGTTAGGTTTACTCACCCATTCCTGTGTCCATCATGGAGTCCCTCCCTGGCGTCCAATGTCAAGAGAGCAGCAGCCGTCCATCGCTGTCCCTGCAAGCGAAGGGAGAGAGAACATCAACATGACCTCCTGGGTGTAATTGTTTGGGAGACTGGAGCATTTCCAGAGTTCAAGTTTTGTTAATCCACCCCTTCTCTAGCCTAGCCTAGTCCTTTTCCCTCTCGTAAATAAAGTCTTGTTTGTGTGCTTACCACTGCCTGGCGTTATTTTCCCGTGCTAAGGCAAGCTCTGACAGACTGGCTTTACCAAGGGGACCATGTGGGCTTTGCTGTAATGGTCCCTGTCCCCCAGACACGCCCCCGAAACACCGCGCCCCCGGACCCCCCCCCATCCTCCAGAGTCTCTACGTCACCCCGCCGCGCTTCGGCCATTTCCCAGCCCAGACTTGCCGGCCCCCAGGTCTACCCCAGCGCCCCGCCCCCCGCCGGACGCAATCTCTGCTCCCCGGCCTCGCAGCCGTTAGCCTTGGCCACAGCAAAACGCCCCGACTTCCATCCGGGAACCGCCCGCACGGGAGCTGTGAGGGCGGGGCTGGGACAGTGTCCAATCAGAGGCGCGCTGCTGTGTGGCGCAGCCGATAGGAGCCTCCGCTGCGCTGGTGCGGCGCGAGCGGGGGAAGCCGAGCCCCGCCCCCGGCGGCCGCGCGGTTGGCGAAGAGCCCGCCCAAGTGGTGCGCGTGGGGCCGCCACCTGCTCCGCGCGCTCCTGCCGCCGGGCGGCGCCCCTGGGCAGCTGTGACCGTCCGCGCGGCGCGGGGTGGCGGGCTGCGCGCGGCTCCCGGGCAGCGGCCGGCCCGGCCCTCCGGCTACTGGGCGTAGGGGTGGCTGCGGGGCCGGTGCCTGGGGGCGGGAGCCCCGCCTTGGAACCTGCACCCCCAGCCCAGCGCCCCCCAGCCCCCCAGCACCCCAGACCCCGGCCCCGCCTTGGAACCTGCACCCCCAGCCCAGTGCCCCCCAGCGCCCCAGACCCCGGCCCCGCCTTGGAACCTGCACCCCCAGCCCCGTGCCCCCCAGCGCCCCATCCCCCGGCCCCGCCTTGGAACCTGCACCCCCAGCCCAGTGCCCCCCAGCGCCCCATCCCCCGGCCCCGCCTTGGAACCTGCACCCCCAGCCCAGCGCCCCCCAGCGCCCCAGACCCCGGCCCCACCTTGGAACCTGCACCCCCATCCCAGCGCCCCCCAGCGCCCCATCCCCCCCCGCTTTGGAACCTGCACCCCCAGCCCAGTGCCCCCCAGCGCCCCAGACCCCGGCCCCGCCTTGGAACCTGCACCCCCAGCCCAGTGCCCCCCAGCGCCCCATCCCCCCCGCCTTGGAACCTGCACCCCCAGGCCAGTGCCCCCCAGCGCCCCAGACCCCCCTCCTTGGAACCTGCACCCCCAGCCCAGCGCCCCCCAGCGCCCCATCCCCCCCGCCTTGGAACCTGCACCCCCAGGCCAGTGCCCCCCAGCGCCCCAGACCCCCCTCCTTGGAACCTGCACCCCCAGGCCAGTGCCCCCCAGCGCCCCAGAACCCCCTCCTTGGAACCTGCACCCCCAGCCCAGTGCCCCCCAACGCCTGGCCCAGCCCAGCGCCCCCGGCCCCTCCTTGGAACCTGCACCCCCAGCCCAGTGCCCCCCAACGCCTGGCCCAGCCCAGCGCCCCCGGCCCCTCCTTGGAACCTGCACCCCCAGCCCAGTGCCCCCCAACGCCTGGCCCAGCCCAGCGCCCCCGGCCCCTCCTTGGAACCTGCACCCCCAGCCCAGTGCCCCCCAACGCCTGGCCCAGCCCAGCGCCCCCGGCCCCTCCTTGGAACCTGCACCCCCAGCCCAGTGCCCCCCAACGCCTGGCCCAGCCCAGCGCCCCCGGCCCCTCCTTGGAACCTGCACCCCCAGCCCAGTGCCCCCCAGCGCCCCAGCGCCCCATCCCCCCCCGCCTTGGAACCTGCACCCCCAGCCCAGTGACCCCCAGCGCCCCAGACCCCGGCCCCGCCTTGGAACCTGCACCCCCAGCCCAGCGCCCCCCAGCGCCCCAGCGCCCCATCCCCCCCCGCCTTGGAACCTGCACCCCCAGCCCAGTGCCCCCCAGCGCCCCAGACCCCGGCCCCGCCTTGGAACCTGCACCCCCAGCCCAGCGCCCCCCAGCGCCCCAGCGCCCCATCCCCCCCCGCCTTGGAACCTGCACCCCCAGCCCAGTGCCCCCCAGCGCCCCAGACCCCGGCCCCGCCTTGGAACCTGCACCCCCAGCCCAGTGCCCCCCAGCGCCCCAGCGCCCCATCCCCCCCCGCCTTGGAACCTGCACCCCCAGCCCAGTGCCCCCCAGCGCCCCAGACCCCGGCCCCGCCTTGGAACCTGCACCCCCAGCCCAGTGCCCCCCAGCGCCCCAGCGCCCCATCCCCCCCCGCCTTGGAACCTGCACCCCCAGCCCAGTGCCCCCCAGCGCCCCAGACCCCGGCCCCGCCTTGGAACCTGCACCCCCAGCCCAGCGCCCCCCAGCGCCCCAGCGCCCCATCCCCCCCCGCCTTGGAACCTGCACCCCCAGCCCAGTGCCCCCCAGCGCCCCAGACCCCGGCCCCGCCTTGGAACCTGCACCCCCAGCCCAGCGCCCCCCAGCGCCCCATCCCCCGGCCCTGCCTTGGAACCTGCACCCCCAGCCCAGTGCTCCCCAACGCCCATCCCCTGGCCCAGCCCAGTGCCTCCGCCCCCTCCTTGGAACCTGCACCCCCAACCCAGTGCCCCCCAGCGCCCCATCCCACGGCCCCGCCTTGGAACCTGCACCCCCAGCCCAGTGCCCCCCAGCGCCCCATCCCCCGGCCCCGCCTTGGAACCTGCACCCCCAGCCCAGTGCCCGCCAGCGCCCATCCCGTGGACCAGCGCCCCTGCCCTCTCCTTGGAACCTGCACCCCCAGCCCAGTGCCCCCCAGCGCCCATCCCCTGGTCCAGCCCAGCATCCCCGGCCGCTCCTTGGAACCTGCATCCCCAGCCCAGTGCCCCCCAGCGCCCCATCCCCCATCCCCGCCTTGGAACCTGCACCCCCAGCCCAGTACCCCCAGCGCCCGATCCCCCGGCCCCGCCTTGGAACCTGCACCCCCAGCCCAGTGCCCCCCAACGCCTGGCCCAGCCCAGCGCCCCCGGCCCCTCCTTGGAACCTGCACCCCCAGCCCAGTGCCCCCCAGCGCCCCATCCCCCGGCCCCGCCTTGGAACCTGCACCCCCAGCCCAGTGCCCCCCAACGCCTGGCCCAGCCCAGCGCCCCCGGCCCCTCCTTGGAACCTGCACCCCCAGCCCAGTGCCCCCCAGCGCCCCATCCCCCCCCACCTTGGAACCTGCACCCCCAGCCCAGCGCCCCCCAGCGCCCAACGCCTGGCCCAGCCCAGCGCCCCCGGCCCCTCCTTGGAACCTGCACCCCCAGCCCAGTGCCCCCCAGCGCCCCATCCCCCAGCCCTGCCTTGGAACCTGCACCCCCAGCCCAGTGCCCCCCAGCACCCCATCCCCCGGCCCCGCCTTGGAACCTGCGCCCCCAGCCCAGTGCCCCCCAGCGCCCCATCCCCCCCCTCCTTGGAACCTGCACCCCCAGCCCAGCGCCCCCCAGCGCCCAACGCCTGGCCCAGCCCAGCGCCCCCGGCCCCTCCTTGGAACCTGCACCCCCAGCCCAGTGCCCCCCAGCGCCCCATCCCCCAGCCCTGCCTTGGAACCTGCACCCCCAACCCAGTGCCCCCCAGCGCCCCATCCCCCGGCCCTGCCTTGGAACCTGCACCCCCAGCCCAGTGCCCCCCAGTGCCCATCCCCTGGACCAGCGCCCCCGCCCCCTCCTTGGAACCTTCACCCCCAGCCCAGTGCTCCCCAAGGCCAATCCCCTGGCCCAGCCCAGCGCCCCCAGCCCCTCCTTGGAACCTGCACCCCCAGCCCAGTGCCCCCCAGCCCAGTGCCCCATCCCCCGGCCCCGCCTTGGAACCTGCACCCCCAGTCCAGTGCCCCCCAGCGCCCCATCCCCCGGCCCTGCCTTGGAACCTGCACCCCCAGCCCAGTGCCCCCCAGTGCCCATCCCCTGGACCAGCGCCCCCGCCCCCTCCTTGGAACCTGCACCCCCAGCCCAGTGCTCCCCAAGGCCAATCCCCTGGCCCAGCCCAGCGCCCCCAGCCCCTCCTTGGAACCTGCACCCCCAGCCCAATGCCCCCCAGCCCAGTGCCCCATCCCCCGGCCCCGCCTTGGAACCTGCACCCCCAGTCCAGTGCCCCCCAGCGCCCATCCCCTGGTCCAGCCCATCATCCCCAGCCCCTCCTTGGAACCTGCACCCCCAGCCCAGTGACCCAAGCGCCCCATCCCCCGCCCCCGCCTTGGAACCTGCACCCCCAGCCCAGCGCCCCACGCCTGGCCCAGCCCAGCGCCCCCGGCCCCTCCTTGGAACCTGCACCCCCAGCCCAGTGCCCCCCAGCGCCCCATCCCCCGGCCCCGTCTTGGAACCTGCACCCCCAGCCCATTGCCCCCCAGCGCCCCATCCCCCGGCCCTGCCTTGGAACCTGCACCCCCAGCCCAGTGCCCGCCAGCGCCCATCCCCTGGACCAGCGCCCCCGCCCCCTCCTTGGAACCTGCACCCCCAGCCCAGTGCTCCCCAACGCCCATCCCCTGGCCCAGCCCAGTGCCTCCGCCCCCTCCTTGGAACTTGCACCCCCAGCCCAGTGCCCCCCAGCGCCCCATCCCCCGGCCCCGCCTTGGAACCTGCACCCCCAGCCCAGTGCCCCCCAGCGCCCCATCCCCCGGCCCCGCCTTGGAACCTGCACCCCCAGCCCAGTGCCCGCCAGCGCCCATCCCGTGGACCAGCGCCCCTGCCCTCTCCTTGGAACCTGCACCTCCAGTGCAGTGCCCCCCAGCGCCCATCCCCTGGTCCAGCCCAGCATCCCCGGCCGCTCCTTGGAACCTGCACCCCCAGCCCAGTGCCCCCCAGCGCCCCATCCCCCAGCCCCGCCTTGGAACCTGCACCCCCAGCCCAGTGCCCCCCAGCGCCCGATCCCCCGGCCCCGCCTTGGAACCTGCAGCCCCAGCCCAGTGCCCCCCAACGCCCATCCCCTGGACCAGCGCCCCTGCCCCCTCCTTGGAACCTGCACCCCCAGCCCAGTGCCCCCCAGCACCCCTCCCCTGGCCCAGCCCAGCGCCCCCGCCCCCTCCTTGGTAACCTGCACCCCCAGCCCACCGCCCCCCAGCGCCCAACCCCTGGCCCAGCCCAGCGCCCCCGGCCCCTCCTTAGACCTGCACCCCCAGCCCGGCGCCCCCCAGCGCCCCATCCCCTGGCCCTGCCTTGGAACCTGCACCCCCAGCCCAGCGCCCCCCAGCGCCCCATCCCCTGGCCCAGTCCAGCGCCCCCAGTCCCTCCTTGGAACCTGCACCCCCAGGCCCCTGCACTCCTGGCCCAGCGGCCCCCTGCACCCCTCATCCCTTGCCTAACCCAGCGCCCCCGGCCCCTCCTTGGGACCTGCACCCCAGCCCCCTTCACTCCTGGCCCAGTGCCCCCCTGCACCCCTCATCCCTGGCCCGGCCCAGCCCAGCGCCCCCCAGCGCCCCATCCCCTGGCCCAGTCCAGCGCCCCCAGTCCCTCCTTGGAACCTGCACCCCCAGGCCCCTGCACTCCTGGCCCAGCGGCCCCCTGCACCCCTCATCCCTTGCCTAACCCAGCGCCCCCGGCCCCTCCTTGGGACCTGCACCCCAGCCCCCTTCACTCCTGGCCCAGTGCCCCCCTGCACCCCTCATCCCTGGCCCGGCCCAGCCCAGCGCCCCTGGCCCCTCCCTGGAACCTACACCCCCTGGGCCCCTGTACCCCATCCCCTTGCCTAGCCCAGACTGAAGAGTACTGCACTTGCTGAAATCTCTCAGTTTGTACTTTTACAATCACTTTACTATTTTGGAAGTATTTCTCTTTCCACTTGCTGTGTGGCACATAGGTGGAAAGAAATACTTCAAAATAGTAAAGTGACTGTAAAACTACAAATTGACAGAGATTTAGACAAGTGCAGTACCTGAAGGAATCTACCTCTCTGAAACTAACAAGGCCTCAGGCTGGCTGTCCTAAATTGGTCAAATGGATAATGAAATGCACACAAATTACCTTTTTTCATTTGTAAAGTTAGTTCGAAGAAGAACTGACAAGGAGCATTGAAAACTGGGAAACAGAACAAAGCTGTAACTTCCTGATCAAGGGTCAGGGTTTCCTGGACTACATGGCAAATCAGTGGGAACAGCACAAACTTGAAAAGGAACACGAGAGAGTGAGTGTTTTAAGATCAGGGGGGAGGAGACCAGAGATTGGTGTTACGCTACAGTAGAACATCAGAGTTACAAACTGACCGGAGGTATGCAATCAGGCAGCAGCAGACACAAAGCACAGTACTGCGTTAAACATCAATTACTTAAAAGAAAAAAGGGAATCTGAAGGAACAAAATGGACACCGTGTAGAATCAAGCATGTGGGTTTATTACGCACAGCACTGGCAGAGTGTCACTTTGCTTATCAGGCTCAGAGACACTGCCAAACAATTGATTACAGTGGATTATATGGATTTTCCATGGGCAGAGGGAAGTGACTGAGTGGGTGGTCCCGAGCCCCCGGATAGGTCTAGCAACAAGACAAGATAAGCATAGTAGCCAATAGTCTAAGATTGCATAATGTTTCCGCCCATGGTTTCAGGTTTACATATGACATATTGTTAGTACATAGTGTTTTCCGTTAAACAATGTATAAAGTGTATTAGTGTAAAATATATATGTTGAATTTTGATTTGGGGTCCATAGGAATGAAGTAGCCCTTCAGATTGTCCAACAGGTACATACCTGGGGGTTAAAGCAAAAGACATTGAAAAGTACATGGCAATAGAAATTGTCTTTCAGTTGCTCATTATGCTTCTAAAGGCAGACACTGGTATTTGGGAGGGAGAATGTCATATTTCATACTGACCTGCTTGAACCTCTTCCATGAACTCAAGGTTGGTGTGGGGGGAGAGCATAGCTATCTTCTCTTGCAGAGGCGTGGACCCAGACACAGTACCCCTTTCATTCCTTTGGTCTGTTTGCAGCTTCAGATAAGAGTGCCAGTTACTGCTCCCCATCTGGCTTTTTGCTGACCATGCTTATTTTAGTAAAAAGCAAAGTTGTCTCTTGTTTGTTCTGAGCTAATATTGTTCATGGTTTGTTAGGCCTCTCGGCCTCTTGGCCAAACTCTGGACTTTGGGCCTGTAGAAAGAGCTGACATAGCCTATATAAGGTTTTTACATAAACTGCACGTGAATTTTGGCTCTTCAGAATCTTTAAAAAAAATAAAATAAAAAATGACAAGGAAAGGAAACTGTTTCTGTGCTTGTTTCATTTAAATTAAGAGGGTTAAAAGCAGCCTTTTTCTTCTGCATAGTGAAGTTTCAAAGCTATATTAAGTCACTGTTCAGTTGTAAACTTTTGAAAGAATAACCATAACTTTTTGTTCAGAGTTACAAACAACCTCCATTCTCAAAGTGCACATCGCTGAGGTTCTACTGTACTTTCAATGAATGTTAACAATTCTTCACACTAGCTATCTCAGAGGTCTTCACAAAGTAATGAGTGATGGAGGGGCTTTGGTGGGGTAACATCTAGCCAAATACGGTGAGACAGGCAAACATCTGTACAAATGGCATGTTGTTGGTGCTGTTAGAATAAAAATTAGGCACTCCTTGCTCCTTTGAATGTTTAATTTAGTTCTGTTGATGGGAAGTGTGGGCCCTGGTAGACTGGGTGCTTCTGCTGCCACCATATTTGCTTCAGACCAACAGGTTATTTGAAAAGCCCCTTGTTTAACTGTGAAGCACCTTTGTAGTCAACTGCTGTTCAGGGATTCAAGTCATTTACGAATGTGATCCAATTGTTAAGTAAAGAATTAGGGTCGGATTTTCAAGAGCTCTTCCCTCATTGAAGTCAATGGGTTTTTCCCAATTAATGTCAATGGGAGCACAGCTGGGCTACTACTCAGTGCTTCTGCAGATCTCACCCCTCCATCTTTATAAAAATGATTTTCATCTCTGTAAAGGGTGGTGGTATTTGTTAGACAACATGTTGGAAAAATTCTTAACTAATACTAAAGCCAAACAGGAAAACGAGACAGCTCATTTTACTCGGGGTTTAATTTCTCTATACTCCACAAACACAAATAATCCAAAAATGTGCAAGTGTCCTGAGAGTACTAGTTGGTTTTTATTAACATTTCAGATTGGGTGTATCTACACTGCAGTGTAAACCTGGGCTCAGACTCAGATTTGGGCCCACACAGCATTTTGTCCCCACACGCTCATCTGACTCAGGCCAGCAAGCCATCAAGAACGAAGCCATAGGACCAGGCAAGGGGGGGATGAGTCTGACCCAGAGGGCCAGTGGCACTGTGGTCCAAATTCCATCATTTTGCAGGGTGGATGCGGTTTGGGCACAGGCCCCTGGACTTGTGCTCTGAGAATCCGTCAGTGCTATCCCACAGTTCCGTGGGGCAATGTTTGTTTGGCTAGTCTTGGGATAGAAAGTCCATCAACTCCCAGCAAACGGAACGCCCTGGTTCAAGTATGGCTGCTCGGCATTTAACCCTTCCATTTTATTCCGACTGAACTGTGAACAGTCTCCTGCATTTGTTATGGCCAGCAAGAACAAGTCCTGTGCCAAGCGCGCTGCTGCCTGGTCACAGGACCAGTCAGATTCTGGCAAGTCTCTGGTTCGACTTGAGTAAGAGTATCAGAAATGGCCATGTGTACCAAAAACCAGCAGGGAAGCTGGAAGCATGAGGGATTCAGTGGACCAGTGACCAATGCGGAGAGCAGATCAAGCGGCTATGGGAAAGCCAGGGATGAGAACGGTACCTCTGGGAACTCTCTTTGACCAGGTGCTGGGAAGTGTGTCAGGCTCTGAGCCCCCTGTGGTTCATGATAGCCTGGTCCGTTGGGATGGTGACCTTCTGACCTCCGAATCTAATATAGCCCTGGAGGGGAGCCAGCAGCCCCTGGATGGGCTAGCAGAGCGATTCAGGTCCTTGCACCAGTCCCTGAGGAGGCTGTGTAGCCAAAGAAGCTGTGGCATACCCTGGCTCCATGTTTGAAGGAGCTGTTTGATGACCCCCTGAAGGAGCAGCCTGCCACAGAAGAGACAGCAGTGGCCCTGGAGTCTGGTAAGTTTCTGACTCCAAGTTAATATATGGATGGGAGGGATTTCTGGCTTATGACCCAACGCTATCGTTATGACCAGCAGCGGGGTTAGCAGCAGCATATTGCTGCGAACAGTGAAATGCACACCAGGGCCATGGCATCACTTCCACTCCATGGGATTCAGAACTGAGACTGGGAAATGCAACCAACAGCTAAACAAGCAATTCTAATGAAATTTTTACTGGATATTTGCACAGTTACAAAGATGTGCTGGGGTGTTAAAAGTAGAAGCTTTATATTGCCTTCCCTTTTAGTGCACCGTGCCCTAGAAATTGGCCACACCATAGCGTAATGAATTAACCGGACAAAATACACCCAGGGGGTTTATATGCAGTCCAGATCTGTGCTGGCCTACATGGGGTGCTCTGCAGTTCTTTGTTACCAAAATATGCTTTGTGATACATTCCCTATTATGAGACTCAGCAGTCCCTGTGGGGGTGGGTGTCTGTGTATGGTTTGTGTAAGCAGTACTGAGAGTCCATATTGTCAGGTGTGTTTGCATGTAGTCCATACTGAGATATACTCCAAGCCGGCTGTATGTTAAGCCGTAGCTGGACCAGGGCAAATACACAAATGCACAGAGCTTTCAGTAGCTCACAGGGAGGCTGTAATCCACGTGGAAGCTAGTGCCACATCCTGTCCCTCCCTTCTCTGCCCCCCTCACACCGCCATGAATTCTGATACCATCCTGGGTGCTGATAGTTGCAAATTTTTCTCAGAGTAGGAACTCCACATAGGTAGTCCAGTTTGGCCAGGGTGTACTTTCCAGGCCCTCCTCTGTAAGTCACCAGCCCAGCCCACTCCATTCATGGCTGTGCTGCTCAATTAGCATAAGCTTGAAACGCTTTTTAGCATAAGCTGCTGGCTTTCAAACAGTATCTTGGAATAGAATATCCCTTTGCCATTCATAAATCTATAGAATTATGTCCTCAATGTTGAAAGTCTGAAAGGACTGTGAAACAACAGGTAGTAAACCATGGCAAGTATCGCCAGGTTTCTGGGCCCCTACCACACACACTCCAAGGCTGAAATAGTATGCAATTTTTAAAGATATATCACTGTAAATTTCATCTTACCATTGTGTGTGAAGGTTTTAACCTCTGCTTAGCTATCAGCTGTGTCCAAGAAGTATCTGGAAACTTTACTGTTGCTCTCAAAAATATACTGAAGCAACATTTTAATAAAATATTAATTTTTGGTCTTCTGCTGCTGTAGTGTACCTTTTTCAGAAATACTGAGACAATAATGAACTGTTTCACTTCTGTTTTGAGGCTCTTCCTGCTCTGCACACCAGCCAGTCTGTCAGGAGCCTTGGGTGTCGCACTGTGACAATGCTGTCAAAGTGGAAGCATGCCTTCAACGACTATATGGTGGACATCCTGGACTGGGCCAGCCAGTAGCTACAGTACAAAAGGGAAAAGTATTCACCGCAAGTTGAAAGATGGCGAGAAGCTGCAGTGCACGAGGATGTTCTTGAGCAGAAACATCACTTGAGGGAGGAGGGTAGAGTGCAACAGAAGGACCTGTTTGAGAGACTGCTTGCATTAATGGCCACACAAGTGCAGACTCCTTTGCCAGCCCTATATCATGAATCCCTTCAGCGCTACCATGTCCTTCAGTCTAAGAAGCCGTTAGACAATTCTATGGTTGGGTTATCCATGCAAGCAGGACTGAATGCTAGTTGGTCTGGGAAAATGTACTCCGTGCAGTCCTCCACTCCTGTGCAGCGGCACCAAGTGCAAACAAAATGCACTAGAAGGGTAAAGGAGAAGAGGGGGGCAGGGTAAGCCCAGAAATGGCGGGGGGGCTTCAAATTTTTGGTTTTTTGCATGGGTTTCACTGTTTGTGATTTGTGCCCTGTTTTTGTTTGTGCACTTCCTTTTATTTTTCTTTTGTATTGTCATTTTCTAATACAGCCATTTTAACAAAGGCTTTGAATTCATTTGCAAAAGCTTATTACCATCACTGCACCACTTCACTATAACAAGTGCATTTCAAAGAATAAAAGAAATGCTAAAGCATAACTGGGAAGTTGTATCCAAAGAAATATCTCCATATATCTTTTCAGTTCCATAAGGGAAAAAACTCATTAAGCCATTTCACCCCACCCATAGTAGCAGCCATCTCATCATAATTAAAAAAAAAAATAACTCACTGTCCCGTCTTCCGCTCCCCTTCCCCCAGCATGCAGCATTAGTACATCATTTATTATTGTTGCTGCATTCATAAACTATTCATCTTTGAGTGCTTGCTCATGTCGATTCCATTGTAGGTGGGCATGTGCCCACATGCGCGGTCGTCGGAGACTTTTGCCTTCGCAGTATCCGCAGGGCTGGCTGTAGCACCCTCTGGAGTTCCATGCTCATGCCATGGTATATCAGGCGCCACCAGCCCTCTGCCCCCTCAGTTCCTTCTTCCCGCCCGTGGTGGTCAGTCAGAGCGCCTTTGTCCCTTGCTTCGCATGCGGTCAGCCGTTTCCCTTCTACCAGCACCAAACTGGTTAGCAGTGGACCTGTATCAGACTGGGGTAGCCAACTTCCAAACAGCAATAGCAGCCTGCAACCGGACTGGCATGGCCTCCTTCACATGGGTGTCCTGACTATGGAGAGACTGGGCAATTGGCTCAAAGCTCGAGAAACGTCACTTTCTTCACATGAAAGTTCTGCACCCGCAGCGGGTCCGTCCAAGTCTGTGATCCCAAGAGGGTTTGTTCTTGTGGCTGTACCGCAGAAGCGCCAGTCTACAGAGTGGGCATCGTGAGCTAGATTGAGAGTTATGAGCAGCACCAGCTAGTTGGATTCTGCCATGTTTCTATCATTGTCCTCTGCCAGGTGGATTTTGTGGGTCTCAAAAAGCCACCAAAATGTCCACCAGCATCTCATGGATGCTCTGCCTGTTTCCCGACAGGAGTGAAAGCGTGAGCAGGACACGTTCTTGAAAATGAGGCACTATTTGAAGTTGCTGGCTCCAGAGCCAAAAAAGACTCAGCTGGATGTGTTAGTGGGTTGCAACAACATCTCGTAGTGCCATGTGGGATGGACAGTCAAGTTTTTTTCATAGTGCACCATGAACCAAGGGCCTAGAGCAGTTATAGCTGTGGAAGGTGCTAGGAAGCCTGAGTTAGGCTGGCTTGACTTGAGTCTGCACAGCACACTGTGGATGCGTGAGTGTGCATATGAGGCCCAGAGTCTCAGAAATTGTAAACCAAGGGTGACTAATCAATGTGTGCACTCTGGCTCAGGCTTAGAAACATGGAGCCTATGGGATCAGGTGCCACAGACTCAGGCTGACATTGCTGTGTAGACACACTCATAGTCAAGTCACAATTGGAAAATTTTAGCGAGTTAGTGCACTCCTTCAATATGCCCTGTGGTGAGATAAAACTCAAGTCTTTTGTGTTGCATGTAATGAAAAAGAAAGATTCTGCATCTCTGAATAGACCAAGAAAAAGGCACGCTGGTGCAATCTGTCAAACTCCCCTTAAGACAAGGAAGGCAAGTGTATGGTCTTTTGAAAGAAGTATTGACAAGGACAAGTATCCATAGGAAAAAGGGTATTATGGGTTTCCCTTTTCCTGGCTTCTTCCCTTAATATTTCATAACTTGTAGGTCAGTTCTGGGTCAAATCACCTTACTTCAGCTCATTCTCTCCCAGCCAATCAGGTTACTTGTCTCCTTGCTTATTCTGAAAGATGAAGGAAAAATGCACTGGCTCAATTTTTTTTCTAGTTGCTGTTAAAATTAGTATATTCTGTTGTAATTATAGTATAATTGACCAATGCTTACATTTAAAAAGTTGCAAAAGTATTTGAAAATGTGAGTAGGACTCCATTGTTCATGGAAGAAAATCATAAAAATTCATTCCTCCTTCATTAGGAGATAAAAATAAGTTTGAAAAAGTCTTTGTAAAAGTGAGACCCTATACCAAGGGCAGAATTGGAGTTCGCTCTTAGCAACTTTGAACCAGCAGATATTACTGTTTTCTCCTGATAGCACTGCAAAGCTGGCACAACTATGGGAAAGCGAGTTGATAGCAGCAAGGGCCGGGTTCAGTACACAGGGGTTCCCTCTCATCAAAGCAAATGCAAAACTGGCTCGAGCCCCCACCCAGTGACCTGGGAAAATCTTACACACCCCCTGGGTGCCTCAAAGAGGCAATACTTCCCCTCTCGCAAGCACAGAGTCTTGGTGTAGTAGAGAATCTTTAATAACATGAGGTAAACAACATCAGCATTAAATTGGGGAAACACCACAACTAGTGTTCATTAACCAAACCATGAGCAAAGACCCACCCCAGAAAATTGGGCCACATCCTTTCCCTTGGGTTCTTGAGTCCCAGAACCCAAACGTCTCTTGAGTCCAGCAATCCACAAATCACCCAAAGTCCAAAAAGTCCAGCCCCAGAGTTCAAAAGTTCATCTGCAGAGTGTTACTCCCCAGTCTGGCTAAAATGTGCCTGTGTGTGGGGGAAAGAGGTAAGGGGCACCTTACGTGTCCTGAAGCTGACTGCCCCACAGGGCTCTGCTATACCACGACCGGCTCCGCTCTGCATAGCTCGCCATCTCACGAACACTCCGCCAGCCTATCCACGAACAGCACAGCTGCACTCTAGATCTTCCAGCTCCCCACTACTTGACACAGTGCTCAGTGATTTCAGCTCATAGTAGTGGGAGCCTTAGTGCTGGTGCACCATAAGGCCAAAGTGAATGCAGCACAGTACCTGTAGCAAGACTCTTAATAGACCCAAAATTAGCTCTGACATTCCATAGTGGAGAGAGACAGAGGTGCAATTGGTGCTTAAGGCCCTCACAAAGGGGCCCACACCACCAGGTACTAATACCTATCTCAAGTCTCCCTCAATTCACAGAGTTTTGGAACCCATGTCCCTTGCCTAGTGAGTGCTACTCAGTTGATGGTGAGTCCCTCCATCATAACAAAAGGCCAAATACAGTTCCAAGCACAGTTCCCATAATCAGGATAATAACAATTTATTCTTCCTGCCCCAGTAACAGAGACACTGGGGATCCCACAACAGCCAAAGTGACCATTTGGGCAGTTATGGCCTCATTCTAGGCGGGGTGGGTGTGCCTATGCAAATGAGATCAGCCCCTGAAGTTCTTTTCCACAGCTTGCCACACCTCACCACCAGATGTCAGGGTGGAGCTCATCCTGACCCTGCTTACATATGGTAACACCCATTGTTTCATGTTCTCTGTGTATATAGAATCTTTTTGTAGGGTGGGGCCCAAAACTGGACACAGTACTCCAGATGAGGCCTCACCAATGCCGAATAGAGGGGAATGATCATGTCCCTCTGCCTCCATTGCTCCTACTTTTACAGCCAAAAATGCCGTTAGTCTTCTTGGCAACAAGGGCACACTGTTGACTCATATCTAGCTTCTCATCCACTGTAACCCCTAAGTTCTTTTCTGCAGAACTGCTGCCTAGCCACTCGGTCCCTAGTCTGTAGCGATGCATGGGATTCTTCCATCCTAAGTGCAGGACTCTGCACTTGTCCTTGTTGAACCTAATCAGATTTCTTTTGGCCCAATCCTCTAATTTGTCTAGGTCCCTCTGTATCCTATCCCTGCCCTCCAGCGTATCTACCACTCCTCCCAGTTTAGTGTCATCTACAAACTTGCTGAGGGTGCAATCCACACCATCCTCCAGATCACTTATGAAGATATTGAACAAAACCGGCCCGAGGACCGACCCTTGGGGCATTCCACTTGATACCGGCTGCCAACTAGACATGGAGCCATTGATCACTACCCGTTGAGCCCAACAATCTAGCCAGCTTTCTATCCACCTTATAGTCCATTCATCTGGCCCATACTTCTTTAACTTGCTGGCAAGAATACTGTGGGAGACTGTGTCAAAAGCTTTGCTAAAGTCAAGGAACAAGACGTCCACTGCTTTCCCCTCATCCACAGAGCCAGTTATCTCGTCATAGAAGGCAATTAGATTAGTCAGGCATGACTTGCCCTTGGTGAATCCATGCTGACTGTTCCTGATCACCTTCCTCTCCTCCAAGTGCTTCAGAATGGATTCCTTGAGTACCTGCTCCATGATTTTTCCTGGGACCGAGGTGAGGCTGATTGGCCTGTAGTTCCCCGGATCCTCCTCCTTCCCTTTTTTAAAGATGGGCACTACATTAGCCTTTTTCCAGTAATCCGGGACCTCCCCTGATCGCCATGAATTTTCAAAGATAATGACCAATGGCTCTGCAATCACATCAGCCAACTCCCTCAGCACCCTTGGATGCATTAGGTCTGGACCCATAGGCTTGTGCATGTCCAGATTTTCTAAATAGTCCTGAACCTATTCTTTCACCACTGAGGGCTGCTCACCTGCTCCCCATGCTGTGTTGCCCAGTGCAGCAGTCTGGGGGTTCCCCTTGTCTGTGAAGACGGAGGCAAAAAAATGCATTGAGTACTTCAGCTTTTTCCGCATCATCTGTCAGTATGTTGCCTCCTCCATTCAGTAAGGGTCCCACACTTTTCCTGACCTCCTTCTTGTTGCTATCATACCTGTAAAAACCCTTTTTCTTACCCTTCACATCCCTTGCTAGCTGCAACTCCAATTGTGCTTTGGCCTTCCTGATTACACCCCTGCATGCTCTAGCAATATCTTTATACTCCTCTGTCCAAATTTCCACTTCTTGTAAGATTTCTTCTTCTTCAAGAGGTGTCCCTGTGGGTGTGCCCCTGCGCTGTTGTTCAGAGATTTTTACAGCAGTATCTGTATCGGCCGCACATGCGCAGAGCCTGCCTCACATACCAGCTTGTCTTAATAGTGGGCATGTCCGACTGAACTCCTCAGTTCCTTCTCTACCGTTCCCTGCCAGAGTCAGACCTACCACAGACTCGTTAAAACTTTTTCACTTACTCATTCTACATCCTTTTTCCCCTTAGTTTAACACTCTAGTTACTAGATAAGTTCATCCCTTAAAAAAAAAAAAAATTGTTCCCACCAACGCTAATATGCCTGGTTCCCCAGGATTTAACCGGTGCACTACATACAGGGACGCCGTTCCTATCTCGGATGGTCACTCCCGGTGTATAAAATGTCTGGGGGAGTCCCACATTCCTCAAAAATGTGCCCATTGTTCCAAATATAAATCCAGGGCACGTAAAGACAGAGAACTCCTCCTGAAAATGATTCTTGGGCAGAAGTCACTCGGACCTGCTTCTGACCCAGGTACGGGCTCCTCAGTGAAGCACAGCCCTCCCGCCTCCAAAAATGATAAAAAACGAAAACGCCTGCCTCCCTCACCCAGAAGGGACACATTGCAAGCAGAAATGCCGCTGAGCAGATCTATTTCTTCTATGCAGACCTTCCCCCGGCATCGTGCTAATCCCGCCTGTGGCTGCGGTGACAGCACAAGCTCCTGGTGCCAAGGCTTCAGGCTTCAAGCTGCCTGCCTCTCTCATGGCACCGTCCGGCACTGCAGTGGACATGGTGCCAGCACAGAGGACCTTGCTGGAACAGACCCGGGCTGCGCTAACCTTCCTGGCATCACCAACCTCCGCGCGCAGGATGAGGCTATACTGCCTCCCCCACCAACACTGTCGGATGATTTCTTAAAATTTCAAGACCTCTTCAAAAGAGCCACCAATGAGTTGAGGATTAATCTGGAGGAAGTTTTCTGAAAACCAACATAAGTTGACTGACATCCTGCAACCTTCCTCAACATCCAAGATTGCCTTACCTATAAATCCAGCCATTATGGATCCTGCCAAAACCATATGGCAGACACCGGCTAGTAGCACAACTAACTACCTGTAAGCAAGCTAACTGGAAACATTTTATTCCTTCCAAAGAGTCTGAGTTCCTTTTTACCCACCCAGCACCAAACTCACTGGTAGTAGAGGTAGCTAACCAAAAGAACAAACACCAGTTCCCAGGTCTACCCCAACTGATAAAGACAGTAAAAGGCTGGACCTGCTTGGTCGTAAAGTGTATGCTTTGTCCACAGTACAATTCTGGATATCTAATTATGCAGCCATTCTGGCAAAACATGACCACAGAAATCATGAGAAACTCATGGACTTTAATGATGACATTCCAAGGGGGGTGGGGAACACCATCAGTTTAAAACCATAGTCTCTGACGGACAAATCATCTCCCATACCACACTACAAGCTGCACTTGATGTTGCTAAGACAGCTGCGAGGTCCACTGCTACAGCAGTCGTGATGCATCAAACTTCATGGCTTTTATCGTCTTCTTTTCCTTGCGAGGTTCAGAATACCATAGAAGATCTCCCTTTTGATGGTGAAAAACTATTTGCCAGTAACACCAGCGATGTGCTTCACTCCATGAAGGACTCGAGAGCGACATTACGGTCTCTCGGTATCCAAATCCCTGTAAATAGGAGGAGACAATATAGATACCAACCTTATCAACATCCATGCTACCCAGTGTATACTCAACAAAGTCATAGACCACATGAACAACAATGTCCGTGACCAAGAGGTCAACGTCGCCGCACCAGTTCATTGGCTCCATGTCAACCCCCTCCCACTAATAAGCAAATTTGAAGATGTGACTGACGGTATAGAAAACATCATCCCTAATTCAGTGCCCATCCCCCCCCCGCCCCCGTCCCTTTTCAGGGACCCCTCTCACAAACAACTGCTCCCCCAAGAGGTGCATCACCTCCTCCAAATAGGAGCACTACAGCCAGCGCCTGACCAACACAGAGGAAAAGGGTTTTACGCCCATTACTTCTTAACACACAAGAAAACTGGGGGATGGCGACCCATTCTCGACCTCAGATGTCTCAATAAATTCGTTAAATAAAATTTTAAAAAAAAATGGTGACTCTTGCAACCATAATTCCAGCACTGGAGCGGGGAGATTGGGTTTTCAGCCCTCGAACTTCAGGATGCTTATGTTCTTGTGACCATACACCCAGCCCACAGTCGTTTTATTCGCTTCGTTCTGGGCTCACAACACTACCAGTACGGGGTCCTACCTTTCAGCCTCTCAACTGCACCTCATATCTTTTCCAAACTCCTTGCAGTCATAACAGCTCATCTCAGAAGGCAGAGAATCATAATTTTTACTTACCTCGACAACTGCCTTTCAAAGCCCAGGACCTTCCAAGAAGCCATTCAGTCCACACAATGGACAGTCCAGTGTTTCCATGCTCTTGGCCTGCGAATGAACAAAGAAAATCTTCACTCACTCCCACCCAACAACTGGAGTTCATAGCAGCACATTTCGACTCACACAAAAGAATAGCATCTCTCCCACGCCACCTTTTTAACACTATCAACCATTTCATTCCCAAGCTGTGCAACAGTCCACAAGTGGCTGCACGAGCTTGCCTACAACTTGGAGGTCACATGGCTTCTTGCACTTTTGTAGTCAGGAACGCTCGCCTCTTTATGAGGTATTTCCAAAGCTGGATTCCACTGTCTACAGACCGAATGTCCATGGTCTGAACAAACTTTCATACATACCTCCCAGAGTCTAGGACTCCCTCCACTGGTGGACATTGCTTCACAATCTTTGCTACGGGTCCCCATTCTGCAGGACATCCCATTTTCTACATGCACCACCTGCCTTTATAACTGGACAAGATTTACACACTGGTGGGCTGTCACAAACACCGCTCCCTTTTTTCTGTGCCTCTCCTACTAATCCTCGACTATCTATTAGAGATTAAATTCTCTGGACTCTCCCTGAGTCCCATCAAACTCCATGTGGCCACAATTACAATGTTCTATGATGTCATTGACGATAAGACTATCTTTGCTCATCCCATTACTAAGCAATTCCTTAAGGGACCCCAAACCTATACCCAGACATCAAACCGCCTAATCCATCTTGGGACCTCCCCTTAGTCTTAACATGCCTAACCCAAAACCATTTGAACCATTAGCCACATGTTCCCTCCTACATCTCTCTATGAAAACTGCATTTCTGGTAGTGATTGCCTGTGTGAGACGCACAGGAGACATTGCAGCACTCATGGTAGATCCGCCATGCACCATATTTTTAAGGACAAAGTCACCCTACGCTTACTCCCCGAAATTCTCCGAAGGTGCAATCATTTTTCCATGTCAATGAGCCTATCCATCTCCCTACCTTTTCCAAACCACATGCGAATTCCTTTGAATCTACGATGCACACTTTGGACATGCACAGAGCTTTGTCCTTCTACTTCGACAGGACTAAAACCTTTAGGCATTCCGACAAGCTATTCATCCCCATTGCGAAATGCTCTAAGGGCTCATTTATCTCTAACTACTGACTTTCCAACTGGATCTTGAGTTGCATTTGTCTCTGTTATCAACTACAGAATGTGGTGACTCCTACCTTTATCAAGACTCACTCCACCAGATCCATGGCGGCCTCAGTGGGCTTTTGAAAATACATTTGCAAAACGTTATGCTCTTACACAGGGACCCATCACCGATACACATGTGGGCAGAGCTGTTCTATCTACTGCATTCCTTCCAGATCCGAAGTCCCTACCTCCTTGAGAGAGACTGCTTTTCAGTCACCTACAGTGGAGCACCCACAGGGACACCTCTCGAAGAAGAAGAGGAGGTTACTTCTTCTGATGTTCTTTGAGGTGAGTGTCCCTGTGGCTGCTCCACTCCCCACTCTCCTCCCCTCTACTTTGGAGCTGCGGTAGCCTCCGTTGTAGAGAAGGAACTGAGGAGTTCGGCCGCACATGCACACTATTAAGACAAGACTGGGATATGAGGCAGGCTTCACACATGTGCGGCCTATACAGGTACTGCTGTAAAAATCTCCGAACAATGGCACAGGGGCACACCAACACCTACAGCGGAGAACCCACAGGGACACCCATCTCAACGAATGTCCATTACTGCACAGGCGAGTAACCTCCTCTTTTTGAGTTTGAGCTCACCGAAGATTTCACTGTTAAGCGAAGCTGGTTGCCTGCCATATTGGCTATTCTTTCTGCACTTCGGGATGGTTTGTTCCTGCACCCTCAGTAAGGCTTCTTTAAAACACAGCCAGCTCTCCTGGACTCCTTTTCCCCCTCATATTAGCCTCCCAGGGGATCCTGCCCATCAGTTCCCTGAGGGAGTCAAAGTCTGCTTTTCTCAAGTCCAGGGTCCGTATTCTGCTACTCTCCTTTCTTCCTTTTGTCAGGATCCTGAACTCAACCATCTCATGGTCACTGCTGCCTAGGTTGCCACCCACTTCTCCTTCCCCTACCAATTCTTCCCTGGTTGTGAGCAGCAGGTCAAGAGGAGCACGGCCCCTAGTCTGTTGCTCCAGCACTTGTACCAGGAAGTTGTCCCCAACACTCTCCAAAAACTTCCTGGATTGTCTGTGAGGTGCTGTGAGGCATCTCTCTCAGCAGATGTCAGGGTGATTGAAGTCCCCCATGAGAACCAGGGCCTGTGATCCAGAAACATCTGTTAGTTGTCTGAAGAAAGCCTCGTCTACCTCATCCTTCTGATCCGGTGGTCTATAGCACACGCCCACCATGACATCACCCTTGTTGCTCTAGCCTCAAAACTTAACCCAAAGACTCTCAACAGGCTTTTCTCCAGTTTCAAACTGGAGCTCTGAGCAGTCCTACTGCTCTCTTACATACAATGCAACTCCTGCACCTTTTCTCCCCCGCTTGTCCTTCCTAAACAATTTATATCCATCCATGACAGCACTCCAGTCATGTGAGTTACCCCACCAAGTCTCTGTTATTCCAATCACATCATAGTTCCTTGACTGTGCCAGGACTTCCAATTCTTCCTGCTTGTTTCCCAGGCTTCTTGCGTTCGTGTACATGCACCTAAGATAACTAGCCGATGGCCCTGCTTTCTCGGTATGAATCAGGAGGCTTCCCATCTGGTACCCTCCTCCTTGTGTTTCCTCCCGGTATCCCACTCCCCCACTTACCTCTAGGCTTAGGTAACCATCCCCTGGCGAACCTAGTTTAAAGCCCTCCTCACTAGGTTAGCAAGCCAGTCTGCAAAAATGCTCTTCCCTCTCTTCGTTAGGTGGATAACATCTCTTCCTAGCAATCCTCCTTCCCGGAACAGCATCCCACGGCCGAAAAATCCAAAACCCTCTGTCCGACACTGCCTGTGTAACCACAAATTCTCCTCCACAATTTGACAGTCCCTACCTGGGCCTTTTCCCTCAACAGGGAGGATGGATGAGAACACGACTTGTGCCTCAAACTCCTTTATCCTTCTTCCCAGAGCCACGTAGTCCGCTCAAGGTCATTCTTGGCAGTATCACTGGTGCCCACGTGGAGAAGCAGGAAGGGGTAGCGGTCCGAGGGCTTGATCTGTGTTGGCAGACGCTCCGTCTCATCCTGGATTCTAGCTCCAGGCAAGCAGCATACTTCTCCGTCCCCCTTAGGAGGGAGTCCCCGACCACCACCACCTGTCTCCTCCTCCTAGAAGTGGTGATCATGGAACCCCCATCCCTAGGACAGTGCATCCCATGCCTTCCGGCCGATGGGGGTCTCCTTCTGATACCTTCCCTCAGAGGGCTCTTCCAAATCCTTCTCTGCAGTAGTATCTGTGGAGAGAACCTCAACACAGTTTCGCACTTCTGTCTGCACTGGGGGTACATGGGTTCTCCTCTTTCTTCTTCTGGAGGTCACCTGCTGCCAATACTCTTCCCCATTCTGCACCGCACTTTCTGATTCTTCAGCATGTTTTGCTTCTAGAACCAAATACTGACTTCTATCCAGAACATCTTCATATTCTCTGATGGAATGCAGGGTTGATACCTGGTTCTCTAGTCCTCTAACCTTCTCTTCCAATATGCAGACCAGCGTGCACTTCATACAGACAAAGTCGCTTCTGTCCTCTGGGAGAAAGACAAACATGGCACAATCTGAGCAGGTCACAACAGCTGATTGCTCACTATCCATGTCTTCCTTCTAAGAGGCTCCTCAGATGTTGTATGATTAACTTTCCAGTGTGTTTTTGTGTAGACATGTCCTAAGTCCCCCAGGGAATCAACCACAGAGCCAGGGCCTCTGCTGGGTACTCCGGGAGGTAGATACCCCACTCTGCTCACCATTTCCTTCGTTAGTGCCTAGTACTCTTTAGGCCATGCAGCATGCTCCAGTCTCATTGGTTTTATTTTCTGCAGAATCTTGGCTGCAGGACACAAAACTGTTCTCAGGTTCTGTCACTGGCTGTGCCCATCCTGGCAGTTCCAAGAGGACCCAATCCCTCCCTTGCACCTTTTTTTGGTCTGGCAGGGAGAGTTAACGGGACATTAGTCACCAGCTGATGAGTGTGAGAGAGGAGAGAGTGCAGGAGCCCCTACAGCACAGTATGCCACAGCCCTATAGTGAGAACACACTCCTGGGAGGTGGGACTGGGAACCCTGTTCAAATCCTTTCGTCCCTCTTCCGGGGAGGAGGGAATTGGGCCTGGGTCGTCCATATCCTAGCTGGGTGCTCTACCCACTGGGCACCTGCCAGCTGCTGCTCAGGGCCCAGTCCAGTGGGCACCCTGTAAGCACACCTACGGAATTGGGCGAGCTAGGCAGCTGAATGCCTATTTCCCCTGGTTTGCGAATCACTCTGGGGCTTTTAGGTGGGAGAGGGACATCCAGACACCTTCAGGGAGGCAGCAGCATGCATGCCCAGAGGCAGACATTTCAGTGCTTAGGGCCTTTTGAAAACCTGGGTGCTGAGTGAGTTTAGAAACCACTAGGGCTGGGTAGGAGTTTTATGGATTGTAGTGGGGGGCGCCTAGGTAGCTTTGTGGATTCCCCCTACCAACCCTAATGTGGCTGGGGGAGGATTTCCTCAGTGCAGGCATCATAAAGCCATTCTGTGGGGGCCCCCCTCACAAACCCTGGCATGGTGAACGAGCTTGGGGCAGGGCTGGGCTTCCAGGCAAAGATGTGGCCTGTAGGGCAGCCTGCAGAGGCTGCCATAGCTTATGCAGGTCCTGTCTGCATTATGTCACAGGTCTCTCCAGCTCCTGGAGCAACCCATGCTCTGGAGGGTGCCCGGGTGGTTTCAAGCCACCTTTCCCTCTGGAACCTGTGAGTTCTGTGCTACACCTTTTAGAGACAGAGCCCAGAATCTCATCCGTGCTCTCCTGAGATCTCCAGCACAGTTCTCTAGAGTCGAGGGCTTTGGATAGTGTAAATAAGCTTCAGTAAATATCGGAGCGGTTGGATGCTTAGATGAACACCACTCACCTTCTGATCACCCAGCTAGACTCCTACCCTGGTGGGTTAGACAGGAAATGTTACAAGGGAATCTCTAGGCATTTTAATAAGTCTTGACAGGATATCCATATTTTACATTTGTGTCAGTCCAAAAATCCCCAATGCTCGGAGCATTTCATTTGCTTTATTCCAATTCCTTCTATTGAGAATATTTAACTTTGCCTCATTTGAATACAGTTGTACCCGAAGGTCTGAAACTCACATTTAGCCTTGGCAAGATGGAATGTGTATTAGCCAAAGACCATTTCCTCCAGTACATTATTAAAATACAGAGACATGAAGTTGCTAATTATTCACAGGGCATTTTAGTGGGTTGGGTGTCTTATTAGTGAGCTTCTAATAGGAGTGCTGAGTCACTGGGAGAAAATTGCAGAGCTATTTGCATATCTTCTAAAAGGGATCTCTTCGTTAACACCAGGTTGCTGATTAATAAACATGGAAGATAATAAAGATCCTAGTGTGGGGCCTCTGGGAGCGATATGTATTTAGAAGTTCAGCTCCTATTGAGAGGGGACTGCTTCTGCCTTCTGGTTAGTGAAATACCTTCTGATGTGTATAAAAAGATCTTCTACACTTTCCACAGTATGCATCCGATGAAGTGAGCTGTAGCTCACGAAAGCTTATGCTCAAATAAATTGGTTAGTCTCTAAGGTGCCACAAGTACTCCTTTTCTTTTTGAGAATACAGACTAACACAGCTGTTAACTCTGAAATCTTCTGATGTAATCAGTTAAGGCAAAATTCCACCATTGGAAGTGCTCATGTGTCTCCCTCTTGCAGATAATAGGAGCCACATGCAAGCATCTGTGTTAGAGGGCTTATTCCTTCACCCACTTACTTCCCTGGTCCTTCTCACATGAACAGAGAGCAACAATACCCGAAGTCCAAAGGTGCAAACAATTCGATGTTTATTGGGGTGAACTTCCAGCAAGCATGATTCCAGTTTCCTTCCTTAGTGTCCCCCTTCCCAGCTCTGACACCACAGAGCCTTACACCTGTGTCCCTGTTCCCATTCCTGCCCTTAGCCAAACATGATTCCAACTTCCTTACTCCCATTCCCATTTCCCCCTTTAGCAAAACATGATTCCAATTTTCTTACCTCCATTCCCTGTTCCCATCTCACACACCCACATGCCCACCCCCACCCACACCCCGTCACTTCCTCATTGACTACAGATTATATAGTAAAACTTGAGTTCTGCTTAGCTATACCTTAACCAATCATTTTCCTGAAATTTAACGAACCAATCCTAACATATTGTAACATGATTATGTAACCAATTATATCCCACCACCTTAATTAGTTTACACCCAGCAAAATTAATTATACAGCAGACAGGAACAATCACAGAACCAGACAGAGATTATACAGACAAACAATAGCAAAGTGGGAACTATAATGACAAGACAATACAGAAGTGAGGATTTCACATCCCAGCTATTGATAAGTGAGTTCTTGCCAGACAGGATGCTATCAAACTAAGTTTCCTTTTACATTTTCTAGGCACTTCCCTTTCTCTGGAGGTGATAGGAATACCATCCTGTCCTGACAGTGCCTAACAGCCCAATAGCACCTTATTTCAGTGTGACTAGTTTGGGATGTGAGGAAGTGACCGGTCGCTTCCCAGCTTATGGCTGCCTCTGCTGCTTAGCCAAAGGCCTGAGCCTAAGCACAGGGCCTCAGACTGTCACAGTAAGAGAAGGCCCTTACACCGGCAGACAGTGATTTCTTTCTTTTATACCTCTAACACTAGCCAAGCGATAAGAATACACCTAAATTCTTAAAGTACAGGCCTTTGCAGACAGGCTTGAATATCTATATCCTAACAATCTGATTTCAGAATTTGGCCCTTAGGGCGGAGAGGCATGAGGTATGTAGTCTGATACTGCAAGATAAGCCGACACTGGTGTTATCAGGAGTTATGGAGTAACCACCATTGCTTCCAGCAGGCCTGCCAAATTAAATAAGCAACTGAAAATAACTCCAGCCATGCTTTGGCTGGCTCACAGTCTGACGGCCAGATCGGACTCCTGGCACTCACCTCACCCCACGCGGAAGGTTAGCTACAAGAAGTCACTCGGTTCTCTGACTCAGTCTCCTGCTTTAATGAGCCCATATTCCTCTGGGAAATCATCCTAGGGTTTAAAGATTAGATTGCGAGCTCCTTGGAACAGAGAATGTTTGGAAAGTGCCTGGCCATCAATAAATAAGGAGAGGTTTGAAATGAGTACAAATGTTGGAGGTGTTGCTGGGAAATATTGAATTCATGAACGAGTAAGAGGGTGTAAACTGAAATAATCTCACATCGCGTGTGAGCACCAAGCTTCCGGACAGAGACATAACTGCTGCTGACCACATCCTTAAGAGAGAGGGTTGAATACTGGGGATAAAATAGATCAAATAAGTTATACTATGTCTTGTTCCATTATCCATCAAACAGACTTTGATCAGCTCTGGAGCAGGTTCTCTGAGAAGCGGTGCTGAGAGGGGAGCTCTCTTGCAGTCCCACTTGGCTGACTGAGGTCTTTTTTCCAATGATGAGTCAGACTGCTAATCAGCCATGCCATGGCAGCAGCAGCAGAGTTAGGTCTCCTCTAGAAAGGCAGCCAAAAGGGGAAGAAGGTGTGGGTCCCTGACCCCCAGAATGGGACTGAGATGGGGAAGTAGGTTGCATCTCATAAAGAGGGGTGGGTACACTCACTGCGTGGAAGAATCCTAAGGACACATGGTCTGGGTTTTAACCAGGCCTCAACTTTATTAGTCAAATTACATCCAAAGTCCCTGTTGGGGGGCAGCCCAGCAGAGTCACCTGCGCCCCACTGATCTGTTGCCGGTTCTGGAAGTGCTCCCACCACAGGGGGAGCCAATCGTCACACTAGGAGGTTCTCTGGGCACCACCTGTTTGCTAACATCCTCCCCCTTTCAGGGGCTGAAGCAAGAGTGATAAACAATTAAATCAACTCCTTGCATACAATATTATTGTCTTATAAGAGTGCACAGAATGAGGTCTTTTCTGAAAGCTAATGCATCCCATGAAGTGAGCTGGAGCTCACGAAAGCTTATGCTCAAATAAAGTGGTTAGTCTCTAAGGTGCCACAAGTACTCCTTTTCTTTTTGTGGATACAGACTAACACAGCTGCTACTCTGAAACTCTGGTGATGGATATTCTTGTGAAATGTCTATATTAACACCATGTAAGGAATTATGGAGACTCGTTAATATTAGGCTGTCCGGTCTACATGGACTGTAAGGAATGTCACAGCTCTCTACCAGTCTGCTTTGTAAATTAAGCATGGTGGAATCAGAAACAACAGAAGCCCCAGAATGATGGCGTCTCATAGGCTTCATGCTGCTTGTTAGCGAAGGGAGAATTTCCTTTAGGCCATCTGGTGGGACTTTTTGGAGCAGGGGTATCTAAGCTCTATCTCTGTTCTCTCCATGAAGTGTCAAGCAGCAATGCTGTGCAGCTGAATGATAATTGTGAAGTATTTAGAGGTCATAAATTATTTTACAGTGTATGCAGAGATCCCTTTACCCACCACTGACATGCAGCCACCTTGGGAGATAATATAACAGCTGTTTAATTACTCAAAAGGTAAAACATGACAACTCATCCAAGAGAAACTGGGAAGATTTTAGCAAGAGAATGCAGAAGAGTCTTGAGTTCTTCCTTTCCAGCTCTTCACTGTGCTATCCTTGGGTGAGTTATTGAAACTCTCTTTGCTTGGCTTTATTCTCAGAGTCTGGGTGACTTCTTGCTTCTGGTGGGGCTGGAAATGCTGGCAGGACATCCTGTCCTAAGGTATTGGGGCCCCTTTGCAGGCTCGAAGCCAGAGGTGCAGCAGGACATGACAAATATTGGGGAAAGGAAAGATTCCCAAGCATTTTAGACCCTTTGAAAAGGTTTCCATATGGAGAAGGCCAATAGCGCTGACTAGAGACTGAGACTAAAAACTATAGACTAGGGCTGTCGATTAATCACAGGTAAGTCACGTGATTAACTCAAAAAATTAATCGTGATTAAAAAATTTTAATTGCGATGAATCGCATTTTTAATTGCACTGTTAAACAATAGAATACCAATTGAAATTTATTAAATATTTTGGATGTTTTTCTACATTTTCGTATATATTGTATTCTGTATTGTAACTGAAATCAGAAAGTATATTATTTTTTATTATAAATATTTGCACTGTAAAAATGATAAAAGAAATAGTATTTTTCAGTTCACCTCATACAAGTACTGTAGTGCAATCATAGAATCATAGAAGATTAGGGTTGGAAGGGACCTCAGGAGGTCATTTAGTCCAACCCCCTGCTCAAAGCAGGACCAACCCCAACTAAATCATCCCAGCCAGTCAAACCAGGGCTTAAAAACCTTTAAGGAAGGAGATTCCACCACCTCCGTAGGTAACCCATTCAAGTGCTTCCCCACTCTCCTAGTGAAATAGTTTTTCCTAATATCCAGCCTAGACCTCCCCCACTGCAACTCGAGACCATTGCTCCTTGTTCTGTCATCTGCCACCACCGAGAACAGCCAAGCGCCATCCTCTTTGGAACCCCCCTTTAGGTAGTTGAGGGCTGCTATCAAATCCGCCCTCACTCTTCTCTTCTGCAGACTAAATAAGTCCAATTCCCTCAGCCTCTCGTCATAAGTCTTGTGTCCCAGCCCCCTAATCATTTTTGTTGCGCTCCGCTGGACTCTCTCCAATTTCTCCACATCCTTTCTGTAGTGGGGGGCCCAAAACTAGACGCAATACTCAAGATGAGGCCTCACCAGTGCCGAAGAGAGGGGAAGAATCACTTCCCTCAATCTGCTGGCAATGCTCCTGCTAATGCAGCCCAATTTGCCATTAGCCTTCTTGGCAACAAGGGCACATTGTTGATTCATATCCAGATTCTCATCTACTGTAATCCCCAGGTCCTTTTCTGCAGAACTGTTGTTCAGCCAGTCGTTCCCCAGCCTGTAGCAGTACATGGGATTCTTTCATCCTAAGTGCAGGACTCTGCACTTGTCCTTGTTGAACCTCATCAGATTTCTTTTGGCCCACTCCTCCAATTTGTCTAGGTCACTCTGGACCCTATCCCTACCCTCCAGCGTATCTACCTCTCCCCCCAGTTTAGTGTCATCCACAAACTTGCTGAGGGTACAATCCATCCCGTCATCCAGATAATTAATCACAGCATCATAGAATATCATGGTTTGAAGGAACCTCAAGAGGTCATCTAGTCCAACCACCTGCTCAAAGCAGGACCAATCCTCAACTAAATCACCCCAGCCAGGGCAGTTTGGTCAAGCCTGACCTTAAAAACCTCTAAGGAAGGAGATTCCACCACCTCCATTCCAGTGCTTCACCATTAATGAAGATGTTGAACAAATCTAGCCCCAGGACTGACCACTTGATACCAGCTGCCAACTAGACATTGAGCTGTTGATCTCCATCCATTGAGCCCAACGATGTAGCCAGCTTTCTATCCACCTTATAGTCTATTCTTCCAATCCAGACTTCTTTAACTTGCTGGCAAGAATACTGTGGGAGACCCTATCAAAAGCTTTGCTAAAGTCAAGGTATATCATGTCCACCGCTTTCCCCATATCCACAGAGCCAGTTATCTCATCATAGAAGACAATCAGGTTGGTCAGGCATGACTTAACCGGTCTGTAGTTCCCCAGATTCTCCTTCTTCCCTTTTTAAAGATGGGCACTATATTGGCCTTTTTCCAATCATCCGGGACCTCCCTTGATTGCCACGAGTTTTCAAAGATAATGGCCAATGGCTCTGCAATCGCATCCGCCAACTCCTTTAGCACCCTCCAGCTTTTCTAAATAGTCCTGAATCTGTTCTTTCACCACTGAGGACTGCTCACCTCCTCCGCATACTGTGCTCCCAGTGCAGCAGTCTGGGAGCTCACCTGGTCTGTGAAGACCAAGTTAAGAAAAGCATTGAGTATTTCAGCTTTTTCACATCATCTATCACTAGGTTGCCTCCCCCATTCAGTAAGGGTCCCACACTTTCCCTGACCCCCTTCTTGTTGCTAACATACCTGTAGACAGCCTTCTTGTTACCCTTCACACCCCTTGCTAGCTGCAACTCCAATTGTGCTTTGGCCTTCCTGATTTCACCCCTGCATGCTCTAGCAATATTTTTATACTCCACCCTAGTCATCTGCCCAAGTTTTCACTTCTTGTAAGCTTCCTTTTTGTGTTTAAGCTCACCGAAGATTTCTCTGTTAAGCAAAGCTGGTCGCCTGCCATATTTGCTATTCTTTCTGCACATCAGGATGGTTTGTTCCTGTGCCCTCCAATAAGGATTCTATAAAATACAGCCAGCTTTCCTGGACTCCTTTTCCCCCTCATATTAGCCTCCCAGGGGATCCTGCCCATCAGTTCCCTGAGGGAGTCAAAGTCTGCTTTTCTGAAGTTCAGGATCCATATTCTGCTGCTGTCCTTTCTTCCTTTTGTCAGGATCCTGAACTCTACCATCTCATGGTCACTGCGGACCAGGTTGCCACCCACTTCTACTTCCCCTCCCAATTCTTCCCTGTTTCTGAGCAACAGGTCAAAAGAACGGCCCCTGGTTGGTTCCTCCAATAATTGCACCAGGAAGTTGTCCCCAATACTCTCCAAAAACTTCCTGGATTGTCTATGAAGTGTTGTATTGCTCTCCCAGCAGATGTCAGGGTGATTGAAGTCCCCCATGAGAACCAGGGCCTGTGATCCAGAAACATCTGTTAGTTGTCCGAAGAAAGCCTCGTCTACTTCATCCTTCTGGTCTGATGGTCTATAGCAGATGCCCACCACGACATCACCCTTGTTGCTCTTGCCTCTCAACTTAACCCAAAGACTCTCAACAGGCTTTTCTCCAGTTTCATACTGTAACTCTGAGCAAACATACTTCTCTCTTACATACAGTGCAACTCCCCCACCTTTTCTCCCCCGCCTGTCCTTCCTGAACAGTTTATACCCATCCATGACAGCACTCCAGTCATGTGAGTTACCCCACCAAGTCTCTGTTATTCCAATCACATCATAGTTCCTTGACTGTGCCAGGACTTCCAATTCTTCCTGCTTGTTTCCCAGACTTCTTGAGTTCGTGTACAGGCACCTAAGAAAACTAGCCGATTGCCCTACTTTCTCAGTATGAAATAGGAGACCTCCCCTGTTGCAATCTGTTTGTAGTGAAAGTGCATCTTACAAATGTAGATGTTTTTGTTACATTACTGCATTCTAAAACAAAACAATGTAAAACTTCAGAACCTACAAGTCCTCTCAGTCCTACTTCTTGTTCAGCCAATCGCTCAGACAAACAAGTTTGTTTACATTCACAGGAGATAATGCTGCCCTCTTCTTGTTTACATTGTCACCAGAAAATGACAACAGGCATTTGCATGGCACTTTTGTAGCCGGCATTGCAAGGTATTTACGTGCAGATACGCTAAACATTTATTTGCCCCTTCGTGCTTCAGCCACCATTCCAGAGGACATGCTTCCATGCTAATTACGCTCGTTAAAGAAAATGTGTTAATTAAATTTGTCACTGAACTCTGTGGGGGAGAACTATCTGTCCCCTGCTCTCTTTTATCCTCATTCTGTCACGTATTTCATGGTATAGCAGTCTCAGATGATGACCCAGCACATGTTCATTTTAAGAACACTTTCACTGCAGATTCTGACAAAACGCAAAGAAGGTACTGTGCCAAGATGGCCGATGTTAGTATGGTGGGTCCTGGGCTTTTCTTGGCAGGGGGGCTAAGATGCCACCCCTTGCCCCTGCTCTTGGGCCGCTGAGGTCCCCGCTAGTGGCCCAGGAAGGTGGTAGAGAAGGGAAGCGGGGGAGGGGTCTGGGTTTGCTCCTCACTTTGAGCCCCAGCCCCTCTCAACACCTGCAGGTTCTTACCCTCTTCCCCCTTGAGTGGGGAACCTTCCGTCCTTAGATGCTGAGGGAGGAAATCTTCCTCCCCTGCTGGCGTAGGGTCTCCCTTACTTCGGTTCTCTGGTCTCTCAAATCTTACAACACACCTCCAAACTCCAGTCCTCTCTCCTTCCTCCTCCTCTCCTGACTGCCTGAAGCAGGGGGTTTTATTAGGTTCCTGACAGGAATTAATTGACTACAAGTGCTCCAATTAACCTGTAGCAACCCTCCCTAGTCTACAGGGACCCACGCCTTAATTAGTCTAGGGCTTATATATTTCCCCTCTACCACTCTACCACTGCTCCCTGGCCCTCCTGTATCACAGTACCAATGTGAGATTTCTAAAGATAGCTACAGCACTCGATCCAAGGCTTAAGAATCTGAAGTGCCTTCCAAAATCTGAGAGGGACGAGGTGTGGAGCAACACTCCAATGTGGAAACTACAGAACCCAAACCACCAAAAAAGAAAATCAACCTTCTGCTGGTGGCATCTGACTCAGATAATGAAAATGAACATGCTCGGTCCGCACTGCTTTGGATTGTTATCAAGCAGAACCCGTCATCAGCACTGATGCATGCCCCCTGGAATGGTACTTGAAGGGACATATGAATCTTTAGCACATCTGGCAAGTAAATATCTTGCTACGCCGGCTACAACAGTGCAATGAGAACATCTGTTCTCACTTTCAGATGACATTATAAACAAGAAGCGGGCAGCATTATCTCCTGCAAATGTAAACAAACTTATTTGTCTGAGCGATTGGCTGAACAAGAAGTAGGACTGAGTGCACTTGCAGCCTCTAAAATTGTACACTGTTTTATTTTTGAATGCAGTTCTTTACTACATAATTCTAAATTTTAAGTTCAACTTTCATGATAAAGAGATTGCACTGCAGTACTATACTTGTATTAGGTGAGTTGAAAAATACTATTTATTTTGTTTTTTTACAGTGTAAATACTTGTAATAAAAAATAAATATAAAGTGCGCTTTACACTTTGTACTCTGTATTCTAATTGAAATCAATATATTTGAAAATGTAGAAAACATCCAAAAATATTTAAATAAATGATATTATATTATTGTTTAACAGTGCAATTAATCGTCATTAATTTTTTTAATCGCTTGACAGCCCAACTATAGACGTTTTAAATCATTTTGTAGCATGGCTAGAACCCTATTGAGGGGCTTTCTCTGTGTCCAGCTCTATGGCTTTTAGAGCCATAGCTATCAAGTCTGGTTTAATTTCTGTAGAGCCCTTTTGTGCATTTCCAGAAGGTTGGGTTCAAACGTCCATAGAAGGAAGTGGAGGAAGGTTCTGATTTCATCAGATTTCCTCCCTCCTATTGTCAGTAATGCTTCCTCTCCCACTCCCATAAAAGGTTTTCTGCAGAGGTCCTGTCACACCAAGACGGTGAATCATTCTCTTCAGCTGTGCTTGTACATTTACCATCCTATATAGCCAGAAAGACTGGATCCGGGATGTTGAGATTCAACTATATACAAACTGCTCTCACTCCCAGGTCCCTTGGCTCCCATTATTTATTCACCCAGTGCTGATTTATAGAATCATAGAATATCAGGGTTGGAAGGGACCTCAGAAGGCCCTGGGGTTTTTTCGCCTTTCTCTGCAGCATGTGGCACGAGTCACTTGCTGGAGGATTCTCTGCACCTTGAAGTCTTTAAACCATGATTTGAGGACTTCAATAGCTCAGACATAGGTGAGCGGTTTTTCGCAGGAGTGGGTGGGTGAGATTCGGTAGCCTGCATTGTGCAGGAGGTTAGACTAGATGATCATAATGGTCCCTTCTGACCTTAATATCTATGAATCTAGTCCAACCCACTGCTGAAAGCAGGACCAATCCCCAACTAAATCATCCCAGCCAGGGCTTTGTCAAGCCGGGCCTTAAAAACCTCTAAGGATGGAGATTCCACCACCTCCCTAGGTAACGCATTCCAGTGCTTCACCACCCTCCTGGTGAAATAGTTTCTCTCCATCTACACCACAGGCAGATATTCACTCTCGCGGTCCTTATCTGTTAGCTGAAATTCATCTACTAGTTAGTCAGTCATCCCAGTGCCTCAGTAACAAAACTGGGATTCTCAAAGGATCTTAAGGGAATTAAGTGCCCATATCCCATTGGAAGGAAGCTAATAGGAGTAGGGCAGCCAGTGTGCAACTCCTTGGAGAATCCCAGGGGATAATAGTAACCAGCTCCCTGTCAAGGTGCTGCAGTTGCCAGGAACTAGCTGGAGAACAAACTGGGACTCATTGTCCCCTGGCAGCAAAACGCCATACATCTAACAGCACTCCTGAGGCAGCGCAAGTCTCTCTCTTGACAGCCGCATGCCCAGCCATTTGCCATTTCCAGAGCGCTCTGAACCGCAGCTCTGCAAGGTCACGGTGTTTAATGTGCAGAGCTGATTCTCGGGTGTTCAGGACACACCTCGGATTGAGAAGCCCCTCTGAAGCAGAGAGACCGGGAGAGGTGCCTGCGTCAATCTGCCAGTCACCGCCGTTAGGTTACAGGCCAGCCAGAACCCTGATCAGTCAGAAACGTCACTTAAGAAAGAGATGGGAAACTGAAGAGAGCTACAAATGTATTGCACCAGCTTCATGGCTGCCCAACTGGCTGGGCCTTCAGTTCTGCTCTGATTACCAGGTCTGCCTCTCTGAGGTGCAGGCTGCCCAGTGGCTTTTGGGAAATGACTCCTGGGTTCTATCAGTGCACAGCGGCTGCAGCAGATGTCAGCGCAAAGCAGTTCTGATGCTCACAAGCCAGTGGGTTCGTTAATGTCCATCTCAGATGTCTGGCAACTGGAATTGTCAACTAGGTCTAGTCTTGTAGGACAAAAATAAGTGTTGTAATATTTATGCCTCCACACAGGGCCACTGCGTTGATACACAACAGTTCCAAGTCTTGACAGGTTGTCACAGTGTCATCCATCCATGGTGTTTACAGGGCTCTAATCAGCTCACCAGCTATTAGCGCTGTCTCACAATATCATGATGCAATGCACACCTGAAGTAAGCTCTGCTTCATTTAATTGTTCTGGTGACAGAGCCATGGAGATAGGCACTGTGCTGTGAATGGCAGACTGGATTTTAACTCTCTCATTGACCCTTCCATGCCTCATTTTCTGATGTTTGCTGGCTACCACTGGCAACGCAAACAAGATTATTCAGTTAGGCTACATCTATACTACAGCCAGATCAACGCTCTGGCAATCAACGCAGGTGTGGTCAATTTAACAGGTCTAGTGAAGACCCGCCAAATCGACCATAGATCACTCTCCAGTCAACCCTGGTACTCCACCCTGAATGAGGAGAGTAAGGTAGGTCAACGGGAGTGTGTCTCCCACCGACCCGCTGCGGTGTAGACACTGCAGTAAGTCGACATAAGCTATGTCAACTCCAGCTCTGTTATTCATATAACTGGAGTAGCGTAACTTAGATTGACTTACTGCGGTAGTGTAGCCATAGCCTTAGCTTTGAAGGGCTGCTCCTTAGAAATAGGCTGAATTTCTTTCTGTGGGCTCGCTATATTGTGCTATAGTGACACACATTCCACAAGCAGTCCCACTGAAGAAAACACGACTCCTTAGAGATTAGGATACTGCTAAGTGGGAGTAAGTGTGGCAGAATCAGGCTCTATGTATTTGCTACAAATACACTGTTAAACCTGGAACAGTCTTACATACATGCCAAGGTGTTAGATGCCTTAGAAATATCTATGATAGCTCTCTCCAGCTGGTAGAATCTTTCAACATGGAAGACGTTTGGAAAATCCAACCGCTGGACCCATCATAGAGCATTAGGCTTATGTAGCCTGACCACCCCCTTCCCCCCCAAATTGGCCATCTTTTGGCCATCACTGGTGATGACTGGTGAACCTTAAGGAAGGCCCTGAATTACAGGAAAAGAATTGATCCTGGCTGTATGGTCACCCAAAGGTATTTTCGTATGTCAAAGGGAAGAAAGAATCCTGGTGTGAGAATCCGGCATAAAACCTGTTGTAATAAAACAAGTATCTAGACTCAGGGTAAAATGTTCACAAGCATCTAGGAACCTAAGACCCACTGTTAAATGGGAAGAAGCTTTGATAGCCCAACCACGTCTAATGTAATTGCCCACTCTGTTATCACAACAAGGCAGACTGTGGTGTGCTGGCAAGCTATACAAGCACAGAAGCCTCATGCTGCACAGCACAAGCTAGGCGAGGCCATTTTTATATGAAACCCCACACCCTGCTCTGTCCTAACACTCAACAAGACGCGTATGGAAGTGGTGTGACATCATCCCACCAAGACTTGGGGCTCTTGCACAATAGCCACCTGTGCAGCTCATTCTTTGTTTGGATGTACTGAGGAGGTTCTCTTAGGGCAGATTCAAGAGCTTAACAAGGGGTTCTGTGTGTGTGGCACGTTGAAAGAGGTCACAGCCCAGCTTAGCGACGGCTCTGCAAATGTCTGAAGGTGAAAGAAAGGACAGTTCTTGCTGTGGCTGAAGGGTCTTTGCAAAGAGCTGGCTGCTCCATGGCTAGTTTTATGGAAGGGTGGTCACTCACACAGGGCAATGACACTCGTGTGCACTCAGGACAAGGGGAGAGACTAGTCATTCTGCACCAGCACTCTGGAGACCTTGTGTCCCAAGCAGATCCCATGCCTTGTGGTTCCTCCAAGCTGAGCATGTGTTGGGCTCACAGGTAGAGAGACGAGGCCCAGAGGAGGTGACTGTGAATGAAGCAGTTCATGACTCCTGGGGGTCGTTGCTCAAGCAAAGGTATAGTAGCCAGGGAGAAGCTAGCCTAGGAAAGGGAGGGAGACCAGGTCACCCAGGTGGATCGGTTGAGTGGGGATGATGGAGTGCATACCCTCTCTGCTCCTGCTTGCATTGTACCTCTAGTCTTAGCATATTCAGCCAGAACGTTCCTGGTGTTCAGAGCACCCCTTTGAGAGCTCTCTGATCACATGAACTATCATGTCAGTATCATAAAAAGAACCCAGAGTCTTTGAGCTTCTTGGAGGTCAGAGCAGTGATAGGCCTGGGTCAGCTTCAGAGATTCCAGGGGGCTTCAGATAAGCACCCACAAGTGTGCCTGTGTATTCAAACTTTTGGAGGGAATCTGTCAGTCTCTGTTTGTCCATCTGTCTGGCGTTTATACAAGGTGATGGACACAGAATAGAATCCAACAAGTCTTAGTTCCATTACAAGGGCCAAAATAGGGAGGCTATTTTTTTTCTAGAGAACGTTAATTAAGCTAATAGATAGGCCCCTCTTTAAACAACACAGTATTGCCAAGCAGCTGCCTAGAGAAGTCTGGCTGTTCATCCTTTGGACTGTGTGCGTGCTCTTGCCACTGATCTAAAGATAGGGCCAGGAGCTGCTGACGGTACATACACAGTGACTGACCCAGGCCGCCTGCTTGGACAGACAAAGCACTCTTAAGTGTGTACAAGGGCCCTCCATGGCTCTTCCTCTTGCAGCACCATGAGTCATGTTGGCCACGTGAGCGGAACTCAGTTACAACTGAGACGGATTCTTATTCACTCCACAGAGACCTCTTGCTGTGATTGGCATTTAATTCATCTTCATTAGGAAGCCAAGGAATCCTTAGGGCTGGCATGGTGACTGCATTGTAATCAGCCAGCCTGCCTCTCGCTCAAGTTACCCATTCCAGTTAAAGCTCCCATCGCACTGCCTTTCATGAGACCTTTTTAAAAAGCCTGAAAACAGTAAGAAAATGGGGAAAACCCCCTTCAGTGTGTAATTCAATTGGTTTAATGCATTAACAACAGAATAACATGGTCCTTCCCGAGTGAGGGCTACAGCAAGGGCTAAATGTGATCTGTACCCTGCCTACAGCAATGGGGCCCTGATCACAGTGCAACTGTGATACACCTAAAAAGGGGTCAGAGTGGATAGGGCAAGTCACACGTGCAAGAAGGGATGACCCATTTTGGATCCAGAGTCCAGTCCCCTTGCAGTTCAGACCCCAGCTTGGGGTTTGCCCATTAGAAAGAGGTGCCATTTGCAAATTTCAGATTTGGGTCCGTGGTCAGATTTTGGGATGCCTCCCCACTTGGGGTTCTTTGGATCTCTGGATCTGCTTGGCTCTTTGATTCTGGTTCATTGCTACCTGCAGACGTGAGCCATCTGAAAAAGGTGGGATGTCTGCAGGGTCTGGGGCCATTTGAGCCATCCCTGGTTACAGCCATGCAGACCTGTAGCCTAGCCATTGGAAGCTGAATGCTGCTACAAGTTCACGAATTCACACACATTGTATGCATTGACATCCCATAATGTTCTCTTCCGTGATTGCTTGGGATTCTTCCCAAGTCATAATGACCGCTCTCTGCACTTGTCCTGCCCTATAAGGGTGCCACCATCCCACATAGGAAGTTCTGCTGGATCATTCTGAACTTGGGCAGTCCTGTTCCCTTCATCCACCAGATTATTTTGGCGTGAGTGAAGGAGCAGAAGAACTCCCAGCTGAGCATTCCCGAAGAGGGTTTGGCCTTGCACGTGGAGGGACACGTCCCTGAGGACCTGGTGTAACGCCGACAGATCCTGGTCATCGGCAGGCGGGATCAAACCGGGGACCTCTGGAACTTACTGCATGAGCCTCTACTGCATGATCTAAAAGCCAACTGCTTGTTAGCTAAGGCTGTAGAACAGTCTCATTTTACTCTCTTGAAGTTGTCTCGGGGCCACTAGATGGGCCAGAAGGCCACACCCAGGAGGTGTGTGGGTTACAGTGGCACCAGAATGCAAGCAGCGTGCCAAAAACTTTGCAGGAAACAAAAAAGTGTGTCTCATGTTCAGTTTGCAGTGCCTGCACGGGGGTCAATGTTCAGGCTTACAAGCATGCCACCTGCCTTGGTGCCACCCAGAAAGCAGGGCACTACTGACTTTCGGTATGAAAGGAAGGGCAGCCCCACTCTCAAAAGCCACTGCGGAGCTGTTCCACCTCTGCCTCCGACTGCCAAGTGCTCGGAGGGCCCTGTGCTGCATGGAGGGCCCCATGTGTGTCTCACTCCTGGCTCACTCCCGCCTCAGCCTGGAGAAGCAGCTGCTGGATTTGGACTCCCAACAGAAACATAACATCAATCAAGAGAGGCGAACCAGAGCATCAGTAGGAAGATGCAAATCAGCCTCTCTCTGCCTTCCTTCTACCTTCCCTCGTGTACATGACTCAGACCCTGGTAGTGTGGTAGGCGGCAGAGCCATGTGATCAGGAGCCTCCCTGCACCCTTCTTTCAAAGCCCCCTCTTTAGATTTAAGGAAGTTTTCCTTGTTTGTGTTTGGTTTCCTGGTGATGCCTTTAATGGCATCATCTCTGACCTCAGCCCTGCTGCATCACTGCTTGGGAGATAAAAAACCCACCATCATGTATGGGCAGCGGCAGACCTTTGCTTTGTCGCTGCTGAACCGGCCGGTGTTATTTCTCATGTCTGAGACATGGCATTTCTTCCCTGCTGGACCAGTGTTTCTCTCGGTGTGGTGCAGTAAATTGTGCAAGCTCTTCTGAGATCTGACCTGCATCACACTCTATCTGTGAAGGATGCTGAATCCCCCACCACGGTAACAAGGCTCCTGGCTTGATGAAAGGAAGAGCTCTAGCACCGGCCGCATTTCAGAGCAGTGCACTTGAGAGCAGACCTTGCAGCTCGCAAGGAAGCAATAAGAAGAGACATAAAAGGATCTGGCCCAGGGGAGCTGGTGGTGATTATGTTCTCAGAGCTTCATTTTGATTAGCTATGGCGTCTTGAGCCCTCACCCGGATCACATACTGACTGCGTGTGGGTTTCATCTCTGAAGAAGAGTTTGATTTGTCTTTTCATGCTTTTCCATCTTTTTGTGCTTTCACAATATGTTATTAGGCAATTTTCCACGTATAGGTGAATCTCACCAGTCTTGAAAGCACAATGGAAAGTGTTATTTTGAGAGCTGCTTGAAGTTTTTCATTTTCAATGAAAAAAAGGGCTTGTTCATAGAAACAAAAGTTTTCATGGAAAATCTCCATTTTTTTTGATATCTTCTTGCTTTTTGATGAAAACTAAAAGCCCAAAAATGTTTAAGGGCAATTGTTTGTGAGGAAATCAATAGTTCTTACAACCAGCGTTAGTTATTTTGTTATAAACCAGTAAAGATGATCTGAACTTCAAAACAACCTGTAATTCAACACATGGTCATGACTCGCCTTGTCCATTAATCACGTTGAAAATGCACTCAGTTACCTGAATTGTCAGCCAGATAGACGGTGCCCCCAAACAAAGTCAGTTTAGACTAATCAAGGAGTAAATAGATTTAATATAGAGATTGGGCCAGCCCTAATCCTTGGAGCCAAACACCTCTGAAGTTTGGGAAACTCTGTGTCTGGATTTCTTAGCTCAGGCCTTCTCTGATTGGAAGAAAAGCTATGTACCATCTTTTTCTTATGACCTGCCACTTCACAATGCTCATGTATGTGCTGCTAGCTGAAATGTATTGTTACCCTAGTGGTCTGTCTGTGCAAAGAAAACATTCCCTTTTTCTGGGCTTTGATGTTTGACCCACTGAATATTGAAAAGATTCTTGTGATTTTTAGAAGGAATGTGGGCCTTGGTATTGGGTGAATGCTGACCAAGTGTAATGATCAGGTCCAAGGCTGACCAGGTCCAAGAATAATGTAGGTTTGGAAATTTACATGCCCAGATCTGCTACATCAGATCCAGATGCCAGGATTCAGATTTAGATCTCTTTCCCTGCTGGTTAAAAAAGATCCAGAGGTTATAGGACATTTGGTAACTTGCAAATCTCCCTAACAAAAATGTTGCTTTAAGGAACACACTGCTGTGCATTTATTATGCAGGTCTCCTTGTTCCACAGAAATGAATTGTAGCCTGAATGTCAGGCTGTGGTTTTCACCATTGTACCATGAGGGGGCAGTGTTGCTTCCTGCATGCTCTTCCGTTTGCTTGACTGGGCATTTTGTATCCAAACCATTTCTGATGCTAAAGAGATTGTCTGAGCATATGTGCAGCCTCCCCAACAATATTGTGTGCTGTAATACAGTACGCTCTTCTTCCTATGAACGGAAATGCAGAGCGTGGTTTTTACTGGAAAAAAGAAAAGGAGTACTTGTGGCACCTTAGAGACTAACCAATTTATTTGAGCATAAGCTTTCGTGAGCTACAGCTCACTTCATCGGATGCATATGAAAGCTCATGCTCAAATAAATTGGTTAGTCTCTAAGGTGCCACAAGTCCTCCTTTTCTTTTTGCGAATACAGACTAACACGGCTGCTACTCTGAAACCTGTTTTTACTGGAGACTTTTCTTCTGTAATTCAGAAAGAAATGGTCCGTTGTTCCAAGGCATTACCGCACAAAGCTGCGGAGAATATAGGGACAGCAAAACACGGCGGCGGGCCCACGCCTCAGAGAGCGAGACAGGTTGCCTACTTTGCCCCTTCTTCAGCCCACTGGTAAATAGCACTGCAGGTTCTGTTCTCAGGCGGGCCTAGAAATGCTTGCAGACCCCTGCCAGGAGCACAGGCTTCCTCAGCGGCCAGCCCTGCCTATCCAGAGTCACACCTGGAACTTTGCCCCGAGGGTGGAGTAAACTCAGATGCCCAGCTGATCTCCTGGTCCCTCTAAGGGCTCTGGGCTGGGTTTGAGAGAAGCTCAAGAGCTGTGTCTGTTAACCCTTGGCTCCACAGTGAGGCCATGCTCCGTAATGCTCGTCACGTACCCATATCTTTTCTTTAATTACTAAGGGATCTGATTGCTCCTGGTTCTAGGTTAGCCTGAGCCACACTTCTGAGAACTAGCCGTGACCTGGGCAAACTGGGATGAGGAATCTCCTTCCATGTGCTTTCCCAGAGCTTTCCCTGCGCAGCTCCGAGGCACCAACGTTTCAAAGCATTGTGTGCCTGTGTTGTGCTTGCGGGGGAGGGGCGAGGTGGTAGTTGTTTTGATTACACCGTGATGTTGTGTTCGACAGCTACTTGAAACAGTGACAGATTAGCAGGTTGCGGGCCCGCTAGCAGTGCAAGGAGGGCGGTATGGCCCAGTTCGCCGTACCGGCAAAATATTTACAGCTGTTACGGCGTGCCGGAAAGAGGAGCCGCAGAACGGGGGGCTGCTGGGTGGCCCCACACCGGCAGCTCCTCTAGCGCAGCTGTACCACCCCCAACCCGTCCACGCAGGGTCCCCCCCGTCCGACCAGTCGCCCCCCCGGAGGAAAGGGCTGGTGGCAGTGCAGCCACGCCGGAGGAGCTGTGCCCAGTGGCCCCACGTCCTGCTCCTTTCGCCGCCGTAGTTCTGAAGGCCCAGTGGGAGGAGGGTAGAGCCCCCTCCCCAGGTAAGGGAGGTGGATCATACAAAAGGGACGGGAAGAGCGTGGGGGGCCCCAGGCTGGGGGTGGGGTGGGGAGGAGTCATGTGGAGGGTCACGTGAGGAGGTCACATGCCCCCCCTGGGTCCCTTGTACCGGTAAGAAGTGGATTCCACTTGCACCACTGGGGCACACTCAGGAGTGAGTCACCAAACCCTAACAACAAACCGAGTGTGAATACATGCAAAATGAAAACCTTGTTCTCCTGAGTCTTAGGAGAATCAGAAATGAGCAAAGTTTCCCCACAGGGTGCAAAGAATGCAGACTCAGACATCCTCTCTCAAATCCCAATGATTGGCTGCCCCGATGGTGGTGTCGTCAAGCAGACATGTAGGTCTTGTCGATACACTGAAGTTGGATCGATTGTACTTGTATGGTTACACAGGTAGAGTTCTATCCGCAAAACCCTCCATGTGGACACTCTTATTTCAGCACAAGGGGCTGGTTGGTTGTTTTGTTTTGTTTTTGTTTTAGCTCTAACTTCTTCCTAAGTGCCGTAAGCTGAAAAAATAGCGGGGGAAAAACAGAATAAGTCTGTCAAAACGGGGAGTTACACTGGTATAACTACCGTGCTAGCCATTTATAAGAATCAACTGCATATAGTGATCAAAACCATTGGGACAAAATCATTCCCGTACTAACCTATATTCCACTTGTAAGAATCAACTGCTTATAAGAATCAAATAATCCGGGACGGATGTGATTGTTATAAAAGGAGAGCACTGTCCCAAAAAAACATAGACAAGGCTTTGTAGTGTATTATAACTTGTAACGAGGTTGCAAAGAATGCTCAGAGTAAGCCAATAGCCTGCAATATTGGTTCTCAGTTAACTCTCATAAATATGGCTTTTCATTATTAGGGCTAGACGTACCTATAGAAAGGGCAGGGTTCCCAAACTGGTATGCTAGAAACTCAAAAAAAAAAAATCATTCCGTTTCAACGGAACAGTGGGCATGTGCACTGTGTCACACTAGCTTGAAAAGCAAACTCCCCTCTCCTGGCCACTTTCAGCCACGATGGCAGCTAATGCTCACCTACCAGGCTGCCTTTGTAGCTGTATTGAGCAATATATTGCATGCTGCGGCTGTGCAGATGGGGCGCAATCCTGCCAGCTGGTGTTTCTACCAGGCCTGTCATTCACCTTGTGCCAAATGGCACAGACCATGTTTCTGAGGGGAACTTATGAAGTCCCATATCACACAGCCTGGGTGCCTCCTGGCTGGAAGGACACAGGCACATGTGCCAGCTCAGAGAGGCTGCAAAACCTGCAGCTGCGGGGGGTGGGAAGCCTCACATCAAAAGCCCCCCCCCCCCCGGAAGCTCTTGCAGAGCTAGAGCTCCTTCTGCCTCCCTTCCCTGCAGAGGGTGGGGGCATGGACCGGTGGGAAATTACCTCCTGTCTCTGCAGGGGAGTTGGGGGTGGGGGAGTCAGGTAGGTCTGGTGGGTAACAGCCTGGCTAGCCTACAGAACTAAAGAGAGCCAGCTGGCAGCAAGCCATGCCTCTTCCTTGCGGGAGAGCTCCTGAGCAGACTGCCCAGCATTGCAGGCGTCGGGGTTCCTTTCCATCGATACCGCACAGAACTGGCTCGAGCCCCCATCCAGTGACCTGGGAAAATTACACCCCTGAGCACCTCTGAGAGACAATACTTACCCATTCGCAAGCACAGAGTCTGAGTGTAGAGAAGAACCTTTTAATAAAAGGAGGGAAGTCACCTGACGTTAATTAGGGAAAATGCCAAAAGCATGATTCATAATCAGAAACCTGTGAGCAGGATGCCCACCCCAGAGTGTGTGGGGCACAGCCTTCTGCCTCGTGTTCTTGAGTTCTACAACTACGGTTCCTTTCTGCACCCCACTCTCAGCGGTTGTCCTTGGTCAGGGAGGACCCAGGGTTCAGAGGTGCATAGGTGTGAGTTCACCTCCCACCTGGGGAAGAAGGCACCTGGCTCGCTCTGCCATCTGATCACTTGCTTTGGCTAGCGCCCCACCAGCCGCTGCTTCTCACCACTGGCCGCCCCGCCAGCCACTGCTCCTTGCCACTGGCCGCCCCGCCAGCTGCTGCTCCTTGCCACTGGCAACCCACCAGCTGCTGCTCCTCCCTGCCCCACCAGCCACTGCTCCTTGCCGCCTGGCTGCCCCACCAGCCGCTACTCCTCGCCGCCCCACCAGCCACTGCTCCTCGCCACCTGGCCACCCTGCCAGCCACTGCTCCTTGCCACCCCGCCAGCCGCTGCTCCTCGCCACCTGGCCACCCTGCCCTGACCTTACACACACGCACACACACACCAACGCCCTCCTTCCCTATTACACACACACATCTCACCAGCGCCCCCTTGTCTTATTACAATCACCACACACCCACCCTGCCACCAGAGTCCCCTGTGCATTTCTACACACACACCCTACCTGAACCCCCCTGCCCTTTTATACACACACACACCCCACCTGAACCCTCCTGCCCTTTTATACACACACACACACCATCTGACCCCCCCCCCCCCGTCCTTTTTCCCGTATACCATCTTCTCTTTAATGGTCCCTTTTTACGTTTTCTCCCAGAGCTGCTAAAATGTTTTGTGTTTTTCTAAATTTCAGTTTTGTACAAAGGAGGCAAAGTGACCTTGGACTCACGTTCAGCATTCATTCAGATTCAAATTGGCAGGAACTTTGAACTTAAATTAGACAAGTTAAACAGTCAAGCCATTGGCTGTAGATCAGCAGCACATACCAAAATATATCAAGATGTAATTTATGACATATTAAATTGCTTCTTGTAATTCGAGTAACTTGAAAGCCTGTCATAAAGATGGATGTTTCACTGTGTTTCTTCTGATGCACTGTCTAAAGACATGCCATGGTTAGAAGGAACATTTTAATCCACATTTTAGGCTTCCGTAGCCATTTATTTTACTATATTGTTTAGAAATACTTCAGCCTATTAAGGTCTAAAATAAACATGCCCAAAAGGAGAAATTTGCATGTGATATTTTAAACACCAGGTTTTAAAGAAGCTGGTATCTGAACCAATAACATCTGGGAACCACTGATTGTAGTCAAAACATTTTAAATATACCAGACTATGTTGTAGAAACACAAAGCTGGTAATGACAGCTTACTGTAATAATGCATACTCTAGATTCAATCTAAAATATAAATACCTCACTACCTTCGCTCGGGTCATGGCTTACGTCCCACTGTGATGATAGGTGCAATGTGGCCAAGCTACAGTTGCCATGGGAACCACCATCCTGCCTTTTCTGCATTTAAACATCTTACCCTTTGGGTGCGCTTATCCCCTGGCAATGAACGTGGTGTAACCACCTAGGTCGAGGCGCTGGCGAGAGGAGATAGAACGTTGCTGTACCTGCATTTGTGTTTGGTTTGCACTGAAAGGCCTTTGAGAGCCGAGACTGGTTTGGAGGGACTTGTTCTCAGCCTAGAGAAGAGAGACGGCCTGTGGGAGCTATGCCGCTTGGTACAGGCTGCTTATGGACAACAGCTTAAACTGGAGGGCTCAGGAGATGCATCAGGCGTTTGCTATAAGAGCTGTGCCTGGTTTAACAGCTACTGAGAAAGGTTAGGGGCTAGAGGACAGGGACAAGATGTCAATGATGAGCGCGGGGAAGAATTACAGGAGCTGCTAGCAGGGACGCAGAATTAGTTATTCTGGTTATTGCTTATTTATTATTTTAGTCTGGGGCTTTCCCGGAGGGGTAGACAGGTTGGATGGAAGTGGCACTATTCCAGGGGTTCTCAGGACACATTTTTGGGTGGCTTCAGAGTGCGGCCACCAACTCTCGCTGGCGGCTCCTCTCACACTTTTCCCTAAAATACTTAATTAGCTTTAGGAAAAACAAATAAATAGGCACAGACACATGTCCAAGTCATTGCCATTTATTTATTGCTAGCTAGTAAGTCTGTTGTGACAAGTGATATTAACAAACATACAAGTATCACTTGTCACAGCAGACTTACTCAGCCCTGGCAAGCCTGGGGACAAATTAAGCCCCTGATGGGGGGTTGGGGGAGGCAGCAGGGGCCAGGGACAATGGGGATGGGTGGGTGGGGGGCCAGTGAAGCAACGGGAGCTGGAGCCTGAAGCCCTATGGCCAGGGGCGGGGCCTGGGGATGGAGCCCAAAGCCATGTGGCTGGAGCCTGGGATCTGCTGCCATGCAGCCATAGTCTGGGGGTGGAGACTGAAGCCCCAGAGCCAGAGCCTGCCACCCTGCCACCCCAGGGCTGAAGCCCAAATCCTGGGCCCCACTGCCCCAGGGAAGGTGGGGAAATCATGGGCTGCCTGCTCCACCAGCGTTGTGCTTCCTGGGGGGCAGGGCCCACCCCCTGCTGGTGGCCCCAGCAACCAACACCAAGGCGGTGAATCCAGGAGCAACAGGGAGAGGAGGAGCCGCTACTTCGCCCCCTCAATCACAGTTCAGGAGGCTGAAAAGCCCCTGGTGGCCACATGTGGCTGCCTTTGAGAAATACTGCACTATGCCCAAATAAATCTGTTAGTCTTTAAGGTGCCACCGGGCTCCTCGTTGTTTTTGTGGATACAAACTGACATAGCTACCCCCTGATACTGCACTATTCAGTCTATTACACTGGTCCTGTCAGACTCACTTCACTTTTGCTTGTGATTCTAAGTAGCTTTTTGCACATAGCTTTGTTGATACAAAGCAAATCACACCTACTATGGGTGAACCCAAGTGAGGGTAGCTAGTGGCCGATACCAGTAGAAATTGGGTGCCCAAACTGTGTCCCGATCCCAGAACTGGCAGGCATAGCTGAAAAGACACACCAATATCAACATGGAACCAATGGTGGGGAGAGCACCATGTTGTAGAATGGACTTACAGCTGAGATTTCACAGTGTTATCCTGGTGGTTGTTAATGGCTGCCATCCAGTGACTCCTGGATCCAAAGACAATCGCAGACCTGGTGAAACCCCCTTTGTCAAGTTAAATAGATGGCATGCTCCCTTTATGTAGTGAGGTGACTGGAACAGTAGAAGCCACTGCCCAAGGCAATGGGCCACATGGCAAGGCTGAGCAAAAATTGACTCAGGTATATTAACAGGGGCTTCCCTTTGACTGGTTGGACAATACAGGGGCTAGGATACTGGTTGCAGCTGTGTGTATCCGTGTATGGGTATGTCTTCACTACCTGCCGGATGGGCGGGCGGCGATCGATCCAGCGGGGATCGATTTATCGCATCTAGTCTAGATGCGATAAATGGACCCCCCGAGCGCTCTCCCGCCAACTCCTGTATTCCTGCGCCACGAGAGGTGCAGATGGAGTTGACGGGGGAGTGGCAGCAGTCAGTCAGCTCACCACAGTGAAGCCACCACGGTAAGTCGATCTAAGTATGTCGACTTCAGCTCCGTTATTCACGTAGCTGAAGTTGCGTAACTTCAGCAGTTGCGTGACAAAAAGCTGGCAGATAGGAAGAGAAGCAGAGGCGAGTGTGGTCCTGAGTGGAAGCCCAGGGATGGAGTTTCTGGGACGCCGAACTCTTTGGAGTCATAGCATTTAAGACCAGAAGGGACCCCCAGACCAGCCATTGTATTTGTCTCTGTGCCAGTACGAAAAGTGAGGCAGCTCAGGAGAATGAGAAATATTCAGCCCACCCCTTCTTCCCCTCCCTAAACTTGACATGTAGCTTGTGTTTTGTGCTTTGTTCTACAAAGCCCTGGGGCCACAGGCAAAGGGTGAAATGGCAGGAATGGTATTGCCAGCAGCCAGAGCCTCAGACAGGCATTCAGGAAGTCGTATTTTGATGATTATTTGCATGGTGAAGTTCTAAGTTAAGGTCATGGCTCCCTTGCCACCCTCTCCCCCACCAACCTTAACTCTGCCCTCTTTGTCTGGTGCCCCATCCCATCCCCGGCAGAGATTAGGGGACTGTATCCTTCCCTAGTATGGAGAAGACTGTTTGGAAAGTGCACAAGGGAAGCCCTTAGGTCTTGACTTTACTGAGATAAAGGCAGAGTTGAGCGACCATGAGCTAGCGAAGCCCAAACTATACTCAGCCACATGGCCCTTGCTAAACCAGCCCTCAAGGACTTCCCAGATGTTAACACCTTTTCACCCTCACTTCAAGGAGTCCCTCTGGGACTCCTTGGTTAGCTCTGACTGAGCCTTGTGGTGCACTGTGATGCATGCCAACCTGCTGCTCGAACTCCGAGCAATAGCACACAGTCTGGGGTGAATGCCAGAGCAGACATGGGGTTCTTCTGGGCAAAGGCGTTAGAAAGGGGAGAAACTCTTTTATATTCCCCTTTTTTCCAGTCATAGCTGGAGGAATGTCAGCAGGTGGAGGGGTCAGTAGCAGCCATAAGCATGTTTTCTAAAACTCAGACTTTCTGTGATTTTAGAGCCAAGAGGGGCCATTCTGATCATCTCCCTGGCCTTCCTGCATGGTCAGACCAGCAAATGGGGATCCTGATCCCACTAGCTGCAGCCACACCCTCCTCAGACGGGACAGAGTGAGCTGGGACCACTTATTGCAGCTAATCCACACCTCAGCCCATCTACACCTGGCCTAGGGAGAGTCACTGAGAGCACAAGAGGAGGAATGATGGACTCTGAGGAGCACACCTATGAGCTGAGGACAATACGGGGAGTGTTGGGGAGTTCCCGTCTCTGTACTCCACTTCAGGGGCTCTGTACAACCCTCTGCCCCACAGGAGTATCGCAGGGGTGTGAAGTGGCCCCTTTCGCTCAGTGAGACGGTCTCAGATGAGTCAGAACTCCCCCAGGGAGCTGAAGACAGCCTGGCACAAGTACTTGAGATATATATAATGTTCCCCTCGTCTCAGTAGGCGTTCTCCTCTCTACCTCAGCCTCTACTGTGGAATACTAATTTGCAAGACAAGCTTCCTCTGCATGTGGATTTTAGAGCTATCTGAAGAACACAATCAGCCCCTTACTGAGGGAAGGATTTGCCCCACAAAGTACATCCTTTTCCTCTGTTGTGTCTTGCCACTACTCAAGATAATCTCACAGTGCATGTGCCACTGAGAGTCTTTTGAAAGTTGGAAGCAGCTCATTGGAGGCGGGGGGGCTGTCTGTTGGAAACCTCTTGATCCAATGGCCCTGCATTTGTGCAACTAATCCCAGAGCTGCCATTGGATCACAGCACCTTTTAAGGCGATGAGGAATTCAGGGCACTTTGAAACCCATAAGCAGCTTACCTGGGGGAGTGGAGGGCCCCTGTATTTCAGGACCCTCGAACAAGTAACCCCAAATTTGCATCACGAATACTACCCAAATCCCAGTTGTGCACCAGGGCACACCTCTCCATCACTCAGCTGCCAGCCCCACCCTCCCACTTGTCACCCTAGCCTCCGGCAAGCTTGGCGGGGCTATGAGCAGGCGGGCAGGAGGTGGCTGTGAGGAGAGCGTGTACCACCTGGGGGAAGGAAGGGACAGAAGATGGAGATGAAGAGTCCTTACCCCAAATCTGGGCCTAGGGTCTGGGGAAGGGTCTCCACTCATCCATGTGCAGCACATGAGGCTAAGCCGTGTGAAGTAGACCTTTCATCCCAATGTCAGGTTCTCAGTTCAATGAGAACACCCCAGTGGAGATGAATGGACTGCTGTGCTGGTCTGTCTGGTGCCGTTTGCACAGTAGCAGCTAGTACCTCCCAGCTCATTCAGCCCACTTCACCATCCAGGCTTCACATCTCTGACACAGCACTGTTCACCACCTGTCCCCGGGCAGATGATGTGAGGGGTGTAAGTTGTGGGGTGCTAACCTGGCTCAAAACATGCCACTCACATTTCCAAAAGGAGCCCCACTGTGGTTCCAGCCAGCAGGCATGGGCAGGATGTATGCAGCAAACAGCTCTCCAAGGACAGGATTTTAATTCATGGGCCTTTACTTCAAAGGAATGTATAAATCTTGCAGTTTCTTTCTGCATAATACCTCTGAGGTTATCCACTCACACAGCTACCCCTCTCATCACCTCATGTCTCAGTTAGTGCCACATCCTTCTCTCTGCCCTTGACAAATGCAATCTTTCCCCATTCATATATATACAGAAGGCTGCTGCAAACATCATTTCCCTGTCCTGGTGTTGTGACTATGTCACGCCTCTCTTTGCATTCTTTCACTGATTCCCTCTTTTCTATCTTACCAAATATAAGGAGCTCTCCTTTGCCTACAAACACCTTGACAACCTCAGATGCACTGAGCTGACCATTATTGTCTCATTGTTTCCTTGTGTTCCTCTGTTGATCAGTGTGTATCCATCTGTTATCTCTTATCTTACACTTAGGTTGTAAGTCACCTCCTTTTGTTCTGTGTTTGTACAGCGCCTAGCATGACCGGTGTGGTCAGATGTTGATAGATGGTTGGCTGCGTGTGTGTAATGGCCCCAGCCCTGCACAGATAGCTGGCACCGCAGACCTTGAGCGAAACACCCAAGATCCGTTAAGGTATGAAGGCACCCAGCCAGGTTTATTGTCGACAAAGCATGGTACTAGTATCCCGCAGACTCTACCAGACCACTAATACATGTGTCAGGGTTCCTTCCCCACTCTGAATTCTGGGGTACAGATGTGGGGACCCGCATGCAAGACCCCCTAAGCTTATTTTTACCAGCTTAGGTTAAAAACTTTCCCAAGGCACAAACTCCACCTTGTCCTTGAACAGTATGCTGCCACCATCAAGTGATTTAGACAAAGAATCAGGGAAAGAATCACTCAATGCTTTTTTTGCCTCTGTCTTCATGAACAAGGTCAGCTCCCAGACTACTGCACTGGGCAGCACAGCATGGGGAGGAGGTGACCAGCCCTCTTTGTGGAGAAAGAAGTGGTTCGGGACTATTTAGAAAAACTGGACGAGCACAATTCCATGGGGCCGGATGCGCTGCATCCGAGAGTGTTAAAGGAGTTGGCGGATGTGATTGCAGAGTCATTGGCCATTATCTTTGAAAACTCATGGCGATTGGGGGAAGTCCTGGACGACTGGAAAAAGGCTAATGTAGTGCCCATCTTTAAAAAAGGGAAGAAGGAGGATCCTGGGAACTATAGGCCAGTCAGCCTCCCCTCAGTTCCTGGAAAAATCATGGAGCAGGTCCTCAAGGAATCAATTTTGAAGCACTTGGAGGAGAGGAAGGTGATCAGGAACAGTCAGCATGGATTCACCAAGGGCAAGTCATGCCTGACTAATCTAATTGCCTTCTATGACGAGATAACTGGCTCTGTGGATGAGGGGAAAGCAGTGGACGTGTTGTTCCTTGACTTTAGCAAAGCTTTTGACACGGTCTCCCACAGTGTTCTTCCCAGCAAGTTAAAGAAGTATGGGCTGGATGAATGGACTATAAGGTGGATAGAAAGCTGGCTAGATTGTCGGGCTCAACGGGTAGTGATCAATGGCTCCATGTCTAGTTGGCAGCCGGTATCAAGTGGAATGCCCCAAGGGTCGGTCCTCGGGCCGGTTTTGTTCAATATCTTCATAAGTGATCTGGAGGATGGTGTGGATTGCACCCTCAGCAAGTTTGCAGATGACACTAAACTGGGAGGAGTGGTAGATACGCTGGAGGGTAGGGATAGGATACAGAGGGACCTAGACAAATTAGAGGATTGGTCCAAAAGAAATCTGATGAGGTTCAAGAAGGACAAATGCAGAGTCCTGCACTTAGGACGGAAGAACCCCATGCACCGCTACAGACTAGGGACCGAATGGCTCGGCATCAGTTCTGCAGAAAAGGACCTAGGGTTTAAAGTGGACGAGAAGCTGGATATGAGTCAACAGTATGCCCTTGTTGCCAAGAAGGCCAATGGCATTTTGGGATGTATAAGTAGGGGTATTGACAGCAGATCGAGGGACGTGATCGTTCCCCTCTATTCAACATTGGTGAGGCCTCATCTGGAGTACTGTGTCCAGTTTTGGGCCCCACCCTACAAGAAGGATGTGGAAAAATTGGAAAATGTCCAGCGGAGGGCAACAAAAGTGATTAGGGGACTGGAACTCATGACTTATGAGGAGAGGCTGAGGGAACTGGGATTGTTTAGTCTGCGGAAGAGAAGAATGAGGGGGGATTTGATAGCTGCTTTCAACTACCTGAAAGGGGGTTCCAAAGAGGATGGATCTAGACTGTTCTCAGTGGTAGCTGATGACAGAACAAGGAGTAATGGTCTCAAGTTGCAGTGGGGGAGGTTTAGGTTGGATATTATGAAAAACTTTTTCGCTAGGAGGGTGGTGAAACACTGGAATGCGTTACCTAGGGAGGTGGTGGAATCTCCTTCCTTAGATATTTTTAAGGTCAGGCTTGACAAAGCCCTGGCTGGGATGATTTAGTTGGGGATTGGTCCTGCTTTGAGTGGGGGGTTGGACTAGATGACCTCCTGAGGTCTCTTCCAACCCTGATATTCTATGATTCTATGAAAGGACCACTTGGAGTCCTATTCCCCCAAAATATTCCCCGAAGCCATACACCCCCTTTCCTGGGGAGGCTTGAGAATAATATCCTAACCAATTGGTTACAAAGTGAACACAGACTCAAATCCCTGGATCTTTGGACACTGAAAAACATCAATCAGTTCTTAAAAGAAGAATTTTATTTAAAAAAAGAGAAAAGATAAAAATCCCCTCTGTAAAATCAGGTGGGAAGATAACTTTACAGGGTAACAAAAGATGCACAAAACACAGAGGAAACCCCTCTAGCCTTAGTTTCAATGTTACAACAAAACAGGGATAAACCTCCCCCCAGCAAAGGGAAAATTCACAAGTTGAGAAAACAAAGATAAACTAATATGCCTTGCCTGGCTTGTACTTACAATTTCTGTAATATGAGAGACTGGTTCAGAATGGTTTGGAGGACATGGATTGATGTCCAGTCCTTCTTAGTCCCAAGAGCAAACGAACACAGAAACAGAGAACCCAAAACAAAGCCTCTCTCCCCTCCCCCTCCCCCAGATTTGAAAGTATCTTTTGTCCCCATTGGTTCCTTTGGTCAGGTGCCAACCAGGTTATTTGAGCTTCTTAACCCCTTACAGGTAAGGAGGAATTTTAGGCTACCCTTATGGTTATGACAACATGTATGCCCGTAACAATGGACCAGCTCCGTGAACGGCGTGACTTTCCGTTCCTCCCTAGGCAGACAAAGACATGCCCTTTGAGATACATCTTTATACCCCAATACAAACAAGTTAGTACTGCCCCTCTGACATAGTTAGGTACGGGCCCCCTGACGTGGCTAGTTATCACCCATCACCTTGTACATGTTGGTTCGATCAAAACATCTCTACTACATACTGTCATCCTAACCTCATCTTTTAGGAGAGGTCAGTGTGTTCCTGTTATACTTGGAGAATGTTTTTGTACCATCCTTGATATCAGGATGTTCTGGTACCACTTGATATCGGGATGTGTTTGTGTGAGTACCCTGTGCCTAGCACTTCGTAGGAATGTATCTTTCTGCAATATTAGCCCTGTTCTTGCCAGATTCTGTGAGCAGGTCCTGCCTTATACCAGGCCTCTGATACAAGGGCTTATGTCTCAGGCTCTCTTTCTACTACAACAGGGTCCCAGTACATGACTGTTACGGTGTTATGGTAATACAAATTAATAATAAATATTCATGACTCTGATGTGAGGTGTGCTTGTTGCCCAACAAAGAGTAGTAGCCCTGCAACGTATGCATGAGTCACTCTGTAGCTCATCATCCAGACTTGAGCCACTCTCACCAAAAATATCTTGAACTCTTGCTTTCCCAGCAGGGAAGCAGATGCAAAATGCGAGCCAGATTGGAACTTGAGCATATGACATTAGTTTGGGGTGGATCAGTGCAATAGTTTGAGCCCAGTGTGTGCTCATTAATGTTATCAGAACCAGAAATGTCTGATGTCATGTGATTTTTTTTATGGGCACTGTATCTCAGGTACTCCTTATCAAATGGCCACGTATTGGTTCCACTATAATCGTAGCTCACGGATAGAGTCATAATGGATGAGCAGAGAGAAACAAAGAACTGCTTTAGTAGTGCAAGGACTTGCATGCTACAATATAAATATTCTAACCCTTGATTAAATGCCGTTAGCATATGAGGGCCACCTCAGTCACCCATGCAGAGATCGATCAGCCCAATTTTTAGAAAAGATAGTGAGTTTGTGTGTGTGGTTTTTGGGAGGGGGGTGAGGGGGTGAGAGAACCTGGATTGTGCAGGAAATGGCCCAACTTGATTATCATGCACATTGTGTAAAGAGTTGTCACTTTGGATGGGCTATCACCAGCAGGAGAGTGAATTTGTGGGGGGGGGGGGTGGAGGGTGAGAAAACCTGGATTTGTGCTGGAAATGGCCCAACCTGATGATCACTTTAGATAAGCTATTACCAGCAGGACAGTGGGGTGGGAGGAGGTATTGTTTCATATTCTCTGTGTATATATAAAGTCTGCTGCAGTTTCCACGGTATGCATCCGATGAAGTGAGCTGTAGCTCACGAAAGCTCATGCTCAAATAAATTGGTTAGTCTCTAAGGTGCCACAAGTCCTCCTTTTCTTTCAGCTGAAGAGGGAGGCCTAAATTTTGCCATTCAAGGTGCATTATCCCAACTCAGCTGAGATAAACCCTCATGTGAGCTATGCACTGTAAGTGTACCTCACCTGCAGCCTAACGGCACCTCAGAAAGACCTGAGGGAGTTCAGACCTGTCCGCATGAGCGGGGAAGGAAATGGCTTTCTTGTCCTGTGGAAAGTGTGGGGTTTTCCAAGGTTTTCTTGTTCTTTAGACAAGACCTTTCAAAGACTTTCATGAAAAACCTACTGCGAAAGACCTATCCCAGAATAGCCAGTGGCCTCTCCTTGGATGGTGCACCTCCGCGTTGCTACAGTGCGGTACACATGGCAGAGACTCCACCTCCCAATGGGAGGTAGGTGCCTAAATCCCTTGGAGGACCTGGCCTCAGTGACTGTAACAACAGGTCATATCCTGAGACATGCTGGCACCAGCGGTTCCCCTTGACTTCCTGGGGAACTGCAGTTGCTCAGCACTCTCAGGAGTGTGTTGAAAGCAATGAGAAATCCTCACCAATTATGGCCGCATGCCCTCGTATAAAATACACTCAACTAGAAGTTATGGGCTAGCTGCAGGAATCACTGGGTGGGGTTTTCTGGCCTGAGTTATCAGGAAGTCAGGCTGGATGATCATAATGATCCCTTCCGGCTTTAAACTCTCTGACAACGTAGATGGCAGGCACTGTATAAAGCAGAGCCACACGATCATTGTTGCAACTAATAATAAATCAATATATGCCACTAGAGGCATTCCTTTAATTGGTAGGCAGATAGGATGTCATGCCAGATATTTCTATCCAGATATTTCTATCCAGTCCCAGATATTTCTATCCAGATATTTCTATGCAGATTACTCTAGAGAGAGGTCCATAAAGGAGAATTTTGTCCCAGTGGGGAAAAAAAAGAAGTGACTTGACCCTGCCTTTTCCTTGGGTGAGCTGTTCATTCTTATAAACATAAGAGAGGGCCAAAGCCGCGTGCGTTTGTCACTATGGAGAAGAGGTAAATGGAATAGAAGAGCAACCTGCAGATAATTTTGCCTAAGGGACCAAGAGGATGTGAGAGGTTACTTACCTTTTTTTTTTTGACTCACCGTGGGCTAATTAAGAAATCAGCGTAATACTGTGAACTATTGAATGGTTAATGGAAGGGCAGCTAATGGTTATGATTTGTAATGTTAATCAATTAAGGAATTAATCTTTCATGAATTTAATTGGGAATGGTGCCTGAATCAGTGCATGGTAGGATGATTTCTGGAATATGAGTTATGGTTGTTTCTTTGTGACTCACATGTAGTTAATGGAGAGAAAGTACAATATTGCAGAGCTAATGCAGAATGGAACAGAGATGTAATGATCGCAGCTAGGAATGTTAATTGATTCATTCATTGAGAAGGTGCATGTGTTTGAATGGTATGTGATGTGATGTTTCCATAGCTGTATTTGGTTTTGTTAATATAGGGCTAAATCCTGTCAGATTCTGCTCTCAGTTACTGTGGTGTAAATCCTGAGAAAATCCATTAACTTGGTGGCACTACTCAAAGATCGACACTGTTATAAACGAGAGCAGAATCCAGCCATAAATAAACACTGCAAGATTCGGGCCACAATCCTTTGCAACTGTGGCTGTCTATAAAGACTGTGTATGGACTATAGGAGTTTCCTTTCATATCTTAAAAAGAAAAGGAGTCCTTGTGGCACCTTAGAGACTAACCAATTTATTTGAGCATGAGCTTTCGTGAGCTACAGCTCACTTCATGCTCATGCTCAAATAAATTGGTTAGTCTCTAAGGTGCCACAAGGACTCCTTTTCTTTTTGCGAATACAGACTAACACGGCTGTTACTCTGAAACCTTTCATATCTTGCCATTTCCATTCTGCTGGGGTTGGTCTGGGCAGAGTTGCGGGACAGAATCTCACCAGACATACATGGAATGCTGTTGAGAGGGCTGCAGGGTATTTTCCCTGATCATATTTTCCTGGGCTTTTAGAAGCTCTGTCCTTATTAAAGGATATTGGATCATCTTCTTTCTGAAATCCCTGGGAGATGTTCAGTATGATACACTTCCCCAGGATAATTGTGTGTGTGACTGGATTATGCCGATCAATACAGGCCAAATCTTGCTGTGATTTACGCCAGTGGCTCTCAACCTTTCCAGACTACCGTACCCCTTTCAGGAATCTGGTTTCTCTTGCATACCCCCAAGTTTCACCTCGCTTAAAAACTACTTGCTGACAAAATCAGTCATAAAAATACAGACGTGTCACAGCACACTGTTACTGACAAATTGCTGACTTTCTCATTTTTACCATATAATTACAAAATAAATCAATTGGAATATAAATATTGTACTTACATTTCAGTGTGATACTTGAGCCTTTGTTTTTCACTTGTGCACGTTGTCCAAAGCTCTGCCTCGTTACCTGGGGCTGAAGAATGTAACTTAGCTTCATTGGGGGGCCCTCTCTCCCCAAAAGATGACAGCCACAAACAAAAATTAGCATGGGGAAAGAATTTTTAGTTTGTGTAATGACTCATCCACTCCCAGTCTTTATTCAAGCCTAATTTAATGGTGTCCATTTTGCAGATTAATTCCAGTTCTGCTGTTTCTCGTTGGAGTCATGTGCCAGCAATGCCCCTCTGCCAAACTGGACAGTCTCTACACAAAAGAATAAATGGACACAAATCAGACGTCAGGAATTATAACATTCAAAAACCAGTCAGAGAACACTTCAACCTCCCTGGTCACTCAATTACAGACCTAAAAGTTGCAATTATTCAACAAAAAAACTTCAAAAACAGACACCAACTAGAAACAGCAGAACTGGAATTGATCTGCAAACTGGATAGCATTACACGAACTAAAAACTATTTCCCCATGCTAATTTCCCCCCTACTGTTACTCACATCTTCTTGTCAACTGTTTGAAATGGGCCATCCTGATTATCACCACAAAAGTTTTTTTTTTCTCCTGCTGATAATAGCCCACCTTAGTCGATTGGTCTCGTTAAGAGTTGGTATGGCAACCCCCATTTTTTCATGTTCTCTGTATCTTCCTACTGTATATATCTTCCTACTGTATTTTCCACTGCATGTATCTGATGAAGTGGACTTTAGCCCACGAAAGATAATGCTCAAATAAACTAACACGGCTACCACTCTGAAACCTAACAAAAATTATTGGCTATTAAACGGCATCAGGGCTACAATTATACATTGAACTCAAAGACCTTATGAAGCTTCCTGAGAAAAGGATCTGTTCGAAGTCAGAAAGGTAACAGTCACAATACATTTAATATTCTTGCCTAACTCAACAATTTGATCCACAGATGTGGACCCAACTGCGTATTTAGAGGATTGGTGCTTATACTTGTAAGCTTTTTACATTTTTTAGCTTCAGCACCTATGTCACATCCTCTAAAGCAACCCAACATTTATAACGGAAAATAATTCTGTATTGGCCCCTAGTTTTGCACCATCTTCCATTAATAGTCTGAATCATAACCTTTTGTTTAACCTTTTAAAATTGTAAATACAGTAGCACGACAAGATTCTAACCATTTTAATCTAGGCCAAATTACAGGCCAGGCGGTATCTCTTTAACTTTGTTATAAATTGGGCCCTAAACAAATTATATTTTGTCATCTGAAATCAATTGCAGTAGCTCTGGTTTTCCTTTTAGTCAGATGAAGGGCAGATGGCACTGGTTAGATCACTGATCTCATCTGTTTACACCAAACAGCTGTATCATTTGTTTGATAAATAGGGCGTTAATTTTAAACTTCAGCTCTGAATCACAGCTTTCTATGGCCTTCTGGGAGATTTCACAAGAAAAAGCCACCAGAGGACAAAACAGGAACAGTACATCACTGCTCAGCCTTTGAAATAAAACAGGGTGAATTCAAAGCTTCCTTCTCTCCTGGCTACCATCTTTAGTACGATGCCCCTAGGCACACTCTGGGGCAAGCCTTCAGAGACAGCTCATTATAATCAGAGCAAGCAAGCCCAGGAAAGTGCTTGTTTCTCCACCGCAAAGCTTGATGAACAAGAATTTCAGGCAGTGGCAGGGTCTGGGCTCCCACAGTGCTGAGCTGTCCTGGTCCAGTTTGTCCTCTCATGCCATGTATGTACTGTGCCAGCAGCTGTTAGCCAGTCTTGTGACCGACTTGCCCTGGGTTATGTTAAACAGCAATGGATAACTGAAGGGCAAGTTTCTCTCCCAGACCCTTCCCTTTAAGGAGGCATGCTGTCTCTGAAGCTAGTCATTGTTTTAAGAACTAGCTAAAGGCCCATATCAATCAATCCCATGCTACTTAAACCAAGTCACATTCTCCATTTCAGTGGTATCTACCTGCTACACAATGTTGTGTGTTGTTGCTCTTGTGCTTTTCTACCTAATGTGGGTCAGCTGCAAGTGGAGCTCACTTTTTCTAAGGCCCTGAGCGTTTAAGTCAGGAGTGGTTCGTCTGTACCAATGTACTGGTTAAGGAAACTCATGCATGAAGTAAGCAAGCTGCCTTCCGGGTTTGAGAGCCACATAATTAGCAGGGGATCCCTACTTAGCATCAGGTCTGGGAGGCAAAGGGCCTGTTGTCTGTCCCCCTGCTATACCCTTTTCCCCAGCGCATTCTCTGACCTCCTCCAGTCCACAGGGCTTGTGTTTCCACTGCACAGTAGCTCAGGGGTGACCAGTCCTCATAAGGAGAAGGAAGGAAATACAGGATATGGTCAGGAGGCCTGCTTCTTTGTAACCTTCCATGGACGATCGCTTTCCAGGCCAGGAGACATTCTGTCTAGAGCGTCCCAGGGCCAGCTCAGAGTCACTCACAGGCAAGGCGAGCCTGGCATTTCACTGGAACAACTGGCGTGGAAACAAATATTTACCTTCTTTGAGCAATTGTTACTTGTCTCTCCTGAGAATCTTTGTCCCAGCTGCGCCACCTTCTTCACAAAGACTCTGAGCTCCTCCTACAGAGCTGGAGATGACCCCAGGACTCTGTACCACAATCCACTCCTGCTCCCTGGCAACAAGGAATCCTGCTCAGACTTCACTGGTTGGTTTCCCTCCACCAACACCTTTACAGTTTGTGCAGCAACACTATTTACAATATCCCTTGTATCTCTGGCCCATCTCCCAGGGCCCAAGAGGTCTCCCTTCCTGAAGATCCCCCTGTGGGCTCAACTAGCCCTGCTCCTCTCCTCTTGCCTGTTCTTCCTGTGCCTTTTTTAGCAGTCCTCAGCTGATGGGCTAATTAATCCTTTAGTTCACCCAACCTGCTATCCTGCTTTGCTAATTACATTTCATACCCAAATTAGCCCTCCCTGCAGGAGCCAATTAGTTCCAGAGCAATCAGAGTGCAGGCTCACCTCCCCGGCCTCACAGCACGGTTTCTCTTTCCACACACCCTCCCCTCTTCAGAGGAGGCACTGGACTCTTTGTGCTCATGCTGGCCCCAGGGTGGTTATCCATCTTCCTCCTGAAACAGGAGCATTTGATGGGTGGGGAACATCCCCCTAATTCTGTTTCCCCGCAGACCTTTGCACCATGGGAAGCCCACTTGCCTGCTCTCCTTGCTCTCTCCTCTTTGGCTTGGAGTTGGGCCTGGTGCTGTCCCCCATTTTTCTCCGTAACTAGGGATCCTGGTTCTCCCAGCCCCAGGATTCCTCCTCTTGCTGTTCTGGAGGCCAGGGTTCCTGGGACTCTCTGACTCTTCGCAATAAGTGAGGGTAACTTTTTCCCTGTAAACCTTGTTCTGAAGCACCTTATTCTCCCCTACCTTTAGCTAGGAAGGTCTCGTTTTCCTCCTGGCTTAATTCTTTTGCTCTAGGATATTCTGGTTCTCCCATTGTATGCCCTTTTCTCTCCTTTTCCATTAGACCTGCTTTCTGCCGGGGGGGGGTGGGGAGCCTGGACCTGCATTTTTATTTATTTTATTTAGTAACTACAAACATAGATTTTAAGTGATTATAAGTCAAAAGACCACAAGTCAGATTTGGTCAAATGAAATAAAAGCAAAACGCATTCTAAGTTGATCTTAACACTTTCAGTGCCTTTACAAACTTAGGTGCATCTCACCACAGGCTGGCTGGTTGCCCTTCATCCAGGCTCTCCCTTTTGATCAGTGCTTCAGTCACTTGGTGTGGTGCCTGTAGATGGAGGTGGAAGAGAGAGCCAGCATGGCAAAAGTCTCTCCCTTTTATCATGTTCTTTCTTCCCTATTGGCTTTACCCCCCTTCCCCTTCAGGGTCAGGTGAGCATTACCTCATCGCAGTCCCAAACTGACCAAGAGAAGGGGGGTGACTCACTCAAGAGTCCAACAGATCTGTGTTGCTGCCTAGACCAGTGTCCTTTGTTCCTGTGAGCCTGGGCTGGATTTGTCCCATACCTGCCCTGATGAGGTGTGAACTGCCCCTCTGTTCCTGAAGGGTTTTGCCTGGGCTTGTTTTAAGACCTGAGGACACATTTTCAGCTTCATAACTATATACATGAAATTACAATCTCTAACATTATTATAACATTACTATAACAACAATACTCAGTGCATCATGAGCCGCCCAAAGAAATCCAACATGACAAACTTTGCATTTGATACCACACAGTCATATTATAAGGATGAACATGGGGTGCAGGATGTTCCCCTGAGGTACGGAGTGTCACACCCTTGTATTGTCAGCTATTCTCCCTAAAAGGAGACGAGATCTACCTTCCTGGAGATCTCTCTGATTGTGGGCTTGGCTAGCACTGCTCTTCTCCCTTTGCATTTCCTTCCTGTGTCTTTTTTAGCAGTGCACAGCTGATGGGCTAATTAATCCGGTAGCTCACCCAACCTGCTATTGGGATTAGCTAATTACATTTCATACCCCAATCAGACCTCTCTGGGGAGCCAATTGGTGCCAGAGTGATCAGAGTGCAGCCTCACTTTGTTAACTCCCTGCACTCCACCACAGACTCCAGCGAAACCCAGCCACTGTGACTATGCATATGTCATTGGATGTTCTTTTCTTTAGCTACAGAAATCAATTTCTTGGGCTCAATTTCTTAGGCTTTTTGTCATTAATTAACATTGCACAGCCTCTGTCTTCCTGATAATGCCTGTGAAAGGTCAGGAATATGTAGGGACTTAAGAACCATTAATGCACTTGTATTTATGTCTCCAGGCAAGGTGCAATATACTGCCTACTGCAGTAATGAAACTTTATATGGTAGAAAGCATATGTTAACATTATTAAAGTAACTGGTGAATTGGCCAGTTCTTTAGCAGCACAGAAATACTTTAAATATTTGCCTCCATTTAATAATCTGAAAGAATATGAGCACTGCATAGATTATTGCTCTGAGACACCTGGGAGTTGTGTCCTGATGGTTTCATGCTGAACTGGACGACAATCAAGTACAAATATGAACTGCACATTTTTAATCCTTGTTTCATACCACATATCTATCATTCTTGTTTAACAATTGAAGTGCTAATATGCACGTTTACAGCTGCCATTCTGTTGTGAAGGTCCCTCTTCCAAGAATTCATATGGAGAAAAACATTGCTGCTCTTTTCTCAATTGCTTCTAAAAATATGTTCTTCCTGGCAATTTGCATTTCCCTGGTGGTCAGAGCCGTGCCATTAGAGGTGTGTCTTTTATGATGTGGACAGTAATGGAGAATAATATAGGAGACTATTTAGTAGACACAGACCAAATCCCAAAGCCTGAACATTTATCCCTTCACATTTATGGAGGAATGGCAGGTTCAGACTGGAATCCCTGCATATGAGTGTACCCGGGCAGTTTTGTTCCTGCATTCGAATCAAGAAGGGTTCGATTGTGGTCTCACTGTTGCTGAAATTATGATTGTCCCAACATGGCAGAAATCTCAGGAGCTCTGCTGTTTTCCTGAGCTTTCTACTATTTGTGGTCAAATTTTCAGAAAGACAGCACCACTGAATTGGAACCCAAATCCTAGACCTGATTGGGCCTCAAAACTCTTCAGGGTCTTCTGAGAAAGAATTTAGTTGGGGATTTAGGATTTAGTTGGGGTTAGTCCTGCTTTGAGCAGGGGGTTGGACTAGATGACCTCCTGAGGTCCCTTCCAACCCTGATATTCTATGATTCTATGAAAAGAGGCATCACTAGGAAGGTGAAGCAATAAAGCAAGCAGGAAGAAAAAGGATGCAATGTGTGTGGAAAGGCTAAAAGAGGACACCCAGATTTTATTCTGCAGTCAAAGCTCTAGTCCTGAGCTATATGCCCCTTGACTAATGGGGGAACATGACTTCTTTCATTTGGTCAGCAGTCATCATCATCATCATCATCACATTCGTATTATGCCTCTGGCATTTAGGGCAGTGACGAAGCTCCTCTACTCCTGTCTGTTTCTGGAATGTCTTTCAATGGTTCCCCATCTGTGCCCCGGGTTTTTCAGCTCGGCTTCCACAGCTCTTTGCCATGTCATTTTCGGGTGGCCTCGTTTTCACTTGCCTTCAGGTGTCCATCTTATTGCTACTCTGGTGATGGAATCAGTTTCCATCCGAAGCACATGGCCAATCTATCTCCAACGCCTCTTGACAATGATGGTGCTCAGATCCGCTTGGCTGCACTGTGTCAATTGATCTTGGATTGAGATTGTTCTGGGCCAAAAGATATGGAGGATTTTTCTGAGGCAGGTTGTATGGAATGAAGACAGTTTGGACATGTCAGACTTTCTCATTCCCCAGCATTCTGCACTCTAAAGTAGTGTTGAAAGTACGCAGCTCTGATAAATCTTGAGTTTGGTTTTGGTGTTGTATTTTGAGGCTTTCCAGACTGCATTTAAGCTCCTGAAGGTGTTCCTGGCTTTATTGATTTTGTTCCACATGTCCTGGGTTCCACCATCCTGGCTGATGGTGCTGCCCAAGTATGTGAATGTTTCTACATTGGTAAGAACATAATTCTCTATCCGTACTGGTGATGGTGGGGCAATATTAAAGGTCACGAGATCTGTCTTATTGTGGTTGATTTTCAGTCCAGTTTGCTGGCTGAATGCATTGAGTCGAGTTGTGTTTTCTTGTATATGGTGTTGGGTATGTGATAGGAGAGCAACATCATCTGCGAAGTCCAGGTCTTCAAGGGATGAGAAGAGTGTCCAGTTAATGCCTCTTGGCATGTCTTCTGTTGGACGTCGCATTACCCAGTTGATGGCAATGGTGAAGAGGATTGCAGACATGACACGTTCTCCTGTTTTGACTTCAAACTGAGCTCACTGTGATCAACACTGCATGTAAAGTTGAAATAGAAGCTTTTGATGATGGTCAGCAATGTTCAACCCAAAAACTACTTCAACACTGAGCAACACGTTTGCATAGCACAGAGGGCCAAATCTCTGTCCCACTGACATCTCATTGCTTAAAGCAGGGATTCTCAAACTGGGGGTTGGGACCCCTCAGGGGGTTGCGAGGTTATTACATGGGGGGTCACAAGCTGTCAGCCACCACTCCAAACCCCACTTTGCATCCAGCATTTACAATGGTGTTAAATATATAAAAATGTTTTTAATTTATAAGAGGGTCGCACTCAGAGGCTTGCTATGTGAAAGGGGTCACCCGTACAAAAGTTTGAGAACTACTGGCTTAAAGAATTGTAGCTCTAAGTGCTCTGCTCTTAGCTATGCCCTTGTGCTGGAATACTCCCTTTTATTCACACCCTACACACTACCCTAATAATCTTTGTACAAGTTATTCCTTGTAAGGTATCATTTGAAAACACATAATTTACTGGTCAGCATTGTCCTGTTAAAATATGTCTGGCAACATTGTATGTGAAGTTATAAGATTCCTCTTTATGATGTTATTTACATATGTTCTAAACCCCACAGTGCTGCCTATGCAGACATCAGTAAACAGGTCTGTCCTAAAGAAAGGAATGTCTTCTTGCCTTAATTTGCATTTAAGCAGTAAACAGAGTCATCATCAAGCAAGCGAAAACAAAGAAAGCTGAAACAAGTGAAAGAAGCCATCAGGGAACATCCTTCCACATAGACTCTTTGTCTCCTGGTTCTCAGCTGGCAATATTTTTCAAGAGGGGGACTGAAACTAAAGAGGGACAACCACCCCAAGAGACACCCTATCTCTCTACTTGCCCAACACATTTTCCACAGCTGAGAAAACAAAAGGAAACAACCACTGGATTTTGGGGAAGGGGTCCTGACTTGATGAGTTTGGTCAGTAATTTTGCTGGAAGCATGTGGTGAGAAATTTTGCTTGAATCTACTATAGTTGGGGGGAGGGATAGCTCAGTGGTTTGAGCATTGGCCTGCTAAACCCAGGGTTGTGAATTCAATCCTTGAGGAGGCCATTTAGGGATCCAGGGCAAAAATTGGGGGTTGGTCCTGCTTTGAGCAGCGGGTTGGACTAGATGACCTCCTGAGGTCCCTTCTAACCCTGACATTCTATGATAGTTTGTTAAGTGAGGCACTAGTAAATGTTTTATCTTTATTTTTCTTGTAACCATTTCTGACTTTTATGCCTCATTACTTGTACTCACTTAAAATCTATCTCTTTGAAGTTAATAAACTTGTTTTATTGTTTCATCTAATCCAGAGCGTTTAATTTAAAATGTCAGGGTAACTTCCCTTAAAAGAATGATTATTCCCTTAAAAGAATAATGAACATAATATTTCTGGACTCTCTGCGAGAGGGCTGGAAAGTGCAAGACACACATTTCTGGTGGTAAGTCTGGGACTGGGAGTGTGTTGGGATCACTGCAGTATCACCGAGGTTGGTGAAAGCCAGGGTGGTAATTAAGCTTCCCTCATAGTAGGAAGTAAGATGCCCTCCTTCAAGGCATCTTTGTAAATGTATAGCAGCTTAAGTTCCAGAATTCCTTTGAGAGAATTCTATCCATAGGCCTGGATTCATTTCCTCCATGACCTTGATTGTTTCCTTGGATTGCAAGGAAGAGGCCAGCTTTGCCTGCTACTCTTCTGGGATTTATGGGAGGTTATCACGGGGTACCCACTGACCACAGGGGGCATCTCCCCTGTCTGCTCTGGGGAATTAGCCCTCTTCCAGGTCCAATGAATCTCCTTGCAGTTTCTCAGCCTGCTGTCCTCTCTCACTCTGTGGCCACTCTCTGCTTCCAAGTCATTAAGGTGGGTTTCCTGCAGGAAGATAATCTCTGCTTTTATTGTTTTTAGATGAGTAATAATTCTTTTTCTTTTTATCCGGTGATTCACCCCACGATGGTCCAGGAAATACAATTTATAATATTAGCCATAAGGAGTGCTTAGGTCAAATATTTCTTTATTAGGTGCCTGAAGAGTGACCTTGCTTGGGCCATTGTTAGTTCCAGATCTAGGAAAGGTATATTTGGGTCCCTCCTCACTGCTCGGGACATGAAGGGGAGGGGAGGGGTGATGGCAGACGAGGAAAGGTAAAAATAGGTATAATGTGGGAAACAGAAAAACTGAGAAAAAGAGATTAAGCCATCAGCATTGACCAAAGATCACTTTAAAATACATAACTCTTATCCAAATGGAAATAGGACCTATGTGCTGGAGGTGTACAAGGTGGTGACCTCATCACTCACTCCCCTCCTATCTCCTCCCCAAAACAACCAATTGGGGTTTTACAGGATTCCCTTTAGCTTTATAAAGAGGAAAGTGTAATATCAAGGGCGGGCTCAGGGCATGGTATCTGCACTATTCACAATGACCAGAACAGGAGGAAGAAGGCTGGCGTCTACAGAACAAGTCTAGAGTGGATATATAAGGAAGTGATGAAAATTGTTTAAATAACCTTATTCTAGCATACCTGGATCAACTGCAGATACGGGTTCATTTGCAGAACATTTCTGCCTAAATTTTGCCTTCTAGAGCCTTGTCCATGCTGGATTATAGTGTGAACACCATTGCCCAATACTTGGTGGAGTGGTCCTGTCTGAGACCTCCCACTGGCCTGTTTAATGGGTAGTTCAGCTTGGGCCCCCAAGGTATCCCACTGAATTTGGGATTTTCTTCGTGTCCCCATGGTATCCCATGGAGTTTGAGATTTCATTGTGGTCTCCCTGATGTCCTGACAAGGATGGCGGCCTTCATCCCCGGGTTGGAGTTCGCCTGCTCGTCACTCACTGCCAGGTAAGCTGCCTGCACCTTGCCCATCAGGAATGGTGCTATGCGGGCTGCCCATGTCAACTCCTCCGAGTCCGTTGCCTTTGCCACCCACTCAAATGTTGGGAAGAAGCCTTGGGGTCATCTTCTGGTCTGAGCTTCATGAGGCATGGAGCCAACCATCCCCCAGACCCATCACTAACTGTGTTACTGGCCCAACCATTCCTGTATCCACTCCTGTTATTTGGAGTGGACTTTTTGCCACCTCTGCTGTGCAGCAAACTGGGCCTCCTGCTGTGTCTGTTGGTTTTCTATCAACTGCATCAGCAGGGCCTGGGTCTGCTGCTGCTGTATAGAGGGCACCTGCTGCTGCTGTCATGCCACTAACCTGTGGATCACTTCCTCCGCCTTTCCCCTCGTTCCATACCCCTGCCCCAGTCTCCTTGTTATTGCCAACACCAGCCAAAAGTGATCATTTGAGCAAAGCAGTCCCATCATGCTGATCACCTAGGTAGGGTGGGTGTGACTTCAGCTCCTGAAGTCCTCTTCCACAGCTCACCACTAGATGTCATTGGAGAACTCATTCAGACCCTGCTTACACAATAAGAAAAGGAGTACTTGTGGCACCTTAGAGACTAACCAATTTATTTGAGCATGAGCTTTCGTGAGCTACAGCTCACTTGATCGGATGCATACCGTGGAAACTGCAGCAGACTTTATATATACACAGAGAATATGAAACAATACCTCCTCCCACCCCACTGTCCTGCTGGTAATAGCTTATCTAAAGTGATCATCAGGTTAGGCCATTTCCAGCACAAATCCAGGTTTTCTCACCCTCCACCCCACCACACAAATTCACTCTTACACAATCTTAACTCATTCTTTGGGCTCAGGTTCTGGGCCATCCCGCCTAGAGATCCCTCGCTCTCCTGCTCCTGGCAGCTTCCCAGCCTCACTCAGCTCTGCTCCCTTTCTGGAGCTGCTTCCCTGAGCTCTCCTGGCTCCAGGGACCCACCACAGGAGCTAGCTTCACCCCAGTGTGGCTTTCCCTTCCCCAGAGTCAGCTTGTCTCAGTCCATCACCCAGCTGTCCACTAGCAGCCCTTTGTAGGCCCAGGGGCAGCCCCGTCCTCTTTAATTATCTGGATTGGGCTCCCCTGCTTTGGTCCAGGGGATCTGGGCTCAGTCTGTCCCCTGTGGTGGAAGCTCTGCCGCCAGTCCATATACCTACCACGTACAAGAAGTGTATGCTAGTTGGTACCATTGGTGGAGTCACACCACTGGGGAATGGCACAGTCTGTGTAGATGAGGCCACAGGAAAGAGCAGAAAGTGCCAAGGTTTTTTGTTGTGCTAGGATCAGGACAGAGTTATTCCAGGAGTGCATGGTGCATTAGCTCGGAGAATACGGCTGTAAATCTGAAGAGATTTGCTTTTGCTCTTAAGGGTCCATTTGTGCTCCAAGTCTGCCCATAATACCAGAGAGATGTAAATCAGAATAGATCAGGCTAATGTATTATTTAATGTGTTAATCATTCTCTTTGTAACAGGATACTCACCATGGTCATGTGACCTTTGTCTCCTTGAATCGGTTGATGTAGCTGTGGCCTGGGAATAAAGTGCCATTCTCTCCAACACTCCTGTGTGTTACTCTTCCTAACCAATGTTCTGGGGCCCAGGGTTCAAGCTGCTGAACACCATGAAAAGGTCTGGTAAAGGGGGGAGTTTATGTATTTTCCAGAAGATGCATCTTTCAGTTAGAAACAAAGCCAAGTCATCCCTTTGTAGGTCACGACTACTTTCCACATGCCTGGCTTTGATTTGACACCAAAGTAACTCTGAGAATCTGCAGGATGCATGAGAAAGTGAAACCTTAGATTCAGCACAAACAGCCAATCTGAAAACAAATATTTATCTTGTTTCAGCTACTGTCACCCATCTCCCTGGATAACTCTGCGACCAGCATCCGTCATTGCCCACAGCAAGGGCTTTTCAGATTCTTTCTGCAGGGCCGTCCCATGGCATGATGCGTGTCTCATTCACTGTATGGTCTTGTCTTAATCTTCCTGTATCTACACTGCTCAATTTCTTTGCCTCTGTTTCAGAGACTCGCTCTTTCAATCTTTAAAGTGGCACTGTCAACTTAGATAGCACACTTTGCTCTGAATATTCTTTTTACCTCCTATACAGTTACAAGTGACACCAAAGATGGCTGTCACTGAAAGGGCTCAGAGAAAAGCATATTTTTCTCAATTTTTCCAGTTAGTTTACTTGGCGCATTTGATAGCACTTTGTGAATTGTTGTTTTTACCGTTCCCCCTTCCCATTCGGTTAATATCTCCTGTTGTTTGTGTGGGTTCTGGACACCCAGTCCATGGAAGAAAAATGTGAAAACATGATTGTGAAACAATAAAAATGGACAGGGGTCCTCAGTGGAAGACATAGGACCTGAAACTGCTTTTATTTATTTATTTGTTTGCTTTTAATGAACTAGATTTCAAGTTGACAGTATCCCTTTAACATGCACCAGTCTCTGCCTTGAATTTGAAGGGTGATGTATCTGTCAGGATTTAGGACCAATAATGCAGTAAATTTCTCCATGCAAGGTGCACTCTTGTGCAATGTATCAACTACTACGTTAATTACACTTTATGTGGTAAAGAGAATATGGGAACATTAGTAAAGTAATTGGTGAACCAGCCAGTCCTATTAGTACCACAGAAACCTTTTAAGAGTTGGCTTTGCTTTCATTAAGTAATCTTAAAGGATATGACCATTGCATACATTATTACTTTAAGGCAGCCTGGCGCTATGCCCTTACAGTTAATTTCACGTTGAAATGAACGACATTCAAATACTATGATGTGCTACTGTGTAAGTTTTTTCCAGCTATTGTTATTTGATATGCCCACTATATTATATGTCTGCAGTATTGTTGCAGTCATGTTGGTCCCAGGACATCAGAAAGACAAGGTGGGTGAGTGTCTTTCTGTCTGAAGAAAGTGAGTGTTGGAAGAAGAGCTCTCTCTAGGCACGAAAGCTTGTCTCTTTGACCAAGAGAAGTTGGTCCAAGAAACAATTTTCCCTCACCCACCATATCTCACTATATTATAGTGATGCAATAGTAGCTGTAGGTGTCAGAGTAGCAGCTGTGTTCGTCTCTAAGGTGCCACAAGTCCTCCTTTTCTTTTTGCGGATACAGACGAACCAATTTATTTGAGCATAAGCTTTCGTGAGCTACAGCTAGTTGCAGTTAAGGCTGAAAAAAGTACTTCCATTCTGTAACACAATGTTTAGTCACTGATAACTCTATTAAATACTTACCTTTAGGGTGACACATCTCCTGCTTGAATTGTTTTATGAAAATGTAAAGAAAACCCATTTAGTTATTTTTGAGTTATCGTAGCCAATCTTCCCTCCCCCCTCCCCCACCCCCAAAGCATTTTTAAGCCACTAAAAATAACAGATCAGGCGCTTTGTTGCAATGGTGTAACTCATAAACCAGTTTTGTTTTCAGGTTTCAAGCCAGCTCGTTTGCTACATTACTTTCCGTACTGGTTTCATTCCGCACAAGAGCGTCACATCCTGAATGTTTGTGCAATGGTTTGCAGGGTAGTGTTTGACTCTAGCTGCCACCGTAGTTCTGAGCATGAGAACATGGTAAGGGGGAGATTTTAGTTCCACCGCAGTCAGGATTGTGCTGCTTGAGGTGCATGCATTACCCTGGTAAGGTCAGATGATATGAGAACACTGGTAAAATAACATTGCACCAGTACGATGTGATAACACGAAGGCTGTGTTGTTACAACCCACAACTTCATAGAAATATTGTCATGATATGAATATGGCATAACGAAGATATGTTTTATGCAAGATGGGTCATGTGAAAAGGTTTTGTGAATGTGAAAATCATTGAGAAGGTTATGATTTGCTGAATGTGATTATCCAATTTGTAGGCCTGTATCATTTCTGTATCTGAGGTTAGGAATATTGACTATGTAACAATTGCAACTGTGTGTGTATTTGGGGGAACGCCCACCAGACAGTAGGCAATCAGCCTGAACAAGCCTTTTAAGAAGGACAATAGAACTTTGAAGATACTAATCTCCCACCCTCCTAAGGAGCTTCCTGGGTTGTTGCTTTGACACTGCAGGGTCATCTGCTGATGTCACCTGGTACGGAGTACCACCGTGGACACTGCTGATATTTTTCCACTGGAAACAAAGGGTTCCCACCTTATGTAAATTCTATTTAAGGCTGGGGAGTAAATCAGTCAGGACTCATCTCCATTGCCTCCCAGTCCAAGAAGGAAGATTGTTAAAAACACCTGAAGGGAAAGGCAGGGGTTGAGTCCAGACTGAGATAGGCTTCCAGTCTGTAAAGAGAAATAACTGGAACTCTAAGCTACAGAAACTCTTCAACTTGCCTAAAACAACATTAGGGTGAGAAATTACATTTTGTAACCTGTTTCTTGAGTGTATTAAGCTTCGTTTGTGTGTTTTGTTTTATTTGCTCAGTAATCTGCTTTGTTCTATTTGCTATCCCTTATAATCACTTAAAATTTACCTTTTGTAGTTAATAAACTTATTTCTTGTTTATTTCAAAACCCAGTTGGTGCCATTCATATCTGGGTCGGGGGGGGGGAGCAAAAAGCTGTGCATATCTCTCTCGACATTGAAGGAGAGGGAAAATTTTTATGAGCTTGCACTGTGCACTTTCTATACAGCACAAGACAATATTATTTTGGGTTTATACCCTCAAAGGAGATTGGCACATGAGTGCTGGGCAATCCCCGACCTGATTCCTCCCACACAGCTGATCTCAGTGTCTCTATGTCCATTTGCAGCTGAGTGCATCCCTACCTCTGTGTGTGTGCTGGAGAAGGCTTGAGGACCTGGCACAACTAGGACAGGGTGAGGAAACCCAGGCTGGTGGAACGGGCGGAACCAGTGGGACCCCAGCACATCAGGTGGCATCCCAGATGGGGGCGTCCAACCCGTCACAAAGGCATCATGAGATTTGTCCAAACCAGTATCAGTGTGGAAAAGTCTCCCCCCTTTTTTGTACTCTTATTCCACTAAGACTGTCAGTTAGTTCAGCAGTGCACTGTTTCATGTTTAAACACTGTGGGTAGAATCCTGGCCCCACTGAGGTCAATGGCAAAATTCCCATTGACTTCAATAGGGCCAGGATTTCACCCCACGTTTCTGTACAGTTGTAAATGTATGTGGCTTTTTTATATTGTAAGTGGAGTTGACCAGGATGCCTATCGTTAAGGTGAACAAATAAGCCCATTCTGAAGGGTCTTTTCAATCCCTCATGCCTTTACCAAATGTTTGTGCTGAAATTTTCATGTTTCTCCATAGCCTAGGAATGATTTTTTTTTTCATATTGAGGGGGAAATGGTTTTGCCATTTTCAACACTTAAAAAAATGAACTTTTGCCTGCATGCTCCCCACTGCCCCCAATAGCACCAGCAGCTCAGCAACATGGAAGAACTGGAATTTGATGGGATGTAGTTCCTAGGTCACAGACACCTCTGGTAAAAAAACACTTTGCTTTTGCTGACTTCGGTTGTTTTTTAAATGTGCTTTGGCACATGTGCCCTGGTTTTTGTCACATGATAGCAGAGTACAGTATTGTTACTACCAGCCAGAAATCCATTGGCTAAGAACGTAAGAATGGCCAGACTGAGTCAGACCAAAGGTCCATCTAGCCCAGTATCCTCTCTTCCGACAGTGACCAATGCCAGGTGCCCCAGAGGGAGTGACCAGAACAGGCTCTGGGCATATGCTGGCTTCTCTTCAGAGCAGTGGGATCTAGTGGATAAGGTACTGGACTAGACTCAGGACACCTGTGTTCTCTTCTCAGCTCTGCCAATGGCCTACTGGGTGACCATGCACAAGTCGCCATGCCTCCATTTGTAAAATGAAGTTAATGCCACTCATCTCTTTTGTACAATGCTTTGAGATCTACAGATGGAAAGCACGACAGATTATGATTTATGTATGAGAAAGCAAAGTGGGATTTCTTTTTTTAAGATGTAGGGTCATATTGACTATGATTTGTGATGGTGTGTAAGTAATGAGTCATGCTTTAATCCCATACAGTATAGGGAAGGTGCCTTCTATAGGAGCATTATCTTGTTTGATTATATGGTGCAGGACGGAACATTCAAGTGTTATCTAGCAGACAGTTCAGCAAGATGGATTTCCTCGGTTTATTATCTTTCTCTTTACAAACCTAGGAAATTCCATTAAAAATGTTATTAAATAGTTAAGGTTATAAAGTAAAGGATGATAAATCTACAAATGCCAAAGTTAAGATTACCCATGCAACCTTAAAAGCGGCAAAGAGTCCTGTGGCACCTTATAGACGAACAGACGTATTGGAGCATAAGCTTTCGTGGGTGAATACCCACTTCGTCGGATGCATGGGATCCGACCCATGCAACCTTACTTTGGACTCTTTGTGTATATACTTTCCAATGCGGTCTTTTATTTCATGATCACATACATTTTTTTCTACAGTCCCTCTGCCTCATTCAGTGTAGAAGTCGGAGAGTGTTTAGCAAATGAGGCATCTGTGTGTGGGTTTCCTTCCCAAAGCTTGCCCCACAATGAAAACATGATCTGGTGTTTTCTGAGCTCATGTCTTTTCATTTCATGCTCAATATCCCCGCCTCGATCTGGGTATCTGAAATTAAATTTAGCTGTGTTCTGACCAGTTGCCTGAATAGATTTTATCTATATACCCCCACTTATTTAGCATATACAAGAAAACACTCCCATCCAGCCAATCGTTTGTCTCCTGCTGGTCTGGACGTGTTTTCTTCATCTTCCTCTGTGCAATATGGAAGGTTTCAGAAGCAGCCATATATAGCCTGGCAGAGCTGCTGACAGCAAAGCTAAGCTTAGGCAGTATGAGCTATGCAGTCTCCCTGGCTCATAGCCATTGTGGAGGTGTTACTAAAATCCATTAACCCCGCTTGAATGTCAACTGGCTCATGAGTCATGTAGGGACCTTTTTTTCCCCTGTGGGGCAGCGAATACAGATGCAGTTCCTCGCTCCCAAACTCCAACAAAATAAGCTCTGTTTTGCCCTCAGATCAACTTTAAAAATCTATTTAAATAGAGAAAAAGACCGGATGAAGCTATGTCTCATCGTAGTATCTGAATGTGATGCAGAAGTGGCTGGGTTCTGGAACGTGCTCCCAATGTGGACACCCGGGAAGTGATATCAAAACACACGTTGCTGTCAGGCTTTGCCAGGGAAAACAATGTGATGCTCACTTTGAAAGGAATTAATTTGCAGCATCTCCAGTATGACAGACCCTTCTGGTTGGTTCCTGACTATATGACCCAGACCTGAATCTCTGCTGTCACTAACTATAGCAACTAGGGCTGGTGGGAAATTTTCCTTCAAAATTGCTTTTTGACAGAAAACTAGGTTTTTGACGAAACACATTTGTCCATGAACAGTGTCTGTTTTCCATGGACAATTTTGATTTTCTTCAGAAAACTGAACACCTGAAAAACAAAATATTTTGATTTGGATTTGCCACCAAGGTGAACATGGGAGTTGTATCTTGGTTCCCTCATGTCCCCATTCTTTATGGGCCAGGCTCCCTGTCTGCTCCGCATCTCCTATGACGCACCGTGGCTAGAGGGTTCCCATGATGCACTGCCTCCCCTCTCCAAAAGGGAAGACCATTTGTGATGCATGATGGGATACGTACTCTGACCAGGGAGCCCACCCTATAGAGGAGAATGGGAGCATGCAGAACCCAAATTACGACTCCTAGGGGCACCACAACAGCATTTCCAAACTGAAGTTTTTCAGTTTTAAGCTGAAAATTTTTGAATTTATTTTAGAAAATCCTCCCTATTCTTACCAGATCTAACAGCAACATATGTTTTATGATGAGGAATTTTTGCTTGTATTGCCCAGGATTTCGTCTACGTGTGGAAGTGCATTGTTCTGTATTCCTATATTTACTACAAAGCCTGATGCCTGGAGAGCTCTGCGAGCACCTTTTTTGGATTCTGGACATCATTTACAAAGAGAGGGTGTCGTGGGGCTGGTACACCCCATCATCCTTTGGGGGTGGTGTGAAGGGGCATTATGTCCCCGCAGCTGAGTTTGGATGTCTGCCCCTGGCCTCGGGCAGTGTTGCCTAATGACCAGTGTCCACAAGGCGACTTCCTTGGTTAGGGTGGTGAGGCCTCCTGGCCGGGGTCAGTATGACTACCTTCTCTGTCAGGGCTGAGCAGCCTAATGGCCAGAGTCAATAGGATAGAGCCAATAGAAAATCCCTTTCAGTCAGGGCTGTGTGGCCTAGCAGTCGGAGCCCATAGAATATCAGGGTTAGAAGGGACCTCAGGAGGTCATCTTGTCCAACCCCCTGCTCAAAGCAGGACCAATCCCCAATTTTTGCCCCACATCCCTAAGTGGCCCCCTCAAGGATTGAACTCACAACCCTGGGTTTAGCGAATGCTCAAACCACTGAGCTACCCCTCCCCCCCAAAAGAAAATTTAGAGATGCTTGGGATTGAACCCAGGGCCTCATACATGCAAAGCATGTGCTCCCCCACTGAGCTACATCCCCAGATAGAGCTGCACTTTTGGTCAGGGCTGTGTGGCCTAGTGGCCAGAATCAATAGAGTTGGTGAGCTGGGCCACCCCCACCCCACAGGGGGAAACAGCCAGGGAAGGGGAACCTGGGCCCTCTCTGTCCACCGGGCCCTCCCCGTCCACCAGGATCTTGCTGAAACACGCCAAGCTGGTCTCCAGATCTACAGCTGACTCCCCACAAAGTTTTCCTGGCTCACTTCCTATCCATTCTTCTGTGGTTTGCCATCTTGGGGTCCCCACAGTCTCTCCTCCTTCTGTGGCATCCCAAGCCTGGGGGTCATAGGTCATCACCAACTGGCTGGCCTCCATGTCCTGGAGTGCAGGCATTTCTTCCACAGGAGCCTGCAGCTCTCCAGCAGTCAGCTGTTTCCTTTTATAGCCTGGTTCCAGCTGCAGCATGCCCAGCAGAGCTGAGGGAGTGTGGCCTTCTTGACCCAAAGAGAAGGATTAACCCTTGAAGACCCAATGTGGGGCAAGTACACCTCATCACAGAGGGGGAGAAGAATAATTACATTTTGTTTTCTGCATGAATTTTATGTTACTGGAATGTAGATTAACTCCTCTACTATCTGAGCACAGGGTTACACGCCATAAACTTTAAAATTGTTTTGTCAAGTGTGAAGAAATTTTCCACACAGAAGCTATTTTGTACTTTAGAATTATCATAGAATATCAGGGTTGGAAGGGACCTCAGGAGGTCGTCTAGTCCAACCCCCTGCTCAAAGCAGGACCAGCCCCAACTAAATCATCCCAGCCAGGGCTTTGTCAAGTCGGGCCTTAAAAACCTCTAAGGAAGGAGATTCCACCACCTCCCTAGGTAACTCATTCCAGTGCTTCACCATCCTCCTAGTGAAAAAGTTTTTCCTAATATCCAACCTAAACCTCCCCCACTGCAACTTGAGACCATTACTCCTTGTTCTGTCATCCGCTACCACTGAGAATAGTCTAGATCCATTCTCTCTGGAACCACCTCTCAGGTAGTTGAAAGCAGCTATCAAATCCCCCCTCATTCTTCTCTTCTGCAGACTAAACAATCCCAGTTCCTGCAGCCTCTCCTCATAAGTCATGAGTTCCAGTCCCCTAATCATTTTTGTTGCCCTCCGCTGGACTCTCTCCAATTTATCCACATCCTTCTTGTAGTGTGGGGCCCAAAACTGGACACAGTACTCTGGAGGAGGCCTCACCAATGTCGAATAGAGGGGGATGATCACGGCCCTCGATCTGCTTGCTATGCCCCTACTTATACAGCCCAAAATATCATTGGCCTTCTTGGCAACAAGGGCACACTGTTGACTCATATCCAACTTCTCGTCCACTGTCACCCCTAGGTCCTTTTCTGCAGAACTGCTGCCTAGCCATTCGGTCCCTAATCTGTAGCTGTGCATTGGGTTCTTCTGTCCTAAGTGCAGGACTCTGCACTTGTCCTTGTTGAAACTCAGATTTCTTTTAGCCCAATCCTCTCATTTGTCTAGGTCCCTCTGTATCCCCTCCCTACCCTCCACAATATCTACCACTCCTCCCAGTTTAGTGTCATCTGCAAACTTGCTGAGGGTGCAATCCACACCATCCTCCAGATCATTAATGAAGATATTGAACAAAACCAGCCCCAGGACCCACCCTTGGAGCACTCCGCTTGATACCGGCTGCCAACTAGACATGGAGCCATTGATCATTACCCATTGAGTCCGACGATCTAGCCAACTTTCTATCCACCTTATAGTCCATTCATCCAGTCCATGCTTCTTTAACTTGATGGCAAGAATACTGTGGGAAACAGTATCAAAAGCTTTGCTAAAGTCAAGGAATAACACATCCACTGCTTTCCCCTCATTCACAGAGACAGTTATCTCGTCTTAGAAGGCAATTAGGTTAGTCAGGCATGACTTGTCCTTGGTGAATCCATGCTGACTATTCCTGATCACTTTTCTCTCTTCATATATAATTATGGAGTAAACCAGAAAATAATGTCAGGATTCCCTTTCACTAGCCTACTGGATTTCTTGGTATTCCATTCTTGATCAATGCTTTGGAGCCAGTGATTTTCCAACCAATTTGTAAAATTAATATATTTTACAATTATCCCTTTTCTAAAGAACAAAAGAGGCCAAGGGTCTAAAGTGCAAAAGATTCTTAAAAGTTTAAAAATGCCAAGGAGGAAAAACTCCTGATCTAAAAATATTGGTATTGTACAAACTTGTAAGGACGCTGCGAGGTTTCAACATACACTGAGGAGTCACTCTCTGAGAGACAGAGAGAGAGATTGATGGACAAAAAACCTTTATTCACATAAAATCACTTGAAAAACTATTCAAATGCTATAAAATTACCATATAGACACAAAAGGAAATGACAAAAATAAAGCAAAACCTGTCTCAAGTGACCATTAAACATGAATCACTACAGCAGCAGCATCACCAGGTTCTCTCAAAAGATAGTCAACACACCAAGTCCACCAATAGAGTCCAGGTTACAAGACAATTGATAAAAGGTGTAATCAATCTGCATCCGGGCCAGAATCAGTGTGCAGAACAGCCCTAGCACATCACACGGCTCTTCCCCGGACATTCTGTTCTGGTGAGATTTCAAAATGGCTACTTTTGCTGGACCCAGGCAGGAAACTGGATGAATGTGTAGGGGCATATCACTCCCAGAACAAACGAGTCCCAAACTGCTGAAAAGCTGCTGCAGAAAAACAAAAAGAGGAATCAAATGGGGCAACGTAGGAAAAAATGAAACACTGTCTGAAGCCGAACAGGCAGGGCTCTGTGCAGACGCCTCGGGGGTAATATGGTTCACAAAATGATTAGTTGCTCGACGCTATGCAGGAGTCTCCACTACAAATCTCTGGCGCGCATAGGAAGAGGAAGTTTCCTCCAAGATGGGGACATAGAATCACCCAGCAACAGAGGCATCCTCCAGGCTGTATCAGGGAGATCAGAAAGGGTGGCATATTGCCATTCCTTGACACACATATGATAGAGCTGCTTCTTGGTACTGGTTGCAAAAGGAACTTCCACCAAACCCTTCCTGGACAGCAGTGTGCCTAGCTACAAGGAGATCTTATCCACAGACGGAGAGACAACTAGCGAGGGGAACACAGCATTCCCTCTGGAGAAACAATTCTGCAAAGAATGAGCAGCCCACCGAGGGAGCACCACCTGGAATGCAGAGAGGACCTTATCTGGGTTCTGGTCTGAACAGCCAGAGCTGTTGCCAGCTTCCAGCTTGAACAACTAGGAACAATCAGGAGCAACAGCTTGGTCAGCCCAGGCTGAAGGGCAGAAAACAGGCGCCTGGAGGAGAGAGATCCAGCAGGAAAATGTGGGTTAAAAACCAGCAGCTCTTCAAGAGCCATAAACTGGAAAGTACCTGGTTTGGACATGCACTTCGCCGAAGTCACCAAGTGGTACAGAATGGAGGCAAATCTAGGCTCTGTAATTGACTAGGTGCCAACAAAAGTAGGCGAGAGTCAAAGCCCGTCCCCCAGGGCCACAGAGGCGAGAGAAGGCAGGGGACTTCCAAGCCAGTGGGGAGTCAGAGTACAATAACTTCTGAACAGACCGGAGGCAAAATGCCGCCCCCTGCTGACCAAATCTGTGATCCCCAGCAACCTTCATCTAATGGCAGGACCAGTAAAGCAGGGAGCAACCAGTAGGAACTATTCAAAATAAAAATTGATTCACATGCCTCTGAATCCAAGGGAGAGGGTCCAGACACACTACCCAGCACCACAACATTGAGATCACAAGGTTGTGGCAGTCAAAACCTGTCCCCAAAAAGAGAGTCCAGGAAGGAATCTGCACCATTTCTACAGGCACCACTTGCTCAGCCCCCTCCCAATTCCTTAGCATGTACTGTTCAGAGCCAAAAATGACCCAACACCTTATTCCAGAGGTGCCTCACTGCAGTTATTGGGGCAATAAAGCAGGATCACTACATTGCCAAGAGCCCAGTAAGAGTGAATTGCTCTTAGCCCAGTTAATGCAAGCAGAAGACACTTGTAATCAAGTGCGAAGTGCCTACCCATCACTGTCAGACATGATAAAAACTGAGATAGCAGCAGCATGGGCTGACAGATGAACTGGGAAAGCATCGAGCACCCCTGGCACAGAAAGGTCAGTCACACAGCTTCTGCCGATGTGCAGGAAAGGCTCCAAACCAAGATCATACAGCATCCCAGACAGGGGACACCCCTAAGGAATGTGTCTGTGAGCTGGCAAGCAGCGGCTAAGACCCCAATTCACCTTTGATACAATAAAGAAATATATGAGGAGAACACAGGTCCAATCCTGAAAGTTTCTAACGTTTCTAACTATGGTGAACTCTATCCAGGGCCGACTGATCCATTGAAACAAGTCCCAGATTACACGGGGCTTGGCTACACTTGCAAGTTAAAGCACATTAAAGCAGCTGCAGGTGTCCTAACTCCTAATGTGTCCACACTGGCAAGGCACGTAGAGCGCACGGCCTCCATGCCCTGGTCTGTTAGTGCGCTCTGATCGGCCTCCAGAAGTGTCCCACAATGCCTGTGCTAGCCACTCTGGTCATCACTTTGAAATCTACTGCCCTTCCCTCAGGTGCCCAACCATCAGACCCACCCTTTAAATTCCCTGGGAATTTTGAAAATCCCTTTCCTGTTTGCTCAGCCAGGCGTGGAGTGCTCTCAGCGAATCTTTCCAGGTGACCATGCCTCCACACGCCAAGCGAGCCCCAGTATGCAGCAGTGGCGAGGTGCTGGATCTCATCAGGGTGTGTCAGAGAGTCCAGATGTCCTTCAGCAGGTTGGCTAAGCCCTTGGATAAAATCCTATAATAGAACAGAGAAGGGAAATGGATCTCTGGTTCTGTAAGCCAGAGATCCCCTTTTTCTTGTGCAGCAAGGTGATCACTGCCCTGTGGCAAGTGAGGGGCAGCTCTTTCTCCAGGAGACACTCCAGCACCACTAGAAAAAAGTCAAGACTGATAAAATTCAGATAGCAGCCCATCGATGCCTGGGGCCTTGCCTGCAGAGAGCTGCTGGATTGCAACAGAGAACTCCTGCAGACAGAGGGGAATCCAGGGACTGCTGCTCCTCACCAGTCAGAGAGGGTAACCCTTGGGGCAGCTCTTCCATTGCCAGCACATCCCAGGCTTCAGGTGAGTTCAGAGTACTGTGAAATGGAACAGCTGCTTTCTGGATCCCAGCAGGGTCAGCCATCAGAGGACCATCCGGGAGCCGGAGGCAACAAATCTTCTGATGGTCTGTAGACTTTTGCTCTAACCCCAAAAAAGAACCTTGGGGGAGCTTCAGTTTCAAGCAGCTGAGTAAAACAAGCCCACCCAAGGCTCCTTGCACCTTCATGTCCAAAAAGCAGGTCCGGAGCTGGTACTTCTCAGCTAAGGTTTGGTGAATCTGCCCTGGGTTTAAAGACCTCCTGCTATCGTATATGATTGACAGGGCTTGAGGGGTGGGGATAGCCATGCCCCCAAGGCCTCTCCAGGGGTGCTGGAACAATTTATGCAGTGGGGGTACTAAAAGCCATTGAACCAAACTGTAAACCCTGTATATAATGAAAAGATGGGACCCCCCACTTGGTAAACCAACTCCCATCTTTTCATGTGCTGTATATATATATACTGCTTACTGTATTTTTCACTCCATGCATCTGATGAAGTGGGTTTTAGCCCACGAAAGTTTATGCCCAAATGTCAAGGTTCCTTCCCCACTCTGAACTGTAGGGTACAGATGTGGGGACCTGCATGAAAACCTCCTAAGCTTACTTTTACCAGCTTAGGTTAAAACTTCCCCAAGGTACAAATTAATTTTACCCTTTGCCCTTGGAATTTCCACTGCCACCACCAGACTTTAACTGGGTTTACTGGTTTGGACACATCCAAACATAGTTTGGACACATCTTTCCCCCCAAAATCCTCCCCACCCTTGTACCCCACTTCCTGAGGAAGGTTTGGTAAAAATCCTCACCAATTTGCATAGGTGACCACAGACCCAAACCCTTGGATATTAGAACAATGAAAAAGCATTCAGTTTTCTTACAAGAAGACTTTTAATAGAAGTAAAGGAATCACCTCTGTAAAATCAGGATGGTAGATACGTTACAGCGTAATTAGATTCAAAACATAGAGAATCCCTCTAGGCAAAACCTTAAGTTACAAAAAAGATACAATGACAGGGATAGTCATTCTATTCAGCACAGCTCTTTTCTCAGCCATTTAAAGAAATCATAATCTAACACACACCTAGCTAGATTACTTACTAAAAGTTCTAAGACTCTATTCCTGTTCTGTCCCCGGCAAAAGCAGCATTTAGACAGTCACAGACCCTTTGTTTCTTTCCCTCCTCCCAGCTTTTGAAAGTATCTTGTCTCCTCATTGGTCATTTTGGTCAGGTGCCAGCGAGGTTACCTTTAGCTTCTTAACCCTTTACAGGTGAGAGGATTTTTCCTCTGGCCAGGAGGGATTTTAAAGGGGTTTACCCTTCTCTTTATATTTATGACACCAATCTCTAAGGTGTTAATCTCTAAGGTGCCACAAGGACTCCTCGTTGTTTTTCCTGTATAAAATGGAAACCACTTCAAGCCAGGGGGTACGACAGCACCCCCCACACCTATAGTTCCATCATCTATGGGCTTCTCTGCAACCTCTTCAGTGTGGGTTCACAGGCATACCCCATCACAAGCACAATTTTGGAAATCAGAACACCTTGACTGCAATTCACCCCAGTGCAGAGCATCTGCACAAGGCCCTAGTTCAGGTAACAAATAGTATTTAGATAGCTTTGCGGCCTCTATGCTGGATTGAATTCCATCTTTCTGTACATAAAAACATAAGAGCAGCCATACTGGGTCAGACCAAAGGTCCATCTAGCCCCGTATCCTATCTTCTGACAGTAGCCAGTGCCAGGTGTGCCAGAGGGAATGATCAGAACAAGTAATCATCAAGTGATCTGTCCCCTGTCGCCCATTCCCAGCTTCTGGCAAACACAGGCTAGGGACACCATCCCTCCCATCCTGGCTAATAGCCATTGATGGACCTATCCTCCATGAATTTATCTAGTTCTGTTTTGAACCCTGTTATGGTCTTGGCCTTCACAACATCCTCTGACAAGGAGTTCCACAGGTTGACTGTGCGTTGTGTGAAGAAATACTTCCTTTTGTTTGTTTTAAACCTGCTGCCTATTAATTTCATTTGGTGACCCCTAGTTCTTGTGTTATGAGGAGTAAATAACACTGTAATTTAATTATGAGAAGGAGTAAATAACACTGAATGTAATTTTTTCAAAGCAAGATATAGGTACTGAACTGAAGGCTGCTCTCAGTTACACTCTATCAGCCTCAATGAGGCTGCCTATATGTGATGCTGTATAGAATATGTGGAACACTTTGTTACATTATTGATACCAATATGATAAAATTGCAAGGAATCTGATCAGATATGCCACGTGAGGTATTTGTGAAAAATGTTATAATTTGCCAAGTATGATGATCTTGTTTATAAGTTTGTATCACCTTTGTATTGTGCATTACAGATATGTAGGGTATATCTGTATTTCCAAACATGTGCTGGGTTTCTGGGTGACACCCCCAGGCATCAGCACTGCCCAGCCTGTTCGATGGCCCATCAAGGATCATCAGCTGTACAATGACCCCATTGAATGGTGTCAGGGGATACACCTTATGAGTCAGCAGGCCATGTAGGGGCCTGCCTATGGGCAGAACTCTTACAGCTTTTCCATGCCATGTGCTGTGAAGCTTGTGTTTGGGACACAGGAAGTACATGCCACAGGGCAAAAGCATGGGTGGCATGTGAACCCCTGGCTGAGGGAGGCTAGTCCCAGCCCCGCCCCGTCTGTCTGAGGCCCCGCCCCTTCTTCCCCTGCCAGAGCCCACAGCCCCGACCCCCCACCTCGGGCACCAGCCCAGTTGTACCCCAGGCTAGCCCCCTGGTCCCAGAGCACGGGAGGGCGTGTGGCCACAGTCCCCCCAGCCCCGGAGCACCAGGAAGGCAGGCAGCACACAGCCCCAGCCTCCCCAACTCTGGAGGGCTGAAAGGTGCGGCGGGCAGCACATGGACACAGCCTCCCCAGCCTCACCCAGAGCACTGCGGGGCTGGAGCAGGACTGGAGCCGCTGCATGCAGGGAGCAGGGGGGTGGGGCCATGCTTGGCTGTCTGGGGAGGCACAGCCTCCCCCAGCCTCTGCTACCCGCCACCCATGGGAAAAAGGAATATAAAGGCCAGCTGCATCATCTCCATTTTTGTCTTCATTCCTGCTTCTTACCTCTGGAGTAACTTTTCTACAAACAAAGCTCTGAACAAAGGACTGAATGACCCGTCCAAGCTGTGAATGTGGTCCAGGGGGACTTTTAAGCCAGCAAACGCACCCCTTTGGGGTCAGAAGAACATGTTCTACAGTGAGCAGAGTTTTTAAATAACTTCTCATTGAACTGGACTTAGGTGCTGATTGGGAGCCAGAGAACTGGAATGAAATAAAGGGGGCTGCGTGATTTCTTTTTTAGCTTCTTGATAACCAGTGTGGGGGATCAGAAGCACAGTTTATGAGTGGTTGGTGAGTTTAACTTCAGTGTTAACCACCAGTTTTGGGAGCGTCTGCGCTCCCTTTTGCAGTGTGTCCTGACCTTGGCATTTTCAGGGAGGGCTGCCCCAGGCACCCCGAGTCACACCAAGTATAAAAAAGCAGCATTGGACCCATGGTGTAGCTATCATTATGGCAGTGGTACGCTGATGTAGCACAAAGGTTTCCTTTTAATCCATTCCACGGAGTGGGACTCTCGGTCCATGCACTGTTCTATTGGATGGGAGAGCAGGAGTTGTCACTGAGGATAATTGGTTAAACATGGCAAATGTCTGAGAGCAATGCTTGTAAATTATAGCTAGAGCTGGCCAATTTTTTTTTATGACTAGATTTTTCATCAAAAACGTGTTTTTCAGTGTTCTGAAATTTCATGTATTCGGGTCAAATTTGATGAATAGTTTTGGCTGAGAAAAAAATGAAATTTGGTCTTTTGTGTGCTTTTACCCTGTGCTATCCAGATTTCACGGGGGAGACCAGCATTTCTCACACTGAGGGGCCCTGACCCAAAAGGGAGTTGCAGGAGGGTCGCAAGGTTATTTTAACAAATTTATTTGATCATAAGCTTTCGTGAGCAACAGCTCACTTTATCGGATGCATTCACTGGAAAATACCACTGAATTTTCCACTGAATGCATCCGATGAAGTGAGCTGGAGCTCACGAAAGCTTATGCTCAAAGAAATGTGTTAGTCTCTAAGGTGCCACAAGTCCTCCTTTTCTTCTTGCGAATACAGACTAACACGGCTGCTACTCTAGAACCTGTCAAAGGTTATTTTAGGAAGGATTGTGGCATTGCCACCCTCCCTTCTGCGCTGCCGTCAGAGCTGGGTGGCCAGAGAGCAGCAGCTGTTGCTCAGGTGGCACCCAGCTCTGAGGGCAGGGCAGAAGTAAGCCCTGGTCTACCCTAGGACTTTAGGTCGAATTTAGCAGCGTTAAATCGATGTAAACCTGCACCCGTCCACACAATGAAGCCCTTTATTTCGACTTAAAGGGCTCTTAAAATTGATTTCCTTACTCCACCCCGACAAGTGGATTAGCGCTTAAATTGACCTTGCCGGCTCGAATTTGGGGTACTGTGGACACAATTTGATGGTATTGGCCTCCGGGAGCTATCCCAGAGTGCTCCATTGTGACCGCTCTGGACAGCACTCTCAACTCAGATGCACTGGCCAGGTAGACAGGAAAAGAACTGCGAACTTTTGAATCTCATTTCCTGTTTGGCCAGCGTGGCAAGCTGCAGGTGACCATGCAGAGCTCATCAGCACAGGTGACCATGATGGAGTCCCAGAATCGCAAAAGAGCTCCAGCATGGACCGAACGGGAGGTACGGGATCTGATCGCTGTTTGGGGAGAGGAATCCGTGCTATCAGAACTCCGTTCCAGTTTTCGAAATGCCAAAACCTTTGTCAAAATCTTCCAGGGCATGAAGGACAGAGGCCATAACAGGGACCCGAAGCAGTGCCACGTGAAACTGAAGGAGCTGAGGCAAGCCTACCAGAAAACCAGAGAGGCGAACAGCCGCTCCAGGTCAGAGCCCCAAACATGCCGCTTCTATGATGAGCTGCATGCCATTTTAGGGGGTTCAGCCACCACTACCCCAGCCGTGTTGTTTGACTCCTTCAATGGAGATGGAGGCAATACGGAAGCAGGTTTTGGGGACGAAGAAGATGATGATGATGATGAGGTTGTAGATAGCTCACAGCAAGCAAGCGGAGAAACCGGTTTTCCCGACAGACAGGAACTGTTTCTCACCCTGGACCTGGAGCCAGTACCCCCCAAACCCACCCAAGGCTGCCTCCTGGACCCAGCAGGCAGAGAAGGGACCTCTGGTGAGTGTACCTTTTAAAATACTATACATGGTTTAAAAGCAAGCATGTGAAAGGATTACTTTGCCCTGGCATTCGCGGTTCTCCTAGATGTACTCCTAAAGCCTTTGCAAAAGGTTTCTGGGGAGGGCAGCCTTATTGCGTCCTTCATGGTAGGACACTTTATCACTCCAGGCCAGTAACACGTACTCGGGCATCATTGTAGAACAAAGCATTGCAGTGTATGTTTGCTGGCATTCAAACAACATCCGTTCTTTATCTCTCTGTGTTATCCTCAGGAGAGTGAGATATAATTCATGGTCACCTGGTTGAAATAGAGTGCTTTTCTTCAGGGGACACTCAGAAGAGCCCATTCCTGCTGGGCTGTTTGCCTGTGGCTAAACAGAAATGTTCCCCGCTGTTAGCCACAGGGAGGGGGGAAGGTTGAGGGGGTAGCCACGCGGTGGGGGGAGGCAAAATGCGACCTTGTAACAAAAGCACATGTGCTATGTATGTAATGTTAACAGCAAGGATTACCCTGAAAGAGTGTAGCCACTGTTTTATAAAATGTGTCTTTTTAAATACCGCTGTCCCTTTTTTTTTCTCCACCAGCTGCATGTGTTTCAATGATCACAGGATCTTCTCCTTCCCAGAGGCTAGTGAAGCTTAGAAAGAAAAAAAAACGCACTCGTGATGAAATGTTCTCCGAGCTCATGCTGTCCTCCCACACTGACAGAGCACAGACGAATGCGTGGAGGCAAATAATGTCAGAGTGCAGGAAAGCACAAAATGACCGGGAGGAGAGGTGGCGGGCTGAAGAGAGTAAGTGGCGGGCTGAAGACAGGGCTGAAGCTCAAATGTGGCGGCAGCGTGATGAGAGGAGGCAGGATTCAATGCTGAGGCTGCTGGAGGACCAAACCAGTATGCTCCAGTGTATGATTGAGCTGCAGCAAAGGCAGCTGGAGCACAGACTGCCACTGCAGCCCCTGAGTAACCAACCGCCCTCCTCCCCAAGTTCCATAGCCTCCACACCCAGACGCCCAAGAACGCGGTGGAGGGGCCTCCGGCCAACCAGCCACCCCACCACAGAGGATTGCCCAAAAAAAAGAAGGCTGTCATTCAATAAATTTTAAACTTTTAAAGTGCTGTGCTTAAAGTGCTGTGTGGCATTTTCCTTCCCTCCTCCACCACCCCTCCTGGGCTACCTTGGTAGTCATCCCCCTATTTGTGTGATGAATGAATAAAGAATGCATGAATGTGAAGCAACAATGACTTTATTGCCTCTGCAAGCGGTGATTGAAGGGAGGAGGGGCGGGTGGTTAGCTTACAGGGAAGTAGAGTGAACCAAGGGGCGGGTGGTTTCATCAAGGAGAAACAAACAGAACTTTCACACCGTAGCCTGGCCAGTCATGAAACTGGTTTTCAAAGCTTCTCTGATGCGTACCGCACCCTCCTGTGCTCTTCTAACCGCCCTGGTGTCTGGCTGCGCGTAACCAGCAGCCAGGCGATTTGCCTCAACCTCCCACCCCACCATAAACGTCTCCCCCTTACTCTCACAGATATTGTGGAGCGCACAGCAAGCAGTAATAACAGTGGGAATATTGGCTTCGCTGAGGTCTAAGCGAGTCAGTAAACTGCGCCAGCGCGCCTTTAAACGTCCAAATGCACATTCTACCACCATTCTGCACTTGCTCAGCCTGTAGTTGAACAGCTCCTGACTACTGTCCAGGCTGCCTGTGTACAGCTCCATGAGCCATGGCATTAAGGGGTAGGTTGGGTCCCCAAGAATACATATAGGCATTTCAACATCCCCAACAGTTATTTTCTGGTCTGGGAATAAAGTCCCTTCCTGCAGCTTTTGAAACAGACCAGAGTTCCTGAAGATGCGAGCGTCATGTACCTTTTCCGGCCATCCCACGTTGATGTCGGTGAAACGTCCCTTGTGATCCACCAGAGCTTGCAGCACTATCAAAAAGTACCCCTTGCGGTTTATGTACTCGGTGGCTTGGTGCTCCGGTGCCAAGATAGGGATATGGGTTCCGTCTATGGCCCCACCACAGTTAGGGAATCCCATTGCAGCAAAGCCATCCACTATGACCTGCACATTTCCCAGGGTCACTACCCTTAATATCAGGAGATCTTTCATTGCGTGGGCTACTTGCATCACAGCAGCCCCCACAGTAGATTTGCCCACTCCAAATTGATTCCCGACTGACCGGTAGCTGTCTGGCATTGCAAGCTTCCACAGGGCTATTGCCACTTGCTTCTCAACTGTGAGGGCTGCTCTCATCTTGGTATTCATGCGCTTCAGGGCAGGGGAAAGTGAGTCACAAAGTTCCATGAAAGTGCCCTTACGCATGCGAAAGTTTCGCAGCCACTGGGAATCGTCCCAGACCTGCAACACTATGCGGTCCCACCAGTCTGTGCTTGTTTCCCGAGCACAGAATCGGCGTTCCACAGCATGAACCTGCCCCATTAGCACCATGATGCCCACATTGCCAGGGCCCGTGCTTTGAGAGAAATCTGTGTCCATGTCCTGATCACTCATGTGACCGCGCTGACGTCGCCTCCTCGCCCGGTATCGCTTTGCCAGGTTCTGGTGCTGCATATACTGCTGGATAAGGCGTGTGGTGTTTAATGTGCTCCTGATTGCCAAAGTGAGCTGAGCGGCCTCCATGCTTGCCTTGGTATGGCGTCCGCACAGAAAAAAGGCGCGGAACAATTGTCTGCCGTTGCTCTGATGGAGGGAGGGGCGACTGACGACATGGCTTACAGGGTTGGCTTACAGGGAATTAAAGTCAACAAGGGAGGTGGCTTTACATCAAGGAGTATTTCAGGCAGGATTTCACTGAGGGTTCCAATAAGAAATGGTGCATCTAAGTAATTGTTCTTATTGGAACAAGCAGGTTGGTCTGGCCTCTGATTGAGCTGCCAGTGGAAACTTGATTCAGGGAAATAATTTACACCCTCCCCCCAAACCCCCTCATCATAACACAAATGAATAATTTTATAAGTGTTTTCAAAGTTTCCAAGAATTCCTGGCCAGTTTCCATCTCTATAAGATGTCTGATTGGAGCCTCATAGGAGCTCAAAATTTGTCACATCAGCTGTTCTGATTGCCTGAATTGGTCTCCCTGTCCTGAAACCCCCTGGATTTCTGTCGTTCCGCATCTTTTCATGATTGATTTCTAACAATGTTATTTGGATGACACTGTCCAGTGGAGCAGGAACCCACCGGAGAGGTCGGAATTAGGAAACCCTGGTGATCCAATCCCCCTGGCCCGAGCTCTTTCCTTATTTAGCCTCAGGGAACCAACTTCCACAGGAGCGCTGGAGAGAGCCCCACCACAGCACAGTGCTTCACACACTGACCTGAAACATGGGGACCCTGGTTCAATCCTTCCTCCCTTGCAGACAGTGGGGGGATGATGCTGGCAGCACCAGCTCCTGCTCAGGCCTCCCTGAGCCACAGATCGAGCCCAAAGGCAGGCTTGCCTCAGTGGCAGGACAGAGCAGACTGCCCAAGGGGAGTGTCTGGGACTCCCTCTTCAGGCTGTTGCCGTGCCTGAGGAGTTGGCTCTTGGTGGGTGAAACCAAACTATCGAGCTCCCAATCCCCATGGGGTGTGTGCCCTGGTGTGTAACACTCTGCCCTGAGGTTGGTACTCACGCCCCGAGCTACGCTCGGCAGCTGGACACAGCCCAGGTGAGTGCTGTGCGAGAAGGGTCGGGCTCAGACACCTCCCCCTCGTCAGTCTCTCCCATTCAAGGGCTTGGCTGGCTCCCTGCCCAGTGAGCTGGCTTTCGGGAGTTGTATTGTACGGTGCCTGTGTGGCCCATGCGCTGTACGGGGAGTTTCGGCACCTAACTCCGCTGTGTGGATCCGTGTTGTTCCTGTGATTTTCTAGCTGTCTAAACCCATGGCCTGTGACGCTCAGCATTGCCACACCTCCGTCCCGTCCTGGGCTGCGCCCTGTGTCACCAGTCAGCTCTCTGCAGAGCACAGCTGAGCGATTCCTGATTGACAGGGGTGTGTCCAGGAGAAGAGACAGAGCACAGACTGGAAAGTGACACCTCTCAGCAAGGCCCAAATGCTGCTCCTAGAGGCTCGCTATTCCCTGTGGGTGCTGGAGGGGGACACTGTGATGGGATCCCCCTGAGGTGCAGCCTGGGACCAAGGGACCGCTGTGCCCCCTGAACCCTCTCCAGCCTGGGCTGTCTCTCCCAATGCCCTGCTCGTGACCAGCAGCACCCCCGCCAGGTGCTGTTATCACCCAGCTTGATCGCATGAATGCTCCCCGAGCCACTCCTGAGTCACACAGGGAGGCACCAGCCGGATCCCCCCAGCTCCCAGCCCTGTATCTCAGGAGTAGGCTCTCTATCGTATGAATTGTTTCCCCACTTCGTCAGTGAAAAGTGGCTCGACACCAGCCTTTGATAACTGAGGAATTTACCATACACTTCAGGGAAACTCACTGGTCAAGTTGAACAGGTCAACACGTTTATTGGCGACAAAATAGAGATTTTAAGTGGTATGAAGTGAATGGCAAAAAATCCAAGTAAGTTACCAAAGGAAATAAACACCTAAGTGCACAGTCTGAACTCTCAACCCTCCTAGACTGGGCAACAACGAGACAAAGCCGTTTTTCTCCCCCTCCTGGATTTTGCAGTCCCTAGCACCCAGATTTCTCCCTTGAAATCTGGGCCAGTCCCCTCAGTTGGAGTCTCAAGTCTTCAGTGTCCTTCTTGCTTGCAGTGTAGGTGGGGGAAGGAGAAATGACAAGCATGGGCCCCTGGGTTTGAGTTTGGTTTTTGTACCCTCAGTCCCTGTGCTTGGGAAGCCCCAGTCCAGGCATGTCTGGGGTGGGGGTGGGGCATTGCTCAATCTCCCAGCAAGGTGGAGCAATTCCCTTGCTGTGGCCTCATGCAGGAGAATCATTGAATGGGAGCTTCTTTGCTGGGCAATGGCTATTGATGGGTTGTATCACACCCCACCCAGGGGTTGCTGACCTTCCTTGCTGGTACCTCTGGGGAAGCTCATTTTGGGCTGATTCCACAACTTACAGCATGTTTCAGTGAAAACCGTCCAATTCTTCTCATTTCATAGGCATTGAGGAGACACAGATCTAGACAGAGAGAAGAGTGACTTTTGGCAGCTCCTCACCTTTCCCCTGATCCCTTGCATGGCATGGTTTACGTGTAACATCACAATTAAATCCAAGGTGAGGAATATGGGGGTTACAGGGCACTTAGAGGAGTATGATTCGACGTTTGCATTTTGCATAATGAAAGATAAGGGATAATCATGTATTAAATGGATTTGACCATATTCTGCCCACCACCCTTTCTGAGAGCAGGAAGGAACGGCCTCGTGTGCCATTGGTAAAGAGGCATCAGCCAGATTCTGATGTCTGAAGCTGATTTCAGGCAGGAATAGACCGAACAGTCCTGGTCAACCTTTTGTTTCAGGATAAGGTTTCATTACGGTATTTGCTCCAAGGTGTTGTTTCTTCTCTGCATTGCAAACTAAGTTGCCTAAGGTTCTTTAGTAATCCCTTTAGAAATCATATCATCCTTTCGAAAATATTATCCTGTTTGAAAGTCTCCATCAAATTGTTTGGTGCGAGTGAGAAATGTGTGCATAGTTCAAAATAAAGGTGAAAAGCCATCACAAATGTCCAGATGGTCAAGAAGAAGTGAGAGACTTGGAAACAGCAGGAGACAATCAGAAAACATCCACCGTATCCGACGCTAAACATGTTAGCAGCACTGATGACCTCAAAGGCGAGGCAGGCACCCTGAATGCAAGACAACAAAGAAGAGCTCAGGATGGGAAGCCAACAAAACCACCAAACGATAACAGCGGAAAACCCGGAGATTAACCCCACTTAAGGACTAACGATTAAAGAATGACATTGCAAAATCCATCGACGAAAGTGGGAATTGACAAGTCTAAAGCTGGGGTGTTTTGCCATCAGACTCTGGGTTCAGACCTGCAAAGCCTCGGAGCATGGGATCGCGACCGACGGAGCCCAGCTCCTCGCTTGTGTTCAATCTAACTGGCCATTAGATTGACAAGAGCTACAGCAAACTGGTAACTGTAAGACCATCTGCAGGACGTGTGTGTGTATGTGTGATTAAATGCGTATGCTAAGAGTTGTATTTTCAAGAAATGCGGCGTATTGCCTTTTCCCCTGAAAAGATCCCGTGTGCTTCTTATCAGCATAGCACGCTCCCCCAAGGTGTAGAGAGTCACAAACACATCCCATGACTCTGCCCCAGACAACTGGAACTAGGACATGAATGTGGAAGAAACAAGAATTGTGTTAATGGTTTATTTACAGTAACTGGAAAGCAGGAAAGTAAAAGGAGCTGAGAAGAAGCTTTCATAACCACAGCGTAGGGCAAGGAGACCCAGAGATTTTGAGAACAGTTTTCTCAATGGCACTAAAGCAACACAAATGGCCAGGAAGTAACCCAGGGAATGAATGAATTACCATCTCACTTGAAGAAAAGGAGTACTTGTGGCACCTTAGAGACTAGCAAATTTCTTTGAGCATAAGCTTTCGTGAGCTACAGCTCACTTCATTGGATGCATTCAGTGGAAAATACAGTGGGGAGATTTATATACAGAGAGAACATGAAACAATGGGTGTTACCATACACACGGTAACGAGAGTGATCACTTAAGGTGAGCTATTACCAGCCGGAGAATAGGGGGGGGACCTTTTGTAGTGATAATCAAGGTGGGCCATTTCTAGTACTTGACAAGAAAGTCTGAGGAACAGTGGGGGGTGGGTGTGGGGAGGAATAAACATGGGGAAATAGTTTTACTTTGTGAAATGACCCATCCACTCCCAGCCTCTATTCAAGCGTCAGTTAATTGTATCCAGTTTGCAAATTAATTCCAATTCAGCAGTCTCTGCTTGGAGTCTGTTTCTGAAGCTTTTTAGTTGAAGAATTGCAACTTTTAGGTCTGTAATCGAGTAACCAGAGAGATTGAAGTGTTCTCCGACTGGTTTTTGAATGTTATAATTCTTGACGTCTGATTTGTGTCCATTGATTCTTTTACGTAGAGACTGTCCAGTTTGACCAATGTACATGGCAGAGGGGCATTGCTGGCACATGATGGCATATATCACATTGGTGGATGTGCAGGTGAACGAGCCTCTGATAGTGTGGCTGATGTGATTAGGCTCTATGATGGTGTCCCCTGAATAGATATGTGGACAGAGTTGGCAACAGGCTTTGTTGGAAGGATAGGTTCCTGGGTTAGTGGTTCTGTTGTGTGGTGTGTGGTTGCTGGAGAGTATTTGCTTCAGGTTGGGGGGCTGTCTGTAAGCAAGGGCTGGCTTGTCTCGCAAGATCTGTGAGAGTGATGGGCCGTCGTTCAGGATAGGTTGTAGATCCTTGATGATGCGTTGGAGAGGTTTTAGTTGGGGGCTGAAGGTGATGGCTAGTGGCGTTCTGTTATTTTCTTTGTTGGGCCTGTCCTGTAGTAGGTGACTTCTGGGTACTCTTCTGGCTCTGTCAATCTGTTTCTTCACTTCAGCAGGTGGGTATTGTAGTTGTAAGAATGCTTGATAGAGATCCTGTAGGTGTTTGTCTGTGTCTGAGGGGTTGGAGCAAATGCGGTTGTATCGCAGAGCTCGGCTGTAGACGATGGATCGTGTGGTGAGCCTCCAGCTTTCATCCAGAGCACACCACACGATCCGTTGTCTACAGCCGAGCTCTACGGTACAACCGCATTTGCTCCAACCCCTCGGACAGAGACAAACACCTACAGGATCTCTATCAAGTGATCTTAAAACTACCTGCTGAAGGGAAGAATACCCAGAAGTCACCTACTCCAGGACAGGCCCAACAAAGAAAGGAACAGAACGCCACCAGCCATCAGCTTCAGCCCCCAACTGAAACCTCTCCAGCGCAGCATCAAGGATCTGCAATCTATTCTGAAGGATGACCCCTCACTCTCACAGATCTTGGGAGACAGGCCAGCCCTCGCTTACAGACAGCCCCCTAACCTGAAGCAAATACTCACCAGCAACCACACAACAAAAACACTAACCCAGGAACCGATCCTTCCAACAAACCCGTTGTCAACTCTGTCTACATATCTATTCTGGAGATCTGGAGTGCTGTGTCCAGTTTTGGGCCCACACTACAAGAAGGAGGTGGAAAAATTGGAAAGAGTCCAGTGGAGGGCAACAAAAATGATGAGGGGACTGGAACACATGACTTATGAGAAGAGGCTGAGGGAACTGGGATTGTTTAGTCTGCAGAAGAGAAGAATGAGGGGGGATTTGATAGCTCCTTTCAACTACCTGAAAGGTGGTTCCAAAGAGGATGGATCTAGACTGTTCTCAGTGGTAGCTGATGACAGAACAAGGAGTAATGGTCTCATATTACAGTGGGGGAGGTTTAGGTTGGATATTAGGAAAAACTTTTTCACTAGGAGGGTGGTGAAACACTGGAATGCATTCCCTAGGAGGTGGTGGAATCTCCTTCCTTAGAAGTTTTTAAGGTCTGGCTTGACAAAGCCCTGGCTGGGATGATTTAGTTGAGGATTGGTCCTGCTTTGAGCAGGGGAGTTGTTGGGGACACTGGGGAATGGCCACTAGGTAAGTCGAGGGATAGAAGACCACGAGTGTCGATGAACGATGAAGCCCCCTCGCACTAGGCCCAGGTGTCCTTGCCCCCCCCCCGCCTGGAGGCACTCGCAGCAGCTCTGCGTACTAGGCCCAAGTGTCCTTGGCCCCCCAGCCTGGAGGCACTTGCAGCAGTTATGCTGAAGATCTGCAACAATATGTTGCAGAGTCAGACTGCTTGAAACTAAACAAGGCCGAACAGGGCAGATATGGAAGAACGATGCTGAATAAAGCAGCTTTATGTATCGTTTAACAAATGATACAGAGAACAAGGGAACTAGCTGGGAACTGGATTGGCTGGCTAGATGGATACTTAGGGCAGCTTGCTATTGGATAAGTATGCTGGGAAAAGGGATGTATAAAAGCCTGTGTAACTTCCTGCTCTGTGTGCAGGATTTGAGATTCTATTCTCCCTGGACCTTTTTGCAGCTGCAAATAAACTTTTCTACTTCTCCACCCGGTTGTGATTATTGGGTGTAGCACACCGGGTAGCGAACCAACCCAAGCTGTTGTTTAGCCTCTCGGCACTGGGTGCCGGCAACAATAACAATTATCAAAAAGTGTCATGTTTTCTCTAGTGACATGCTAACATATTTTGCCACCAGGATAAAGATGGAATAATTCTAATGAATTACCACAGATTTACATTGGTGTAACGGAAATGATGCATTCAATATCCTGTTTCAGGTTAGTAAAAATAAAAGAATGCTGTGGGTTTTGCGGATGTGTACAAGATACAGATTTATAAAAACAACATGAAAACAGGTAGTTACGCTGGGGAAAGGGGAAGCCTTATTGAAGCTGGTGGGCATACCAGTTGTCCTTTATTCAGGATCAATGTAAAACAATCAAGCTCTTTTGTGGAATAGATGGCTGACTTAAGAGAAGTCACCATCAAGTAAAGCTGGAATAGGAGTTGAGCCCTACAGTGGAAGGGGCTTTCACTAGGGTCTGAATGCAAATGCAGGGGGATGGGGTTCGGGGCAGGGGGGAAGAAGAGAGGGAGTGTGACACCACAGAAGCACAAAGGAGCCCCAGAGAAGTTTTTGTAGTGTGATCTCAGAAAAAGTTGAGAGAGAGAGAGAGAGAGAGAGAGCTTTAGGGTAGACTGCTGGATAGAAAGAGGCTTGGAATTGTGAGCCAAGAAACTATTCCTGCTGTCGTTAGGGAAATAGAACTTTGGGTACATTCTTTGTAAATAAGCAGGATTATGTCAAAAAAATACCTGACTCCATCATCCATTTCTCCCCCTAATGGAAACAACTCACAAGACCCAAAATAGTCACTAATTGCTCAGGTCAAAAGGGATAACAATATTGTGAATTCTTTTGTTTTCCTGTTCTTAGATAAAGAATAGACCTGCTTCAGTAAAGAACCATAAACACTGAAAATACTGTTTTGTTCTCTCAGAGCTAGCTCTCAGTAGATCTAGAAAATAAGAGTGTTTGTTGTTACACAATCCTTAGAATTCAATTATTTGCACAAATCATTTTAATTTTTCTCTGATTAGGATTTAAAAATAAGCAATTAGATAGTCTGTATAGTGTTTAGGAAATGTGTAGGATTAAAATCAGCATGTATTCTGTATCCATGGCTTTACCATATATGCAACCTCACATCTACACTCGTAAGAGGACCACATTTCCTGAAGCAGTTTCAAACCACTTCAAGCTAGGACAGTTTTAAGCTACTTTATGTTTCAAATGTGAATGGTGTCCAGCTGTGTCAATTAATTTTTTTTAAATTATGACCATGGTCTAAGATCCACATTTTCAGAATTTTCTTACATCATTCATATGCTCAGATGAATAAGGCTGCTTTCCTGAACTGCGGTCCATATTTGGAACTGTCTTTATAGTTTAGACTCAAACACCCTTCTTAAACAGTTTGGAAGTTGTTCGATACTCCCTCGGGACCAGATTTACTCTTCTTTACACAGATTTGGGCCCTAGTTGGGGAGCGACGTACTCATGTAACCGAGGAGCAGAATTTGGCCCTAATATGGGTTCAGTCTCTCAGTTAGGCCTGTCTTTTTATCTTATCTATTGATATGGCATCCATCCCGAGAGTAGAAGAGCAGCTGTCCCATTTCAGACAAGATACATCAATACCTATATTGATTTTTCACAGTGGGGTTTTTATCTTTGTTGTACTGTTCCTTATGAGAAATAAGAAAATAGAGTAAAAGTAAAATGTACTTTTTCTCCCAAATCTATGTGCCATTCCTGATCTTGATTGAACAGGAGAGAGCGTCTTCCCTCTGGATTAAGAATCCAGCTGAGACAACTACCCCAGCCCCACACATTCTACAAGGGAATCCAAAGTCAGAGCAGTGGCGTTCAGTGAAGGGGAGCTGCTCTCTTTGAACATCCTGATAGATGAAATAAAGGACTGGGGGTCATCATTAAAAGTACCTTAAATGGGAGCTCAATCCCCAGAGCTATGACTGCCGAATCAGGAAAAAACAAGAAAGTATGTCCTCTCAGGGATTGGCACATTCAAGTTTACAAGAGAGACTATAAAGACTGGCCATGACGTAGAAAAATCAAAATTCAAGTTCGCCAGTAAGAAAAGAGCCTGAGTAATAGTCAGCTAAAGAATGGAAGGGACCAGTTTACCCAGGAAGTTACAAGAGCCTTTATTAAAATGGAGAGCTACTTTTGTCCTTCTGTCTGCTTGCTTCTGGCAAAGGTTGACTCAGGAATAGAGGGGGAATCTCTTGGGGTCCAGCAACTCTGCTGGCTTGGGAAAGTGTGCACTGCATCACCCACTCCTCCCTGTGTGAGAGAATCTCTGGGCCTCTGTTTCAACAGTTCAAAACCCTTAAAAATATCTTTCTTTACAGCTCAATACAGAAATTGCCAGAACCTAGTCCTGTACTTTTTTCTTTAAAAACAAACAATGAAATGGCGATGTTTGCATGACAATGATATGAATCGATGTCTGTATTTTTATATCTTTAGACGCCCAGCAAATATATAAAAATCTGCATTAAAATAACAATTAGTAAGTTTGCAAAACTGAGCAATGGAAAGTTCGGAAATGCCAGGATTCAGGGAGTCTGAGTACTGTGCACATGCATTTTGACACAGTTTTTAATTGCACAATTGTACTATTTTTTTCCACAGGCCCCTCATTCAGTGACCATTGAAGTGTTGTTTGTTGTTTGCCTTCAGACACTGTGTACATACTTCTGCAACGTGAACACATCAAGTCAGGTTCCAGGTCGCAGTCCTTCTCTTCCAGGGGCTCAGTGACCAGGGCCCAGTATATCTAAAATATCAGGTAAATCCCTGGGATTAGGGTTGTGGCTGACAGAGCCTATTTCTCAGGCACCATGAAGTTTTCTACTCTAAGGATGAGGCTTGTCTGTGCAGTAGATAGAGCTTTCTCAGGGGACAGTCTGTGACAGGAGAACACACTCCCATGTCATTCCGAGGATATTAGAGAGACAAGGTGGGTGAGGGATAGGGTTACCAGATAGTAAGTATGAAAAATCGTGATGGGGGTGGGGTGGGATTGATAGGTGCCTAAACCCCGAATATCTGGACTGTCCCAATAAAATTAGGACATCTGGTCACCCTAGCTGAGGTAATATCTTCTGTTGGACCAACTTCTGTTGGTGAAAGAAATAACCATTCAAGGACCTGAAGGAGAACTCTGTGCAGTCCTTTCACCAGCAGAAGTTAGTTCAATAAAAGATATTACCATGACAGATGTGAGTCATATTATTAATGTACTAGAGGAAGCTGCTCAGATACTTCATTAGTGAGAACAGTATAAAAACCTATATAGAATAAAGTGAAGGAGAAAGAGAGAGCCTCTTTCTGAGATTATCCTTTTCCTTCTCCCTAATGATCCTATTTGCTAACAAATATATACATTCTTAGTGCTGTTGTGGCTTTGTGCAGAAGTGTGAATTGTCTCAGTAGATTCTGATGTATTTTATCTTTTAGGCAAAGATATCGAAAACAGGGAATACAAACAACACATGTTATGCAAACCCACACCACTAGGTGGAAGCGGATATTTTGAGTTGTCATTAATTGAGAAATGCTTTCAAAAAGCGAAGTAATGTTCTTGGGATTCTGCTTTAAGCCACAAGGCACACAGCTAAGCAGAGTCATCTTTTGAGTGCTGGATCTTTAATTTTTTTCCATACGAGAACCTGCTTAAAATCCCCTTAAGAAACTGTGTTCTCTTCACTCTCCTATTTGTCTGTGCTGTGACGGAAAAATATAATTGTCTGTCAAGAATGGCTTTTATTTGAAGCAGAGAGTTAGAAAACATGTGTGTAAAATGCTTTGAAGAAGAAAATCTCTCTAGAAATGCAAATTATTATTATTGTTGTTATTGGGTCAAATTCTACAGCAGGTATTTAGGCTCCTAGCTTCCACTGATTTCAGTGGAAGTTAGGAGTCTAAAGACCTTTGAGGAGCTGGGCCTCATACCCTACTCAGACAGAACTTTGACTGACTTTAATTCAGCCTAGCCCTGCGTTGGGTTAAGTCCAATATCTTACTGTACATTGTACAGAAGCTTCTTGCTAGCAGGAGTCAATCTACAGCTGTTTTTTCAGTAATGCTGTCAAGGTTACTTCCCCACTCTGAACTCTAGGGTACAGATGTGGGGACTTGCATGAAAACCTCCTAAGCTTACATTTACCAGCTTAGGTTAAAACTTCCCCAAGGTACAAATTAATTTTACCCTTTGCCCTTGGAATTTCCACTGCCACCACCAAACTTTAAGTGGGTTTACTGGGAAATGTAGTTTGGACACGTCTTTCCCCCAAAAATCCTCCCAACCCTTGCACCCCACTTCCTGGGGAAGGTTTGGTAAAAATTCCTCACCAATTTGCATAGGTGACCACAGACCCACACCCTTGGATCTTAGAACAATGAAAAAGCATTCAGTTTTTTTACAAGAAGACTTTTAATAGAAGTAAAGAAATCCCCTCTGTAAAATCAGGATGGTAGATACCTTACAGGGTATTAGATTCAAAACATAGAGAATCCCTCTAGGCAAAACCTTAAGTTACAAAAAAGACGCACAGACAAGAATAGTCATTCTATTCAGCACAACTCTTCTCAGCCATATAAAGAAATCATAATCTAACACATACCTAGCTAGATTACTTACTAAAAGTTCTAAGACTCCATTCCTGTTCTATCCCCGGCACAAGCAGTAGACAGACAGACACAAACCCTTTGTTTTTTCTCCCTCCTCCCAGCTTTTGAAAGTATCTTGTCTCCTCATTGGCATTTTGGTCAGGTGCCAGTGAGGTTACCTTTAGCTTCTTAACCCTTTACAGGTGAGAGGATTTTTCCTCTGGCCAGGAGGGATTTTAAAGCGGTTTACCCTTCCCTTTATATTTATGACAAATGCATTTTCTGCATTTACCAGCTTTGTTTTCTTGCATCCTCAGTCATTTTGGGCCTTGTACAAAATATGTCTAAATGGAATACTTATTATCCTCTCTGACTGTAATGTGTTTTAAGGGATGGTATATTGTCAAGCTGCATTCAGTATGGGTTGATCTGTTGATTCTCATTAGTAAGAGAAGTGTATGAATTACGAGCCCAAGCAGGATCCCGCTGCTCATTGCTGCAGCTCAGCTTGCACTGCTGCAGAACACTATTTGTGTGTGTGCACAAGGCTTGTGTTGTGAAAACCTTGCCCCCTGTAAATACACTCAAAGACAACCTATGATCCAGCTCTTGTCAAATGCAGCCAGTTAACATCACAGTGACCACAGGTGTAAAGCTGTGGCCTCCTTTTGAGGGTCTACTGTTGCCCAAGCTCTAAGACAAGCTGAGGCAGTCTTTGGGTGATGATGTGCTAATTTATGAGCTCCTTGATGCCTGCACAGTGTTTGTCATGGCTTTACCACACATACTGTTGTTTTGTTCTTGATCTTAATTTGTTCTGTGGCATTACATAGTTCATGGTGTTACTTGTCACATGCATGAACACTCTTCCCATCACTGGTCCATCCGTAGTGGACTTATATGTGGATGCCTTGCCCGGATGTTAACAGCTGCAATGAGCAAGCATTATTACAATTACCTGTGCTCCTACCTGATGCTGCATTTTTGAAAGGCCTGACTTTATGGAGCCAGGTGTAGACAGTGAGGGGTGCAGAACACCAGCACAGAGACAGGCAAACTCTCTGTGCTGACCATGCCCTTAGCTTCTTGCAGAGTGGCCTGCTTTCCATGTACTAAAAATGGAGTAGACCTCAACTGTGTGCCACTGTATACTTTCCATCTTGTGCAAATGTACAAGTCCCCACTTTACATAATGGCATGGAACAGGGGCTGAGTCACATCAGACCCTGACTCAGGAAGAAAGTTCCCAAAATAGGTAGCACTATATTAGTTATCTGCTGGTACCTGGTCAAAGGGGGCTTTTTTGCTTGCTTTATTATCCTCTTGTCTGTTTGTTGTGCTGTTAATATATGTTAATTAATGACAGTTAAGGACCATCTTGTTCTCTGTTTGTACAGTTCCTAGCGCAATGGGATCCTGGTTTGTGACTGGGACTGTGAGGCGGTACTGCAATACAAATAATCACATGCTGATCTCCAGAAATATTTTTATACCGTGGCCATCCCCACTAGCTTAAGAGATTAGTCATGGAAAATGGAAGTATGTGAACCTGACATCTGCAGTTTAATTCAGTCCCCTTGTCTCCTGCACTGAGTGTTCTTTCTGCTCAATACACACTCAATGGTAGGCATGCCCACAGAATAGGGTTATGAAGATGGGTCTCTGGGAGGGTTTGACTTCCTCTACCGTGGGATGCTATTGCAGGAAGAAGGTTTGCTGGGAAGAGATGGGGTCCGTCTGACCAAGAAGGAGAAGAACCTCTTCATGCACTGACTCACCAACCTTAGGAGAAGAGCTTAAAACTAAGTTCAGAGGGGGCAGGTGAAAAAAGCCACCAGGTAAAAAAAGTGGCCTTAATAGAGGACTAGCTGTGTGGGGAGAAGTAGATGTGGAAAATTGCAGTAGAATTATAGGAGAAACAAGAGGAAAATCCATGGGGGCATCTGCTTAACATCTTAGATGTCTGTACACAGAAGCAAGGAGGAATAATAATGGGAAATAAACAGTAAGAACTGGGAGTTTTAGTACATAAATCTTAACTGAGCTTAACTGCATCACGGATACTTGATGGGATAACTCTCATGACTGGACTATTGGTATAGAGGGCTATAGCTTGTTGAGGAAGGACAGGCAGGAAAAAAGAGAGGACATATTGCATTGTAAACCTGTTCTGAGGTCAGAAGGAGGTGAGAAGCAGACCAGTTGAAAGTCTCTGAGTAAAGATAAAAGAGGGAATAAACAGGGGTGAGGTCCTGGTAGGGGTCTATTACAGACCTCCAAATCAGGAAGAGGAGGGAGAGGAGGCATTTCTAGAACAAACAACAGAAATATGCAAAACACAAATCCTGATCGTAATGGGGGACTTTACCTACCCAGACAGCTGCTGAAAAAGGAATATGGTAAAACCCAAAATTACCCAATAAGTTCCTGGAATGTACTGGGGACAATGCTTTGTTTCAGAAAATGGAGGAAGTAAGCGGGGGGACAGCCATTTAGACGTGATTCTGACCAGCAGGGAGGAGCTGGTGGTGAATGTGAAGGTGGAAGGTGATTTGGGTGAAAGGGATCATGAAGGAAAGATTTCATGATTCTAAGGAGTGAGAATGACAGGAAAAGGGCTGCCAAAAGCAGACTTGAACATCCTCAGAGAATTGGTAGGTAGCGACCCATGGGGAAAAAGTCGAAGGCCTAAAGGAGTTCAGGAAAGCTGGCAGTTTCTCCAGGAGACAATATTAAAGGCACAACTGCCAATGCAAAGGAAAGAGAGGAAGAAGAGTAAGAGGCCAATGGCTCCATCAGAAGTTTTGTAATGACCTGAAAATCAAAAAGAAATCCTACAAAATGTGGAAACATGGACGAATTACTAAGGAGGAGTACAAAAGAATAGCATGTCCATGTAAGGGCAAATTCAGAAAGGGTAAGGCACAAAATCTGTTATACATAGCAAAGGACACATGTAATTGGAATTCTTTTTCCACATGGTATACTGCAAAGAGTGTCATCACTCTGAATGCTTTAAAGGCAACATAATCTCCAAAATCAAGTGTGGGCTCTACCTATGGCCATACATATGACACCACACTGTATTAAACACAACAAAAAATAATTTAGTTGATTTGTTTGGCGGGACATGGAAATGAAGAATAAATTTCAATTCATTGTAAAACAATATCAAAATCAATATTCGTAATACAGTCCAGTAAGATTTCATCAAGCTTTTTAATCAACCGAATTAAAAAGCAAAGGAAACCAACCACCCACACTCAAGTGTCACTGTGCATTCTCCAAGGCAGTTTCTTCTCTTTCTTTGTTCGGTGCTTTTATTTTCTATCAATTCAACCAGGAGCAGATTTTCCAGTAAAACCAATCTTGGAAAGTGTGGCAAACTGAGAGAGGGACGGAACCAAACTTCAAAATGATTTAGAGCGAATGAGAAATTCTACACTGGAGCAAATTTAGCCACCTATTGGACTGCGTACATGGATGGGCCCAGATATTGAAATGTATTTAGGTTCCTCACATCTATTGATTTCAGTGCGAGTTAGGAGCCTAAATACCTTTGAGGATCTTGTCCATGTCATCACAGCACCAACCTGGCCAGCAGCAGTTTATGTGCTTTGCCACAGTCACAGGGATGTCATAATAGTGCTTGCACAAACTGAACTGGCTATCCTGGACAGGACAGCCTGAGAGGCCAGCTGCCTATCAGTACTGGAGCTCTTTGGAGAAAGGACTGGAGGAAGTGTTGAGGAAAGATTAAAACATGAATAAATTTGTGAGTGAGCGGAAGGTAACCGACAGAGGTAAGGGTCAGCATTGTATTCTCTATATCCATTCTATATTCACACACACACACACACACACATTTAGAAAGCATAGGCATACAGATTAGCTGTAATGTTCTCCATTTGTATGAGCAGAACCTCAGCTGCTGTAAACCAGTGTCGCTCTGTTGACTTCCTTGTAGCTGTGTTGATTTACACCAGTTGAGGAGTTGGCCTACAGCCTCTGGACCTGGAAACTTTCCTGAGAATCTGAGTTTCTAGGGAATGTTATGGGGGAGGTCTTCCTTCTTTTCTCCCAGTTGTTTTATGTTTGTTATGGGTCCTCATTTTGTGTCTTCTGCATTCATGGAGCCAACTCCATCAGAGATAGGGGAAATTAGAACAAAAAAAGCAGAAGGACTTCTCCTCTAGCTGTCTAAATGAAGCTCTGCTAATATCTTAAATGCAAGAGAACAAAGCATGGGGTCACATTTCTTAGCAACACTAGTGCTCCTCATCCCACACGGATGGGCAGTGTAGGTTACAGTTATGATTCCGTTTGCATCTGGGTGTTACAACTGAAGGATGCAATTTGCATAACAGATGGGCAATCACCTAACCTCAAGCAGTCTTTCCTGGGAAGGGGAAATCTTGTTAGTTCCTCCTTCATGCTTGGAATGCTGTTACAATGGAGACAGATAAACACGGCATTTCAGATTTCTTGTGAAATATTAAGTCTCCTGGAGAATTTCTGCCCAGAGCGAAGAGATACATGGGAGATCAAATCCTGATTTTTTTTAATACACCAACTATTTCATTGTTTCCCAGAGTTTAAGGCCAGAAGGGATCATTAGATCATCTAGTCTGACTTCCTGTATTTCACAGGCCACTAAATTTCACCTAGCAACCCTACGCTGAACCCCAAAACTTGTCTTGGATGAAAACATTTCAGTCTTTAGGAGACAAAACTGGTGTGTGCCATCGGCAGAGGACAGGAGAGACTGAGGTTCCACCAATGCCTGAGGCCCTTGCAATGGTCGAGAATTGATTAGGTCAGATATACTCTGATTATCCTAGCAGGTGATCAGTGCCCCATCCTCCCACTCAAAGGGCCCTGCCAATCCGACCAGGGGGAAATTCCTTCCCACCCACAACTCTGGAGATCAGTTGGACCCTGAGCATGTGAGCAGGACAGCTAAGGAAACAGATTCTCTGAACCATCTTAGACCACTGGTCCACCCTACCATCTCCTGCTCTGGTCAATCCCTGATGCTTCAGGTGAAGGTTGTAGGGACCCACCCCACCCCACTCACAGCATACACCTCGCCAATTGTGCATGGGGGTGGGGGGGGGAATTCCTTTATGACCTCTACAGGCAACTGTACAGGGGGGAGGGATAGCTCAGTGGTTTGAGCATTGGTCTGCTAAACCCAGGGTTATGAGTTCAATCCTTGAGGGGGCCATTTAAGGATCTGGGGCAAAAGTTGGGGATTGGTCCTGCTTTGAGCAGGGGGTAGGACTAGATGACCTCCTGAGGTCCCTTCCAACCCTGATATTCTATGAACTGGATGAACTCCGTTCCATGAGTCTTCTCTGCAAGTATTTAAACTACCATAAAATAAGATTAAAGGCTTTCTTCAAAACAAGGGGCCTAAAGTTAGGCTTCTAAATTCATACTGAGGTCTACAACATTGGCCTGATTTTCAAGAGATACCGAGCCCCAAAAGTTCCCAGCATAGCCAATAGGTACATCTGGGTGCTCAGGATTTTTGAAAATGAGGCCCTGACTAAGCAAAACTCTTAAGCAGGTGCTTAACTTTAGCTCTATTTCTTGGCTTAGAGTTAAAAAGTAAAGAGTAAAAGGAAGATTATTTTCCGTGGGGATCTACTTAAAAGGAGCAAATTTGCTTCATTATGATTTCCCCCCAGGCACACTGGGTAGTTCAGCAAACAAACCTGGTCATGAGGAGGAAGGAAGAGGATTTCCAGGATTCCCAGGTCTACTTCTCACAGTGTTTGGGCTCCTGCAGAATCTTTACTGGATAGTTAATTAAAGAGGCCAGCACCAATTTCTACTATCAGTGGTAACCAGCCGAATCCTTTTATTTAATTTCAGGTGTTTATAATGAGGTTATTTCCCTCCTGGCACATATGGATGACCAAGATAAGGGCAAAATTGCGCTCAGGATTGCCTTTATAGCCGAGACCAAGCTGGCTATCGTTCTGACAGTTCTGCTCGAGAAACTTCAAAAGGATGAGGTAGGGTAGTTTCATGAAATTACATCCGCTTTCCAGGTGTCCACACCAAATTCTGCCTGACTTCATGGGGGTACAGGGGACTGCACGGGGGTAATTCAGTGTAGAACTTGGCCTGGCGCACCATCAGTAGAATCAGTATTCGCCCTTCTGTCCTCAGGCATAAACTCATCATGCAAAATGCTGTTCTTACAGATCAGGACGATATAATGCTCTATAAAGAGAGCATTGTCCTTTTACACACAGTGGAGTACATGGGCTGTAGACAGTAAAAGTGCACGATTGGACTAGCAGTAATCTCTTCTAATAATACTTTGCCCTTCTTTAGCATCTTTGTCCAAAAATTTCAAAGCACTTCCCTAATACTAATGAATTAAGACTCACAGCACCCTTGTGAGAATAGGAAGCATTATCCCCATTTACGGATGACTTGTGTCACAGGGAATTAAGTAACTTGCTCAACACCACTTAGCAAGTTAGTCAAAGAATGTGAATAAAACCCAGGTGAACTGACTCCCTGCTCTAAATCCGAGCCAACACTCCTTTATCATGATGACATATTATTGAGATTATAGCATTGAAGGGACCCTTATCTATATAGTTTCTACTGGGGGAATTCTGCAACAAAAAAATAAAAATGATGCGTACAATATTTTAGAAGTGCTGCAAAATTCTGCATATTTTGTTTGTCAAAATAATACAATATAATTACACCCGTTAAAGTTATTTTTGGTTATTTATTTCAAAATACCTGTCAGCAAGTATGTCTGTATGATTACAGACAACAAAAAGGATTCAGGAAATGTTTTTTGACAAACCAATTCCTTACTATGCATGTTAATACAGAACTCTGAGTAATAATTCATTTAAACTCAATACAAGAACCATATTTCTTGCACCCCTTAGGCGCAGTGCAAAGGCTTGGTAGAGTCAAGGGTAATGGAGGAGCTGAGGGAGAGGGAAGTAAATTGCTGGGAAGGAGCCTGGGTGTGAACTTGGAGCGTTGCTGGGTATGGGTGGGAAAAGTATGGAACAGTTTTTTTGGGAGGGGCGGGGAGGAATTGTTAGGCAGCTCCCCCCATGCAGACCCTGTCTGACCCCTAACCTCTCCCATTCAGTAAGGCACATCTGCCCCTGTCTCCATGTGTTCCTGCACACCCATGGGTCCTTGCACCCCCTGTTCACATGTGTCCCTCCACCCCCACTCAGAAACCCACTCCCCCCATCCCCATGTGTGTTAGGGGGCTTATTCCTTCACCCACTTACTTCCCTGGTCCTTCTCGCATGAACAGAGAGCAACAATATCCAAAGTCCAAAGGTGCAAACAATTCGATGTTCATTGGGTGAACTTCCAGCAAGCATGATTCCAGTTTCCTTCCTTAGTGTCCCTCTTCCCAGCTCTGACACCACAGAGCCTTACAGCTGTGTCCCTGTTCCCATTCCTGCCCTTAGCCAAACATGATTCCAATTTCCCCACCCCCATTCCCTGTTCCCATTTCCCCCTTTAGCAAAACATGATTCCAATTTCCCCACCCCCATTTCCTGTTCCCATTTCCCCCACCCACACACCCATCCCCTCACTTCCTGATTGACTGCAGACTATATAGTAAAACTCGAGTTTTGCTTAGCTATACCTTAACCAATCATTTTCCTGAAATTTAACTAACCATTCCTAACATATTGTAACAGGATTATTTAACCAATTATATCCCACCACCTTAATTAGTTTACACCCAGCAAAATTAATTATACAGCAGAGAGAAACAATCACAGAACCAGGCATAGATTATACAGACAAACAATGGGAAATGGGGACTACAGTGATAGAACAAACACAGAAATGAGGATTTCACATCCCAGCTAGTGATAAGTGAGTTCTTGCCAGACAGGATGCTATCAAACTAAGTTTCCTTTTACATCTTCTAGGCCCTTCCCTTTCTCTGGAGGCGATAGGCATTATCAGGACAGGATTGTGTTCCTAACAGCCCAATAGCACCTTATTTCAATGTGACTAGTTGGGAATGTGAGGAGGTGACCTGTCACTTCCCAGCTTATGGCTGCGTCTGCTGCTTAGCCAAAGGCCTTAGCCTAAGAACAGGGCCTCAGACTGTCACAGTAAGAGAAAGACCTTACACTGGCAGACAGTGATTTTGATTCTTTCTTTTATACCTCTATAACTAGCCAAGTGATAAGAATACACCTAAATGCTTAGATTATAGGCCTTTACAGACAGGCCTGAACATCTATATCCTAACAATGTGTCCCTGTACCCCCTCCCCCTGTCCCCATGTGTCTCTGTGCCCCCAGCCAACCACCCCCTGTCCTTATGTAGCTCTGCACCTCCTCCCCCATCACTATGGGGCCCTGAACCTCCCTCCTCCTCTAACTCTGTGCCTCCACTCCCATTCAGCCCCTGCCCCAGCCTGTCCTCCCCCATTAGCCCTTATGAGCCCCTGACTGACCCCACCCCAGCATCCAACACTGTCCGTCTCCCCATAGCCCCTGTCTCCTGACCTGGCCTTCTGTGAAGAAAACAGGCTCTCTCTCTTCCTTCGCTGATAGGGAGTTGCTGCTTTGTTCTATTGCCACAGCACCCTTTGGTGGGCAAGAGATGGAACGGCAGCTGCATTTCAGCAGAAGCTTTTTACTGTGCAAAAAAATAAAAATATGCGGGGCTCATTAATTATGTACGTGTGCAGTAGTGCAGAATTCCCCCAGGAGGAATATTCAGACCCCTTTTTTCCATTGATTAATACTTGCATCCAACAAAGTCCATTTCTCCATTAAGGGCCAACACAGAAGGCATTTTAGTTTCCATTAAAGTACTAGGAGGCCAACTGAACTGCTTGTCTTGGCCTCCGACTCCTTTAATTATTTGAATTACTTGATTAATTATAAAAAGAAAAGGAGGACTTGTGGCACCTTAGAGACTAACCAATTTATTTGAGCATAAGCTTTCGTGAGCTACAGCTCACTTCATTGGATGCATTCAGTGGAAAATACAGTGAGGAGATTTATATACACACAGAACATGAAAAAATGGATGTTATCATACTCACTGTAAGGAGAGTGATTAATTATGTTAATTCATTTGATTAATTACTTGAATTATGTAGTGCTTATGTATTGATAAGTTATCAGTGACAATTTTCAATTAAAAAAATCCTCCTTACATTTAAAAATGAATGGAAGGGGCTTCTCCCCAGTGGAGCTGTCTGTTATGATTGCAGTTTGCAGAAGCATGCCTTTTAAAGCAGAACCACTGGAAAGTTTAGCCAATCAAGAGATCTGATGCAGACCCCGTCTGACCCCTAACCTCTCCCATTCAGAGATCTGATTGGCTTTGAACATTCCAAAGTGGGTTATGACCTTGGCATGCAGGTCACACAGATGTCTAGACTCACAGGAGACCGAGATGGACAAGACCTATTGGATCATCCAGTCCATTTCCCTGCTAATGCTGGAGCATTCCCAGCAGCCATTTTCCACTGTTTTGGCCAAACTAATTTGAAAAGCCCCTAAGGACTGAACTTCCGCCTCTTTCCTAGGAAGACTATGTCATAACCTAATAGCCCTGTCTCACAGTTGGGGCATTTTTCCTGTTAGCAAAGTCTAAATTGAATGTCCTTTTTTAGCTTACTCCCATTACTCCTACTTTTACCGAAATGTATTATCCTAAAAAATTCCTCTCTCTCCTTGGTGTTCACACCCTCCAGGTAGTTGTATGGTATTATCCTCTCTCCCTCCGAGTCATCCCTTGGCCGCATCGGACACAGACAGCTCTTTCCGTCTGTCTGCAGAAGTAGGGGTCT